>NW_026947534.1:663500-1327000 GCF_034190915.1 Cavia porcellus
CTGCGCATTGTGAGGGTTTCTAACAGGCCATTCACTAGTAGGAGTGACAAAATCTTCACAGGGGGCTTTGAACCAGAGGGCCTGAATTAGGATAGGCAGTTAGTGGCAATGTAGGATGGAGAAAATCACCACGGGGTGGTCAGCATGTGGAGGTCAGGAAACATGCAGTGGCAATGTAGGATAGGTTTCTGAAAAACATCGCGGGGAGGTGCACATTGAAAGGGTTTCTAACAGGCCATTCACTAGTAGGAGTTAGAAAAACATCAGGAGTGGTGTGAATGGGAGGGCATGAATTACGATAGGCTGTGAGTGGCAACGTAGGATGGAGAAAAGCACCACGGGTGTGTCAGCACGGGGAAGGCAGGAAACATGCGGTGTCAATATAGGATAGGTTTGTAAAAATATCTAGGGGTGGTTTGCATTGTAAGGGTTTCTAACAGGCCATTCACTAGTAGGAGTGAGAAAAACATCACGGGGTGGTGTGAATCGGAGGGCCTGAATTAGGATAGGCAGTGAGTGACAACGTAGGATGGAGAAAAGCACCACGGGGTGGTCAGAATGGGGATGTCAGGAGACCTGGGGTGGCAATGTAGGATAGGTTTCTGAAAAACATCGTGGGGTGGTACGCATTGTAAGGGATTCTAGGAGGCCATTCACTAGTAGGAGTGAGAAAAACATCACGGGGTGGTGTGAATGGGAGGGCATGAATTACGATAGGCTGTGAGTGGCAACGTAGGATGGAGAAAAGCACCACGGGTGTGTCAGCACGGGGAAGGCAGGAAACATGCGGTGTCAATATAGGATAGGTTTGTAAAAATATCTAGGGGTGGTTTGCATTGTAAGGGTTTCTAACAGGCCATTCACTAGTAGGAGTGAGAAAAACATCACGGGGTGGTGTGAATCGGAGGGCCTGAATTAGGATAGGCAGTGAGTGACAACGTAGGATGGAGAAAAGCACCACGGGGTGGTCAGAATGGGGATGTCAGGAGACCTGGGGTGGCAATGTAGGATAGGTTTCTGAAAAACATCGTGGGGTGGTACGCATTGTAAGGGATTCTAGGAGGCCATTCACTAGTAGGAGTGAGAAAAACATCACGGGGTGGTGTGAATCGGAGTGTCTGAATTAGGAAAGGCAGTGAGTGGCAATGTAGAATGGAGAAAAGCAACACAGGGTATTAAGCATGGGGAGGTCAGGAAAGATTCGGTGGCAATGTGGGATAGGTTTCTGAAAAACATCGCGGGGTGGTGCACATTGTAAGGGTTTCTAACAGGCCATTCACTAGTAGGAGTGAGAAAAACATCACGGAGTCTTGTGCAAAGGAAGGCCTGAATTAGGATAGGCAGTGAGTGGCAATGTAGGATGGAGAAAAGGACAACGGGGTTTTCAGCATGGGGAGGTCAGGAAACATGCGGTGGCAATGTAGGATAGGTTTCTGAAAAACATCGCGGGGAGGTGCACATTGAAAGGGTTTCTAACAGGCCATTCACTAGTAGGAGTGAGAAAAACATCACAGGGTGGTGTGAATCGGAGGGCCTGAATTAGGATAGGCAGTGAGTGACAACGTAGGATGGAGAAAAGCACCATTGGGTGGTCAGCATGTGGAGGTCAGGAAACATGGGGTGGCAATATAGGATAGGTTTCTGAAAAACATCGTGGGGTGGTTCGCATTGTAAGGGTTTCTAACAGGCCATTCACTAGTAGGAGTGTGAAAAACATTACAGGAGGGTGTGAATTGGAGGACCTGAATTCGGATAGGCAGTGAGTGGCAATGAAGGATTGAGAAAAGCACCACGGGTTGGTCAGCATTGGGAGGTCAGGAAACATGCAGTGGCAATGTAGGATAGGTTTCTGAAAAACATCGCGGGGTGGTGAGCATTGTAAGATTTGCTAACAGGCCATTCACTAGTAGGAGTGAGAAAAACATAACGGGGTGGTGTGAATTGGAGGGCCAGAATTATCATAGGCAGTGATTGGCAATGTAGGATGGGGAAAAGCAACACGGGGTGGTCAGAATGGGGAGGTCAGGAAACATGCGTTGATATGTAGGATAGGTTTCTGAAAAACATCACTGGGTGGTGAGCCTTGTAAGGGTTTCTAACAGTCCATACGCTAGTAGGAGTGAGAAATTCATCACGGGGTGGTGAGCATCGGAGGGCCTGAATTAGGATAGGCAGTGAGTGGCAATGTAGGATGGAGAAAATCACCACGGGTTGGTGAGCATGGGGAGGTCAGGAAACATGGGCTGGCCATGAAGGATAGGTTTCTGAAAAACATCCTGGGGTGGTGCTCATTGTAAGGGATTCTAACATGCCATTCACAAGTAGGAGTGTGGAAAACATCACGGAGTGCTGTGAATCGGAGGGCCTGAATTACGACAGGCAGTGAGTGGCAATGTAGAATGGAGAAAAGCACCACGGGGTATTCAGCATGGGGAGGTCAGGAAACATGCGGTGGCAATGTAGGATAGGTTTCTGAAAAACTTCGCTGGGTGGTGCACATTGTAAGGGTTTCTAACAGGCCATTCACTAGTAGGAGTGAGGAAAACATCACGGCGTGGAGTGAATCGGAGGGCCTGAATTAGCATATGTAGTGATTGGCAATGTAGGATGGGGAAAAGAACCACGGGGTGGTCAGAATGGGGAGGTCAAGAAACGTGTGGTGGCAATGTAGGATAGGTTTCTGAAAAACATCGCGGGATGGTGCGCACTGTAAAGGTTTCTAACGGGCCATTCACTAGAAGGAGTGAGAAAAACATCACGGGGTAGGGTGAATCGGAGGGCCTAAATTAGGATAGGCAGTGAGTGACAACGTAGGATGGAGAAAAGCACCATGGGGAGGTCAGCATGGTGAGGTCAGGAAACATACGGTGTCAGTGTAGGATAGGTTTCTGAAAAACATGGCGGTGTGGTGCGCATTTTAAGGGTTTCTACCAGGCCATTCCCTAGTAGGAGTGAGAAAAACATCACGGGCTGGGGTGAATCGGAGGGACTGAATTACTATAGGCAGTAAATGACAATGTAGGTTGGAGAAAAGCATCATGGGGTGGTCTGCATGGGGAGGGCAGGAAACACGCGGTGGCAATGTAGGATAGGTTTCTGGAAAACATCGCGGAGTGTTGCGCATTGTAAGGGTTTCTAAGAGGCCATCACTAGTAGGAGTGTGAAAAACATGACAGGAGGGTGTGAATTGGACGGCCTGAATTCGGATAGGCAGGGAGTGGCATTGTAGGATGGAGAAAACACCAAGGGGTGGTCAGCATGGGGAGGTCAGGAAACATTTGGTGGCAATGTAGGATAGGTTTCTGAAAAACATCGCGTGGTGGTGCGCATTGTAAGTGTATCTAACAGGCCATTCACTAGTAGGATTGAGAAAAACATCACGGGGTGGTGTGAATCGGAGGGCCTGAATAAGTGTAGGCGGTGGGTGGCAATGTAGGATGGAGAAAAGCACCACGGGTTATTCAGCATGGGGAGGTCAGGAAACATGCGGTGGAATGTAGGATAGGTTTCTGAAAAACATCGCGGGGAGGTGCACATTGAAAGGGTTTCTAACAGGCCATTCACTAGTAGGAGTGAGAAAAACATCACAGGGTGGTGTGAATCGGAGGGCCTGAATTAGGATAGGCAGTGAGTGACAACGTAGGATGGAGAAAAGCACCATTGGGTGGTCAGCATGTGGAGGTCAGGAAACATGGGGTGGCAATATAGGATAGGTTTCTGAAAAACATCGCGGGTTGGTTTGCATTGTAAGGGTTTCTAACAGGCCATTCACTAGTAGGAGTGTGAAAAACATTACAGGAAGGTGTGAATTGGAGGACCTGAATTCGGATAGGCAGTGAGTGGCAATGAAGGATTGAGAAAAGCACCACGGGGTGGTCAGCATTGGGAGGTCAGGAAACATGCAGTGGCAATGTATGATAGGTTTCTGAAAAACATCGCGGGGTGGTGAGCATTGTAAGGTTTGCTAACAGGCCATTCACTAGTAGGAGTGAGAAAAACATAACGGGGTGGTGTGAATTGGAGGGCCAGAATTATCATAGGCAGTGATTGGCAATGTAGGATGGGGAAAAGCAACACGGGGTGGTCAGAATGGGGAGGTCAGGAAACATGCGTTGATATGTAGGATAGGTTTCTGAGAAACATCGCGTGGTGGTGCGCATTGTAAGTGTTTCTAACAGGCCATTCACTAGTAGGATTGAGAAAAACATCACGGGGTGGTGTGAATCGGAGGGCCTGAATAAGTGTAGGCGGTGGGTGGCAATGTAGGATGGAGAAAAGCACCACGGGTTATTCAGCATGGGGAGGTCAGGAAACATGCGGTGGCAAGGTAGGGTAGGTTTCTGAAAAACATCGCGGGGTGTGTCGCATTGTAAGTGTTTCTAACAGGTCATTCACTAATAGGAGTAAGAAAAACATCATGGGGTGGTGTGAATCTGAGGGCCTGAATTAGCATAGGCAGTGAGTGGCAATGGAGGATGGAGAAAAGCACCATGGTCTGGTCAGCATGGGGAGGTCAGGAAACATGCGGTGGCAATTTAAGATATTTTACTACTAAACATCGCGGGGTGGTACGCAATGTAAGGGTTTCTAACAGGTCATTCAATCGTATGAGTGAGAAAAACATTACGGGATGGTGTGAATTGGAGGGCATGAATTCGGATAGGCAGTGAGTGGCAATGTAGGATGGAGAAAAGCACCACGGGGTGGTCAGCATGGGGATGTCAGGAAACATACAGTGGTAATGTAGGATAGGTTTCTGGCAAACATGGCGGTGTGTTGCGCATTGTAACGGTTTCTACCAGGCCATTCACTAGTAGGAGTGAGAAAAATATCACGGGGTGGGCTGAATCGGAGGGCCTGAATTACTATAGGCAGTAAGTGACAATACAGGTTGGAGAAAAGCACCATGGGGTGGTCTGCATGGGGAGGTCAGGAAACATGCGGTGGCAATGTCGGATAGGTTTCTCAAAAACATCGAGTGTGGTGCTCATTGTAAGGGTTTCTAAGAGGCCATCATTAGTAGGAGTGTAAAAACATCACAGGAGGGTGTGAATTGGAGGGCCTGAATTCGGATAGGCAGTGAGTGTCAATGTAGGATGGAGAAAACACCAAGGGGTGGTCCGCATGGGGAGGTCAGGAAACATGCGGTGGAATGTAGGATAGGTTTCTGAAAAACATCGCGGGGTGGTACGCATTGTAAGGGTTTCTAACAGGCCATTCACTAGTAGGAGTGAGAAAAACATCACGGGGTGTTGTGAATTGGAGGGCCTGAATAATTTAGACGGTGAGGGGCAATGTAGGATGGAGAAAGGCACCATGTGTTATTCAGCATGAGGAGGTCAGGAAACATGCGGTGACCAGGTAAGATAGGTTTCTGAAAAACATCGCTTTGTGCTGCGCATTGTGAGGGTTTCTAACAGGCCATTCACTAGTAGGAGTGACAAAATCTTCACAGGGGGCTTTGAACCCGAGGGCCTGAATTAGGATAGGCAGGTAGTGGCAATGTAGGATGGAGAAAAGCACCATGTGTTATTCAGCATGAGGAGGTCAGGAAACATGCGGTGACAAGGTAAGATAGGTTTCTGAAAAACATCGCTTTGTGCTGCGCATTGTGAGGGTTTCTAACAGGCCATTCACTAGTAGGAGTGACAAAATCTTCACAGGGGGCTTTGAACCAGAGGGCCTGAATTAGGATAGGCAGTTAGTGGCAATGTAGGATGGAGAAAATCACCACGGGGTGGTCAGCATGTGGAGGTCAGGAAACATGCAGTGGCAATGTAGGATAGGTTTCTGAAAAACATCGAGGGGTGATGTGCATTGTAAGGGTTTCTAACAGGCCATTCACTAGTAGGAGTTAGAAAAACATCAGGAGTGGTGTGAATGGGAGGGCATGAATTACGATAGGCTGTGAGTGGCAACGTAGGATGGAGAAAAGCACCACGGGTGTGTCAGCACGGGGAAGGCAGGAAACATGCGGTGTCAATATAGGATAGGTTTGTAAAAATATCTAGGGGTAGTTTGCATTGTAAGGGTTTCTAACAGGCCATTCACTAGTAGGAGTGAGAAAAACATCACGGGGTGGTGTGAATCGGAGGGCCTGAATTAGGATAGGCAGTGAGTGACAACGTAGGATGGAGAAAAGCACCACGGGGTGGTCAGAATGGGGATGTCAGGAGACCTGGGGTGGCAATGTAGGATAGGTTTCTGAAAAACATCGTGGGGTGGTACGCATTGTAAGGGATTCTAGGAGTCCATTCACTAGTAGGAGTGAGAAAAACATCACGGGGTGGTGTGAATCAGAGTGTCTGAATTAGGATAGGCAGTGAGTGGCAATGTAGAATGGAGAAAAGCAACACAGGGTATTAAGCATGGGGAGGTCAGGAAAGATTTGGTGGCAATGTGGGATAGGTTTCTGAAAAACATCGCGGGGTGGTGCACATTGTAAGGGTTTCTAACAGGCCATTCACTAGTAGGAGTGAGAAAAACACCATGGAGTCTTGTGAATCGGAAGGCCTGAATTAGGATAGGCAGTGAGTGGCAATGTAGGATGGAGAAAAGGACAACGGGGTTTTCAGCATGGGGAGGTCAGGAAACATGCGGTGGCAATGTAGGATAGGTTTCTGAAAAACATCGCGGGGAGGTGCATATTGAAAGGGTTTCTAACAGGCCATTCACTAGTAGGAGTGAGAAAAACATCACAGGGTGGTGTGAATCGGAGGGCCTGAATTAGGATAGGCAGTGAGTGACAACGTAGGATGGAGAAAAGCACCATTGGGTGGTCAGCATGTGGAGGTCAGGAAACATGGGGTGGCAATATAGGATAGGTTTCTGAAAAACATCGTGGGGTGGTTCGCATTGTAATGGTTTCTAACAGGCCATTCACTAGTAGGAGTGTGAAAAACATTACAGGAGGGTGTGAATTGGAGGACCTGAATTCGGATAGGCAGTGAGTGGCAATGAAGGATTGAGAAAAGCACCACGGGGTGGTCAGCATTGGGAGGTCAGGAAACATGCAGTGGCAATGTAGGATAGGTTTCTGAAAAACATCGCGGGGTGGTGAGCATTGTAAGGTTTGCTAACAGGCCATTCACTAGTAGGAGTGAGAAAAACATAACGGGGTGGTGTGAAATGGAGGGCCAGAATTATCATAGGCAGTGATTGGCAATGTAGGATGGGGAAAAGCAACACGGGGTGGACAGAATGGGGAGGTCAGGAAACATGCGTTGATATGTAGGATAGGTTTCTGAAAAACATCACTGGGTGGTGAGCCTTGTAAGGGTTTCTAACAGTCCATACGCTAGTAGGAGTGAGAAATTCATCACGGGGTGGTGAGCATCGGAGGGCCTGAATTAGGATAGGCAGTGAGTGGCAATGTAGGATGGAGAAAATCACCACGGGTTGGTGAGCATGGGGAGGTCAGGAAACATGGGCTGGCCATGAAGGATAGGTTTCTGAAAAACATCCTGGGGTGGTGCTCATTGTAAGGGATTCTAACATGCCATTCACAAGTAGGAGTGTGGAAAACATCACGGAGTGCTGTGAATCGGAGGGCCTGAATTACGACAGGCAGTGAGTGGCAATGTAGAATGGAGAAAAGCACCACGGGGTATTCAGCATGGGGAGGTCAGGAAACATGCGGTGGCAATGTAGGATAGGTTTCTGAAAAACTTCGCTGGGTGGTGCACATTGTAAGGGTTTCTAACAGGCCATTCACTAGTAGGAGTGAGGAAAACATCACGGCGTGGAGTGAATCGGAGGGCCTGAATTAGCATATGTAGTGATGGGCAATGTAGGATGGGGAAAAGAACCACGGGGTGGTCAGAATGGGGAGGTCAAGAAACGTGTGGTGGCAATGTAGGATAGGTTTCTGAAAAACATCGCGGGATGGTGCGCACTGTAAAGGTTTCTAACGGGCCATTCACTAGAAGGAGTGAGAAAAACATCACGGGCTGGGGTGAATTGGAGGGACTGAATTACTATAGGCAGTAAATGACAATGTAGGTTGGAGAAAAGCATCATGGGGTGGTCTGCATGGGGAGGGCAGGAAACACACGGTGGCAATGTAGGATAGGTTTCTGGAAAACATCGCGGAGTGTTGCGCATTGTAAGGGTTTCTAAGAGGCCATCACTAGTAGGAGTGTGAAAAACATCACAGGAGGGTGTGAATTGGACGGCCGGAATTCGGATAGGCAGGGAGTGGCAATGTAGGATGGAGAAAACACCAAGGGGTGGTCAGCATGGGGAGGTCAAAAAACATTTGGTGGCAATGTAGGATAGGTTTCTGAAAAACATCGCGTGGTGGTGCGCCTTGTAAGTGTTTCGAACAGGCCATTCACTAGTAGGATTGAGAAAAACATCACGGGGTGGTGTGAATCGGAGGGCCTGAATAAGTGTAGGCGGTGGGTGGCAATGTAGGATGGAGAAAAGCACCACGGGTTATTCAGCATGGGGAGGTCAGGAAACATGCGGTGGCAAGGTAGGGTAGGTTTCTGAAAAACATCGCCGGGTGTGTCGCATTGTAAGTGTTTCTAACAGGCCATTCACTAATAGGAGTAAGAAAAACATCATGGGGTGGTGTGAATCTGAGGGCCTGAATTAGCATAGGCAGTGAGTGGCAATGGAGGATGGAGAAAAGCACCATGGTCTGGTCAGCATGGGGTGGTCAGGAAACATGCGGTGGCAATTTAAGATATTTTACTACTAAACATCGCGGGGTGGTACGCATTGTAAGGGTTTCTAACAGGTCATTCAATCATAGGAGTGAGAAAAACATTACGGAGTGGTGTGAATTGGAGGGCCTGAATTCGGATAGGCAGTGAGTGGCAATGTAGGATGGAGAAAAGCACCACGGGGTGGTCAGCATGGGGATGTCAGGAAACATACAGTGGTAATGTAGGATAGGTTTCTGGCAAACATGGCGGTGTGTTGCGCATTGTAACGGTTTCTACCAGGCCATTCACTAGTAGGAGTGAGAAAAATATCACGGTGTGGGCTGAATCGGAGGGCCTGAATTACTATAGGCAGTAAGTGACAATACAGGTTGGAGAAAAGCACCATGGGGTGGTCTGCATGGGGAGGTCAGGAAACATGCGGTGGCAATGTCGGATAGGTTTCTCAAAAACATCGAGTGTGGTGCTCATTGTAAGGGTTTCTAAGAGGCCATCATTAGTAGGAGTGTAAAAACATCACAGGAGGGTGTGAATTGGAGGGCCTGAATTCGGATAGGCAGTGAGTGTCAATGTAGGATGGAGAAAACACCAAGTGGTGGTCAGCATGGGGAGGTCAGGAAACATGCGGTGGAATGTCGGATAGGTTTCTGAAAAACATCGCGGGCTGGTACGCATTGTAAGGGTTTCTAACAGGCCATTCACTAGTAGGAGTGAGAAAAACATCATGGGGTGGTGTGAATTGGAGGGCCTGAATAAGTATAGACGGTGAGTGGCAATGTAGGATGGAGAAAAGCACCATGTGTTATTCAGCATGAGGAGGTCAGGAAACATGCGGTGACAAGGTAAGATAGGTTTCTGAAAAACATCGCTTTGTGCTACGCATTGTGAGGGTTTCTAACAGGCCATTCACTAGTAGGAGTGACAAAATCTTCACAGGGGGCTTTGAACCCGAGGGCCTGAATTAGGATAGGCAGGTAGTGGCAATGTAGGATGGAGAAAAGCACCATGTGTTATTCAGCATGAGGAGGTCAGGAAACATGCGGTGACAAGGTAAGATAGGTTTCTGAAAAACATCGCTTTGTGCTGCGCATTGTGAGGGTTTCTAACAGGCCATTCACTAGTAGGAGTGACAAAATCTTCACAGGGGGCTTTGAACCAGAGGGCCTGAATTAGGATAGGCAGTTAGTGGCAATGTAGGATGGAGAAAATCACCACGGGGTGGTCAGCATGTGGAGGTCAGGAAACATGCAGTGGCAATGTAGGATAGGTTTCTGAAAAACATCGAGGGGTGATGTTCATTGTAAGGGTTTCTAACAGGCCATTCACTAGTAGGAGTTAGAAAAACATCAGGAGTGGTGTGAATGGGAGGGCATGAATTACGATAGGCTGTGAGTGGCAACGTAGGATGGAGAAAAGCACCACGGGTGTGTCAGCACGGGGAAGGCAGGAAACATGCGGTGTCAATATAGGATAGGTTTGTAAAAATATCTAGGGGTGGTTTGCATTGTAAGGGTTTCTAACAGGCCATTCACTAGTAGGAGTGAGAAAAACATCACGGGGTGGTGTGAATCGGAGGGCCTGAATTAGGATAGGCAGTGAGTGACAACGTAGGATGGAGAAAAGCACCACGGGGTGGTCAGAATGGGGATGTCAGGAGACCTGGGGTGGCAATGTAGGATAGGTTTCTGAAAAACATCGTGGGGTGGTACGCATTGTAAGGGATTCTAGGAGGCCATTCACTAGTAGGAGTGAGAAAAACATCACGGGGTGGTGTGAATTGGAGTGTCTGAATTAGGATAGGCAGTGAGTGGCAATGTAGAATGGAGAAAAGCAACACAGGGTATTAAGCATGGGGAGGTCAGGAAAGATTCGGTGGCAATGTGGGATAGGTTTCTGAAAAACATCGCGGGGTGGTGCACATTGTAAGGGTTTCTAACAGGCCATTCACTAGTAGGAGTGAGAAAAACATCACGGAGTCTTGTGAATCGGAAGGCCTGAATTAGGATAGGCAGTGAGTGGCAATGTAGGATGGAGAAAAGGACAACGGGGTTTTCAGCATGGGGAGGTCAGGAAACATGCGGTGGCAATGTAGGATAGGTTTCTGAAAAACATCACGGGGAGGTGCACATTGAAAGGGTTTCTAACAGGCCATTCACTAGTAGGAGTGAGAAAAACATCACAGGGTGGTGTGAATCGGAGGGCCTGAATTAGGATAGGCAGTGAGTGACAACGTAGGATGGAGAAAAGCACCATTGGGTGGTCAGCATGTGGAGGTCAGGAAACATGGGGTGGCAATATAGGATAGGTTTCTGAAAAACATCGTGGGGTGGTTCGCATTGTAATGGTTTCTAACAGGCCATTCACTAGTAGGAGTGTGAAAAACATTACAGGAGGGTGTGAATTGGAGGACCTGAATTCGGATAGGCAGTGAGTGGCAATGAAGGATTGAGAAAAGCACCACGGGGTGGTCAGCATTGGGAGGTCAGGAAACATGCAGTGGCAATGTAGGATAGGTTTCTGAAAAACATCGCGGGGTGGTGAGCATTGTAAGGTTTGCTAACAGGCCATTCACTAATAGGAGTGAGAAAAACATAACGGGGTGGTGTGAAATGGAGGGCCAGAATTATCATAGGCAGTGATTGGCAATGTAGGATGGGGAAAAGCAACACGGGGTGGACAGAATGGGGAGGTCAGGAAACATGCGTTGATATGTAGGATAGGTTTCTGAAAAACATCACTGGGTGGTGAGCCTTGTAAGGGTTTCTAACAGTCCATACGCTAGTAGGAGTGAGAAATTCATCACGGGGTGGTGAGCATCGGAGGGCCTGAATTAGGATAGGCAGTGAGTGGCAATGTAGGATGGAGAAAATCACCACGGGTTGGTGAGCATGGGGAGGTCAGGAAACATGGGCTGGCCATGAAGGATAGGTTTCTGAAAAACATCCTGGGGTGGTGCTCATTGTAAGGGATTCTAACATGCCATTCACAAGTAGGAGTGTGGAAAACATCACGGAGTGCTGTGAATCGGAGGGCCTGAATTACGACAGGCAGTGAGTGGCAATGTAGAATGGAGAAAAGCACCACGGGGTATTCAGCATGGGGAGGTCAGGAAACATGCGGTGGCAATGTAGGATAGGTTTCTGAAAAACTTCGCTGGGTGGTGCACATTGTAAGGGTTTCTAACAGGCCATTCACTAGTAGGAGTGAGGAAAACATCACGGCGTGGAGTGAATCGGAGGGCCTGAATTAGCATATGTAGTGATGGGCAATGTAGGATGGGGAAAAGAACCACGGGGTGGTCAGAATGGGGAGGTCAAGAAACGTGTGGTGGCAATGTAGGATAGGTTTCTGAAAAACATCGCGGGATGGTGCGCACTGTAAAGGTTTCTAACGGGCCATTCACTAGAAGGAGTGAGAAAAACATCACGGGCTGGGGTGAATTGGAGGGACTGAATTACTATAGGCAGTAAATGACAATGTAGGTTGGAGAAAAGCATCATGGGGTGGTCTGCATGGGGAGGGCAGGAAACACACGGTGGCAATGTAGGATAGGTTTCTGGAAAACATCGCGGAGTGTTGCGCATTGTAAGGGTTTCTAAGAGGCCATCACTAGTAGGAGTGTGAAAAACATCACAGGAGGGTGTGAATTGGACGGCCGGAATTCGGATAGGCAGGGAGTGGCAATGTAGGATGGAGAAAACACCAAGGGGTGGTCAGCATGGGGAGGTCAAAAAACATTTGGTGGCAATGTAGGATAGGTTTCTGAAAAACATCGCGTGGTGGTGCGCCTTGTAAGTGTTTCGAACAGGCCATTCACTAGTAGGATTGAGAAAAACATCACGGGGTGGTGTGAATCGGAGGGCCTGAATAAGTGTAGGCGGTGGGTGGCAATGTAGGATGGAGAAAAGCACCACGGGTTATTCAGCATGGGGAGGTCAGGAAACATGCGGTGGCAAGGTAGGGTAGGTTTCTGAAAAACATCGCCGGGTGTGTCGCATTGTAAGTGTTTCTAACAGGCCATTCACTAATAGGAGTAAGAAAAACATCATGGGGTGGTGTGAATCTGAGGGCCTGAATTAGCATAGGCAGTGAGTGGCAATGGAGGATGGAGAAAAGCACCATGGTCTGGTCAGCATGGGGTGGTCAGGAAACATGCGGTGGCAATTTAAGATATTTTACTACTAAACATCGCGGGGTGGTACGCATTGTAAGGGTTTCTAACAGGTCATTCAATCATAGGAGTAAGAAAAACATTACGGGGTGGTGTGAATTGGAGGGCCTGAATTCGGATAGGCAGTGAGTGGCAATGTAGGATGGAGAAAAGCACCACGGGGTGGTCAGCATGGGGATGTCAGGAAACACACAGTGGTAATGTAGGATAGGTTTCTGGCAAACATCGCGGTGTGTTGCGCATTGTAACGGTTTCTACCAGGCCATTCACTAGTAGGAGTGAGAAAAATATCACGGTGTGGGCTGAATCGGAGGGCCTGAATTACTATAGGCAGTAAGTGACAATACAGGTTGGAGAAAAGCACCATGGGGTGGTCTGCATGGGGAGGTCAGGAAACATGCGGTGGCAATGTCGGATAGGTTTCTCAAAAACATCGAGTGTGGTGCTCATTGTAAGGGTTTCTAAGAGGCCATCATTAGTAGGAGTGTAAAAACATCACAGGAGGGTGTGAATTGGAGGGCCTGAATTCGGATAGGCAGTGAGTGTCAATGTAGGATGGAGAAAACACCAAGTGGTGGTCAGCATGGGGAGGTCAGGAAACATGCGGTGGAATGTAGGATAGGTTTCTGAAAAACATCGCGGGGTGGTACGCATTGTAAGGGTTTCTAACAGGCCATTCACTAGTAGGAGTGAGAAAAACATCATGGGGTGGTGTGAATTGGAGGGCCTGAATAAGTATAGACGGTGAGTGGCAATGTAGGATGGAGAAAAGCACCATGTGTTATTCAGCATGAGGAGGTCAGGAAACATGCGGTGACAAGGTAAGATAGGTTTCTGAAAAACATCGCTTTGTGCTACGCATTGTGAGGGTTTCTAACAGGCCATTCACTAGTAGGAGTGACAAAATCTTCACAGGGGGCTTTGAACCCGAGGGCCTGAATTAGGATAGGCAGGTAGTGGCAATGTAGGATGGAGAAAAGCACCATGTGTTATTCAGCATGAGGAGGTCAGGAAACATGCGGTGACAAGGTAAGATAGGTTTCTGAAAAACATCGCTTTGTGCTGCGCATTGTGAGGGTTTCTAACAGGCCATTCACTAGTAGGAGTGACAAAATCTTCACAGGGGGCTTTGAACCAGAGGGCCTGAATTAGGATAGGCAGTTAGTGGCAATGTAGGATGGAGAAAATCACCACGGGGTGGTCAGCATGTGGAGGTCAGGAAACATGCAGTGGCAATGTAGGATAGGTTTCTGAAAAACATCGAGGGGTGATGTGCATTGTAAGGGTTTCTAACAGGCCATTCACTAGTAGGAGTTAGAAAAACATCAGGAGTGGTGTGAATGGGAGGGCATGAATTACGATAGGCTGTGAGTGGCAACGTAGGATGGAGAAAAGCACCACGGGTGTGTCAGCACGGGGAAGGCAGGAAACATGCGGTGTCAATATAGGATAGGTTTGTAAAAATATCTAGGGGTGGTTTGCATTGTAAGGGTTTCTAACAGGCCATTCACTAGTAGGAGTGAGAAAAACATCACGGGGTGGTGTGAATCGGAGGGCCTGAATTAGGATAGGCAGTGAGTGACAACGTAGGATGGAGAAAAGCACCACGGGGTGGTCAGAATGGGGATGTCAGGAGACCTGGGGTGGCAATGTAGGATAGGTTTCTGAAAAACATCGTGGGGTGGTACGCATTGTAAGGGATTCTAGGAGGCCATTCACTAGTAGGAGTGAGAAAAACATCACGGGGTGGTGTGAATTGGAGTGTCTGAATTAGGATAGGCAGTGAGTGGCAATGTAGAATGGAGAAAAGCAACACAGGGTATTAAGCATGGGGAGGTCAGGAAAGATTCGGTGGCAATGTGGGATAGGTTTCTGAAAAACATCGCGGGGTGGTGCACATTGTAAGGGTTTCTAACAGGCCATTCACTAGTAGGAGTGAGAAAAACATCACGGAGTCTTGTGAATCGGAAGGCCTGAATTAGGATAGGCAGTGAGTGGCAATGTAGGATGGAGAAAAGGACAACGGGGTTTTCAGCATGGGGAGGTCAGGAAACATGCGGTGGCAATGTAGGATAGGTTTCTGAAAAACATCGCGGGGAGGTGCACATTGAAAGGGTTTCTAACAGGCCATTCACTAGTAGGAGTGAGAAAAACATCACAGGGTGGTGTGAATCGGAGGGCCTGAATTAGGATAGGCAGTGAGTGACAACGTAGGATGGAGAAAAGCACCATTGGGTGGTCAGCATGTGGAGGTCAGGAAACATGGGGTGGCAATATAGGATAGGTTTCTGAAAAACATCGTGGGGTGGTTCGCATTGTAATGGTTTCTAACAGGCCATTCACTAGTAGGAGTGTGAAAAACATTACAGGAGGGTGTGAATTGGAGGACCTGAATTCGGATAGGCAGTGAGTGGCAATGAAGGATTGAGAAAAGCACCACGGGGTGGTCAGCATTGGGAGGTCAGGAAACATGCAGTGGCAATGTAGGATAGGTTTCTGAAAAACATCGCGGGGTGGTGAGCATTGTAAGGTTTGCTAACAGGCCATTCACTAGTAGGAGTGAGAAAAACATAACGGGGTGGTGTGAAATGGAGGGCCAGAATTATCATAGGCAGTGATTGGCAATGTAGGATGGGGAAAAGCAACACGGGGTGGACAGAATGGGGAGGTCAGGAAACATGCGTTGATATGTAGGATAGGTTTCTGAAAAACATCACTGGGTGGTGAGGCTTGTAAGGGTTTCTAACAGTCCATACGCTAGTAGGAGTGAGAAATTCATCACGGGGTGGTGAGCATCGGAGGGCCTGAATTAGGATAGGCAGTGAGTGGCAATGTAGGATGGAGAAAATCACCACGGGTTGGTGAGCATGGGGAGGTCAGGAAACATGGGCTGGCCATGAAGGATAGGTTTCTGAAAAACATCCTGGGGTGGTGCTCATTGTAAGGGATTCTAACATGCCATTCACAAGTAGGAGTGTGGAAAACATCACGGAGTGCTGTGAATCGGAGGGCCTGAATTACGACAGGCAGTGAGTGGCAATGTAGAATGGAGAAAAGCACCACGGGGTATTCAGCATGGGGAGGTCAGGAAACATGCGGTGGCAATGTAGGATAGGTTTCTGAAAAACTTCGCTGGGTGGTGCACATTGTAAGGGTTTCTAACAGGCCATTCACTAGTAGGAGTGAGGAAAACATCACGGCGTGGAGTGAATCGGAGGGCCTGAATTAGCATATGTAGTGATGGGCAATGTAGGATGGGGAAAAGAACCACGGGGTGGTCAGAATGGGGAGGTCAAGAAACGTGTGGTGGCAATGTAGGATAGGTTTCTGAAAAACATCGCGGGATGGTGCGCACTGTAAAGGTTTCTAACGGGCCATTCACTAGAAGGAGTGAGAAAAACATCACGGGCTGGGGTGAATTGGAGGGACTGAATTACTATAGGCAGTAAATCACAATGTAGGTTGGAGAAAAGCATCATGGGGTGGTCTGCATGGGGAGGGCAGGAAACACACGGTGGCAATGTAGGATAGGTTTCTGGAAAACATCGCGGAGTGTTGCGCATTGTAAGGGTTTCTAAGAGGCCATCACTAGTAGGAGTGTGAAAAACATCACAGGAGGGTGTGAATTGGACGGCCGGAATTCGGATAGGCAGGGAGTGGCAATGTAGGATGGAGAAAACACCAAGGGGTGGTCAGCATGGGGAGGTCAAAAAACATTTGGTGGCAATGTAGGATAGGTTTCTGAAAAACATCGCGTGGTGGTGCGCCTTGTAAGTGTTTCGAACAGGCCATTCACTAGTAGGATTGAGAAAAACATCACGGGGTGGTGTGAATCGGAGGGCCTGAATAAGTGTAGGCGGTGGGTGGCAATGTAGGATGGAGAAAAGCACCACGGGTTATTCAGCATGGGGAGGTCAGGAAACATGCGGTGGCAAGGTAGGGTAGGTTTCTGAAAAACATCGCCGGGTGTGTCGCATTGTAAGTGTTTCTAACAGGCCATTCACTAATAGGAGTAAGAAAAACATCATGGGGTGGTGTGAATCTGAGGGCCTGAATTAGCATAGGCAGTGAGTGGCAATGGAGGATGGAGAAAAGCACCATGGTCTGGTCAGCATGGGGTGGTCAGGAAACATGCGGTGGCAATTTAAGATATTTTACTACTAAACATCGCGGGGTGGTACGCATTGTAAGGGTTTCTAACAGGTCATTCAATCATAGGAGTAAGAAAAACATTACGGGGTGGTGTGAATTGGAGGGCCTGAATTCGGATAGGCAGTGAGTGGCAATGTAGGATGGAGAAAAGCACCACGGGGTGGTCAGCATGGGGATGTCAGGAAACACACAGTGGTAATGTAGGATAGGTTTCTGGCAAACATGGCGGTGTGTTGCGCATTGTAACGGTTTCTACCAGGCCATTCACTAGTAGGAGTGAGAAAAATATCACGGTGTGGGCTGAATCGGAGGGCCTGAATTACTATAGGCAGTAAGTGACAATACAGGTTGGAGAAAAGCACCATGGGGTGGTCTGCATGGGGAGGTCAGGAAACATGCGGTGGCAATGTCGGATAGGTTTCTCAAAAACATCGAGTGTGGTGCTCATTGTAAGGGTTTCTAAGAGGCCATCATTAGTAGGAGTGTAAAAACATCACAGGAGGGTGTGAATTGGAGGGCCTGAATTCGGATAGGCAGTGAGTGTCAATGTAGGATGGAGAAAACACCAAGTGGTGGTCAGCATGGGGAGGTCAGGAAACATGCGGTGGAATGTAGGATAGGTTTCTGAAAAACATCGCGGGGTGGTACGCATTGTAAGGGTTTCTAACAGGCCATTCACTAGTAGGAGTGAGAAAAACATCATGGGGTGGTGTGAATTGGAGGGCCTGAATAAGTATAGACGGTGAGTGGCAATGTAGGATGGAGAAAAGCACCATGTGTTATTCAGCATGAGGAGGTCAGGAAACATGCGGTGACAAGGTAAGATAGGTTTCTGAAAAACATCGCTTTGTGCTACGCATTGTGAGGGTTTCTAACAGGCCATTCACTAGTAGGAGTGACAAAATCTTCACAGGGGGCTTTGAACCCGAGGGCCTGAATTAGGATAGGCAGGTAGTGGCAATGTAGGATGGAGAAAAGCACCATGTGTTATTCAGCATGAGGAGGTCAGGAAACATGCGGTGACAAGGTAAGATAGGTTTCTGAAAAACATCGCTTTGTGCTGCGCATTGTGAGGGTTTCTAACAGGCCATTCACTAGTAGGAGTGACAAAATCTTCACAGGGGGCTTTGAACCAGAGGGCCTGAATTAGGATAGGCAGTTAGTGGCAATGTAGGATGGAGAAAATCACCACGGGGTGGTCAGCATGTGGAGGTCAGGAAACATGCAGTGGCAATGTAGGATAGGTTTCTGAAAAACATCGAGGGGTGATGTGCATTGTAAGGGTTTCTAACAGGCCATTCACTAGTAGGAGTTAGAAAAACATCAGGAGTGGTGTGAATGGGAGGGCATGAATTACGATAGGCTGTGAGTGGCAACGTAGGATGGAGAAAAGCACCACGGGTGTGTCAGCACGGGGAAGGCAGGAAACATGCGGTGTCAATATAGGATAGGTTTGTAAAAATATCTAGGGGTGGTTTGCATTGTAAGGGTTTCTAACAGGCCATTCACTAGTAGGAGTGAGAAAAACATCACGGGGTGGTGTGAATCGGAGGGCCTGAATTAGGATAGGCAGTGAGTGACAACGTAGGATGGAGAAAAGCACCACGGGGTGGTCAGAATGGGGATGTCAGGAGACCTGGGGTGGCAATGTAGGATAGGTTTCTGAAAAACATCGTGGGGTGGTACGCATTGTAAGGGATTCTAGGAGGCCATTCACTAGTAGGAGTGAGAAAAACATCACCCGGTGGTGTGAATTGGAGTGTCTGAATTAGGATAGGCAGTGAGTGGCAATGTAGAATGGAGAAAAGCAACACAGGGTATTAAGCATGGGGAGGTCAGGAAAGATTCGGTGGCAATGTGGGATAGGTTTCTGAAAAACATCGCGGGGTGGTGCACATTGTAAGGGTTTCTAACAGGCCATTCACTAGTAGGAGTGAGAAAAACATCACGGAGTCTTGTGAATCGGAAGGCCTGAATTAGGATAGGCAGTGAGTGGCAATGTAGGATGGAGAAAAGGACAACGGGGTTTTCAGCATGGGGAGGTCAGGAAACATGCGGTGGCAATGTAGGATAGGTTTCTGAAAAACATCGCGGGGAGGTGCACATTGAAAGGGTTTCTAACAGGCCATTCACTAGTAGGAGTGAGAAAAACATCACAGGGTGGTGTGAATCGGAGGGCCTGAATTAGGATAGGCAGTGAGTGACAACGTAGGATGGAGAAAAGCACCATTGGGTGGTCAGCATGTGGAGGTCAGGAAACATGGGGTGGCAATATAGGATAGGTTTCTGAAAAACATCGTGGGGTGGTTCGCATTGTAAGGGTTTCTAACAGGCCATTCACTAGTAGGAGTGTGAAAAACATTACAGGAGGGTGTGAATTGGAGGACCTGAATTCGGATAGGCAGTGAGTGGCAATGAAGGATTGAGAAAAGCACCACGGGGTGGTCAGCATTGGGAGGTCAGGAAACATGCAGTGGCAATGTAGGATAGGTTTCTGAAAAACATCGCGGGGTGGTGAGCATTGTAAGGTTTGCTAACAGGCCATTCACTAGTAGGAGTGAGAAAAACATAACGGGGTGGTGTGAAATGGAGGGCCAGAATTATCATAGGCAGTGATTGGCAATGTAGGATGGGGAAAAGCAACACGGGGTGGACAGAATGGGGAGGTCAGGAAACATGCGTTGATATGTAGGATAGGTTTCTGAAAAACATCACTGGGTGGTGAGCCTTGTAAGGGTTTCTAACAGTCCATACGCTAGTAGGAGTGAGAAATTCATCACGGGGTGGTGAGCATCGGAGGGCCTGAATTAGGATAGGCAGTGAGTGGCAATGTAGGATGGAGAAAATCACCACGGGTTGGTGAGCATGGGGAGGTCAGGAAACATGGGCTGGCCATGAAGGATAGGTTTCTGAAAAACATCCTGGGGTGGTGCTCATTGTAAGGGATTCTAACATGCCATTCACAAGTAGGAGTGTGGAAAACATCACGGAGTGCTGTGAATCGGAGGGCCTGAATTACGACAGGCAGTGAGTGGCAATGTAGAATGGAGAAAAGCACCACGGGGTATTCAGCATGGGGAGGTCAGGAAACATGCGGTGGCAATGTAGGATAGGTTTCTGAAAAACTTCGCTGGGTGGTGCACATTGTAAGGGTTTCTAACAGGCCATTCACTAGTAGGAGTGAGGAAAACATCACGGCGTGGAGTGAATCGGAGGGCCTGAATTAGCATATGTAGTGATGGGCAATGTAGGATGGGGAAAAGAACCACGGGGTGGTCAGAATGGGGAGGTCAAGAAACGTGTGGTGGCAATGTAGGATAGGTTTCTGAAAAACATCGCGGGATGGTGCGCACTGTAAAGGTTTCTAACGGGCCATTCACTAGAAGGAGTGAGAAAAACATCACGGGCTGGGGTGAATTGGAGGGACTGAATTACTATAGGCAGTAAATGACAATGTAGGTTGGAGAAAAGCATCATGGGGTGGTCTGCATGGGGAGGGCAGGAAACACACGGTGGCAATGTAGGATAGGTTTCTGGAAAACATCGCGGAGTGTTGCGCATTGTAAGGGTTTCTAAGAGGCCATCACTAGTAGGAGTGTGAAAAACATCACAGGAGGGTGTGAATTGGACGGCCGGAATTCGGATAGGCAGGGAGTGGCAATGTAGGATGGAGAAAACACCAAGGGGTGGTCAGCATGGGGAGGTCAAAAAACATTTGGTGGCAATGTAGGATAGGTTTCTGAAAAACATCGCGTGGTGGTGCGCCTTGTAAGTGTTTCGAACAGGCCATTCACTAGTAGGATTGAGAAAAACATCACGGGGTGGTGTGAATCGGAGGGCCTGAATAAGTGTAGGCGGTGGGTGGCAATGTAGGATGGAGAAAAGCACCACGGGTTATTCAGCATGGGGAGGTCAGGAAACATGCGGTGGCAAGGTAGGGTAGGTTTCTGAAAAACATCGCAGGGTGTGTCGCATTGTAAGTGTTTCTAACAGGCCATTCACTAATAGGAGTAAGAAAAACATCATGGGGTGGTGTGAATCTGAGGGCCTGAATTAGCATAGGCAGTGAGTGGCAATGGAGGATGGAGAAAAGCACCATGGTCTGGTCAGCATGGGGTGGTCAGGAAACATGCGGTGGCAATTTAAGATATTTTACTACTAAACATCGCGGGGTGGTACGCATTGTAAGGGTTTCTAACAGGTCATTCAATCATAGGAGTGAGAAAAACATTACGGGGTGGTGTGAATTGGAGGGCCTGAATTCGGATAGGCAGTGAGTGGCAATGTAGGATGGAGAAAAGCACCACGGGGTGGTCAGCATGGGGATGTCAGGAAACATACAGTGGTAATGTAGGATAGGTTTCTGGCAAACATGGCGGTGTGTTGCGCATTGTAACGGTTTCTACCAGGCCATTCACTAGTAGGAGTGAGAAAAATATCACGGTGTGGGCTGAATCGGAGGGCCTGAATTACTATAGGCAGTAAGTGACAATACAGGTTGGAGAAAAGCACCATGGGGTGGTCTGCATGGGGAGGTCAGGAAACATGCGGTGGCAATGTCGGATAGGTTTCTCAAAAACATCGAGTGTGGTGCTCATTGTAAGGGTTTCTAAGAGGCCATCATTAGTAGGAGTGTAAAAACATCACAGGAGGGTGTGAATTGGAGGGCCTGAATTCGGATAGGCAGTGAGTGTCAATGTAGGATGGAGAAAACACCAAGTGGTGGTCAGCATGGGGAGGTCAGGAAACATGCGGTGGAATGTAGGATAGGTTTCTGAAAAACATCGCGGGGTGGTACGCATTGTAAGGGTTTCTAACAGGCCATTCACTAGTAGGAGTGAGAAAAACATCATGGGGTGGTGTGAATTGGAGGGCCTGAATAAGTATAGACGGTGAGTGGCAATGTAGGATGGAGAAAAGCACCATGTGTTATTCAGCATGAGGAGGTCAGGAAACATGCGGTGACAAGGTAAGATAGGTTTCTGAAAAACATCGCTTTGTGCTACGCATTGTGAGGGTTTCTAACAGGCCATTCACTAGTAGGAGTGACAAAATCTTCACAGGGGGCTTTGAACCCGAGGGCCTGAATTAGGATAGGCAGGTAGTGGCAATGTAGGATGGAGAAAAGCACCATGTGTTATTCAGCATGAGGAGGTCAGGAAACATGCGGTGACAAGGTAAGATAGGTTTCTGAAAAACATCGCTTTGTGCTGCGCATTGTGAGGGTTTCTAACAGGCCATTCACTAGTAGGAGTGACAAAATCTTCACAGGGGGCTTTGAACCAGAGGGCCTGAATTAGGATAGGCAGTTAGTGGCAATGTAGGATGGAGAAAATCACCACGGGGTGGTCAGCATGTGGAGGTCAGGAAACATGCAGTGGCAATGTAGGATAGGTTTCTGAAAA
The DNA here is from genome assembly GCF_034190915.1 of Cavia porcellus. Lineage (NCBI taxonomy): Eukaryota > Metazoa > Chordata > Mammalia > Rodentia > Caviidae > Cavia > Cavia porcellus. Next base: position 685,898 of record NW_026947534.1, read on the forward strand.
ACATCGAGGGGTGATGTGCATTGTAAGGGTTTCTAACAGGCCATTCACTAGTAGGAGTTAGAAAAACATCAGGAGTGGTGTGAATGGGAGGGCATGAATTACGATAGGCTGTGAGTGGCAACGTAGGATGGAGAAAAGCACCACGGGTGTGTCAGCACGGGGAAGGCAGGAAACATGCGGTGTCAATATAGGATAGGTTTGTAAAAATATCTAGGGGTGGTTTGCATTGTAAGGGTTTCTAACAGGCCATTCACTAGTAGGAGTGAGAAAAACATCACGGGGTGGTGTGAATCGGAGGGCCTGAATTAGGATAGGCAGTGAGTGACAACGTAGGATGGAGAAAAGCACCACGGGGTGGTCAGAATGGGGATGTCAGGAGACCTGGGGTGGCAATGTAGGATAGGTTTCTGAAAAACATCGTGGGGTGGTACGCATTGTAAGGGATTCTAGGAGGCCATTCACTAGTAGGAGTGAGAAAAACATCACGGGGTGGTGTGAATCGGAGTGTCTGAATTAGGATAGGCAGTGAGTGGCAATGTAGAATGGAGAAAAGCAACACAGGGTATTAAGCATGGGGAGGTCAGGAAAGATTCGGTGGCAATGTGGGATAGGTTTCTGAAAAACATCGCGGGGTGGTGCACATTGTAAGGGTTTCTAACAGGCCATTCACTAGTAGGAGTGAGAAAAACATCACGGAGTCTTGTGAATCGGAAGGCCTGAATTAGGATAGGCAGTGAGTGGCAATGTAGGATGGAGAAAAGGACAACGGGGTTTTCAGCATGGGGAGGTCAGGAAACATGCGGTGGCAATGTAGGATAGGTTTCTGAAAAACATCGCGGGGAGGTGCACATTGAAAGGGTTTCTAACAGGCCATTCACTAGTAGGAGTGAGAAAAACATCACAGGGTGGTGTGAATCGGAGGGCCTGAATTAGGATAGGCAGTGAGTGACAACGTAGGATGGAGAAAAGCACCATTGGGTGGTCAGCATGTGGAGGTCAGGAAACATGGGGTGGCAATATAGGATAGGTTTCTGAAAAACATCGTGGGGTGGTTCGCATTGTAAGGGTTTCTAACAGGCCATTCACTAGTAGGAGTGTGAAAAACATTACAGGAGGGTGTGAATTGGAGGACCTGAATTCGGATAGGCAGTGAGTGGCAATGAAGGATTGAGAAAAGCACCACGGGGTGGTCAGCATTGGGAGGTCAGGAAACATGCAGTGGCAATGTAGGATAGGTTTCTGAAGAACATCGCGGGGTGGTGAGCATTGTAAGGTTTGCTAACAGGCCATTCACTAGTAGGAGTGAGAAAAACATAACGGGGTGGTGTGAATTGGAGGGCCAGAATTATCATAGGCAGTGATTGGCAATGTAGGATGGGGAAAAGCAACACGGGGTGGACAGAATGGGGAGGTTAGGAAACATGCGTTGATATGTAGGATAGGTTTCTGAAAAACATCACTGGGTGGTGAGCCTTGGAAGGGTTTCTAACAGTCCATACGCTAGTAGGAGTGAGAAATTCATCACGGGGTGGTGAGCATCGGAGGGCCTGAATTAGGATAGGCAGTGAGTGGCAATGTAGGATGGAGAAAATCACCACGGGTTGGTGAGCATGGGGAGGTCAGGAAACATGGGCTGGCCATGAAGGATAGGTTTCTGAAAAACATCGTGGGGTGGTGCTCATTGTAAGGGATTCTAACATGCCATTCACAAGTAGGAGTGTGGAAAACATCACGGAGTGCTGTGAATCGGAGGGCCTGAATTACGACAGGCAGTGAGTGGCAATGTAGAATGGAGAAAAGCACCACGGGGTATTCAGCATGGGGAGGTCAGGAAACATGCGGTGGCAATGTAGGATAGGTTTCTGAAAAACTTCGCTGGGTGGTGCACATTGTAAGGGTTTCTAACAGGCCATTCACTAGTAGGAGTGAGGAAAACATCACGGCGTGGAGTGAATCGGAGGGCCTGAATTAGCATATGTAGTGATGGGCAATGTAGGATGGGGAAAAGAACCACGGGGTGGTCAGAATGGGGAGGTCAAGAAACGTGTGGTGGCAATGTAGGATAGGTTTCTGAAAAACATCGCGGGATGGTGCGCACTGTAAAGGTTTCTAACGGGCCATTCACTAGAAGGAGTGAGAAAAACATCACGGGGTAGGGTGAATCGGAGGGCCTAAATTACGATAGGCAGTGAGTGACAACGTAGGATGGAGAAAAGCACCATGGGGAGGTCAGCATGGTGAGGTCAGGAAACATACGGTGTCAGTGTAGGATAGGTTTCTGAAAAACATGGCGGTGTGGTGCGCATTTTAAGGGTTTCTACCAGGCCATTCCCTAGTAGGAGTGAGAAAAACATCACGGGCTGGGGTGAATCGGAGGGACTGAATTACTATAGGCAGTAAATGACAATGTAGGTTGGAGAAAAGCATCATGGGGTGGTCTGCATGGGGAGGGCAGGAAACACGTGGTGGCAATGTAGGATAGGTTTCTGGAAAACATCGCGGAGTGTTGCGCATTGTAAGGGTTTCTAAGAGGCCATCACTAGTAGGAGTGTGAAAAACATCACAGGAGGGTGTGAATTGGACGGCCGGAATTCGGATAGGCAGGGAGTGGCAATGTAGGATGGAGAAAACACCAAGGGGTGGTCAGCATGGGGAGGTCAGGAAACATTTGGTGGCAATGTAGGATAGGTTTCTGAAAAACATCGCGTGGTGGTGCGCATTGTAAGTGTTTCTAACAGGCCATTCACTAGTAGGATTGAGAAAAACATCACGGGGTGGTGTGAATCGGAGGGCCTGAATAAGTGTAGGCGGTGGGTGGCAATGTAGGATGGAGAAAAGCACCACGGGTTATTCAGCATGGGGAGGTCAGGAAACATGCGGTGGCAAGGTAGGGTAGGTTTCTGAAAAACATCGCGGGGTGTGTCGCATTGTAAGTGTTTCTAACAGGCCATTCACTAATAGGAGTAAGAAAAACATCATGGGGTGGTGTGAATCTGAGGGCCTGAATTAGCATAGGCAGTGAGTGGCAATGGAGGATGGAGAAAAGCACCATGGTCTGGTCAGCATGGGGAGGTCAGGAAACAGGCGGTGGCAATTTAAGATATTTTACTACTAAACATAGCGGGGTGGTACGCAATGTAAGGGTTTCTAACAGGTCATTCAATCGTATGAGTGAGAAAAACATTACGGGGTGGTGTGAATTGGAGGGCCTTAATTCGGATAGGCAGTGAGTGGCAATGTAGGATGGAGAAAAGCACCACGGGGTGGTCAGCATGGGGATGTCAGGAAACATACAGTGGTAATGTAGGATAGGTTTCTGGCAAACATGGCGGTGTGTTGCGCATTGTAACGGTTTCTACCAGGCCATTCACTAGTAGGAGTGAGAAAAATATCACGGGGTGGGCTGAATCGGAGGGCCTGAATTACTATAGGCAGTAAGTGACAATACAGGTTGGAGAAAAGCACCATGGGGTGGTCTGCATGGGGAGGTCAGGAAACATGTGGTGGCTATGTCGGATAGGTTTCTCAAAAACATCGAGTGTGGTGCTCATTGTAAGGGTTTCTAAGAGGCCATCATTAGTAGGAGTGTAAAAACATCACAGGAGGGTGTGAATTGGAGGGCCTGAATTCGGATAGGCAGTGAGTGTCAATGTAGGATGGAGAAAACACCAAGGGGTGGTCAGCATGGGGAGGTCAGGAAACATGCGGTGGAATGTAGGATAGGTTTCTGAAAAACATCGCGGGGTGGTACGCATTGTAAGGGTTTCTAACAGGCCTTTCACTAGTAGGAGTGAGAAAAACATCACGGGGTGTTGTGAATTGGAGGGCCTGAATAATTTAGACGGTGAGTGGCAATGTAGGATGGAGAAAGGCACCATGTGTTATTCAGCATGAGGAGGTCAGGAAACATGCGGTGACAAGGTAAGATAGGTTTCTGAAAAACATCGCTTTGTGCTGCGCATTGTGAGGGTTTCTAACAGGCCATTCACTAGTAGGAGTGACAAAATCTTCACAGGGGGCTTTGAACCCGAGGGCCTGAATTAGGATAGGCAGGTAGTGGCAATGTAGGATGGAGAAAAGCACCATGTGTTATTCAGCATGAGGAGGTCAGGAAACATGCGGTGACAAGGTAAGATAGGTTTCTGAAAAACATCGCTTTGTGCTGCGCATTGTGAGGGTTTCTAACAGGCCATTCACTAGTAGGAGTGACAAAATCTTCACAGGGGGCTTTGAACCAGAGGGCCTGAATTAGGATAGGCAGTTAGTGGCAATGTAGGATGGAGAAAATCACCACGGGGTGGTCAGCATGTGGAGGTCAGGAAACATGCAGTGGCAATGTAGGATAGGTTTCTGAAAAACATCGAGGGGTGATGTGCATTGTAAGGGTTTCTAACAGGCCATTCACTAGTAGGAGTTAGAAAAACATCAGGAGTGGTGTGAATGGGAGGGCATGAATTACGATAGGCTGTGAGTGGCAACGTAGGATGGAGAAAAGCACCACGGGTGTGTCAGCACGGGGAAGGCAGGAAACATGCGGTGTCAATATAGGATAGGTTTGTAAAAATATCTAGGGGTGGTTTGCATTGTAAGGGTTTCTAACAGGCGATTCACTAGTAGGAGTGAGAAAAACATCACGGGGTGGTGTGAATCGGAGGGCCTGAATTAGGATAGGCAGTGAGTGACAACGTAGGATGGAGAAAAGCACCACGGGGTGGTCAGAATGGGGATGTCAGGAGACCTGGGGTGGCAATGTAGGATAGGTTTCTGAAAAACATCGTGGGGTGGTACGCATTGTAAGGGATTCTAGGAGGCCATTCACTAGTAGGAGTGAGAAATACATCACGGGGTGGTGTGAATCAGAGTGTCTGAATTAGGATAGGCAGTGAGTGGCAATGTAGAATGGAGAAAAGCAACACAGGGTATTAAGCATGGGGAGGTCAGGAAAGATTTGGTGGCAATGTGGGAAAGGTTTCTGAAAAACATCGCGGGGTGGTGCACATTGTAAGGGTTTCTAACAGGCCATTCACTAGTAGGAGTGAGAAAAACATCATGGGGTGGTGTGAATCGGAGGGCCTGAATTAGGATAGGCAGTGAGTGACAACGTAGGATGGAGAAAAGCACCATTGGGTGGTCAGCATGTGGAGGTCAGGAAACATGGGGTGGCAATATAGGATAGGTTTCTGAAAAACATCGTGGGGTGGTTCGCATTGTAAGGGTTTCTAACAGGCCATTCACTAGTAGGAGTGTGAAAAACATTACAGGAGGGTGTGAATTGGAGGACCTGAATTCGGATAGGCAGTGAGTGGCAATGAAGGATTGAGAAAAGCACCACGGGGTGGTCAGCATTGGGAGGTCAGGAAACATGCAGTGGCAATGTAGGATAGGTTTCTGAAAAACATCTCGGGGTGGTGAGCATTGTAAGGTTTGCTAACAGGCCATTCACTAGTAGGAGTGAGAAAAACATAACGGGGTGGTGTGAATTGGAGGGCCAGAATTATCATAGGCAGTGATTGGCAATGTAGGATGGGGAAAAGCAACACGGGGTGGACAGAATGGGGAGGTTAGGAAACATGCGTTGATATGTAGGATAGGTTTCTGAAAAACATCACTGGGTGGTGAGCCTTGGAAGGGTTTCTAACAGTCCATACGCTAGTAGGAGTGAGAAATTCATCACGGGGTGGTGAGCATCGGAGGGCCTGAATTAGGATAGGCAGTGAGTGGCAATGTAGGATGGAGAAAATCACCACGGGTTGGTGAGCATGGGGAGGTCAGGAAACATGGGCTGGCCATGAAGGATAGGTTTCTGAAAAACATCGTGGGGTGGTGCTCATTGTAAGGGATTCTAACATGCCATTCACAAGTAGGAGTGTGGAAAACATCACGGAGTGCTGTGAATCGGAGGGCCTGAATTACGACAGGCAGTGAGTGGCAATGTAGAATGGAGAAAAGCACCACGGGGTATTCAGCATGGGGAGGTCAGGAAACATGCGGTGGCAATGTAGGATAGGTTTCTGAAAAACTTCGCTGGGTGGTGCACATTGTAAGGGTTTCTAACAGGCCATTCACTAGTAGGAGTGAGGAAAACATCACGGCGTGGAGTGAATCGGAGGGCCTGAATTAGCATATGTAGTGATGGGCAATGTAGGATGGGGAAAAGAACCACGGGGTGGTCAGAATGGGGAGGTCAAGAAACGTGTGGTGGCAATGTAGGATAGGTTTCTGAAAAACATCGCGGGATGGTGCGCACTGTAAAGGTTTCTAACGGGCCATTCACTAGAAGGAGTGAGAAAAACATCACGGGGTAGGGTGAATCGGAGGGCCTAAATTACGATAGGCAGTGAGTGACAACGTAGGATGGAGAAAAGCACCATGGGGAGGTCAGCATGGGGAGGTCAGGAAACATACGGTGGCAGTGTAGGATAGGTTTCTGAAAAACATGGCGGTGTGGTGCGCATTTTAAGGGTTTCTACCAGGCCATTCACTAGTAGGAGTGAGAAAAACATCACGGGCTGGGGTGAATCGGAGGGACTGAATTACTATAGGCAGTAAATGACAATGTAGGTTGGAGAAAAGCATCATGGGGTGGTCTGCATGGGGAGGGCAGGAAACACACGGTGGCAATGTAGGATAGGTTTCTGGAAAACATCGCGGAGTGTTGCGCATTGTAAGGGTTTCTAAGAGGCCATCACTAGTAGGAGTGTGAAAAACATCACAGGAGGGTGTGAATTGGACGGCCGGAATTCGGATAGGCAGGGAGTGGCAATGTAGGATGGAGAAAACACCAAGGGGTGGTCAGCATGGGGAGGTCAAAAAACATTTGGTGGCAATGTAGGATAGGTTTCTGAAAAACATCGCGTGGTGGTGCGCATTGTAAGTGTTTCTAACAGGCCATTCACTAGTAGGATTGAGAAAAACATCACGGGGTGGTGTGAATCGGAGGGCCTGAATAAGTGTAAGCGGTGGGTGGCAATGTAGGATGGAGAAAAGCACCACGGGTTATTCAGCATGGGGAGGTCAGGAAACATGCGGTGGCAAGGTAGGGTAGGTTTCTGAAAAACATCGCGGGGTGTGTCGCATTGTAAGTGTTTCTAACAGGCCATTCACTACTAGGAGTAAGAAAAACATCATGGGGTGGTGTGAATCTGAGGGCCTGAATTAGCATAGGCAGTGAGTGGCAATGGAGGATGGAGAAAAGCACCCTGGTCTGGTCAGCATGGGGTGGTCAGGAAACATGCGGTGGCAATTTAAGATATTTTACTACTAAACATCGCGGGGTGGTACGCATTGTAAGGGTTTCTAACAGGTCATTCAATCATAGGAGTGAGAAAAACATTACGGGGTGGTGTGAATTGGAGGGCCTGAATTCGGATAGGCAGTGAGTGGCAATGTAGGATGGAGAAAAGCACCACGGGGTGATCAGCATGGGGATGTCAGGAAACATACAGTGGTAATGTAGGATAGGTTTCTGGAAAACATGGCGGTGTGTTGCGCATTGTAACGGTTTCTACCAGGCCATTCACTAGTAGGAGTGAGAAAAATATCACGGTGTGGGCTGAATCGGAGGGCCTGAATTACTATAGGCAGTAAGTGACAATACAGGTTGGAGAAAAGCACCATGGGGTGGTCTGCATGGGGAGGTCAGGAAACATGTGGTGGCAATGTCGGAAAGGTTTCTCAAAAACATCGAGTGTGGTGCTCATTGTAAGGGTTTCTAAGAGGCCATCATTAGTAGGAGTGTAAAAACATCACAGGAGGGTGTGAATTGGAGGGCCTGAATTCGGATAGGCAGTGAGTGTCAATGTAGGATGGAGAAAACACCAAGTGGTGGTCAGCATGGGGAGGTCAGGAAACATGCGGTGGAATGTAGGATAGGTTTCTGAAAAACATCGCGGGGTCGTACGCATTGTAAGGGTTTCTAACAGGCCATTCACTAGTAGGAGTGAGAAAAACATCATGGGGTGGTGTGAATTGGAGGGCCTGAATAAGTATAGACGGTGAGTGGCAATGTAGGATGGAGAAAAGCACCATGTGTTATTCAGCATGAGGAGGTCAGGAAACATGCGGTGACAAGGTAAGATAGGTTTCTGAAAAACATCGCTTTGTGCTACGCATTGTGAGGGTTTCTAACAGGCCATTCACTAGTAGGAGTGACAAAATCTTCACAGGGGGCTTTGAACCAGAGGGCCTGAATTAGGATAGGCAGTTAGTGGCAATGTAGGATGGAGAAAATCACCACGGGGTGGTCAGCATGTGGAGGTCAGGAAACATGCAGTGGCAATGTAGGATAGGTTTCGGAAAAACATCGAGGGGTGATGTGCATTGTAAGGGTTTCTAACAGGCCATTCACTAGTAGGAGTTAGAAAAACATCAGGAGTGGTGTGAATGGGAGGGCATGAATTACGATAGGCTGTGAGTGGCAACGTAGGATGGAGAAAAGCACCACGGGTGTGTCAGCATGGGGAAGGCAGGAAACATGCGGTGTCAATATAGGATAGGTTTGTAAAAATATCTAGGGGTGGTTTGCATTGTAAGTGTTTCTAACAGGCCATTCACTAGTAGGAGTGAGAAAAACATCACGGGGTGGTGTGAATCGGAGGGCCTGAATTAGGATAGGCAGTGAGTGACAACGTAGGATGGAGAAAAGCACCACGGGGTGGTCAGCATGTGGAGGTCAGGAAACATGGGGTGGCAATATAGGATAGGTTTCTGAAAAACATCGTGGGGTGGTTCGCATTGTAAGGGTTTCTAACAGGCCATTCACTAGTAGGAGTGTGAAAAACATTACAGGAGGGTGTGAATTGGAGGACCTGAATTCGGATAGGCAGTGAGTGGCAATGAAGGATTGAGAAAAGCACCACGGGGTGGTCAGCATTGGGAGGTCAGGAAACATGCAGTGGCAATGTAGGATAGGTTTCTGAAAAACATCGCGGGGTGGTGAGCATTGTAAGGTTTGCTAACAGGCCATTCACTAGTAGGAGTGAGAAAAACATAACGGGGTGGTGTGAATTGGAGGGCCAGAATTATCATAGGCAGTGATTGGCAATGTAGGATGGGGAAAAGCAACACGGGGTGGACAGAATGGGGAGGTTAGGAAACATGCGTTGATATGTAGGATAGGTTTCTGAAAAACATCACTGGGTGGTGAGCCTTGGAAGGGTTTCTAACAGTCCATACGCTAGTAGGAGTGAGAAATTCATCACGGGGTGGTGAGCATCGGAGGGCCTGAATTAGGATAGGCAGTGAGTGGCAATGTAGGATGGAGAAAATCACCACGGGTTGGTGAGCATGGGGAGGTCAGGAAACATGGGCTGGCCATGAAGGATAGGTTTCTGAAAAACATCGTGGGGTGGTGCTCATTGTAAGGGATTCTAACATGCCATTCACAAGTAGGAGTGTGGAAAACATCACGGAGTGCTGTGAATCAGAGGGCCTGAATTACGACAGGCAGTGAGTGGCAATGTAGAATGGAGAAAAGCACCACGGGGTATTCAGCATGGGGAGGTCAGGAAACATGCGGTGGCAATGTAGGATAGGTTTCTGAAAAACTTCGCTGGGTGGTGCACATTGTAAGGGTTTCTAACAGGCCATTCACTAGTAGGAGTGAGGAAAACATCACGGCGTGGAGTGAATCGGAGGGCCTGAATTAGCATATGTAGTGATGGGCAATGTAGGATGGGGAAAAGAACCACGGGGTGGTCAGAATGGGGAGGTCAAGAAACGTGTGGTGGCAATGTAGGATAGGTTTCTGAAAAACATCGCGGGATGGTGCGCACTGTAAAGGTTTCTAACGGGCCATTCACTAGAAGGAGTGAGAAAAACATCACGGGGTAGGGTGAAACGGAGGGCCTAAATTACGATAGGCAGTGAGTGACAACGTAGGATGGAGAAAAGCACCATGGGGAGGTCAGCATGGGGAGGTCAGGAAACATACGGTGGCAGTGTAGGATAGGTTTCTGAAAAACATGGCGGTGTGGTGCGCATTTTAAGGGTTTCTACCAGGCCATTCACTAGTAGGAGTGAGAAAAACATCACGGGCTGGGGTGAATCGGAGGGACTGAATTACTATAGGCAGTAAATGACAATGTAGGTTGGAGAAAAGCATCATGGGGTGGTCTGCATGGGGAGGGCAGGAAACACACGGTGGCAATGTAGGATAGGTTTCTGGAAAACATCGCGGAGTGTTGCGCATTGTAAGGGTTTCTAAGAGGCCATCACTAGTAGGAGTGTGAAAAACATCACAGGAGGGTGTGAATTGGACGGCCGGAATTCGGATAGGCAGGGAGTGGCAATGTAGGATGGAGAAAACACCAAGGGGTGGTCAGCATGGGGAGGTCAAAAAACATTTGGTGGCAATGTAGGATAGGTTTCTGAAAAACATCGCGTGGTGGTGCGCATTGTAAGTGTTTCTAACAGGCCATTCACTAGTAGGATTGAGAAAAACATCACGGGGTGGTGTGAATCGGAGGGCCTGAATAAGTGTAGGCGGTGGGTGGCAATGTAGGATGGAGAAAAGCACCACGGGTTATTCAGCATGGGGAGGTCAGGAAACATGCGGTGGCAAGGTAGGGTAGGTTTCTGAAAAACATCGCGGGGTGTGTCGCATTGTAAGTGTTTCTAACAGGCCATTCACTACTAGGAGTAAGAAAAACATCATGGGGTGGTGTGAATCTGAGGGCCTGAATTAGCATAGGCAGTGAGTGGCAATGGAGGATGGAGAAAAGCACCCTGGTCTGGTCAGCATGGGGTGGTCAGGAAACATGCGGTGGCAATTTAAGATATTTTACTACTAAACATCGCGGGGTGGTACGCATTGTAAGGGTTTCTAACAGGTCATTCAATCATAGGAGTGAGAAAAACATTACGGGGTGGTGTGAATTGGAGGGCCTGAATTCGGATAGGCAGTGAGTGGCAATGTAGGATGGAGAAAAGCACCACGGGGTGGTCAGCATGGGGATGTCAGGAAACATACAGTGGTAATGTAGGATAGGTTTCTGGAAAACATGGCGGTGTGTTGCGCATTGTAACGGTTTCTACCAGGCCATTCACTAGTAGGAGTGAGAAAAATATCACGGTGTGGGCTGAATCGGAGGGCCTGAATTACTATAGGCAGTAAGTGACAATACAGGTTGGAGAAAAGCACCATGGGGTGGTCTGCATGGGGAGGTCAGGAAACATGTGGTGGCAATGTCGGAAAGGTTTCTCAAAAACATCGAGTGTGGTGCTCATTGTAAGGGTTTCTAAGAGGCCATCATTAGTAGGAGTGTAAAAACATCACAGGAGGGTGTGAATTGGAGGGCCTGAATTCGGATAGGCAGTGAGTGTCAATGTAGGATGGAGAAAACACCAAGTGGTGGTCAGCATGGGGAGGTCAGGAAACATGCGGTGGAATGTAGGATAGGTTTCTGAAAAACATCGCGGGGTCGTACGCATTGTAAGGGTTTCTAACAGGCCATTCACTAGTAGGAGTGAGAAAAACATCATGGGGTGGTGTGAATTGGAGGGCCTGAATAAGTATAGACGGTGAGTGGCAATGTAGGATGGAGAAAAGCACCATGTGTTATTCAGCATGAGGAGGTCAGGAAACATGCGGTGACAAGGTAAGATAGGTTTCTGAAAAACATCGCTTTGTGCTACGCATTGTGAGGGTTTCTAACAGGCCATTCACTAGTAGGAGTGACAAAATCTTCACAGGGGGCTTTGAACCAGAGGGCCTGAATTAGGATAGGCAGTTAGTGGCAATGTAGGATGGAGAAAATCACCACGGGGTGGTCAGCATGTGGAGGTCAGGAAACATGCAGTGGCAATGTAGGATAGGTTTCGGAAAAACATCGAGGGGTGATGTGCATTGTAAGGGTTTCTAACAGGCCATTCACTAGTAGGAGTTAGAAAAACATCAGGAGTGGTGTGAATGGGAGGGCATGAATTACGATAGGCTGTGAGTGGCAACGTAGGATGGAGAAAAGCACCACGGGTGTGTCAGCATGGGGAAGGCAGGAAACATGCGGTGTCAATATAGGATAGGTTTGTAAAAATATCTAGGGGTGGTTTGCATTGTAAGTGTTTCTAACAGGCCATTCACTAGTAGGAGTGAGAAAAACATCACGGGGTGGTGTGAATCGGAGGGCCTGAATTAGGAGAGGCAGTGAGTGACAACGTAGGATGGAGAAAAGCACCACGGGGTGGTCAGCATGTGGAGGTCAGGAAACATGGGGTGGCAATATAGGATAGGTTTCTGAAAAACATCGTGGGGTGGTTCGCATTGTAAGAGTTTCTAACAGGCCATTCACTAGTAGGAGTGTGAAAAACATTACAGGAGGGTGTGAATTGGAGGACCTGAATTCGGATAGGCAGTGAGTGGCAATGAAGGATTGAGAAAAGCACCACGGGATGGTCAGCATTGGGAGGTCAGGAAACATGCAGTGGCAATGTAGGATAGGTTTCTGAAGAACATCGCGGGGTGGTGAGCATTGTAAGGTTTGCTAACAGGCCATTCACTAGTAGGAGTGAGAAAAACATAACGGGGTGGTGTGAATTGGAGGGCCAGAATTATCATAGGCAGTGATTGGCAATGTAGGATGGGGAAAAGCAACACGGGGTGGACAGAATGGGGAGGTTAGGAAACATGCGTTGATATGTAGGATAGGTTTCTGAAAAACATCACTGGGTGGTGAGCCTTGGAAGGGTTTCTAACAGTCCATACGCTAGTAGGAGTGAGAAATTCATCACGGGGTGGTGAGCATCGGAGGGCCTGAATTAGGATAGGCAGTGAGTGGCAATGTAGGATGGAGAAAATCACCACGGGTTGGTGAGCATGGGGAGGTCAGGAAACATGGGCTGGCCATGAAGGATAGGTTTCTGAAAAACATCGTGGGGTGGTGCTCATTGTAAGGGATTCTAACATGCCATTCACAAGTAGGAGTGTGGAAAACATCACGGAGTGCTGTGAATCGGAGGGCCTGAATTACGACAGGCAGTGAGTGGCAATGTAGAATGGAGAAAAGCACCACGGGGTATTCAGCATGGGGAGGTCAGGAAACATGCGGTGGCAATGTAGGATAGGTTTCTGAAAAACTTCGCTGGGTGGTGCACATTGTAAGGGTTTCTAACAGGCCATTCACTAGTAGGAGTGAGGAAAACATCACGGCGTGGAGTGAATCGGAGGGCCTGAATTAGCATATGTAGTGATGGGCAATGTAGGATGGGGAAAAGAACCACGGGGTGGTCAGAATGGGGAGGTCAAGAAACGTGTGGTGGCAATGTAGGATAGGTTTCTGAAAAACATCGCGGGATGGTGCGCACTGTAAAGGTTTCTAACGGGCCATTCACTAGAAGGAGTGAGAAAAACATCACGGGGTAGGGTGAATCGGAGGGCCTAAATTACGATAGGCAGTGAGTGACAACGTAGGATGGAGAAAAGCACCATGGGGAGGTCAGCATGGGGAGGTCAGGAAACATACGGTGGCAGTGTAGGATAGGTTTCTGAAAAACATGGCGGTGTGGTGCGCATTTTAAGGGTTTCTACCAGGCCATTCACTAGTAGGAGTGAGAAAAACATCACGGGCTGGGGTGAATCGGAGGGACTGAATTACTATAGGCAGTAAATGACAATGTAGGTTGGAGAAAAGCATCATGGGGTGGTCTGCATGGGGAGGGCAGGAAACACACGGTGGCAATGTAGGATAGGTTTCTGGAAAACATCGCGGAGTGTTGCGCATTGTAAGGGTTTCTAAGAGGCCATCACTAGTAGGAGTGTGAAAAACATCACAGGAGGGTGTGAATTGGACGGCCGGAATTCGGATAGGCAGGGAGTGGCAATGTAGGATGGAGAAAACACCAAGGGGTGGTCAGCATGGGGAGGTCAAAAAACATTTGGTGGCAATGTAGGATAGGTTTCTGAAAAACATCGCGTGGTGGTGCGCATTGTAAGTGTTTCTAACAGGCCATTCACTAGTAGGATTGAGAAAAACATCACGGGGTGGTGTGAATCGGAGGGCCTGAATAAGTGTAAGCGGTGGGTGGCAATGTAGGATGGAGAAAAGCACCACGGGTTATTCAGCATGGGGAGGTCAGGAAACATGCGGTGGCAAGGTAGGGTAGGTTTCTGAAAAACATCGCGGGGTGTGTCGCATTGTAAGTGTTTCTAACAGGCCATTCACTACTAGGAGTAAGAAAAACATCATGGGGTGGTGTGAATCTGAGGGCCTGAATTAGCATAGGCAGTGAGTGGCAATGGAGGATGGAGAAAAGCACCCTGGTCTGGTCAGCATGGGGTGGTCAGGAAACATGCGGTGGCAATTTAAGATATTTTACTACTAAACATCGCGGGGTGGTACGCATTGTAAGGGTTTCTAACAGGTCATTCAATCATAGGAGTGAGAAAAACATTACGGGGTGGTGTGAATTGGAGGGCCTGAATTCGGATAGGCAGTGAGTGGCAATGTAGGATGGAGAAAAGCACCACGGGGTGATCAGCATGGGGATGTCAGGAAACATACAGTGGTAATGTAGGATAGGTTTCTGGAAAACATGGCGGTGTGTTGCGCATTGTAACGGTTTCTACCAGGCCATTCACTAGTAGGAGTGAGAAAAATATCACGGTGTGGGCTGAATCGGAGGGCCTGAATTACTATAGGCAGTAAGTGACAATACAGGTTGGAGAAAAGCACCATGGGGTGGTCTGCATGGGGAGGTCAGGAAACATGTGGTGGCAATGTCGGAAAGGTTTCTCAAAAACATCGAGTGTGGTGCTCATTGTAAGGGTTTCTAAGAGGCCATCATTAGTAGGAGTGTAAAAACATCACAGGAGGGTGTGAATTGGAGGGCCTGAATTCGGATAGGCAGTGAGTGTCAATGTAGGATGGAGAAAACACCAAGTGGTGGTCAGCATGGGGAGGTCAGGAAACATGCGGTGGAATGTAGGATAGGTTTCTGAAAAACATCGCGGGGTCGTACGCATTGTAAGGGTTTCTAACAGGCCATTCACTAGTAGGAGTGAGAAAAACATCATGGGGTGGTGTGAATTGGAGGGCCTGAATAAGTATAGACGGTGAGTGGCAATGTAGGATGGAGAAAAGCACCATGTGTTATTCAGCATGAGGAGGTCAGGAAACATGCGGTGACAAGGTAAGATAGGTTTCTGAAAAACATCGCTTTGTGCTACGCATTGTGAGGGTTTCTAACAGGCCATTCACTAGTAGGAGTGACAAAATCTTCACAGGGGGCTTTGAACCAGAGGGCCTGAATTAGGATAGGCAGTTAGTGGCAATGTAGGATGGAGAAAATCACCACGGGGTGGTCAGCATGTGGAGGTCAGGAAACATGCAGTGGCAATGTAGGATAGGTTTCGGAAAAACATCGAGGGGTGATGTGCATTGTAAGGGTTTCTAACAGGCCATTCACTAGTAGGAGTTAGAAAAACATCAGGAGTGGTGTGAATGGGAGGGCATGAATTACGATAGGCTGTGAGTGGCAACGTAGGATGGAGAAAAGCACCACGGGTGTGTCAGCATGGGGAAGGCAGGAAACATGCGGTGTCAATATAGGATAGGTTTGTAAAAATATCTAGGGGTGGTTTGCATTGTAAGTGTTTCTAACAGGCCATTCACTAGTAGGAGTGAGAAAAACATCACGGGGTGGTGTGAATCGGAGGGCCTGAATTAGGATAGGCAGTGAGTGACAACGTAGGATGGAGAAAAGCACCACGGGGTGGTCAGAATGGGGATGTCAGGAGACCTGGGGTGGCAATGTAGGATAGGTTTCTGAAAAACATCGTGGGGTGGTACGCATTGTAAGGGATTCTAGGAGGCAATTCACTAGTAGGAGTGAGAAAAACATCACGGGGTGGTGTGAATCGGAGTGTCTGAATTAGGATAGGCAGTGAGTGGCAATGTAGAATGGAGAAAAGCAACACAGGGTATTAAGCATGGGGAGGTCAGGAAAGATTCGGTGGCAATGTGGGATAGATTTCTGAAAAACATCGCGGGGTGGTGCACATTGTAAGGGTTTCTAACAGGCCATTCACTAGTAGGAGTGAGAAAAACATCATGGAGTCTTGTGAATCGGAAGGCCTGAATTAGGATAGGCAGTGAGTGGCAATGTAGGATGGAGAAAAGGACAACGGGGTTTTCAGCATGGGGAGGTCAGGAAACATGCGGTGGCAATGTAGGATAGGTTTCTGAAAAACATCGCGGGGAGGTGCACATTGAAAGGGTTTCTAACAGGCCATTCACTAGTAGGAGTGAGAAAAACATCACAGGGTGGTGTGAATCGGAGGGCCTGAATTAGGATAGGCAGTGAGTGACAACGTAGGATGGAGAAAAGCACCATTGGGTGGTCAGCATGGGGAGGTCAGGAAACATTTGGTGGCAATGTAGGATAGGTTTCTGAAAAACATCGCGTGGTGGTGCGCATTGTAAGTGTTTCTAACAGGCCATTCACTAGTAGGATTGAGAAAAACATCACGGGGTGGTGTGAATCGGAGGGCCTGAATAAGTGTAGGCGGTGGGTGGCAATGTAGGATGGAGAAAAGCACCATGGGGTGGTCAGACTGGGGAGGTCTGGAAACATGCGGTGGCAAGGTAGGGTAGGTTTCTGAAAAACATCGCGGGGTGTGTCGCATTGTAAATGTTTCTAACAGGCCATTCACTAATAGGAGTAAGAAAAACATCATGGGGTGGTGTGAATCTGAGGGCCTGAATTAGCATAGGCAGTGAGTGGCAATGGAGGATGGAGAAAAGCACCATGGTCTGGTCAGCATGGGGAGGTCAGGAAACATGCGGTGGCAATTTAAGGTATTTTACTACTAAACATCGAGGGGTGGTACGCATTGTAAGGGTTTCTAACAGGTCATTCAATCGTATGAGTGAGAAAAACATTACGGGGTGGTGTGAATTGGAGGGCCTGAATTCGGATTTGCAGTGAGTGGCAATGTAGGATGGAGAAAAGCACCACGGGGTGGTAAGCATGGGGATGTCAGGAAACATACAGTGGTAATGTAGGATAGGTTTCTGGCAAACATGGCGGTGTGTTGCGCATTGTAACGGTTTCTACCAGGCCATTCACTAGTAGGAGTGAGAAAAATATCACGGGGTGGGCTGAATCGGAGGGCCTGAATTACTATAGGCAGTAAGTGACAATACAGGTTGGAGAAAAGCACCATAGGGTGGTCTGCATGGGGAGGTCAGGAAACATGCGGTGGCAATGTCGGATAGGTTTCTCAAAAACATCGAGTGTGGTGCTCATTGTAAGGGTTTCTAAGAGGCCATCATTAGTAGGAGTGTAAAAACATCACAGGAGGGTGTGAATTGGAGGGCCAGAATTCGGATAGGCAGTGAGTGTCAATGTAGGATGGAGAAAACACCAAGGGTGGTCAGCATGGGGAGGTCAGGAAACATGCGGTGGAATGTAGGATAGGTTTCTGAAAAACATCGCGGGGTGGTACGCATTGTAAGGGTTTCTAACAGGCCATTCACTAGTAGGAGTGAGAAAAACATCACGGGGTGTTGTGAATTGGAGGGCCTGAATAATTTAGACGTTGAGTGGCAATGTAGGATGGAGAAAGGCACCATGTGTTATTCAGCATGAGGAGGTCAGGAAACATGCGGTGACAAGGTAAGATAGGTTTCTGAAAAACATCGCTTTGTGCTGCGCATTGTGAGGGTTTCTACCAGGCCATTTACTAGTAGGAGTGACAAAATCTTCACAGGGGGCTTTGAACCCGAGGGCCTGAATTAGGATAGGCAGGTAGTGGCAATGTAGGATGGAGAAAAGCACCACGGGGTGGTCAGCATGTGGAGGTCAGGAAACATGCAGTGGCAATGTAGGATAGGTTTCTGAAAACATCGAGGGGTGATGTGCATTGTAAGGGTTTCTAACAGGCCATTCACTAGTAGGAGTTAGAAAAACATCAGGAGTGGTGTGAATGGGAGGGCCTGAATTAGGATAGGCAGTTAGTGGCAATGTAGGATGGAGAAAATCACCACGGGTGTGTGAGCATGGGGAAGGCAGGAAACATGCGGTGTCAATATAGGATAGGTTTGTAAAAATATCTAGGGGTGGTTTGCATTGCAAGGGTTTCTAACAGGCCATTCACTAGTAGGAGTGAGAAAAACATCACGGGGTGGTGTGAATCGGAGTGTCTGAATTAGGATAGGCAGTGAGTGGCAATGTAGAATGGAGAAAAGCAACACAGGGTATTAAGCATGGGGAGGTCAGGAAAGATTCGGTGGCAATGTGGGATAGGTTTCTGAAAAACATCGCAGGGTGGTGCACATTGTAAGGGTTTCTAACAGGCCATTCACTAGTAGGAGTGAGAAAAACATCACGGAGTCTTGTGAATCAGAAGGCCTGAATTAGGATAGGCAGTGAGTGGCAATGTAGGATGGAGAAAAGGACCACGGGGTTTTCAGCATGGGGAGGTCAGGAAACATGCGGTGGCAATGTAGGATAGGTTTCTGAAAAACATCGCGGGGAGGTGCACATTGAAAGGGTTTCTAACAGGCCATTCACTAGTAGGAGTGAGAAAAACATCACAGGGTGGTGTGAATCGGAGGGCCTGAATTAGGATAGGCAGTGAGTGACAACGTAGGATGGAGAAAAGCACCATTGTGTGGTCAGCATGTTGAGGTCAGGAAACATGGTATGGCAATATAGTATAGGTTTCTGAAAAACATCGCGGGGTGGTGAGCATTGTAAGGTTTGCTAACAGGCCATTCACTAGTGGGAGTGAGAAAAACATAACGGGGTGGTGTGAATTGGAGGGCCAGAATTATCATAGGCAGTGATTGGCAATGTAGGATGGGGAAAAGCTACACGGGGTGCTCAGAATGGGGAGGTCAGGAAACATGCGTTGATATGTAGGATAGGTTTCTGAAAAACATCAGGGGGTGGTGAGCCTTGTAAGGGTTTCTAACAGTCCATACACTAGTAGGAGTGAGAAATTCATCACGGGGTGGTGAGCATCGGAGTGCCTGAATTAGGATAGGCAGTGAGTGGCAATGTAGGATGGAGAAAATCACCACGGGTTGGTGAGCATGGGGAGGTCAGGAAACATGGGCTGGCCATGAAGGATAGGTTTCTGAAAAACATCGTGGTGTGGTGCTCATTGTAAGGGATTCTAACATGCCATTCACAAGTAGGAGTGTGGAAAACATCACGGAGTGCTGTGAATCGGAGGGCCTGAATTACGACAGGCAGTGAGTGGCAATGTAGAATGGAGAAAAGCACCACGGGGTATTCAGCATGGGGAGGTCAGGAAACATGCGGTGGCAATGTAGGATAGGTTTCTGAAAAGCTTCGCTGGGTGGTGCACATTGTAAGGGTTTCTAACAGGCCATTCACTAGTAGGAGTGAGGAAAACATCACGGCGTGGAGTGAATCGGAGGGCCTGAATTAGCATATGTAGTGATGGGCAATGTAGGATGGGGAAAAGAACCACGGGGTGGTCAGAATGGGGAGGTCAAGAAACGTGTGGTGGCAATGTAGGATAGGTTTCTGAAAAACATCGCGGGATGGTGCGCACTGTAAAGGTTTCTAACGGGTCATTCACTAGAAGGAGTGAGAAAAACATCACGGGGTAGGGTGAATCGGAGGGCCTAAATTACGATAGGCAGTGAGTGACAACGTAGGATGGAGAAAAGCACCATGGGGAGGTCAGCATGGGGAGGTCAGGAAACATACGGTGGCAGTGTAGGATAGGTTTCTGAAAAACATGGCGGTGTGGTGCGCATTTTAAGGGTTTCTACCAGGCCATTCACTAGTAGGAGTGAGAAAAACATCACGGGCTGGGGTGAATCGGAGGGACTGAATTACTATAGGCAGTAAATGACAATGTAGGTTGGAGAAAAGCATCATGGGGTGGTCTGCATGGGGAGGGCAGGAAACATGCGGTGGCAATGTAGGATAGGTTTCTGGAAAACATCGCGGAGTGTTGCGCATTGTAAGGGTTTCTAAGAGGCCATCACTAGTAGGAGTGTGAAAAACATCACAGGAGGGTGTGAATTGGACGGCCGGAATTCGGATAGGCAGGGAGTGGCAATGTAGGATGGAGAAAACACCAAGGGGTGGTCAGCATGGGGAGGTCAGGAAACATTTGGTGGCAATGTCGGATAGGTTTCTCAAAAACATCGAGTGTGGTGCTCATTGTAAGGGTTTCTAAGAGGCCATCATTAGTAGGAGTGTAAAAACATCACAGGAGGGTGTGAATTGGAGGGCCTGAATTCGGATAGGCAGTGAGTGTCAATGTAGGATGGAGAAAACACCAAGGGGTGGTCAGCATGGGGAGGTCAGGAAACATGCGGTGGAATGTAGGATAGGTTTCTGAAAAACATCGCGGGGTGGTACGCAATGTAAGGGTTTCTAACAGGCCATTCACTAGTAGGAGTGAGAAAAACATCACGGGGTGTTGTGAATTGAAGGGCCTGAATAATTTAGACGGTGAGTGGCAATGTAGGATGGAGAAAGGCACCATGTGTTATTCAGCATGAGGAGGTCAGGAACCATGCGGTGACAAGGTAAGATAGGTTTCTGAAAAACATCGCTTTGTGCTGCGCATTGTTAGGGTTTCTAACAGGCCATTCACTAGTAGGAGTGACAAAATCTTCACAGGGGGCTTTGAACCCGAGGGCCTGAATTAGGATAGGCAGGTAGTGGCAATGTAGGATGGAGAAAAGCACCACGGGGTGGTCAGCATGTGGAGGTCAGGAAACATGCAGTGGCAATGTAGGATAGGTTTCTGAAAAACATCGAGGGGTGATGTGCATTGTAAGGGTTTCTAACAGGCCATTCACTAGTAGGAGTTAGAAAAACATCAGGAGTGGTGTGAATGGGAGGGCATGAATTACGATAGGCTGTGAGTGGCAACGTAGGATGGAGAAAATCACCACGGGTGTGTAAGCATGGGGAAGGCAGGAAACATGCGGTGTCAATATAGGATAGGTTTGTAAAAATATCTAGGGGTGGTTTGCATTGTAAGGGTTTCTAACAGGCCATTCACTAGTAGGAGTGAGAAAAACATCACGGGGTGGTGTGAATCGGAGTGTCTGAATTAGGATAGGCAGTGAGTGGCAATGTAGAATGGAGAAAAGCAACACAGGGTATTAAGCATGGGGAGGTCAGGAAAGATTCGGTGGCAATGTGGGACAGGTTTCTGAAAAACATCACAGGGTGGTGCACATTGTAAGGGTTTCTAACAGGCCATTCACTAGTAGGAGTGAGAAAAACATCACGGAGTCTTGTGAATCAGAAGGCCTGAATTAGGATAGGCAGTGAGTGGCAATGTAGGATGGAGAAAAGGACCACGGGGTTTTCAGCATGGGGAGGTCAGGAAACATGCGGTGGCAATGTAGGATAGGTTTCTGAAAAACATCGCGGGGAGGTGCACATTGAAAGGGTTTCTAACAGGCCATTCACTAGTAGGAGTGAGAAAAACATCACAGGGTGGTGTGAATCGGAGGGCCTGAATTAGGATAGGCAGTGAGTGACAAAGTAGGATGGAGAAAAGCACCATTGGGGGGTCAGCATGTGGAGGTCAGGAAACATGGGGTGGCAATATAGGATAGGTTTCTGAAAAACATCGCGGGGTGGTGAGCATTGTAAGGTTTGCTAACAGGCCATTCACTAGTAGGAGTGAGAAAAACATAACGGGGTGGTGTGAATTGGAGGGCCAGAATTATCATAGGCAGTTATTGGCAATGTAGGATGGGGAAAAGCTACACGGGGTGGTCAGAATGGGGAGGTCAGGAAACATGCGTTGATATGTAGGATAGGTTTCTGAAAAACATCACGGGGTGGTGAGCCTTGTAAGGGTTTCTAACAGTCCATACACTAGTAGGAGTGAGAAATTCATCACGGGGTGGTGAGCATCGGAGGGCCTGAATTAGGATAGGCAGTGAGTGGCAATGTAGGATGGAGAATATCACCACGGGTTGGTGAGCATGGGGAGGTCAGGAAACATGGGCTGGCCATGAAGGATAGGTTTCTGAAAAACATCCTGGGGTGGTGCTCATTGTAAGGGATTCTAACATGCCATTCACAAGTAGGAGTGTGGAAAACATCACGGAGTGCTGTGAATCGGAGGGCCTGAATTACGACAGGCAGTGAGTGGCAATGTAGAATGGAGAAAAGCACCACGGGGTATTCAGCATGGGGAGGTCAGGAAACATGCGGTGGCAATGTAGGATAGGTTTCTGAAAAACTTCGCTGGGTGGTGCATATTGTAAGGGTTTCTAACAGGCCATTCACTAGTAGGAGTGAGGAAAACATCACGGCGTGGAGTGAATCGGAGGGCCTGAATTAGCATATGTAGTGATTGGCAATGTAGGATGGGGAAAAGAACCACGGGGTGGTCAGAATGGGGAGGTCAAGAAACGTGTGGTGGCAATGTAGGATAGGTTTCTGAAAAACATCGCGGGATGGTGCGCACTGTAAAGGTTTCTAACGGGCCATTCACTAGAAGGAGTGAGAAAAACATCACGGGGTAGGGTGAATCGGAGGGCCTAAATTACGATAGGCAGTGAGTGACAACGTAGGATGGAGAAAAGCACCATGGGGAGGTCAGCATGGGGAGGTCAGGAAACATACGGTGGCAGTGTAGGATAGGTTTCTGAAAAACATGGCGGTGTGGTGCGCATTTTAAGGGTTTCTACCAGGCCATTCACTAGTAGGAGTGAGAAAAACATCACGGGCTGGGGTGAATCGGAGGGACTGAATTACTATAGGCAGTAAATGACAATGTAGGTTGGAGAAAAGAATCATGGGGTGGTCTGCATGGGGAGGCCAGGAAACATGCGGTGGCAATGTAGGATAGGTTTCTGGAAAACATCGCGGAGTGTTGCGCATTGTAAGGGTTTCTAAGAGGCCATCACTAGTAGGAGTGTGAAAAACATCACAGGAGGGTGTGAATTGGACGGCCGGAATTCGGATAGGCAGGGAGTGGCAATGTAGGATGTAGAAAACACCAAGGGGTTGTCAGCATGGGGAGGTCAGGAAACATTTGGTCTCAATGTCGGATAGGTTTCTCAAAAACATCGAGTGTGGTGCTCATTGTAAGGGTTTCTAAGAGGCCATCATTAGTAGGAGTGTAAAAACATCACAGGAGGGTGTGAATTGGATGGCCTGAATTCGGATAGGCAGTGATTGTCAATGTAGGATGGAGAAAACACCAAGGGGTGGTCAGCATGGGGAGGTCAGGAAACATGCGGTGGAATGTAGGATAGGTTTCTGAAAAACATCGCGGGGTGGTACGCATTGTAAGGGTTTCTAACAGGCCATTCACTAGTAGGAGTGAGAAAAACATCACGGGGTGTTGTGAATTGGAGGGCCTGAATAAGTATAGACGGTGAGTGGCAATGTAGGATGGAGAAAAGCACCATGTGTTATTCAGCATGAGGAGGTCAGGAAACATGCGGTGACAAGGTAAGATAGGTTTCTGAAAAACATCGCTTTGTGCTGGGCATTGTGAGGGTTTCTACCAGGCCATTCACTAGTAGGAGTGACAAAATCTTCACAGGGGGCTTTGAACCCGAGGGCCTGAATTAGGATAGGCAGGTAGTGGCAATGTAGGATGGAGAAAAGCACCACGGGGTGGTCAGCATGTGGAGGTCAGGAAACATGCAGTGGCAATGTAGGATAGGTTTCTGAAAAACATCGAGGGGTTATGTGCATTGTAAGGGTTTCTAACAGGCCATTCACTGGTAGGAGTTAGAAAAACATCAGGAGTGGTGTGAATGGGAGGGCATGAATTACGATAGGCTGTGAGTGGCAACGTAGGATGGAGAAAATCACCACGGGTGTGTGAGCATGGGGAAGGCAGGAAACATGCGGTGTCAATATAGGATAGGTTTGTAAAAATATCTAGGGGTGGTTTGCATTGTAAGGGTTTCTAACAGGCCATTCACTAGTAGGAGTGAGAAAAACATCACGGGGTCGTGTGAATCGGAGGGCCTGAATTAGGATAGGCAGTGAGTGACAACGTAGGATGGAGAAAAGCACCACGGGGTGGTCAAAATGGGGATGTCAGGAGACATGGGGTGGCAATGTAGGATAGGTTTCTGAAAAACATCGTGGGGTAGTACACATTGTAAGGGATTCTAGGAGGCCATTCACTAGTAGGAGTGAGAAAAACATCACGGGGTGGTGTGAATCGGAGTGTCTGAATTAGGATAGGCAGTGAGTGGCAATGTAGAATGGAGAAAAGCAACACAGGGTATTAAGCATGGGGAGGTCAGGAAAGATTCGGTGGCAATGTGGGATAGGTTTCTGAAAAACATCGCGGGGTGGTGCACATTGTAAGGGTTTCTAACAGGCCATTCACTAGTAGGAGTGAGAAAAACATCACGGAGTCTTGTGAATTGAAAGGCCTGAATTAGGATAGGCAGTAAGTGGCAATGTAGGATGGAGAAAAGCACCACGGGGTTTTCAGCATGGGGAGGTCAGGAAACATGCGGTGGCAATGTAGGATTGGTTTCTGAAAAACATCCCGAGGTGGTGCACATTGAAAGGGTTTCTAACAGGCCATTCACTAGTAGGAGTGAGAAAAACATCACAGGGTGGTGTGAATCGGAGGGCCTGAATTAGGATAGGCAGTGAGTGACAACGTAGGATGGAGAAAAGCACCATTGGGTGGTCAGCATGTGGAGGTCAGGAAACATGGGGTGGCAATATAGGATGGGTTTATGAAAAACATCGCGGGGTGGTTCGCATTGTAAGGGTTTCTAACAGGCCATTCACTAGTAGGAGTGTGTAAAACATTACAGGAGGGTGTGAATTGAGGACCTGAATTCGGATAGGCTGTGAGTGGCAATGTAGGATTGAGAAAAGCACCACGGGGTGGTCAGCATTGGGAGGTCAGCAAACATGCAGTGGCAATGTAGGATAGGTTTCTGAAAAACATCGCCGGGTGTTGCGCATTGTAAGGTTTTCTAACAGGCCATTCACTAGTAGGAGTGAGAAACACATCACGGGGTGGTGTGAATCGGAGGGCCTGAATTAGGATAGGCAGTGAGTGACAACGTAGGATGGAGAAAAGCACCATCGGGTGGTCAGCATGTGGAGGTCGGGAAACATGGGGTGGCAATATAGGATAGGTTTCTGAAAAACATCGCGGGGTGGTTCACATTGTAAGGGTTTCTAACAGGCCATTCACTAGTAGGAGTGTGAAAAACATTACAGGAGGGTGTGAATTGGAGGACCTGAATTCGGATAGGCAGTGAGTGGCAATGAAGGATTGAGAAAAGCACCATGGGGTGGTCAGCATTTGGAGGTCAGGAAACATGCAGTGGCAATGTAGGATAGGTTTCTGAAAAACATCGCGGGGTGGTGAGCATTGTAAGGTTTGCTAACAGGCCATTCACTAGTAGGAGTGAGAAAAACATAACGGGGTGGTGTGAATTGGAGGGCCATAATTATCATAGGCAGTGATTGGCAATGTAGGATGGGGAAAGCAACACGGGGTGGTCAGAATGGGGAGGTCAGGAAACATGCGGTGCTATGTAGGATAGGTTTCTGAAAAACATCACGGGGTGGTGAGCCTTGTAAGGGTTTCTAACAGTCCATTCACTAGTAGGAGTGAGAAATTCATCACGGGGTGGTGAGAATCGGAGGGCCTGAATTAAAATAGGCAGTGAGTGGCAATGTAGGATGGAGAAAATCACCACGGGTTGGTGAGCATGGGGAGGTCAGGAAACATGGGCTGGCCATGAAGGATAGGTTTCTGAAAAACATCGCGGGATGGAGCGCACTGTAAAGGTTTCTAACAGGCCATTCACTAGAAGGAGTTAGAAAAACATCACGGGGTAGGGTGAATCGGAGGGCCTAAATTACGATAGGCAGTGAGTGACAACGTAGGATGGAGAAAAGCACCATGGGGAGGTCAGCATGGGGAATCAGGAAACATACGGTGGCAGTGTAGGATAGGTTTCTGAAAAACATGGCGGTGTGGTGCGCATTTTAAGGGTTTCTACCAGGCCATTCACTAGTAGGAGTGAGAAAAACATCACGGGCTGGAGTGAATCGGAGGGACTGAATTACTATAGGCAGTAAATGACAATGTAGTTTGGAGAAAAGCACCATGGGGTGGTCTGCATGGGGAGGTCAGGAAACATGCGGTGGCACTGTAGGATAGGTTTCTGAAAAACTTCCCGGGGTGGTGCGCATTGTAAGGTTTTCTAACAGGCCATTCACTAGTAGGCGTGAGAAAAACATTACGGGTTTTATGAATCGGAGGGCCTGAAGTACGATAGGCTGTGAGTGGCACTGTAGGAATGAGAAAAGCACCAAGGTCTGGTCAGCATGGGGAGGTCAGGAAACATGCGGTGGCAATGCAGGACAGGTTTCTGAAAAACATCGCGGGGTAGTGCACGTTGTAAGGGTTTCTAACACGCCATTCACCAGTGGGAGTGAGAAAAACATCACAGGGTAGTGTGAATTGTAGGGCCTAATTAGGAAAGGCAATGGGTGGCAATGTAGAATGGAGAAAACCACCACAGGGTATTCAGCATGGGGAGGTCAGGAAACATGCCGTGGCAATGTAGGATAGGTTTGTGAAAATCAACGCGGGGTGGTGCTCATTGTAAGGGTTTCTAACAGGCCATTCACTAGTAGGAGTGAGAAAAACATCACAGGGAGCTGTGCAACGGAGGGCCTGAATTAGGATAGGCAGTGAGTGGCAATGTAGGATGGAGAAAACACAAAGGGGTGGTCAGCATGGGGAGATCAGGAAACATGCGGTGGCAATGTAGGGTAGGTTTCTGAAAAACATCGCGGGGTGGTGCGCATTGTAACAGTTTCTAACAGGCCATTTAAGGTAGGAGTGAGAAAAACTTCACGGGGTGGTGTGAATCAGAGGGCCTGAATTAGCATAGGCAGTGAGTGGCAATGGAGGGTGGAGAAAAGCCCCCCGGGGTGGTCAGTAAGGGGAGGTCAGGAAACATGCGGTCGCAATGTAGGATAGGTTTCTGAAAAACATTGCGGGGTGGTGTGCATTGTAAGGGATTTTAACAGGCCATTCACTAGTAGGAGTGAGAAAAACATCATGGGGTGCTGTGAATCAGAGGGCCTAAATTAGGATAGGCCTTGAATGGCAATGTAGGATGGAGAAAAGCACCACGGTTTTCTCAGCATGGGGAGGTCAGGAAAATGCGGCAATAATGTAGGATAGGTATGTGAAAAACATCGCGGGGTGGTGCGCATTGTAAGGGTTTCTAACAGGCCATTCACTAGTAGGAGTTAGAAAAACATCACGGGGTGGTGTGAATCAGAGGGCCTGAATTAGGATAGGCATTGAGTGGCAATGTAGGATGGAGAAAATCACCATGGGGTGGTCAGAATGGGGAGGTCAGGAAACATGTGGTGGCAATGTAGGATAGGTTTCTGAAAAACATCGCAGTGTGGTGAGCATTGTAAGGTTTGCTAACATGCCATTCACTAGTACGAGTGAGAAAAACATAACGGGGTGGTGTGAATTGGGGGGACAGAAATAACATAGGCAGTGATTGGCAATGTAGGATGGGGAAAAGCAACACGGGGTGGTCAGAATGGGGAGGTCAGGAAACATGCGCTGGCATGTAGGATAGGTTTCTGAACAACATCGCGGGGTGGGGCGCATTGTAAGGGTTTCTAACAGGCCATTCACTAGTAGGAGTGAGAAAAACAAAACGGGGTGGTGTGAATCGGAGCGTCTGAATTAGTATAAGCAGTGAGTGTCAATGTAGGATGGAGAAAATCACCACAGGGTATTCAGCATGAGGAGGTCAGGAAACATGCGGTGGCAATGTAGGATACGTTTATGAAAAACATCGCGGGGTGGTGTCCATTGTAAGGGTTTCTAACAGGCCATTTACTAGTAGGAGTGAGAAAAACATCACGGGCTGGTGTGAATCTGAGGGCCTGAATTAGCATAGGCAGTGAGTGGCAATGGAGTGTGGAGAAAAGCACCACGGGGTGGTCAGAATGGAGAGGTCAGGAAACATGCGGTGGCAATGTAAGATATGTTTCTGAAAAACATCGCGGGGTTGTGCGCATTGTAAGGGTTTCTAACAGGACATTCACTAGTACGAGTGAGAAAAACACCACGGGGTGGTGTGAATCAGATGGCCTGAATTAGGAAAGGCAGTGAGTGGCAATGTAGGATGGAGAAAAGCACCACGGGGTGCTCAGCATGGGGAGGTCAGGAAACATGCGCTGGCAATGTAGGATAGGTTTCTGAAAAACATCGCTTGGTGCTGCACATTGTAAGGTTTTCTAACAGGCCATTCACTAGTAGGAGTGACAAAAACATCACGGGGTGGTGTGAATCGAAGTGTCTGAATTAAAACAGGCAGTGAGTGGCAATGTAGGATGGAGAAAAGCACCACGGGGTTGTCAGCATGGGGAGGTCAGGAAAAATGCAGCAGC
Source organism: Cavia porcellus (assembly GCF_034190915.1). NCBI lineage: Eukaryota > Metazoa > Chordata > Mammalia > Rodentia > Caviidae > Cavia > Cavia porcellus. The sequence continues at coordinate 714,287 of NW_026947534.1, forward strand.
AATGTAGGATAGGTATCTGAAAAACCTTGCGGGGTGGTGTGCATTGTAAGGTTTTCTAACAGGCCATTCACTAGTAGGAGTGAGTAAAACATCACGGGGTGGTGTGTATCGGACTGTCTGAATTAGGATAGGCAGTGAGAGGCAATGAAGGATGCAGAAAAGCCACACAGGGTATTAAGCATGGGGAGGTCAGGAAACATGCGGTGGCAATGTAGGAGATGTTTCTGAAAAACATCGCGGAGTGGTGCGCATTGTAAGTGTTTCTAACAGGCCATTCACTGGTAGGAGTGAGAAAAACATCACGGGGTGGTGTGAATCGAAGTGTCTGAATTAGGATAGGCAGTGAGTGGCAATGTAGGATGGAGAAAAGCACCATGGGGTGGTCAGACTGGGGAGGTCTGGAAACATGCGTTGGCAATGTAGGATAGGTTTCTGAAAAACATCGCGGGGTGGTGCGCAATGTAAGGGTTTCTAACAGGCCATTCACTAGTAGTAGTGAGAAAAACATCACGGGGTGGTGTGTATCGGACTGTCTGAATTAGGATAGGCAGTGAGTGGCAATGCAGGATGGAGAAAAGCACCTGGGTTGGTCAGCATGGGGAGGTCACGAAAAATGCGGTGACAATGTAGGATAGGTTTCTGAAAAACATCTCGTGGTTGGGCACATTGTAAGGGTTTCTAACAGGCCATTCACTAGTAGGAGTGAGAAAATCATCAAGGGGTGGTGTGAATCGGAGGGCCTGAATTAGATTAGCCAGTGAGTGGTAATGTAGAATGGAGAAAAGCAAGACGGCGTGGTGAGCATGTGGAGTTCAGGAAACATGCAGTGGCAATATAGGATAGGTTTCTGAAAAACATCACGGGGTGTTGCGCATTGTAAGGGTTTCTAACAGGCCTTTCACTTGTAGGAGTGATAAAAACGTCACGCGGTGGTTTGCTTCGGAGGGCCTGAAATAGGATAGGCAGTGAGTGGCAATGTAGTATGGAGAAAAGCACCCTGGGCTGGTCAGAATGGGGAGGTCAGGAAACATGCGGTGGCAATGTAGGATAGGTTTCTGAAAAACATCATTTGGTCGTGGGCTTTGTAATGGTTTCTAACAGGACATTCACTGGTAGTTGTGAGAAAAACATCACAGGGTGGTTTGAATCGGACTGTCTGAATTAGGATAGGCAGTGAGTGGCAATGTAGGATGGGGAAAAGCACCACAGGGTATTCAGCATGGGGAGATTATGAAACATGCAGTGGCAATGTAGGATAGGTTTCTGAAAAACATCGCGGTGTGCTGCACATTGTAAGGGTTTCTAACAGGCCATTCACTAGTAGGAGTGAGAAAAACATCACGGGGTGGTGTGAAACGGAGGGCCTGAATTAGATTAGGCAGTGAGTGGTAATGTAAAATGGAGAACAGCAAGATGGCGTGGTTAGCATGGGGAGTTCAGGAAACATGCAGTGGGAATGTAGGGCAGGATTCTGAAAAACATCGCAGGGCGGTGCACATTGTAAGGGTTTCTAACAGGCCTTTCACTAGTAGGAGTGATAAAAACGTCACAGGGTGGTTTGCTTAAGAGTTCCTGAAAAAGAATAGGCAGTGTGTGGCAATGTAGGATTGAGAAAAGCACCCGGGTTGGTCAGCATGTGGAGGTCAGGAAACATGCGGTGGCAATGTAGGATAGGTTTCTGAAAAACATGGTTTGGTGGTGCTCATTGTAAGGGTTTCTAACAGGACTTTTACTAGTAGGAGTGAGAAAAACTTCACGGGGTGGTGTGAATCGGAGGGCATGAATTAGAATAGGGGGTGAGTGGCAATGTAGGATGGAGAAAAGCACCACGGGGTGCACAGCATGGGGAGGTCAGGAAACATGCAGTGGCAATGTAGGATAGGTTTCTGAAAAACATCATGGGGTCTTGTGCATTGTAAGGGTTTCTAACAGGCCATTCACTAGTAGGAGTTAGAAAAACATCACGGGGTGGTGTGAATCGGAGGGCCTGAATTAAAACAGGCAGTGAGTGGCAATGTAGGATGTAGAAAAGCACCATGGGGTTGTCAGCATGGGGAGGTCAGGAAAAATGCGGTAGCAATGTAGAATAGGTTTCTGAAAAACATCGTGGGGTGGTGCGCATTTTAAGGGTTTCTAAAAAGCCATTCACTAGTTGGAGTGAGAAAACATCACGGGGTGGTGTGAATCAGAGGGCCTAAATTAGCATAGGCAGTGAGTAGCAATGGATGGTGGAGAAAAGCACCATGAGTGGTCAGCATGGGGAGGTTAGGAAACACGCAGTGGCAATGTAGGATAGGTTTCTGAAAAACATCACGGGGTGGTGCGCATTGTAAGAGTTTTTAACAGGCAATTCACCAGTAGGATTGAGAAAAACTTCCCACGGTGGTGGGAATCAGAGTGTCTGAATTAAAATAGGCAGTGGGTGGCAATGTAGGATGGTGAAAATCACCACGGGGTGGTCAGCATGCGGAGGTCAGGAAACATGCGGTGGCCATGTAGGAAAAGTTTCTGAAAAACATCGCGGGGTGGTGCGCATGGTAAGGGTTTCTAACAGGTCATTCACTAGTAGGAGTGAGAAAAACATTATGGGGTAAGGTGAATTGAAGGGCCTGAATTCGGATAGGCAGTGAGTGTCAATGTAGGATGGAGAAAACACCAAGGGGTGGTCAGCATGGGGAGTTCAGTAAACATGCGGTGGCACTGTATGATAGGTTTCTGAAAAACATCCTGGGGTGGTGCGCATTGTAAGGTTTTCTAACAGGCCATACACTAGTAGGCGAGAAAAAACATTACGGGTTTTGTGAATCGGAGGGCCTGAAGTACGATAGGCTGTGAGTGGCACTGTAGGAATGAGAAAAGCACCAAGGTCTGGTCAGCATGGGGAGGTCAGGAAACATGCGGTGGCAATGCAGGACAGGTTTCTGAAAAACATCGCTTGGTAGTGCACATTGTAAGGGTTTCTAACACGCCATTCACCAGTAGGAGTGAGAAAAACATCACGGGGTGGTGTGAATCGTAGGGCCTAATTAGGAAATGCAATGAGTGGCAATGTAGAATGGAGAAAACCACAACAGGGTATTCAGCATGGGGAGGTCAGGAAACATGCCGAGGAATTGTAGGATAGGTTTCTGAAAATCATCGCGGGGTGGTGCTCATTGTAAGTGTTTCTAACAGGCCATTCACTAGTACGAGTGAAAAAAACATCACAGGGGGGTTGCAACCCGATGGCCTGAATTCGGATACAAGTGAGTGGCAACGTAGGATGGGAAAACACCAATGGGTGGTCAGCATGGGGAGATCGGGAAACAGGCGTTGGCAATGTAGGATCGGTTTCTGAAATACATCGCGGTGTGGTGCGCATTGCAAGTGATTTTAACAGGCCATTCACTAGTAGGAGTGATTAAAAACATCACGGGGTGGTGTGAATTGGAGGGCCTGAATTACGATAGGCAGTGAGTGACAATATAGGATGGAGAACAGCACCATGGGGTGGTCAGCATGGGGAGGTCAGGAAACATGCGGTGGCAATGTAGAATACGTTTCTGAAAAACAGCAAGGGGTGATGTGCATTGTAAGGGTTTCTAACAGGCCATTCACTAGTAGGAGGTAGAAAAATATCAGGGGTGGTGTGAATCGGAGGGCCTGAATTACGATAGGCTGTGAGTGGCAATGAAGGATGGAGAAAAGCACCACGGGGTCGTCAGCAGGGGGAAGGCACGAAACATGCGCTGGGAATGTAGGATAGGTTTCTGAAAAACATCGCGGTGTGGTACGCATTGTAAGGGTTTCTAACAGGCCATTCACTAGTAGGAGTGTGAAAAACATTACAGGAGGGTGTGAATTGGAGGACCTGAATTCGGATAGGCTGTGAGTGGCAATGTAGGATTGAGAAAAGCACCACGGGGTGGTCAGCATTGGGAGGTCAGCAAACATGCCGTGGCAATGTAGGATAGGTTTCTGAAAAACATCGCCGGGTGTTGTGCATTGTAAGGTTTGCTAACAGGCCATTCACTAGTAGGAGTTAGAAAAACATCACGGGATGGTGTGAATCGGAGTGTCTGAATTAGGATAGGTAGTGAGTGGCAATGTAGAATGGAGAAAAGCAACACAGGGTATTAAGCATGGGGAGGTCAGGAAAGATTCGGTGGCAATGTGGGATAGGTTTCTGAAAAACATCGCGGGGTGGTGCACATTGTAAGGGTTTCTAACAGGCCATTCACTAGTAGGAGTGAGAAAAACATCACGGAGTCGTGTGAATCGGAAGGGCTGAATTAGGATAGGTAGTGAGTGGCAATGTAGGATGGAGAAAAGCACCACGGGGTTTTCAGCATGGGGAGGTCAGGAAACATGCGGTGGCAATGTAAGATAGGTTTCTGAAAAACATCGCGGGGTGGTGTGCCTTGTAAGGGTTTCTAACAGTCCATTCACTAGTAGGAGTGAGAAAATCATCACAGGGTGGTTTGAATCTGAGGGCCTGAATTAGGATAGGCAGTGAGTGGCAATGTAGGAATGAGAAAAGCACCACAGGGTGGTGAGCATGGGGAGGTCAGGATACATGCGGTGGCAATGTAGTATAGGTTTCTGAAAAACTTCACTGTGTGGTGCGCATTTTAAGGGTTTCTAACAGGCCATTCACTAGTAGGAGTGAGGAAAACATCAGGGCGTGGTGTGAATTGGAGGGCCTCAATTAGCATAGGCAGTGATTGGCAATGTATATTGGGGAAAAGAACCACGCGGTGGACAGAATGGGGAGGTCAGGAAACGAGCGGTGGCAATGTAGGATAGGTTTCTGAAAAACATTGCGGGTGGTGCGCACTGTAAGGATTTCTAACAGGCCATTCACTAGTAGGAGTGAGAAAAACATCACAGAGTGGGGTGAATCGGAGGGCCTAAATTACGTTAGGCAGTGAGTGACAACATAGGATGGAGAAAACCACCATGGGGAGGTCAGCCTGGGGAGGTCAGGAAACATGCGGTGGCAATGTAGGATAGGTTTCTGAAAAACATTGTACGGTTGTTTGCATTGTAAGGGTTTATAACAGGCCATTCACTAGTAGGAGTGAGAAAAACATCATGGGGTGGTGTGAATCGGAGGGCCTGAATTAGTATAGGCAGTGAGTGGCAATGTAGGATGGAGAAAACACCAACGGGTGATCAGCATGGGGAGGTCAGGAAACATGCGGTGGCAAGGTAGGATACGTTTCTGAAAAACATTGTGGGGTGGTGTGCATTGTAAGGGTTTCTAACAGGCCATTCACTAGTAGGAGTGAGAAAAACATCACAGGGAGCTGTGCATCGGAGGGCCTGAATTAGGATAGGCAGTGAGTGGCAATGTATGATGGAGAAAACACTAAGGGGTGCAGCATGCTGAGGTCAGGAAACATGCTGTGGCAATGTAGGGTAGGTTTCTGAAAAACATCGTGGGGTGGTCCGCATTGTAAGGTTTTCTAACAGGCCATTCACTAATAGGAGTGAGAAAAACATCACGGGGTGGTGTGAACCGGAGGGCCTGAATTAGCATGGGCAGTGAGTGGCAATGGAGGATGGAGAAAAGCACCATGGGCTGGTCAGCATGGGGAGGTCAGGAAACATGCGGTGGCAATGTAGGGTAGGTTTCTGAAAAACATCGAGGGGTGGTTCGCATTGTAAGGTTTTCTAACAGGTCCTTCAATACTAGGCGTGAGAAAAACATTACGGAGTGGTGTGTATTGGAGGGCCTGAATTCGGATAGGCAGTGAGTGGCAATGTAGAATGGAGAAAAGCACCACGGGGTGGTCAGCATGTGGAGGTCAGGAAACATGCGGTGGCAATGTAGGATAGGTTTCTGAAAAACATCGCGGTGTGGTGCGCATTGTAAGGGTTTCTAAAAGGCCATTCACTAGTAGTAGTGAGAAAAACATCACGGGGTGGGGTGAACCGAGGGCCTGAATTACGATAGGCAGTGAGTGACAATGTAAGTTGGAGAAAAGCACCACGGGGTGGTCTGCATTGGGAGGTCAGGAAACATGCGGTGGCAATATAGGATAGGTTTCTTGAAAACATCGCGGCGTGTTGCGCATAGTAACGGTTTCCAACAGGCCATTCAGTAGTACGAGTGTGAAAAACATCACACGAGGGTGTGAATTGGAGGGCCTGAATTTGGATAGGCAGTGAGTGGCAATATAGAATGGAGAAAACACCAAGGGTTGGTCAGCATGGGGAGGTCCGGAAACATGCGTTGGCAATGTAGGATAGGTTTTTGAAAAACATCGCGGGGTGGTGCGCATTGAAAGGTTTTCTAACAGGCCATACAAGAGTAGGAGTGAGAAAAACATCACAGGGTGGTGTGAACCGGAGGGCCTGAATTCGGATACGCAGTGTTGCAATGTAGGATCGAGAAAACTCCAAGAGGTTGTCAGCATGGGAGCTCAGGAAACATGCGGTGGCAGTATAGGATAGGTTTCTAAAAAACATCGCCGGATGGTGCGATTTGTAAGGTTTTCTAACAGGTCATTCACTAATAGGAATGAGAAAAACATCACGGGGTGGTGTGAATCAGAGGGCCTGAATTAGCATAGGCAGTGAGTTGCAATGGAGGTAGGAGAAAAGCACCACGTGGTGGTCAGCATGGGGAGGTCAGGAAACATGCGGTTGCAATGTAGGATAGGTTTCTGAAAAACATCATGGTGTTGTGCGCATTGTAAGGGTTTCTAACAGGCCATTCAGTAGTAAGATTGAGGAATATATCACGGGGTTCTGTGAATAGGAGGGCCTGAATTAGGTTAGGCAGTGAGTGGAAATGTAGGATAGAGAAAAGCACCACGGGGTATTCAGCATGGGGAGGTCAGGAAACATGCGGTTGCAATGTAGGATAGGTTTCTGAAAAAGATCGTGAGGTGGTGCGCATTTAAAGGGTTTCTAACTGGCCATTCACAAGTAGGAGTGAGAAAAACATCACGGAGGGGGGGGGTGAACGCGAGGGCCTGAATTCGGATAGGCAGTGAGTGGCAATGTAGGATGGAGAAAACACCAAGGGATGGTCAGCATGGGGAGTTCAGGAAACATGCGGTGGCAATGTAGGATAGGTTTATGAAAATCATCGCGGGGTGGTGCGCATTGAAATGGTTTCTACTAGGCCATTCACTAGTAGTAGTGAGAAAAACATCACGGGCTGGGGTGAACCGAGGGCATGAATTCGGATAGGCAGTGAGTGACAATGTAAGTTGGAGAAAAGCACCACGGGGTGGTCTGCATTGGGAGGTCTCGAAACATGCGGTGGCAATATAGTATAGGTTTCTTGAAAACATCGCGGGGTGTTGCGCATTGTAATGGTTTCTAACAGGCCATTCACTAGTACGAGTGTGAAAAACATCACACGAAGGTGTGAATTGGAGGGCCTGAATTTGGATAAGCAGTGAGTGGCAATGTAGAATGGAGAAAACACCAAGGGGTGATCAGCATGGGGAGGTCAGGAAACATGCGGTGGCAATGTAGGATAGGTTTATGAAAAACATCGCGGGGTGGTGCGCATTGAAATGGTTTCTAACAGGCCATTCACTAGTAGGAGTGAGAAAAACATCACGGGGTGGGTTGAATCGGAGGGCCTGAATAAGGATAGGCAGTGAGTGGCAATGTAGAATGGAGAAAAGCACCACGGGTTATTCAGCATGGGGAGGTCAGGAAACATGCGGTGGCAAGGTAGGATAGGTTTCTGAAAAACATCGCGGTGTGCTGCGCATTGTAAGGGTTTCTAACAGGCCATTCACTAGTAGGAGTGACAAAATCTTCACAGGGTGGTTTGAACCCGAGGGCCTGAATTAGGATAGGCAGTGAGTGGCAACGTAGGATGGAGAAAAGCACCACGGGGTGGTCATCATGTGAAGACCAGGAAACATGCAGTGGCAATGTAGGATAGGTTTCTGAAAAACATCGAGGGGTGATGTGCATTGTAAGGGTTTCTAACAGGCCATTCACTAGTAGGAGTGAGAAAAACATCACAGGGTGGTGTGATTCGGAGGGCCTGAATTACGATAGGCAGTGAGTGACAACGTAGGATGGAGAAAAGCACCATTGGGTGGTCAGCATGTGGAGGTCAGGAAACAAGGGGTGGCAATATAGGATAGGTTTCTGAAAAACAACACGGGGTTGTTCGCATTGTAAGGGTTTCTAACAGGCCATTCACTAGTAGGAGTGTGAAAAACATTACAGGAGGCTGTGAATTGGAGGATCTGAATTCGGATAGGCAGTGAGTGGCAATGTAGGATTGAGAAAAGCACCACGGGGTGGTCAGCATTGGGAGGTCAGCAAACATGCAGTGGCAATGTAGGATAGGTTTCTGAAAAACATCGCCGGGTGTTGCGCATTGTAAGGTTTGCTAACAGGCCATTCACTAGTAGGAGTGAGAAAAACATCACGGAGTTGTGTGAATTGGAAGGCCTAAATTAGGATAGGCAGTGAGTGGCAATATAGGATGGAGAAAAGCACCACGGGGTTTTCAGCATGTGGAGGTCAGGAATCATGCGTTGGCAATGTAGGATAGGTTTCTGAAAAACATCGCGGGGTGGTGAGCCTTGTAAGGGTTTGTAACAGTCCATTCACTAGTAGGAGTGAGAAAATCATCACACGGTGGTTTGAATGGGAGCGCCTGAATTAGAATAGGCAGTGAGGGCAATGTAGGATGGAGAAAAGCACCACGGGGTGGTCAGCATGGGGAGGTCAGGAAACATGCGTTGGCAATGTAGGATAGTTTTCTGAAAAACTTCGCTGTGTGGTGCGCATTTTAAGGGTTTCTAACAGGCCATTCACAAGTAGGAGTGAGGAAAACATCAGGACATGGTGTGAATTGGAGGGCCTGAATTAGCATAGGCAGTGATTGGCAATGTATAATGGGGAAAAGAACCACAGGGTGGGCAGAATGGGGAGGTCAGGAAACGAGCGGTGGCAATGTAGGATAGGTTTCTGAAAAACATTGTGGGGTGGTGCTCACTGTAAGGGTTTCTAACAGGCCATTCACTAGTAGGAGTGAGAAAAACATCACGGAGTGGGGTGAATCGGAGGGCCTAAATTACGTTAGGCAGTGAGTGACAACGTAGGATGGAGAAAACCACGATGGGGAGGTCAGCCTGGGGAGGTCAGGAAACATGCGGTGGCAATGTAGGATAGGTTTCTGAAAAACATTGTGGGGTGGTGCTCACTGTAAGGGTTTCTAACAGGCCATTCACTAGTAGGAGCGAGAAAAACATCACGGGGTGGTGTGAATCGGAGGGCCTGAATTACGATACGCAGTGAGTGGCAACGTAGGATGGAGAAAAGCACCACGGGGTGCTCAGCATGGGGAGGTCAGGAAACATGCGGTGGCAATGTAGGATAGGTTTCTGAAAAACATCACAGGGTGGTTCGCATTGTAAGGGTTTCTAACAGTCCATTCACTAGTAGGAGTGAGAAATTCATCACGGGGTGGTGTGAATCGGAGGGCCTGAATTAGGATAGGCAGTGAGTGGCAATGTAGGATGGAGAAAATCACCACGGGTTGGTGAGCATGGGGAGGTCAGGAAACATGGGCCTGCCATGAAGGATTGGTTTCTGAAAAACATCGTGGGGTGATGCGCATTGTAAGGTTTTCTAACAGGGCATTCACTAGTAGGCGTGAGAAAAACATTATGGGTTTTGTGAATCGGAGGGCCTGAAGTACGATAGGCTGTCAGTGGCACTGTAGGAATGAGAAAAGCACCAAGGTCTGGTCAGCATGGGGAGGTCAGGAAACATGCGGTGGCAATGCAGGACAGGGTTCTGAAAAACATCGCGTGGTAGTGCACATTGTAAGGGTTTCTAACACGCCATTCACCAGTAGGAGTGAGAAAAACATCACGTGGTCGTGTGAATCGTAGGGCCTAATTAGGAAAGGCAGTGAGTGGCAATGTAGAATGGAGAAAACCACCACAGGGTATTCAGCATGGGGAGGTCAGGAAACATGCCGTGGCAATGTAGGATAGGTTTGTGAAAATCAACGCGGGGTGGTGCTCATTGTAAGGGTTTCTAACAGTCCATTCACTAGTATGAGTGAAATTAACATCACAGGGGGGTGTCAATCCGATGGCCTGAATTCTGATACCAGTGAGTGGCAATGTAGGATGGGAAAACACCAATGGATGTTCAGCATGGGGAGATAAGGAAACATGTGTTGGCAATGTAGGATAGGTTTCTGAAAAACATTGTGGGGTGGTGTGCATTGTAAGGGTTTCAAACAGGCCATTCACTAGTAGGAGTGAGGAAAACATCACAGGGAGCTGTGCATCAGAGGGCATAAATTAGGATAGGCAGTGAGTGGCAATGTAGGATGGAGAAAACATTAAGGGGTGTACAGCATGATGAGGTCAGGAAACATGCGGTCGCCATGTAGGGTAGGTTTCTGAAAAACATCGCGGGGTGTTCCGCAATGTAAGGTTTTCTAATAGGCCATTCACTAATAGGAGTGAGAAATACATCACGGGGTGGTGTGAATCGGAGGGCCTGAATTACGACAGGCAGTGAGTGGCAATGTAGGATGGAGAAAAGCACCACGGGGTATTCAGCATGTGGAAGTCAGGAAACATGCGGTGGCAATGTAGGATAGGTTTCTGAAAAACATCGCCGTGTGGTGCGCATTGTAAGGGTTTCTAACAGGCCATTCACTAGTAGGAGTGAGAAAAACATCACTGGGTGGTGTGAATTGGAGGACCTGAATTCGGATAGGCAGTGAGTGGCAATGTAGGATGGAGAAAAGCACCACGGGGTTGTCAGCATTGGGAGGTCAGGAAACATGCAGTGGCAATGTAGGATAGGTTTCTGAAAAACATCGCGGGGTTTTGCGCATTGTAAGGTTTGCTAACAGGCCATTCACTAGTAGGAGTGAGAAAAACATCACAGGGTGGTGTGATTCGGAGGGCCTGAATTACGATAGGCAGTGAGTGACAACGTAGGATGGAGAAAAGCACCATTGGGTGGTCAGCATGTGGAGGTCAGGAAACAAGGGGTGGCAATATAGGATAGGTTTCTGAAAAACAACACGGGGTTGTTCGCATTGTAAGGGTTTCTAACAGGCCATTCACTAGTAGGAGTGTGAAAAACATTACAGGAGGGTGTGAATTGGAGGACCTGAATTCGGATAGGCAGTGAGTGGCAAAGTAGGATTGAGAAAAGCACCACGGGGTGGTCAGCATTGGGAGGTCAGCAAACATGCAGTGGCAATGTAGGATAGGTTTCTGAAAAACATCGCCGGGTGTTGCGCATTGTAAGGTTTGCTAACAGGCCATTCACTAGTAGGAGTGAGAAAAACATCACGGAGTTGTGTGAATTGGAAGGCCTGAATTAGGATAGGCAGTGAGTGGCAATATAGGATGGAGAAAAGCACCATGGGGTTTTCAGCATGTGGAGGTCAGGAATCATGCGTTGGCAATGTAGGATAGGTTTCTGAAAAACATCGCGGGGTGGTGAGCCTTGTAAGGGTTTGTAACAGTCCATTCACTAGTAGGAGTGAGAAAATCATCACGCGGTGGTTTGAATGGGAGCGCCTGAATTAGAATAGGCAGTGAGGGCAATGTAGGATGGAGAAAAGCACCACGGGGTGGTCAGCATGGGGAGGTCAGGAAACATGCGGTGGCAATGTAGGATAGTTTTCTGAAAAACTTCGCTGTGTGGTGCGCATTTTAAGGGTTTCTAACAGGCCATTCACAAGTAGGAGTGAAGAAAACATCAGGACATGGTGTGAATTGGAGGGCCTGAATTAGCATAGGCAGTGATTGGCAATGTATAATGGGGAAAAGAACCACAGGGTGGGCAGAATGGGGAGGTCAGGAAACGAGCGGTGGCAATGTAGGATAGGTTTCTGAAAAACATCGTGGGGTGGTGCTCACTGTAAGGGTTTCTAACAGGCCATTCACTAGTAGGAGTGAGAAAAACATCACGGAGTGGGGTGAAGCGGAGGGCCTAAATTACGTTAGGCAGTGAGTGACAACGTAGGATGGAGAAAACCACGATGGGGAGGTCAGCCTGGGGAGGTCAGGAAACATGCGGTGGCAATGTAGGATAGGTTTCTGAAAAACATTGTAGGGTGGTGTGCATTGTAATGGTTTTTAACAGGCCATTCACTAGTAGGAGTGAGAAAAACATCATGGGGTGGTGTGAATCGGAGGGCCTGAATTAGGATAGGCAGTGAGTGGCAATGTAGGATGGAGAAAACACCAAGGGGTGATCAGCATGGGGAGGTCAGGAAACATGCGGTGGCAAGGTAGGGTAGGTTTCTGAAAAACATCGCGGAGTGTGTCGCATTGTAAGTGTTTCTAACAGGCCATTCACTAATAGGAGTAAGAAAAACATCATGGGGTGGTGTGAATCAGAGGGCCTGAATTAGCATAGGCAGTGAGTGGCAATGGAGGATGGAGAAAAGCGCCATGGTCTGGTCAGCATGGGGAGGTCAGGAAACATGCGGTGGCAATTTAGGATATTTTACTACTAAACATCGCGGGGTGGTACGCATTGTAAGGGTTTCTAACAGGTCATTCAATCATAGGAGTGAGAAAAACATTACGGGGCGGTGTGAATTGGAGGGCCTGAAGTCGGATAGGCAGTGAGTGGCAATGTAGGATGGAGAAAAGCACCACGGGGTGGTCAGCATGGGGAGGTCAGGAAACATACGGTGGTAATGTAGGATAGGTTTCTGGAAAACATGGCGGTGTGTTGCGCATTGTAACAGTTTCTACCAGGCCATTCACTAGTAGGAGTGAGAAAATCATCACGGGGTGGGGTGAATCGGAGGGCCTGAATTACTATAGGCAGTAAGTGACAATATAGGTTGGAGAAAAGCACCACGGGGTGGTCTGCATGGGGAGGTCAGGAAACATGCGGTGGCAATGTCGGATAGGTTTCTCAAAAACATCGAGGGTGATGCTCATTATAAGGGTTTCTAAGAGGCCATCATTAGTAGGAGTGTAAAAACATCACAGGAGGGTGTGAATTGGAGGGCCTGAATTCGGATAGGCAGTGAGTGGCAATGTAGGATGGAGAAAACACCAAGGGGTGGTCAGCATGTGGAGGTCAGGAAACATGCCGTGGAATGTAGGATAGGTTTCTGAAAAACATCGAGGGGTGATGTGCATTGTAAGGGTTTCTAACAAGCCATTCACTAGTAGGAGTTAGAAAAACATCAGGGGTGGTGTGAATGGGAGGGCATGAATTACGATAGGCGGTGAGTGGCAATCTAGGATGGAGAAAAGCAGCACGGGTGTGTCAGCATGGGGAAGGCAGGAAACATGCGGTGTCAATGTAGGATAGGTTTCTAAAAAATATCGAGGGGTGGTTTGCATTGTAAGGGTTTCTAACAAGCCATTCACTAGTAGGAGCGAGAAAAACATCACGGGGTGGTGTGAATCGGAGGGCCTGAATTACGATACGCAGTGAGTGGCAACGTAGGATGGAGAAAAGCACCACGGGGTGCTCAGCATGGGGAGGTCAGGAAACATGCGGTGGCAATGTAGGATAGGTTTCTGAAAAACATCACAGGGTGGTTTGCATTGTAAGGGTTTCTAACAGTCCATTCACTAGTAGGAGTGAGAAATTCATCACGGGGTGGTGTGAATCGGAGGGCCTGAATTAGGATAGGCAGTGAGTGGCAATGTAGGATGGAGAAAATCACCACGGGTTGGTGAGCATGGGGAGGTCAGGAAACATGGGCCTGCCATGAAGGATTGGTTTCTGAAAAACATCGTGGGGTGGTGCGCATTGTAAGGTTTTCTAACAGGGCATTCACTAGTAGGCGTGAGAAAAACATTATGGGTTTTGTGAATCGGAGGGCCTGAAGTACGATAGGCTGTGAGTGGCACTGTAGGAATGAGAAAAGCACCAAGGTCTGGTCAGCATGGGGAGGTCAGGAAACATGCGGTGGCAATGCAGGACAGGGTTCTAAAAAACATCGCGTGGTAGTGCACATTGTAAGGGTTTCTAACACGCCATTCACCAGTAGGAGTGAGAAAAACATCACGGGGTGGTGTGAATCGTAGGGCCTAATTAGGAAAGGCAGTGAGTGGCAATGTAGAATGGAGAAAACCACCACAGGGTATTCAGCATGGGGAGGTCAGGAAACATGCCGTGGCAATGTAGGATAGGTTTGTGAAAATCAACGCGGGGTGGTGCTCATTGTAAGGGTTTCTAACAGTCCATTCACTAGTATGAGTGAAATTAACATCACAGGGTGGTGTCAATCCGATGGCCTGAATTCTGATACCAGTGAGTGGCAATGTAGGATGGGAAAACACCAATGGATGTTCAGCATGGGGAGATAAGGAAACATGTGTTGGCAATGTAGGATAGGTTTCTGAAAAACATTGTGGGGTGGTGTGCATTGTAAGGGTTTCAAACAGGCCATTCACTAGTAGGAGTGAGGAAAACATCACAGGGAGCTGTGCATCGGAGGGCATAAATTAGGATAGGCAGTGAGTGGCAATGTAGGATGGAGAAAACATTAAGGGGTGTACAGCATGATGAGGTCAGGAAACATGCGGTCGCCATGTAGGGTAGGTTTCTGAAAAACATCGCGGGGTGTTCCGCAATGTAAGGTTTTCTAATAGGCCATTCACTAATAGGAGTGAGAAATACATCACGGGGTGGTGTGAATCGGAGGGCCTGAATTACGACAGGCAGTGAGTGGCAATGTAGGATGGAGAAAAGCACCACGGGGTATTCAGCATGTGGAAGTCAGGAAACATGCGGTGGCAATGTAGGATAGGTTTCTGAAAAACATCGCCGTGTGGTGCGCATTGTAAGGGTTTCTAACAGGCCATTCACTAGTAGGAGTGAGAAAAACATCACTGGGTGGTGTGAATTGGAGGACCTGAATTCGGATAGGCAGTGAGTGGCAATGTAGGATGGAGAAAAGCACCACGGGGTTGTCAGCATTGGGAGGTCAGGAAACATGCAGTGGCAATGTAGGATAGGTTTCTGAAAAACATCGCGGGGTTTTGCGCATTGTAAGGTTTGCTAACAGGCCATTCACTAGTAGGAGTGAGAAAAACATCACAGGGTGGTGTGATTCGGAGGGCCTGAATTACGATAGGCAGTGAGTGACAACGTAGGATGGAGAAAAGCACCATTGGGTGGTCAGCATGTGGAGGTCAGGAAACAAGGGGTGGCAATATAGGATAGGTTTCTGAAAAACAACACGGGGTTGTTCGCATTGTAAGGGTTTCTAACAGGCCATTCACTAGTAGGAGTGTGAAAAACATTACAGGAGGGTGTGAATTGGAGGACCTGAATTCGGATAGGCAGTGAGTGGCAAAGTAGGATTGAGAAAAGCACCACGGGGTGGTCAGCATTGGGAGGTCAGCAAACATGCAGTGGCAATGTAGGATAGGTTTCTGAAAAACATCGCCGGGTGTTGCGCATTGTAAGGTTTGCTAACAGGCCATTCACTAGTAGGAGTGAGAAAAACATCACGGAGTTGTGTGAATTGGAAGGCCTGAATTAGGATAGGCAGTGAGTGGCAATATAGGATGGAGAAAAGCACCATGGGGTTTTCAGCATGTGGAGGTCAGGAATCATGCGTTGGCAATGTAGGATAGGTTTCTGAAAAACATCGCGGGGTGGTGAGCCTTGTAAGGGTTTGTAACAGTCCATTCACTAGTAGGAGTGAGAAAATCATCACGCGGTGGTTTGAATGGGAGCGCCTGAATTAGAATAGGCAGTGAGGGCAATGTAGGATGGAGAAAAGCACCACGGGGTGGTCAGCATGGGGAGGTCAGGAAACATGCGGTGGCAATGTAGGATAGTTTTCTGAAAAACTTCGCTGTGTGGTGCGCATTTTAAGGGTTTCTAACAGGCCATTCACAAGTAGGAGTGAAGAAAACATCAGGACATGGTGTGAATTGGAGGGCCTGAATTAGCATAGGCAGTGATTGGCAATGTATAATGGGGAAAAGAACCACAGGGTGGGCAGAATGGGGAGGTCAGGAAACGAGCGGTGGCAATGTAGGATAGGTTTCTGAAAAACATCGTGGGGTGGTGCTCACTGTAAGGGTTTCTAACAGGCCATTCACTAGTAGGAGTGAGAAAAACATCACGGAGTGGGGTGAAGCGGAGGGCCTAAATTACGTTAGGCAGTGAGTGACAACGTAGGATGGAGAAAACCACGATGGGGAGGTCAGCCTGGGGAGGTCAGGAAACATGCGGTGGCAATGTAGGATAGGTTTCTGAAAAACATTGTAGGGTGGTGTGCATTGTAATGGTTTTTAACAGGCCATTCACTAGTAGGAGTGAGAAAAACATCATGGGGTGGTGTGAATCGGAGGGCCTGAATTAGGATAGGCAGTGAGTGGCAATGTAGGATGGAGAAAACACCAAGGGGTGATCAGCATGGGGAGGTCAGGAAACATGCGGTGGCAAGGTAGGGTAGGTTTCTGAAAAACATCGCGGAGTGTGTCGCATTGTAAGTGTTTCTAACAGGCCATTCACTAATAGGAGTAAGAAAAACATCATGGGGTGGTGTGAATCAGAGGGCCTGAATTAGCATAGGCAGTGAGTGGCAATGGAGGATGGAGAAAAGCGCCATGGTCTGGTCAGCATGGGGAGGTCAGGAAACATGCGGTGGCAATTTAGGATATTTTACTACTAAACATCGCGGGGTGGTACGCATTGTAAGGGTTTCTAACAGGTCATTCAATCATAGGAGTGAGAAAAACATTACGGGGCGGTGTGAATTGGAGGGCCTGAAGTCGGATAGGCAGTGAGTGGCAATGTAGGATGGAGAAAAGCACCACGGGGTGGTCAGCATGGGGAGGTCAGGAAACATACGGTGGTAATGTAGGATAGGTTTCTGGAAAACATGGCGGTGTGTTGCGCATTGTAACAGTTTCTACCAGGCCATTCACTAGTAGGAGTGAGAAAATCATCACGGGGTGGGGTGAATCGGAGGGCCTGAATTACTATAGGCAGTAAGTGACAATATAGGTTGGAGAAAAGCACCACGGGGTGGTCTGCATGGGGAGGTCAGGAAACATGCGGTGGCAATGTCGGATAGGTTTCTCAAAAACATCGAGGGTGATGCTCATTATAAGGGTTTCTAAGAGGCCATCATTAGTAGGAGTGTAAAAACATCACAGGAGGGTGTGAATTGGAGGGCCTGAATTCGGATAGGCAGTGAGTGGCAATGTAGGATGGAGAAAACACCAAGGGGTGGTCAGCATGTGGAGGTCAGGAAACATGCCGTGGAATGTAGGATAGGTTTCTGAAAAACATCGAGGGGTGATGTGCATTGTAAGGGTTTCTAACAAGCCATTCACTAGTAGGAGTTAGAAAAACATCAGGGGTGGTGTGAATGGGAGGGCATGAATTACGATAGGCGGTGAGTGGCAATCTAGGATGGAGAAAAGCAGCACGGGTGTGTCAGCATGGGGAAGGCAGGAAACATGCGGTGTCAATGTAGGATAGGTTTCTAAAAAATATCGAGGGGTGGTTTGCATTGTAAGGGTTTCTAACAAGCCATTCACTAGTAGGAGCGAGAAAAACATCACGGGGTGGTGTGAATCGGAGGGCCTGAATTACGATACGCAGTGAGTGGCAACGTAGGATGGAGAAAAGCACCACGGGGTGCTCAGCATGGGGAGGTCAGGAAACATGCGGTGGCAATGTAGGATAGGTTTCTGAAAAACATCACAGGGTGGTTTGCATTGTAAGGGTTTCTAACAGTCCATTCACTAGTAGGAGTGAGAAATTCATCACGGGGTGGTGTGAATCGGAGGGCCTGAATTAGGATAGGCAGTGAGTGGCAATGTAGGATGGAGAAAATCACCACGGGTTGGTGAGCATGGGGAGGTCAGGAAACATGGGCCTGCCATGAAGGATTGGTTTCTGAAAAACATCGTGGGGTGGTGCGCATTGTAAGGTTTTCTAACAGGGCATTCACTAGTAGGCGTGAGAAAAACATTATGGGTTTTGTGAATCGGAGGGCCTGAAGTACGATAGGCTGTGAGTGGCACTGTAGGAATGAGAAAAGCACCAAGGTCTGGTCAGCATGGGGAGGTCAGGAAACATGCGGTGGCAATGCAGGACAGGGTTCTGAAAAACATCGCGTGGTAGTGCACATTGTAAGGGTTTCTAACACGCCATTCACCAGTAGGAGTGAGAAAAACATCACGGGGTGGTGTGAATCGTAGGGCCTAATTAGGAAAGGCAGTGAGTGGCAATGTAGAATGGAGAAAACCACCACAGGGTATTCAGCATGGGGAGGTCAGGAAACATGCCGTGGCAATGTAGGATAGGTTTGTGAAAATCAACGCGGGGTGGTGCTCATTGTAAGGGTTTCTAACAGTCCATTCACTAGTATGAGTGAAATTAACATCACAGGGTGGTGTCAATCCGATGGCCTGAATTCTGATACCAGTGAGTGGCAATGTAGGATGGGAAAACACCAATGGATGTTCAGCATGGGGAGATAAGGAAACATGTGTTGGCAATGTAGGATAGGTTTCTGAAAAACATTGTGGGGTGGTGTGCATTGTAAGGGTTTCAAACAGGCCATTCACTAGTAGGAGTGAGGAAAACATCACAGGGAGCTGTGCATCGGAGGGCATAAATTAGGATAGGCAGTGAGTGGCAATGTAGGATGGAGAAAACATTAAGGGGTGTACAGCATGATGAGGTCAGGAAACATGCGGTCGCCATGTAGGGTAGGTTTCTGAAAAACATCGCGGGGTGTTCCGCAATGTAAGGTTTTCTAATAGGCCATTCACTAATAGGAGTGAGAAATACATCACGGGGTGGTGTGAATCGGAGGGCCTGAATTACGACAGGCAGTGAGTGGCAATGTAGGATGGAGAAAAGCACCACGGGGTATTCAGCATGTGGAAGTCAGGAAACATGCGGTGGCAATGTAGGATAGGTTTCTGAAAAACATCGCCGTGTGGTGCGCATTGTAAGGGTTTCTAACAGGCCATTCACTAGTAGGAGTGAGAAAAACATCACTGGGTGGTGTGAATTGGAGGACCTGAATTCGGATAGGCAGTGAGTGGCAATGTAGGATGGAGAAAAGCACCACGGGGTTGTCAGCATTGGGAGGTCAGGAAACATGCAGTGGCAATGTAGGATAGGTTTCTGAAAAACATCGCGGGGTTTTGCGCATTGTAAGGTTTGCTAACAGGCCATTCACTAGTAGGAGTGAGAAAAACATCACGGGGTGGTGTGATTCGGAGGGCCTGAATTACGATAGGCAGTGAGTGACAACGTAGGATGGAGAAAAGCACCATTGGGTGGTCAGCATGTGGAGGTCAGGAAACAAGGGGTGGCAATATAGGATAGGTTTCTGAAAAACAACACGGGGTTGTTCGCATTGTAAGGGTTTCTAACAGGCCATTCACTAGTAGGAGTGTGAAAAACATTACAGGAGGGTGTGAATTGGAGGACCTGAATTCGGATAGGCAGTGAGTGGCAAAGTAGGATTGAGAAAAGCACCACGGGGTGGTCAGCATTGGGAGGTCAGCAAACATGCAGTGGCAATGTAGGATAGGTTTCTGAAAAACATCGCCGGGTGTTGCGCATTGTAAGGTTTGCTAACAGGCCATTCACTAGTAGGAGTGAGAAAAACATCACGGAGTTGTGTGAATTGGAAGGCCTGAATTAGGATAGGCAGTGAGTGGCAATATAGGATGGAGAAAAGCACCATGGGGTTTTCAGCATGTGGAGGTCAGGAATCATGCGTTGGCAATGTAGGATAGGTTTCTGAAAAACATCGCGGGGTGGTGAGCCTTGTAAGGGTTTGTAACAGTCCATTCACTAGTAGGAGTGAGAAAATCATCACGCGGTGGTTTGAATGGGAGCGCCTGAATTAGAATAGGCAGTGAGGGCAATGTAGGATGGAGAAAAGCACCACGGGGTGGTCAGCATGGGGAGGTCAGGAAACATGCGGTGGCAATGTAGGATAGTTTTCTGAAAAACTTCGCTGTGTGGTGCGCATTTTAAGGGTTTCTAACAGGCCATTCACAAGTAGGAGTGAAGAAAACATCAGGACATGGTGTGAATTGGAGGGCCTGAATTAGCATAGGCAGTGATTGGCAATGTATAATGGGGAAAAGAACCACAGGGTGGGCAGAATGGGGAGGTCAGGAAACGAGCGGTGGCAATGTAGGATAGGTTTCTGAAAAACATCGTGGGGTGGTGCTCACTGTAAGGGTTTCTAACAGGCCATTCACTAGTAGGAGTGAGAAAAACATCACGGAGTGGGGTGAAGCGGAGGGCCTAAATTACGTTAGGCAGTGAGTGACAACGTAGGATGGAGAAAACCACGATGGGGAGGTCAGCCTGGGGAGGTCAGGAAACATGCGGTGGCAATGTAGGATAGGTTTCTGAAAAACATTGTAGGGTGGTGTGCATTGTAATGGTTTTTAACAGGCCATTCACTAGTAGGAGTGAGAAAAACATCATGGGGTGGTGTGAATCGGAGGGCCTGAATTAGGATAGGCAGTGAGTGGCAATGTAGGATGGAGAAAACACCAAGGGGTGATCAGCATGGGGAGGTCAGGAAACATGCGGTGGCAAGGTAGGGTAGGTTTCTGAAAAACATCGCGGAGTGTGTCGCATTGTAAGTGTTTCTAACAGGCCATTCACTAATAGGAGTAAGAAAAACATCATGGGGTGGTGTGAATCAGAGGGCCTGAATTAGCATAGGCAGTGAGTGGCAATGGAGGATGGAGAAAAGCGCCATGGTCTGGTCAGCATGGGGAGGTCAGGAAACATGCGGTGGCAATTTAGGATATTTTACTACTAAACATCGCGGGGTGGTACGCATTGTAAGGGTTTCTAACAGGTCATTCAATCATAGGAGTGAGAAAAACATTACGGGGCGGTGTGAATTGGAGGGCCTGAAGTCGGATAGGCAGTGAGTGGCAATGTAGGATGGAGAAAAGCACCACGGGGTGGTCAGCATGGGGAGGTCAGGAAACATACGGTGGTAATGTAGGATAGGTTTCTGGAAAACATGGCGGTGTGTTGCACATTGTAACAGTTTCTACCAGGCCATTCACTAGTAGGAGTGAGAAAATCATCACGGGGTGGGGTGAATCGGAGGGCCTGAATTACTATAGGCAGTAAGTGACAATATAGGTTGGAGAAAAGCACCACGGGGTGGTCTGCATGGGGAGGTCAGGAAACATGCGGTGGCAATGTCGGATAGGTTTCTCAAAAACATCGAGGGTGGTGCTCATTATAAGGGTTTCTAAGAGGCCATCATTAGTAGGAGTGTAAAAACATCACAGGAGGGTGTGAATTGGAGGGCCTGAATTCGGATAGGCAGTGAGTGGCAATGTAGGATGGAGAAAACACCAAGGGGTGGTCAGCATGTGGAGGTCAGGAAACATGCCGTGGAATGTAGGATAGGTTTCTGAAAAACATCGAGGGGTGATGTGCATTGTAAGGGTTTCTAACAAGCCATTCACTAGTAGGAGTTAGAAAAACATCAGGGGTGGTGTGAATGGGAGGGCATGAATTACGATAGGCGGTGAGTGGCAATCTAGGATGGAGAAAAGCAGCACGGGTGTGTCAGCATGGGGAAGGCAGGAAACATGCGGTGTCAATGTAGGATAGGTTTCTAAAAAATATCGAGGGGTGGTTTGCATTGTAAGGGTTTCTAACAAGCCATTCACTAGTAGGAGCGAGAAAAACATCACGGGGTGGTGTGAATCGGAGGGCCTGAATTACGATACGCAGTGAGTGGCAACGTAGGATGGAGAAAAGCACCACGGGGTGCTCAGCATGGGGAGGTCAGGAAACATGCGGTGGCAATGTAGGATAGGTTTCTGAAAAACATCACAGGGGGGTTCGCATTGTAAGGGTTTCTAACAGTCCATTCACTAGTAGGAGTGAGAAATTCATCACGGGGTGGTGTGAATCGGAGGGCCTGAATTAGGATAGGCAGTGAGTGGCAATGTAGGATGGAGAAAATCACCACGGGTTGGTGAGCATGGGGAGGTCAGGAAACATGGGCCTGCCATGAAGGATTGGTTTCTGAAAAACATCGTGGGGTGGTGCGCATTGTAAGGTTTTCTAACAGGGCATTCACTAGTAGGCGTGAGAAAAACATTATGGGTTTTGTGAATCGGAGGGCCTGAAGTACGATAGGCTGTCAGTGGCACTGTAGGAATGAGAAAAGCACCAAGGTCTGGTCAGCATGGGGAGGTCAGGAAACATGCGGTGGCAATGCAGGACAGGGTTCTGAAAAACATCGCGTGGTAGTGCACATTGTAAGGGTTTCTAACACGCCATTCACCAGTAGGAGTGAGAAAAACATCACGGGGTGGTGTGAATCGTAGGGCCTAATTAGGAAAGGCAGTGAGTGGCAATGTAGAATGGAGAAAACCACCACAGGGTATTCAGCATGGGGAGGTCAGGAAACATGCCGTGGCAATGTAGGATAGGTTTGTGAAAATCAACGCGGGGTGGTGCTCATTGTAAGGGTTTCTAACAGTCCATTCACTAGTATGAGTGAAATTAACATCACAGGGGGGTGTCAATCCGATGGCCTGAATTCTGATACCAGTGAGTGGCAATGTAGGATGGGAAAACACCAATGGATGTTCAGCATGGGGAGAAAAGGAAACATGTGTTGGCAATGTAGGATAGGTTTCTGAAAAACATTGTGGGGTGGTGTGCATTGTAATGGTTTTTAACAGGTCATTCACTAGTAGGAGTGAGAAAAACATCATGGGGTGGTGTGAATCGGAGGGCCTGAATTAGGATAGGCAGTGAGTGGCAATGTAGGATGGAGAAAAGCACCACGGGGTGGTCAGCATGGGGAGGTCAGGAAACATACGGTGGTAATGTAGGATAGGTTTCTGGAAAACATGGCGGTGTGTTGCGCATTGTAACAGTTTCTACCAGGCCATTCACTAGTAGGAGTGAGAAAATCATCACGGGGTGGGGTGAATCGGAGGGCCTGAATTACTATAGGCAGTAAGTGACAATATAGGTTGGAGAAAAGCACCACGGGGTGGTCTGCATGGGGAGGTCAGGAAACATGCGGTGGCAATGTCGGATAGGTTTCTCAAAAACATCGAGGGTGGTGCTCATTATAAGGGTTTCTAAGAGGCCATCATTAGTAGGAGTGTAAAAACATCACAGGAGGGTGTGAATTGGAGGGCCTGAATTCGGATAGGCAGTGAGTGGCAATGTAGGATGGAGAAAACACCAAGGGGTGGTCAGCATGTGGAGGTCAGGAAACATGCCGTGGAATGTAGGATAGGTTTCTGAAAAACATCGAGGGGTGATGTGCATTGTAAGGGTTTCTAACAAGCCATTCACTAGTAGGAGTTAGAAAAACATCAGGGGTGGTGTGAATGGGAGGGCATGAATTACGATAGGCGGTGAGTGGCAATCTAGGATGGAGAAAAGCAGCACGGGTGTGTCAGCATGGGGAAGGCAGGAAACATGCGGTGTCAATGTAGGATAGGTTTCTAAAAATATCGAGGGGTGGTTTGCATTGTAAGGGTTTCTAACAAGCCATTCACTAGTAGGAGCGAGAAAAACATCACGGGGTGGTGTGAATCGGAGGGCCTGAATTACGATACGCAGTGAGTGGCAACGTAGGATGGAGAAAAGCACCACGGGGTGCTCAGCATGGGGAGGTCAGGAAACATGCGGTGGCAATGTAGGATAGGTTTCTGAAAAACATCACAGGGTGGTTCGCATTGTAAGGGTTTCTAACAGTCCATTCACTAGTAGGAGTGAGAAATTCATCACGGGGTGGTGTGAATCGGAGGGCCTGAATTAGGATAGGCAGTGAGTGGCAATGTAGGATGGAGAAAATCACCACGGGTTGGTGAGCATGGGGAGGTCAGGAAACATGGGCCTGCCATGAAGGATTGGTTTCTGAAAAACATCGTGGGGTGGTGCGCATTGTAAGGTTTTCTAACAGGGCATTCACTAGTAGGCGTGAGAAAAACATTATGGGTTTTGTGAATCGGAGGGCCTGAAGTACGATAGGCTGTCAGTGGCACTGTAGGAATGAGAAAAGCACCAAGGTCTGGTCAGCATGGGGAGGTCAGGAAACATGCGGTGGCAATGCAGGACAGGGTTCTGAAAAACATCGCGTGGTAGTGCACATTGTAAGGGTTTCTAACACGCCATTCACCAGTAGGAGTGAGAAAAACATCACGGGGTGGTGTGAATCGTAGGGCCTAATTAGGAAAGGCAGTGAGTGGCAATGTAGAATGGAGAAAACCACCACAGGGTATTCAGCATGGGGAGGTCAGGAAACATGCCGTGGCAATGTAGGATAGGTTTGTGAAAATCAACGCGGGGTGGTGCTCATTGTAAGGGTTTCTAACAGTCCATTCACTAGTATGAGTGAAATTAACATCACAGGGGGGTGTCAATCCGATGGCCTGAATTCTGATACCAGTGAGTGGCAATGTAGGATGGGAAAACACCAATGGATGTTCAGCATGGGGAGATAAGGAAACATGTGTTGGCAATGTAGGATAGGTTTCTGAAAAACATTGTGGGGTGGTGTGCATTGTAAGGGTTTCAAACAGGCCATTCACTAGTAGGAGTGAGGAAAACATCACAGGGAGCTGTGCATCGGAGGGCATAAATTAGGATAGGCAGTGAGTGGCAATGTAGGATGGAGAAAACATTAAGGGGTGTACAGCATGATGAGGTCAGGAAACATGCGGTCGCCATGTAGGGTAGGTTTCTGAAAAACATCGCGGGGTGTTCCGCAATGTAAGGTTTTCTAATAGGCCATTCACTAATAGGAGTGAGAAATACATCACGGGGTGGTGTGAATCGGAGGGCCTGAATTACGACAGGCAGTGAGTGGCAATGTAGGATGGAGAAAAGCACCACGGGGTATTCAGCATGTGGAAGTCAGGAAACATGCGGTGGCAATGTAGGATAGGTTTCTGAAAAACATCGCCGTGTGGTGCGCATTGTAAGGGTTTCTAACAGGCCATTCACTAGTAGGAGTGAGAAAAACATCACTGGGTGGTGTGAATTGGAGGACCTGAATTCGGATAGGCAGTGAGTGGCAATGTAGGATGGAGAAAAGCACCACGGGGTTGTCAGCATTGGGAGGTCAGGAAACATGCAGTGGCAATGTAGGATAGGTTTCTGAAAAACATCGCGGGGTTTTGCGCATTGTAAGGTTTGCTAACAGGCCATTCACTAGTAGGAGTGAGAAAAACATCACGGGGTGGTGTGATTCGGAGGGCCTGAATTACGATAGGCAGTGAGTGACAACGTAGGATGGAGAAAAGCACCATTGGGTGGTCAGCATGTGGAGGTCAGGAAACAAGGGGTGGCAATATAGGATAGGTTTCTGAAAAACAACACGGGGTTGTTCGCATTGTAAGGGTTTCTAACAGGCCATTCACTAGTAGGAGTGTGAAAAACATTACAGGAGGGTGTGAATTGGAGGACCTGAATTCGGATAGGCAGTGAGTGGCAAAGTAGGATTGAGAAAAGCACCACGGGGTGGTCAGCATTGGGAGGTCAGCAAACATGCAGTGGCAATGTAGGATAGGTTTCTGAAAAACATCGCCGGGTGTTGCGCATTGTAAGGTTTGCTAACAGGCCATTCACTAGTAGGAGTGAGAAAAACATCACGGAGTTGTGTGAATTGGAAGGCCTGAATTAGGATAGGCAGTGAGTGGCAATATAGGATGGAGAAAAGCACCATGGGGTTTTCAGCATGTGGAGGTCAGGAATCATGCGTTGGCAATGTAGGATAGGTTTCTGAAAAACATCGCGGGGTGGTGAGCCTTGTAAGGGTTTGTAACAGTCCATTCACTAGTAGGAGTGAGAAAATCATCACGCGGTGGTTTGAATGGGAGCGCCTGAATTAGAATAGGCAGTGAGGGCAATGTAGGATGGAGAAAAGCACCACGGGGTGGTCAGCATGGGGAGGTCAGGAAACATGCGGTGGCAATGTAGGATAGTTTTCTGAAAAACTTCGCTGTGTGGTGCGCATTTTAAGGGTTTCTAACAGGCCATTCACAAGTAGGAGTGAAGAAAACATCAGGACATGGTGTGAATTGGAGGGCCTGAATTAGCATAGGCAGTGATTGGCAATGTATAATGGGGAAAAGAACCACAGGGTGGGCAGAATGGGGAGGTCAGGAAACGAGCGGTGGCAATGTAGGATAGGTTTCTGAAAAACATCGTGGGGTGGTGCTCACTGTAAGGGTTTCTAACAGGCCATTCACTAGTAGGAGTGAGAAAAACATCACGGAGTGGGGTGAAGCGGAGGGCCTAAATTACGTTAGGCAGTGAGTGACAACGTAGGATGGAGAAAACCACGATGGGGAGGTCAGCCTGGGGAGGTCAGGAAACATGCGGTGGCAATGTAGGATAGGTTTCTGAAAAACATTGTAGGGTGGTGTGCATTGTAATGGTTTTTAACAGGCCATTCACTAGTAGGAGTGAGAAAAACATCATGGGGTGGTGTGAATCGGAGGGCCTGAATTAGGATAGGCAGTGAGTGGCAATGTAGGATGGAGAAAACACCAAGGGGTGATCAGCATGGGGAGGTCAGGAAACATGCGGTGGCAAGGTAGGGTAGGTTTCTGAAAAACATCGCGGAGTGTGTCGCATTGTAAGTGTTTCTAACAGGCCATTCACTAATAGGAGTAAGAAAAACATCATGGGGTGGTGTGAATCAGAGGGCCTGAATTAGCATAGGCAGTGAGTGGCAATGGAGGATGGAGAAAAGCGCCATGGTCTGGTCAGCATGGGGAGGTCAGGAAACATGCGGTGGCAATTTAGGATATTTTACTACTAAACATCGCGGGGTGGTACGCATTGTAAGGGTTTCTAACAGGTCATTCAATCATAGGAGTGAGAAAAACATTACGGGGCGGTGTGAATTGGAGGGCCTGAAGTCGGATAGGCAGTGAGTGGCAATGTAGGATGGAGAAAAGCACCACGGGGTGGTCAGCATGGGGAGGTCAGGAAACATACGGTGGTAATGTAGGATAGGTTTCTGGAAAACATGGCGGTGTGTTGCGCATTGTAACAGTTTCTACCAGGCCATTCACTAGTAGGAGTGAGAAAATCATCACGGGGTGGGGTGAATCGGAGGGCCTGAATTACTATAGGCAGTAAGTGACAATATAGGTTGGAGAAAAGCACCACGGGGTGGTCTGCATGGGGAGGTCAGGAAACATGCGGTGGCAATGTCGGATAGGTTTCTCAAAAACATCGAGGGTGGTGCTCATTATAAGGGTTTCTAAGAGGCCATCATTAGTAGGAGTGTAAAAACATCACAGGAGGGTGTGAATTGGAGGGCCTGAATTCGGATAGGCAGTGAGTGGCAATGTAGGATGGAGAAAACACCAAGGGGTGGTCAGCATGTGGAGGTCAGGAAACATGCCGTGGAATGTAGGATAGGTTTCTGAAAAACATCGAGGGGTGATGTGCATTGTAAGGGTTTCTAACAAGCCATTCACTAGTAGGAGTTAGAAAAACATCAGGGGTGGTGTGAATGGGAGGGCATGAATTACGATAGGCGGTGAGTGGCAATCTAGGATGGAGAAAAGCAGCACGGGTGTGTCAGCATGGGGAAGGCAGGAAACATGCGGTGTCAATGTAGGATAGGTTTCTAAAAAATATCGAGGGGTGGTTTGCATTGTAAGGGTTTCTAACAAGCCATTCACTAGTAGGAGCGAGAAAAACATCACGGGGTGGTGTGAATCGGAGGGCCTGAATTACGATACGCAGTGAGTGGCAACGTAGGATGGAGAAAAGCACCACGGGGTGCTCAGCATGGGGAGGTCAGGAAACATGCGGTGGCAATGTAGGATAGGTTTCTGAAAAACATCACAGGGGGGTTCGCATTGTAAGGGTTTCTAACAGTCCATTCACTAGTAGGAGTGAGAAATTCATCACGGGGTGGTGTGAATCGGAGGGCCTGAATTAGGATAGGCAGTGAGTGGCAATGTAGGATGGAGAAAATCACCACGGGTTGGTGAGCATGGGGAGGTCAGGAAACATGGGCCTGCCATGAAGGATTGGTTTCTGAAAAACATCGTGGGGTGGTGCGCATTGTAAGGTTTTCTAACAGGCCAATCACTTGTAGGCGTGAGAAAAACATTATGGGTTTTGTGAATCGGAGGGCCTCAAGTACGATAGGCTGTCAGTGGCACTGTAGGAATGAGAAAAGCACCAAGGTCTGGTCAGCATGGGGAGGTCAGGAAACATGCGGTGGCAATGCAGGACAGGGTTCTGAAAAACATCGCGTGGTAGTGCACATTGTAAGGGTTTCTAACACGCCATTCACCAGTAGGAGTGAGAAAAACATCACGGGGTGGTGTGAATCGTAGGGCCTAATTAGGAAAGGCAGTGAGTGGCAATGTAGAATGGAGAAAACCACCACAGGGTATTCAGCATGGGGAGGTCAGGAAACATGCCGTGGCAATGTAGGATAGGTTTGTGAAAATCAACGCGGGGTGGTGCTCATTGTAAGGGTTTCTAACAGTCCATTCACTAGTATGAGTGAAATTAACATCACAGGGGGGTGTCAATCCGATGGCCTGAATTCTGATACCAGTGAGTGGCAATGTAGGATGGGAAAACACCAATGGATGTTCAGCATGGGGAGATAAGGAAACATGTGTTGGCAATGTAGGATAGGTTTCTGAAAAACATTGTGGGGTGGTGTGCATTGTAAGGGTTTCAAACAGGCCATTCACTAGTAGGAGTGAGGAAAACATCACAGGGAGCTGTGCATCGGAGGGCATAAATTAGGATAGGCAGTGAGTGGCAATGTAGGATGGAGAAAACATTAAGGGGTGTACAGCATGATGAGGTCAGGAAACATTCGGTCGCCATGTAGGGTAGGTTTCTGAAAAACATCGCGGGGTGTTCCGCAATGTAAGGTTTTCTAATAGGCCATTCACTAATAGGAGTGAGAAATACATCACGGGGTGGTGTGAATTGGAGGGCCTGAATTACGACAGGCAGTGAGTGGCAATGTAGGATGGAGAAAAGCACCACGGGGTTGTCAGCATTGGGAGGTCAGGAAACATGCAGTGGCAATGTAGGATAGGTTTCTGAAAAACATCGCGGGGTTTT
This sequence comes from Cavia porcellus, assembly GCF_034190915.1. NCBI lineage: Eukaryota > Metazoa > Chordata > Mammalia > Rodentia > Caviidae > Cavia > Cavia porcellus. Next base: position 743,348 of record NW_026947534.1, read on the forward strand.
GCGCATTGTAAGGTTTGCTAACAGGCCATTCACTAGTAGGAGTGAGAAAAACATCACGGGGTGGTGTGATTCTGAGGGCCTGAATTACGATAGGCAGTGAGTGACAACGTAGGATGGAGAAAAGCACCATTGGGTGGTCAGCATGTGGAGGTCAGGAAACAAGGGGTGGCAATATAGGATAGGTTTCTGAAAAACAACACGGGGTTGTTCGCATTGTAAGGGTTTCTAACAGGCCATTCACTAGTAGGAGTGTGAAAAACATTACAGGAGGGTGTGAATTGGAGGACCTGAATTCGGATAGGCAGTGAGTGGCAATGTAGGATTGAGAAAAGCACCACGGGGTGGTCAGCATTGGGAGGTCAGCAAACATGCAGTGGCAATGTAGGATAGGTTTCTGAAAAACATCGCCGGGTGTTGCGCATTGTAAGGTTTGCTAACAGGCCATTCACTAGTAGGAGTGAGAAAAACATCACGGAGTTGTGTGAATTGGAAGGCCTGAATTAGGATAGGCAGTGAGTGGCAATATAGGATGGAGAAAAGCACCACGGGGTTTTCAGCATGTGGAGGTCAGGAATCATGCGTTGGCAATGTAGGATAGGTTTCTGAAAAACATCGCGGGGTGGTGAGCCTTGTAAGGGTTTGTAACAGTCCATTCACTAGTAGGAGTGAGAAAATCATCACGCGGTGGTTTGAATGGGAGCGTCTGAATTAGAATAGGCAGTGAGGCCAATGTAGGATGGAGAAAAGCACCACGGGGTGGTCAGCATGGGGAGGTCAGGAAACATGCGGTGGCAATGTAGGATAGTTTTCTGAAAAACTTCGCTGTGTGGTGCGCATTTTAAGGGTTTCTAACAGGCCATTCACAAGTAGGAGTGAAGAAAACATCAGGACATGGTGTGAATTGGAGGGCCTGAATTAGCATAGGCAGTGATTGGCAATGTATAATGGGGAAAAGAACCACAGGGTGGGCAGAATGGGGAGGTCAGGAAACGAGCGGTGGCAATGTAGGATAGGTTTCTGAAAAACATCGTGGGGTGGTGCTCACTGTAAGGGTTTCTAACAGGCCATTCACTAGTAGGAGTGAGAAAAACATCACGGAGTGGGGTGAAGCGGAGGGCCTAAATTACGTTAGGCAGTGAGTGACAACGTAGGATGGAGAAAACCACGATGGGGAGGTCAGCCTGGGGAGGTCAGGAAACATGCGGTGGCAATGTAGGATAGGTTTCTGAAAAACATTGTAGGGTGGTGTGCATTGTAATGGTTTTTAACAGGCCATTCACTAGTAGGAGTGAGAAAAACATCATGGGGTGGTGTGAATCGGAGGGCCTGAATTAGGATAGGCAGTGAGTGGCAATGTAGGATGGAGAAAACACCAAGGGGTGATCAGCATGGGGAGGTCAGGAAACATGCGGTGGCAAGGTAGGGTAGGTTTCTGAAAAACATCGCGGAGTGTGTCGCATTGTAAGTGTTTCTAACAGGCCATTCACTAATAGGAGTAAGAAAAACATCATGGGGTGGTGTGAATCAGAGGGCCTGAATTAGCATAGGCAGTGAGTGGCAATGGAGGATGGAGAAAAGCGCCATGGTCTGGTCAGCATGGGGAGGTCAGGAAACATGCGGTGGCAATTTAGGATATTTTACTACTAAACATCGCGGGGTGGTACGCATTGTAAGGGTTTCTAACAGGTCATTCAATCATAGGAGTGAGAAAAACATTACGGGGCGGTGTGAATTGGAGGGCCTGAAGTCGGATAGGCAGTGAGTGGCAATGTAGGATGGAGAAAAGCACCACGGGGTGGTCAGCATGGGGAGGTCAGGAAACATACGGTGGTAATGTAGGATAGGTTTCTGGAAAACATGGCGGTGTGTTGCGCATTGTAACAGTTTCTACCAGGCCATTCACTAGTAGGAGTGAGAAAATCATCACGGGGTGGGGTGAATCGGAGGGCCTGAATTACTATAGGCAGTAAGTGACAATATAGGTTGGAGAAAAGCACCACGGGGTGGTCTGCATGGGGAGGTCAGGAAACATGCGGTGGCAATGTAGGATAGGTTTCTCAAAAACATCGAGTGTGGTGCTCATTATAAAGGTTTCTAAGAGGCCATCATTAGTAGGAGTGTAAAAACATCACAGGAGGGTGTGAATTGGAGGGCCTGAATTCGGATAGGCAGTGAGTGGCAATGTAGGATGGAGAAAACACCAAGGGGTGGTCAGCATGTGGAGGTCAGGAAACATGCCGTGGAATGTAGGATAGGTTTCTGAAAAACATCGAGGGGTGATGTGCATTGTAAGGGTTTCTAACAAGCCATTCACTAGTAGGAGTTAGAAAAACATCAGGGGTGGTGTGAATGGGAGGGCATGAATTACGATAGGCGGTGAGTGGCAATCTAGGATGGAGAAAAGCAGCACGGGTGTGTCAGCATGGGGAAGGCAGGAAACATGCGGTGTCAATGTAGGATAGGTTTCTAAAAAATATCGAGGGGTGGTTTGCATTGTAAGGGTTTCTAACAAGCCATTCACTAGTAGGAGCGAGAAAAACATCACGGGGTGGTGTGAATCGGAGGGCCTGAATTACGATACGCAGTGAGTGGCAACGTAGGATGGAGAAAAGCACCACGGGGTGCTCAGCATGGGGAGGTCAGGAAACATGCGGTGGCAATGTAGGATAGGTTTCTGAAAAACATCACAGGGTGGTTCGCATTGTAAGGGTTTCTAACAGTCCATTCACTAGTAGGAGTGAGAAATTCATCACGGGGTGGTGTGAATCAGAGGGCCTGAATTAGGATAGGCAGTGAGTGGCAATGTAGGATGGAGAAAATCACCACGGGTTGGTGAGCATGGGGAGGTCAGGAAACATGGGCCTGCCATGAAGGATTGGTTTCTGAAAAACATCGTGGGGTGGTGCGCATTGTAAGGTTTTCTAACAGGCCATTCACTAGTAGGCGTGAGAAAAACATTATGGGTTTTGTGAATCGGAGGGCCTGAAGTACGATAGGCTGTCAGTGGCACTGTAGGAATGAGAAAAGCACCAAGGTCTGGTCAGCATGGGGAGGTCAGGAAACATGCGGTGGCAATGCAGGACAGGGTTCTGAAAAACATCGCGTGGTAGTGCACATTGTAAGGGTTTCTAACACGCCATTCACCAGTAGGAGTGAGAAAAACATCACGGGGTGGTGTGAATCGTAGGGCCTAATTAGGAAAGGCAGTGAGTGGCAATGTAGAATGGAGAAAACCACCACAGGGTATTCAGCATGGGGAGGTCAGGAAACATGCCGTGGCAATGTAGGATAGGTTTGTGAAAATCAACGCGGGGTGGTGCTCATTGTAAGGGTTTCTAACAGTCCATTCACTAGTATGAGTGAAATTAACATCACAGGGGGGTGTCAATCCGATGGCCTGAATTCTGATACCAGTGAGTGGCAATGTAGGATGGGAAAACCAATGGATGTTCAGCATGGGGAGATAAGGAAACATGTGTTGGCAATGTAGGATAGGTTTCTGAAAAACATTGTGGGGTGGTGTGCATTGTAATGGTTTTTAACAGGTCATTCACTAGTAGGAGTGAGAAAAACATCATGGGGTGGTGTGAATCGGAGGGCCTGAATTAGGATAGGCAGTGAGTGGCAATGTAGGATGGAGAAAAGCACCACGGGGTGGTCAGCATGGGGAGGTCAGGAAACATACGGTGGTAATGTAGGATAGGTTTCTGGAAAACATGGCGGTGTGTTGCGCATTGTAACAGTTTCTACCAGGCCATTCACTAGTAGGAGTGAGAAAATCATCACGGGGTGGGGTGAATCGGAGGGCCTGAATTACTATAGGCAGTAAGTGACAATATAGGTTGGAGAAAAGAACCACGGGGTGGTCTGCATGGGGAGGTCAGGAAACATGCGGTGGCAATGTCGGATAGGTTTCTCAAAAACATCGAGGGTGGTGCTCATTATAAGGGTTTCTAAGAGGCCATCATTAGTAGGAGTGTAAAAACATCACAGGAGGGTGTGAATTGGAGGGCCTGAATTCGGATAGGCAGTGAGTGGCAATGTAGGATGGAGAAAACACCAAGGGGTGGTCAGCATGTGGAGGTCAGGAAACATGCCGTGGAATGTAGGATAGGTTTCTGAAAAACATCGAGGGGTGATGTGCATTGTAAGGGTTTCTAACAAGCCATTCACTAGTAGGAGTTAGAAAAACATCAGGGGTGGTGTGAATGGGAGGGCATGAATTACGATAGGCGGTGAGTGGCAATCTAGGATGGAGAAAAGCAGCACGGGTGTGTCAGCATGGGGAAGGCAGGAAACATGCGGTGTCAATGTAGGATAGGTTTCTAAAAATATCGAGGGGTGGTTTGCATTGTAAGGGTTTCTAACAAGCCATTCACTAGTAGGAGCGAGAAAAACATCACGGGGTGGTGTGAATCGGAGGGCCTGAATTACGATACGCAGTGAGTGGCAACGTAGGATGGAGAAAAGCACCACGGGGTGCTCAGCATGGGGAGGTCAGGAAACATGCGGTGGCAATGTAGGATAGGTTTCTGAAAAACATCACAGGGTGGTTCGCATTGTAAGGGTTTCTAACAGTCCATTCACTAGTAGGAGTGAGAAATTCATCACGGGGTGGTGTGAATCGGAGGGCCTGAATTAGGATAGGCAGTGAGTGGCAATGTAGGATGGAGAAAATCACCACGGGTTGGTGAGCATGGGGAGGTCAGGAAACATGGGCCTGCCATGAAGGATTGGTTTCTGAAAAACATCGTGGGGTGGTGCGCATTGTAAGGTTTTCTAACAGGGCATTCACTAGTAGGCGTGAGAAAAACATTATGGGTTTTGTGAATCGGAGGGCCTGAAGTACGATAGGCTGTCAGTGGCACTGTAGGAATGAGAAAAGCACCAAGGTCTGGTCAGCATGGGGAGGTCAGGAAACATGCGGTGGCAATGCAGGACAGGGTTCTGAAAAACATCGCGTGGTAGTGCACATTGTAAGGGTTTCTAACACGCCATTCACCAGTAGGAGTGAGAAAAACATCACGGGGTGGTGTGAATCGTAGGGCCTAATTAGGAAAGGCAGTGAGTGGCAATGTAGAATGGAGAAAACCACCACAGGGTATTCAGCATGGGGAGGTCAGGAAACATGCCGTGGCAATGTAGGATAGGTTTGTGAAAATCAACGCGGGGTGGTGCTCATTGTAAGGGTTTCTAACAGTCCATTCACTAGTATGAGTGAAATTAACATCACAGGGGGGTGTCAATCCGATGGCCTGAATTCTGATACCAGTGAGTGGCAATGTAGGATGGGAAAACACCAATGGATGTTCAGCATGGGGAGATAAGGAAACATGTGTTGGCAATGTAGGATAGGTTTCTGAAAAACATTGTGGGGTGGTGTGCATTGTAAGGGTTTCAAACAGGCCATTCACTAGTAGGAGTGAGGAAAACATCACAGGGAGCTGTGCATCGGAGGGCATAAATTAGGATAGGCAGTGAGTGGCAATGTAGGATGGAGAAAACATTAAGGGGTGTACAGCATGATGAGGTCAGGAAACATGCGGTCGCCATGTAGGGTAGGTTTCTGAAAAACATCGCGGGGTGTTCCGCAATGTAAGGTTTTCTAATAGGCCATTCACTAATAGGAGTGAGAAATACATCACGGGGTGGTGTGAATCGGAGGGCCTGAATTACGACAGGCAGTGAGTGGCAATGTAGGATGGAGAAAAGCACCACGGGGTATTCAGCATGTGGAAGTCAGGAAACATGCGGTGGCAATGTAGGATAGGTTTCTGAAAAACATCGCCGTGTGGTGCGCATTGTAAGGGTTTCTAACAGGCCATTCACTAGTAGGAGTGAGAAAAACATCACTGGGTGGTGTGAATTGGAGGACCTGAATTCGGATAGGCAGTGAGTGGCAATGTAGGATGGAGAAAAGCACCACGGGGTTGTCAGCATTGGGAGGTCAGGAAACATGCAGTGGCAATGTAGGATAGGTTTCTGAAAAACATCGCGGGGTTTTGCGCATTGTAAGGTTTGCTAACAGGCCATTCACTAGTAGGAGTGAGAAAAACATCACGGGGTGGTGTGATTCGGAGGGCCTGAATTACGATAGGCAGTGAGTGACAACGTAGGATGGAGAAAAGCACCATTGGGTGGTCAGCATGTGGAGGTCAGGAAACAAGGGGTGGCAATATAGGATAGGTTTCTGAAAAACAACACGGGGTTGTTCGCATTGTAAGGGTTTCTAACAGGCCATTCACTAGTAGGAGTGTGAAAAACATTACAGGAGGGTGTGAATTGGAGGACCTGAATTCGGATAGGCAGTGAGTGGCAAAGTAGGATTGAGAAAAGCACCACGGGGTGGTCAGCATTGGGAGGTCAGCAAACATGCAGTGGCAATGTAGGATAGGTTTCTGAAAAACATCGCCGGGTGTTGCGCATTGTAAGGTTTGCTAACAGGCCATTCACTAGTAGGAGTGAGAAAAACATCACGGAGTTGTGTGAATTGGAAGGCCTGAATTAGGATAGGCAGTGAGTGGCAATATAGGATGGAGAAAAGCACCATGGGGTTTTCAGCATGTGGAGGTCAGGAATCATGCGTTGGCAATGTAGGATAGGTTTCTGAAAAACATCGCGGGGTGGTGAGCCTTGTAAGGGTTTGTAACAGTCCATTCACTAGTAGGAGTGAGAAAATCATCACGCGGTGGTTTGAATGGGAGCGCCTGAATTAGAATAGGCAGTGAGGGCAATGTAGGATGGAGAAAAGCACCACGGGGTGGTCAGCATGGGGAGGTCAGGAAACATGCGGTGGCAATGTAGGATAGTTTTCTGAAAAACTTCGCTGTGTGGTGCGCATTTTAAGGGTTTCTAACAGGCCATTCACAAGTAGGAGTGAAGAAAACATCAGGACATGGTGTGAATTGGAGGGCCTGAATTAGCATAGGCAGTGATTGGCAATGTATAATGGGGAAAAGAACCACAGGGTGGGCAGAATGGGGAGGTCAGGAAACGAGCGGTGGCAATGTAGGATAGGTTTCTGAAAAACATCGTGGGGTGGTGCTCACTGTAAGGGTTTCTAACAGGCCATTCACTAGTAGGAGTGAGAAAAACATCACGGAGTGGGGTGAAGCGGAGGGCCTAAATTACGTTAGGCAGTGAGTGACAACGTAGGATGGAGAAAACCACGATGGGGAGGTCAGCCTGGGGAGGTCAGGAAACATGCGGTGGCAATGTAGGATAGGTTTCTGAAAAACATTGTAGGGTGGTGTGCATTGTAATGGTTTTTAACAGGCCATTCACTAGTAGGAGTGAGAAAAACATCATGGGGTGGTGTGAATCGGAGGGCCTGAATTAGGATAGGCAGTGAGTGGCAATGTAGGATGGAGAAAACACCAAGGGGTGATCAGCATGGGGAGGTCAGGAAACATGCGGTGGCAAGGTAGGGTAGGTTTCTGAAAAACATCGCGGAGTGTGTCGCATTGTAAGTGTTTCTAACAGGCCATTCACTAATAGGAGTAAGAAAAACATCATGGGGTGGTGTGAATCAGAGGGCCTGAATTAGCATAGGCAGTGAGTGGCAATGGAGGATGGAGAAAAGCGCCATGGTCTGGTCAGCATGGGGAGGTCAGGAAACATGCGGTGGCAATTTAGGATATTTTACTACTAAACATCGCGGGGTGGTACGCATTGTAAGGGTTTCTAACAGGTCATTCAATCATAGGAGTGAGAAAAACATTACGGGGCGGTGTGAATTGGAGGGCCTGAAGTCGGATAGGCAGTGAGTGGCAATGTAGGATGGAGAAAAGCACCACGGGGTGGTCAGCATGGGGAGGTCAGGAAACATACGGTGGTAATGTAGGATAGGTTTCTGGAAAACATGGCGGTGTGTTGCGCATTGTAACAGTTTCTACCAGGCCATTCACTAGTAGGAGTGAGAAAATCATCACGGGGTGGGGTGAATCGGAGGGCCTGAATTACTATAGGCAGTAAGTGACAATATAGGTTGGAGAAAAGCACCACGGGGTGGTCTGCATGGGGAGGTCAGGAAACATGCGGTGGCAATGTCGGATAGGTTTCTCAAAAACATCGAGGGTGGTGCTCATTATAAGGGTTTCTAAGAGGCCATCATTAGTAGGAGTGTAAAAACATCACAGGAGGGTGTGAATTGGAGGGCCTGAATTCGGATAGGCAGTGAGTGGCAATGTAGGATGGAGAAAACACCAAGGGGTGGTCAGCATGTGGAGGTCAGGAAACATGCCGTGGAATGTAGGATAGGTTTCTGAAAAACATCGAGGGGTGATGTGCATTGTAAGGGTTTCTAACAAGCCATTCACTAGTAGGAGTTAGAAAAACATCAGGGGTGGTGTGAATGGGAGGGCATGAATTACGATAGGCGGTGAGTGGCAATCTAGGATGGAGAAAAGCAGCACGGGTGTGTCAGCATGGGGAAGGCAGGAAACATGCGGTGTCAATGTAGGATAGGTTTCTAAAAAATATCGAGGGGTGGTTTGCATTGTAAGGGTTTCTAACAAGCCATTCACTAGTAGGAGCGAGAAAAACATCACGGGGTGGTGTGAATCGGAGGGCCTGAATTACGATACGCAGTGAGTGGCAACGTAGGATGGAGAAAAGCACCACGGGGTGCTCAGCATGGGGAGGTCAGGAAACATGCGGTGGCAATGTAGGATAGGTTTCTGAAAAACATCACAGGGGGGTTCGCATTGTAAGGGTTTCTAACAGTCCATTCACTAGTAGGAGTGAGAAATTCATCACGGGGTGGTGTGAATCGGAGGGCCTGAATTAGGATAGGCAGTGAGTGGCAATGTAGGATGGAGAAAATCACCACGGGTTGGTGAGCATGGGGAGGTCAGGAAACATGGGCCTGCCATGAAGGATTGGTTTCTGAAAAACATCGTGGGGTGGTGCGCATTGTAAGGTTTTCTAACAGGCCAATCACTTGTAGGCGTGAGAAAAACATTATGGGTTTTGTGAATCGGAGGGCCTCAAGTACGATAGGCTGTCAGTGGCACTGTAGGAATGAGAAAAGCACCAAGGTCTGGTCAGCATGGGGAGGTCAGGAAACATGCGGTGGCAATGCAGGACAGGGTTCTGAAAAACATCGCGTGGTAGTGCACATTGTAAGGGTTTCTAACACGCCATTCACCAGTAGGAGTGAGAAAAACATCACGGGGTGGTGTGAATCGTAGGGCCTAATTAGGAAAGGCAGTGAGTGGCAATGTAGAATGGAGAAAACCACCACAGGGTATTCAGCATGGGGAGGTCAGGAAACATGCCGTGGCAATGTAGGATAGGTTTGTGAAAATCAACGCGGGGTGGTGCTCATTGTAAGGGTTTCTAACAGTCCATTCACTAGTATGAGTGAAATTAACATCACAGGGGGGTGTCAATCCGATGGCCTGAATTCTGATACCAGTGAGTGGCAATGTAGGATGGGAAAACACCAATGGATGTTCAGCATGGGGAGATAAGGAAACATGTGTTGGCAATGTAGGATAGGTTTCTGAAAAACATTGTGGGGTGGTGTGCATTGTAAGGGTTTCAAACAGGCCATTCACTAGTAGGAGTGAGGAAAACATCACAGGGAGCTGTGCATCGGAGGGCATAAATTAGGATAGGCAGTGAGTGGCAATGTAGGATGGAGAAAACATTAAGGGGTGTACAGCATGATGAGGTCAGGAAACATTCGGTCGCCATGTAGGGTAGGTTTCTGAAAAACATCGCGGGGTGTTCCGCAATGTAAGGTTTTCTAATAGGCCATTCACTAATAGGAGTGAGAAATACATCACGGGGTGGTGTGAATTGGAGGGCCTGAATTACGACAGGCAGTGAGTGGCAATGTAGGATGGAGAAAAGCACCACGGGGTTGTCAGCATTGGGAGGTCAGGAAACATGCAGTGGCAATGTAGGATAGGTTTCTGAAAAACATCGCGGGGTTTTGCGCATTGTAAGGTTTGCTAACAGGCCATTCACTAGTAGGAGTGAGAAAAACATCACGGGGTGGTGTGATTCTGAGGGCCTGAATTACGATAGGCAGTGAGTGACAACGTAGGATGGAGAAAAGCACCATTGGGTGGTCAGCATGTGGAGGTCAGGAAACAAGGGGTGGCAATATAGGATAGGTTTCTGAAAAACAACACGGGGTTGTTCGCATTGTAAGGGTTTCTAACAGGCCATTCACTAGTAGGAGTGTGAAAAACATTACAGGAGGGTGTGAATTGGAGGACCTGAATTCGGATAGGCAGTGAGTGGCAATGTAGGATTGAGAAAAGCACCACGGGGTGGTCAGCATTGGGAGGTCAGCAAACATGCAGTGGCAATGTAGGATAGGTTTCTGAAAAACATCGCCGGGTGTTGCGCATTGTAAGGTTTGCTAACAGGCCATTCACTAGTAGGAGTGAGAAAAACATCACGGAGTTGTGTGAATTGGAAGGCCTGAATTAGGATAGGCAGTGAGTGGCAATATAGGATGGAGAAAAGCACCACGGGGTTTTCAGCATGTGGAGGTCAGGAATCATGCGTTGGCAATGTAGGATAGGTTTCTGAAAAACATCGCGGGGTGGTGAGCCTTGTAAGGGTTTGTAACAGTCCATTCACTAGTAGGAGTGAGAAAATCATCACGCGGTGGTTTGAATGGGAGCGTCTGAATTAGAATAGGCAGTGAGGCCAATGTAGGATGGAGAAAAGCACCACGGGGTGGTCAGCATGGGGAGGTCAGGAAACATGCGGTGGCAATGTAGGATAGTTTTCTGAAAAACTTCGCTGTGTGGTGCGCATTTTAAGGGTTTCTAACAGGCCATTCACAAGTAGGAGTGAAGAAAACATCAGGACATGGTGTGAATTGGAGGGCCTGAATTAGCATAGGCAGTGATTGGCAATGTATAATGGGGAAAAGAACCACAGGGTGGGCAGAATGGGGAGGTCAGGAAACGAGCGGTGGCAATGTAGGATAGGTTTCTGAAAAACATCGTGGGGTGGTGCTCACTGTAAGGGTTTCTAACAGGCCATTCACTAGTAGGAGTGAGAAAAACATCACGGAGTGGGGTGAAGCGGAGGGCCTAAATTACGTTAGGCAGTGAGTGACAACGTAGGATGGAGAAAACCACGATGGGGAGGTCAGCCTGGGGAGGTCAGGAAACATGCGGTGGCAATGTAGGATAGGTTTCTGAAAAACATTGTAGGGTGGTGTGCATTGTAATGGTTTTTAACAGGCCATTCACTAGTAGGAGTGAGAAAAACATCATGGGGTGGTGTGAATCGGAGGGCCTGAATTAGGATAGGCAGTGAGTGGCAATGTAGGATGGAGAAAACACCAAGGGGTGATCAGCATGGGGAGGTCAGGAAACATGCGGTGGCAAGGTAGGGTAGGTTTCTGAAAAACATCGCGGAGTGTGTCGCATTGTAAGTGTTTCTAACAGGCCATTCACTAATAGGAGTAAGAAAAACATCATGGGGTGGTGTGAATCAGAGGGCCTGAATTAGCATAGGCAGTGAGTGGCAATGGAGGATGGAGAAAAGCGCCATGGTCTGGTCAGCATGGGGAGGTCAGGAAACATGCGGTGGCAATTTAGGATATTTTACTACTAAACATCGCGGGGTGGTACGCATTGTAAGGGTTTCTAACAGGTCATTCAATCATAGGAGTGAGAAAAACATTACGGGGCGGTGTGAATTGGAGGGCCTGAAGTCGGATAGGCAGTGAGTGGCAATGTAGGATGGAGAAAAGCACCACGGGGTGGTCAGCATGGGGAGGTCAGGAAACATACGGTGGTAATGTAGGATAGGTTTCTGGAAAACATGGCGGTGTGTTGCGCATTGTAACAGTTTCTACCAGGCCATTCACTAGTAGGAGTGAGAAAATCATCACGGGGTGGGGTGAATCGGAGGGCCTGAATTACTATAGGCAGTAAGTGACAATATAGGTTGGAGAAAAGCACCACGGGGTGGTCTGCATGGGGAGGTCAGGAAACATGCGGTGGCAATGTAGGATAGGTTTCTCAAAAACATCGAGGGTGGTGCTCATTATAAAGGTTTCTAAGAGGCCATCATTAGTAGGAGTGTAAAAACATCACAGGAGGGTGTGAATTGGAGGGCCTGAATTCGGATAGGCAGTGAGTGGCAATGTAGGATGGAGAAAACACCAAGGGGTGGTCAGCATGTGGAGGTCAGGAAACATGCCGTGGAATGTAGGATAGGTTTCTGAAAAACATCGAGGGGTGATGTGCATTGTAAGGGTTTCTAACAAGCCATTCACTAGTAGGAGTTAGAAAAACATCAGGGGTGGTGTGAATGGGAGGGCATGAATTACGATAGGCGGTGAGTGGCAATCTAGGATGGAGAAAAGCAGCACGGGTGTGTCAGCATGGGGAAGGCAGGAAACATGCGGTGTCAATGTAGGATAGGTTTCTAAAAAATATCGAGGGGTGGTTTGCATTGTAAGGGTTTCTAACAAGCCATTCACTAGTAGGAGCGAGAAAAACATCACGGGGTGGTGTGAATCGGAGGGCCTGAATTACGATACGCAGTGAGTGGCAACGTAGGATGGAGAAAAGCACCACGGGGTGCTCAGCATGGGGAGGTCAGGAAACATGCGGTGGCAATGTAGGATAGGTTTCTGAAAAACATCACAGGGTGGTTCGCATTGTAAGGGTTTCTAACAGTCCATTCACTAGTAGGAGTGAGAAATTCATCACGGGGTGGTGTGAATCAGAGGGCCTGAATTAGGATAGGCAGTGAGTGGCAATGTAGGATGGAGAAAATCACCACGGGTTGGTGAGCATGGGGAGGTCAGGAAACATGGGCCTGCCATGAAGGATTGGTTTCTGAAAAACATCGTGGGGTGGTGCGCATTGTAAGGTTTTCTAACAGGCCATTCACTAGTAGGCGTGAGAAAAACATTATGGGTTTTGTGAATCGGAGGGCCTGAAGTACGATAGGCTGTCAGTGGCACTGTAGGAATGAGAAAAGCACCAAGGTCTGGTCAGCATGGGGAGGTCAGGAAACATGCGGTGGCAATGCAGGACAGGGTTCTGAAAAACATCGCGTGGTAGTGCACATTGTAAGGGTTTCTAACACGCCATTCACCAGTAGGAGTGAGAAAAACATCACGGGGTGGTGTGAATCGTAGGGCCTAATTAGGAAAGGCAGTGAGTGGCAATGTAGAATGGAGAAAACCACCACAGGGTATTCAGCATGGGGAGGTCAGGAAACATGCCGTGGCAATGTAGGATAGGTTTGTGAAAATCAACGCGGGGTGGTGCTCATTGTAAGGGTTTCTAACAGTCCATTCACTAGTATGAGTGAAATTAACATCACAGGGGGGTGTCAATCCGATGGCCTGAATTCTGATACCAGTGAGTGGCAATGTAGGATGGGAAAACCAATGGATGTTCAGCATGGGGAGATAAGGAAACATGTGTTGGCAATGTAGGATAGGTTTCTGAAAAACATTGTGGGGTGGTGTGCATTGAAAGCTTTTCAAACAGGCCATTCACTAGTAGGAGTGAGGAAAACATCACAGGGAGCTGTGCATCGGAGGGCATAAATTAGGATAGGCAGTGAGTGGCAATGTAGGATGGAGAAAACATTAAGGGGTGTACAGCATGATGAGGTCAGGAAACATGCGGTCGCCATGTAGGGTAGGTTTCTGAAAAACATCGCGGGGTGTTCCGCAATGTAAGGTTTTCTAATAGGCCATTCACTAATAGGAGTGAGAAATACATCACGGGGTGGTGTGAATCGGAGGGCCTGAATTACGACAGGCAGTGAGTGGCAATGTAGGATGGAGAAAAGCACCACGGGGTATTCAGCATGTGGAAGTCAGGAAACATGCGGTGGCAATGTAGGATAGGTTTCTGAAAAACATCGCTGTGTGGTGCGCATTGTAAGGGTTTCTAACAGGCCATTCACTAGTAGGAGTGAGAAAAACATCACTGGGTGGTGTGAATTGGAGGACCTGAATTCGGATAGGCAGTGAGTGGCAATGTAGGATGGAGAAAAGCACCACGGGGTTGTCAGCATTGGGAGGTCAGGAAACATGCAGTGGCAATGTAGGATAGGTTTCTGAAAAACATCGCGGGGTTTGGCGCATTGTAAGGTTTGCTAACAGGCCATTCACTAGTAGGAGTGAGAAAAACATCACGGGGTGGTGTGAATCAGATTGTCTGAATTAGCATAGGCAGTGATTGGCAATGTAGAATGGGGAAAAGCACCACGGGGTGGTCAAAATGGGGAGGTCAGGAGACATGGGGTGGCAATGTAGGATAGGTTTCTGAAAAACATCGCGGGGTGGTACGCATTGTAAGGGTTTCTAGCAGGCCATTCACTAGTAGGAGTGAGAAAAACATCACGGGGTGGTGTGAATCTGAGTGTCTGAATTAGGATAGGCTGTGAGTGGCAATGTAGGATGGAGAAAAGCAACACAGGGTATTAAGCATGGGGAGGTCAGGAAAGATGCGGTGGCAATGTGGGATAGGTTTCTGAAAACCATCGAGGGGTGATGTGCATTGTAAGGGTTTCTAACAGGCCATTCACTAGTAGGAGTTAGAAAAACATCAGGGGTGGTGTGAATGGGAGTGCCTGAATTACGATACTCTGTGAGTGGCAATGTAGGATGGAGAAAAGCACCACGGGTTCGTCAGCATGGGGAAGGCAGGAAACATGCGGTGGCAATGTAGGATAGGTTTCTGAAAAATATCGAGGGGTGGTTCGCATTGTAAGGGTTTCTAACAGGCCATTCACTAGTAGGAGTGTGAAAAACATTACAGGAGGGTGTGAATTGGAGGACCTGAATTCGGATAGGCAGTGAGTGGCAATGTAGGACTGAGAAAAGCACCACGGGGTGGTCAGCATTGGGAGGTCAGCAAACATGCTGTGGCAATGTAGGATAGGTTTCTGAAAAACATCGCCGGGTGTTGCGCATTGTAAGGTTTGCTAACAGGCCATTCACTAGTAGGAGTGAGAAAAACATCACGGGGCGGTTTGAATTGGAGGGCCTGAATAAGTATAGACGGTGAGTGGCAATGTAGGATGGATAAAAGCACCATGGGTTATTCAGCATGAGGAGGTCAGGAAACATGCGGTGACAAGGTAAGACAGGTTTCTGAAAAACATCGCGGTGTGCTGCGCATTGTGAGGGTTTCTAACAGGCCATTCACTAGTAGGAGTGACAAAATCTTCACAGGGGGTTTTAACCCAAGGGCCTGAATTAGGATAGGCAGTGCGTGGCAATGTAGGATGGGGAAAAGCACAATGGGGTGGTCAGAATGGGGAGGTCAGGAGACATGGGGTGGCAATGTAGGATAGGTTTCTGAAAAACATCGCGGGTTGGTACGCATTGTAAGGGTTTCTAGCAGGCCATTCACTAGTACGAGTGAGAAAAACATCACGGGATGGTGTGAATCTGAGTGTCTGAATTAGGATAGGCAGTGAGTGGCAATGTAGGAAGGAGAAAAGCAACACAGGGTATTAAGCATGGGGAGGTCAGGAAAGATGCGGTGGCAATGTGGGATAGGTTTCTGAAAAACATCGAGGGGTGATGTGCATTGTAAGGGTTTCTAACAGGCCATTCACTAGTAGGAGTTAGAAAAACATCAGGGGTGGTGTGAATGGGAGCGCCTGAATTAAGATACTCTGTGAGTGGCAATGTAGGATGGAGAAAAGCACCACGGGTTCGTCAGCATGGGGAAGGCAGGAAACATGCGGTGGCAATGTAGGATAGGTTTCTGAAAAATATCGAGGGGTGGTTTGCATTGTAAGAGTTTCTAACAGGCCATTCACTAGAAGGAGTGAGAAAAATATCACGGGGTGGTGTGAATCGGAGGGCCTGAATTATGATAGGCAGTGAGTGACAACGTAGGATGGAGAAAAGCACCACGGGGTCCTCAGCATGGGGAGGTCTGGAAACATGCGGTGGCAATGTAGGATAGGTTTCTGAAAAACATCACGGGGTGGTGAGCCTTGTAAGTGTTTCTAACAGTCCATTCACTAGTAGGAGTGAGAAATTTATCATGGGGTGGTGTGAATCAGAGGGCCTGAATTAGGATAGGCAGTGAGTGGCAATGTAGGATGGAGAAAATCACCATGGGTTGGTGAGCATGGGGAGGTCAGGAAACATGGGCCTGCCATGACGGATTGGTTTCTGAAAAACATCGTGGGGTGGTGCTCATTTTAAGGGTTTCTAACAGGCCATTCACTAGTAGGAGTGTGGAAAACATCACGGAGTGGTGTGAATAGGAGGGCCTGAATTACGACAGGCAGTGAGTGGCAATGTAGGATGGAGAAAAGCACCACGGGGTATTCTGCATGGGGAGGTCAGGAAACATGCTTTGGCAAGGTAGGATAGGATTCTGAAAATCATCGCGGGGTGGTGCGCATTGTAAGGTTTGCTAACAGGCCATTCACTAGTAGGAGTGAGGAAAACATTACAGGGTGGTGTGAATCAGAGGGCCTGAATTAGCATAGGCAGTGAGTGGCAATGGAGGATGGAGAAAAGCGCCATGGTCTGGTCAGCATGGGGAGGTCAGGAAACATGCGGTGGGAATTTAGGATATTTTCGTACTAAACATCCCCGGGGTGGTACGCAATGTAAGGGTTTCTAACAGGTCATTCAATAGTAGGAGTGAGAAAAACATTACGGGGTGGTGTGAATTGGAGGGCCTGAAGTCGGATAGGCAGTGAGTGGCAATGTAGGATGGAGAAAAGCACCACGGTGTCGTCAGCATGGGGAGGTCAGGAAACATACGGTGGCAATGTAGGATAGGTTTCTTTAAACATGGCCGTGTGGTGCGCATTGTAAGGGTTTCTAACACGCCATTCACCAGTAGGAGTGAGAAAAATATCACGGGGTGCGGTGAATCGGAGGGCCTAATTAGGAAAGGCAGTGAGTAGCAATGTAGAATGGAGAAAACCACCACAGGGTATTCAGCATGGCGAGGTCAGGAAACATGCCGTGGCAATGTAGGATAGGTTTCTGAAAATCATCGTGGTGTGGTGCTCATTGTAAGGGTTTCTAACAGGCCATTCACTCGTAGGAGTGAGGAAAACATCAGGGCGTGGTGTGATTTGGAGGGCCTGAATTAGCATAGGCAGTGATTCGCAATGTAGAATGGAGAAAAGCAAGACGTCGTGGTGAGCATGGTGAGTTCAGGAAACATGCAGTGGCAATGTAGAATAGGTTTCTGAAAAACATCACGGGGTGTTGCGCACTGTAAGGGTTTCTAACAGGCCTTTCACTAGTAGGAGTGATAAAAACGTCACGCGGTGGTTTGCTTCGGAGGGCCTGAAATAGGATAGTCAGTGAGTGGCAATGTAGTATGGAGAAAAGCACCCCGTGTTGGTCAGCATGGGGAGGTCAGGAAACATGCGGTGACAATGTAGGATAGGTTTCTGAAAAACATTTTGTGGTGGTGCGCATTGTAAGGGTTTCTAACAGGCCATTCACTAGTAGTAGTGAGAAAAACATCACAGGGTGGTGTGAATCGGACTGTCTGAAATAGGATAGGCAGTGAGTGGCAATGTAGGATGGGGAAAAGCACCACAGGGTATTCAGCATGGGGAGGTTATGAAACATGCGCTGGCAATGTAGGATAGGTTTCTGAAAAACATCGCTTGGTGCTGCACATTGTAAGGTTTTCTAACAGGCCATTCACTAGTAGGAGTGACAAAAACATCACGGGGTGGTGTGAAACGGAGGGCCTGAATTAGTTTAGGCAGTGAGTGGTAATGTAAAATGGAGAAAAGCAAGACGGCGTGGTTAGCATGGGGAGTTCAGGAAACATGCAGTGGTAATGTAGGATAGGTTTCTGAAAAACATCGCAGGGCGGTGCGCATTGTAAGGGTTTCTAACAGGCCTTTCACTAGTAGGAGTGAGAAAAACATCACGGGGTGGTATGAATCGGAGGGCCTGAATAAGTGTAGGCGGTGTGTGGCAATAAAAGATGGAGAAAAGCACCACGGTTTATTCAGCATGGGGAGGTCAGGAAAGATGCGGTGGCAAGGTAGGATAGGTTTCTGAAAATCATCGCTTTATGCTGCGCCTTGTGAGGGTTTCTAACAGGCCATTCACTAGTAGGAGTGACAAAATCTTCAGAGAGGGGTTTGAACCCGAGGACCTGAATTAGGATAGGCAGTGAGTGGCAATGTAGGATGGAGAAAATCACCACGGGGTGGTCAGCATGTGGAGGTCAGGAAACAAGCAGTGGCATTGTAGGATAGGTTTCTGAAAAACATCACGGTGTTGTGTGCATTGTAAGGGTTTCTAACAGGCCATTCAGTAGTAAATATGAGGAAAATATCAAGGGGTTCTGTGAATAGGAGGGCCTGAATTAGGTTAGGCAGTGAGTGGCAATGTAGGATAGATAAAAGCACCATGGGGTATTCAGCATGGGGAGGTCAGGAAACATGCGGTTGCAATGTAGGATAGGTTTCTGAAAAACATCGCGAGGTGGTGCGCATTTAAAGGGTTTCTAACAGGCCATTCACTAGTAGGAGTGAGAAAAACATCACGGAGGGGGGGTGAACCTGAGGGCCTGAATTCGGATAGGCAGTGAGTGGCAATGTAGGATGGACAAAACACCAAGGGGTGGTCACAATGGGGAGGTCAGGAAACATGCTGTGGCAATGTAGGATAGGTTTTTGAAAAACATCGCGAGGTGGTGTGCATTGAAATGTTTTCTAACAGGCCAATCACCAGTAGGTGTGAGAAAAACATCACGGTGTGGTGTGAATCAGAGGGCCTGAATTAGCATAGGCAGTGAGTGGGAATGGAGGATGGAGAAAAGTACCATGGGGTGGTCAGCATTGGGAGGTCAGGAAACATGTGGTGGCAATGTAGAAAAGGTTTCTGAAAAATATAGCGGTTTGGTGCTCATTGTAAGGTTTGCTAACAGGCCATTCACTAGTAGGAGTGAGAAAAACATCACGGGGTGGTGTGAATCGCAGGGCCTGAATTAGCATAGGCAGTGATTGGCAATGTAGGATGGGGAAAAGCACCACGGGGTGGTAAGAATGGGGAGGTGAGGAAACATGCGGTGGCAATGTAGGACAGGTTTCTGAAAATCATCGCGGGGTGGGGCGCATTGTAAGGGTTTCTAACAGGCCATTCTCTAGTACGAGTGAGAAAAACATCACGGGGTGGTGTGAATCGGAGGTCCAGAATTAGAATAAGCAGTGAGTGGCAATGAAGGATGGAGAAAAGCACCACAGGGTATTCAGTATGGGGAGGTCAGGAAATATGCGGTGGCAATGTAGGATAGGTTTCTGAAATACATCGCGGGGTGGTGCGCATTGCAAGGGTTTTTAACAGGCCATTCACTAGTAGGAGTGATAAAAACATTAAGGGGTGGTGTGAATCAGAGGGCCTGAATTACGATAGTCAGTGAGTGACAATATAGGATGGAGAACAGCACCATGGGGTGGTCAGCATGGGGAGGTCAGGAAACATGGGGTGGCAATGTAGAATAGGTTTCTGAAAAACATCGCTGGGTGGTGCGTATTGAAAGGGTTTCTAACAGGCCATTCACTTGTAGGAGTGAGAAAAACATCACAAGGAGGTGTGAATCGGAGGGCCTGAATTCGGATAGGCAGTGTGCCAACGTAGGATGGAGAAAACACCAAGAGGTGGTCAGCATGGGAATCAGGAAACATGCGGTGACAGTTTAGGATAGGTTTCTGAAGAACATCGCGGGGTGGAGCGCTTTGTAAGGTTTTCTAACAGGTCAATCACTAATAGGAATGAGACAAACATCACGGGTTGGTGTGAATCAGAGGGCCTGAATTAGCATAGGCAGTGAGTGGCAATGGAGTGTGGAGAAAAGCAGCACAGCGTGGTCAGCATGTGGAGGTCAGGAAAAATGCAGTGGCAATGTAGGATAGGTTTCTGAAAACATCGAGGGGTGATGTGCATTGTAAGGGTTTCTAAAAAGCCATTCACCAGTAGGAGTTAGAAAAACATCAGGCGTGGTGTGAATCGGAGGGCCTGAATTATGATAGGCTGTGAGTGGCAATGGAGGATGGAGAAAAGCACCATGGGGTGGTCAGCATGGGAATGTCAGGAAACATGTGGTGGCAATTTAGGATATTTTCCTGCAAAACATTGCGGGGTGGTACGCATTGTAAGAGTTTCTAACAGGTCATTCAATAGCAGGTTGAGAAAAACATCACGCGGTTGTGTGAATCGGAGGGCCTGAATTCGCATAGGCAATAAGTGGCAATGTATGATGGAGAAAAGCACCATGTGGTGGTCAGCATGGGGAAGTCAGGAAACATGCGGTGGCAATGTATGATAGGTTGCTGAAAAACATCACTGGCTGGTGCGCATTGTAAGGGTTTATAACAGGCCATTCACGAGTAGGAGGTAGAAAAACATCATGAAGTGGTGTGATTCAGAAGGCCTGAATTAGGAAAGGCAGTGAGTGGCAATGTAGGATGGAGAAAACCACTACAGGGTATTCAGCATGGGGAGGTCAGGAAACATGCCATGGCAATGTAGGATAGGTTTCTGAAAATCATCGCGGGGTGGTGCTCATTGTAAGGGTTTCTAACAGGTCATTTACTAGTATGAGTGAAGTAAACATCACAGGGCTGTGTCAACAGGATGGCCTGAATTCTGATACCAGTGAGTGGCAATGTAGGATGGAGAAAAGCACCCCGGGTTGGTCAGCATCGGGAGGTCAGGAAACCTGCGGTGGAAGTGTAGGACAGGTTTCTGAAAAACATCGCGGTGTGGTGCGCATTGAAAGGGTTTCTAACAGGCCATTCACTAGTAGGAGTGAGAAAAACATCAAGGGTTGGAGTGAACCGAGGGCCAGAATTACGATAGGCAGTGATTGACAATGTACGTTGGAGAAAAGCACCACCGGGTGGTCTGCATGGGGAGGTCAGGAAACATGGGGTGGCAATATAGGATAGGTTTCTGAAAACATCGTGGGGTGTTGCGCATTGTAAGGGTTTCTAACACGCCATTCACTAGTACGAGAGTGAACAACATCACAGGAGGGTGTGAATTGGAGGGCCTGAATTCAGATAGGCATTGAGTGGCAATGTAGAATGGAGAAAACACTAAGGGGTGGTCAGCATGGGGAAGTCAGGAAACATGCGGTGGCAATGTAGGATCGGTTTCTGAAAAACTTCCCTGGGTGGTGCACATTGTAAGGGTTTCTAACAGGCCATTCCCTAGTAGGAGTGAGGAAAACATCACGGCGTGGCGTGAATCGGAGGGCCTGAATTAGCATAAGTAGTGATTGGCAATGTAGGATGGGGAAAAGCACCATGGGTTATTCAGCATGGGGAGGTCTGGAAACATGCGGAGGCAAGGTAGGATAAGTTTCTGAAAAACATCACGGTGTGCTGCCCATTGTAATGGTTTCTAACAGGCCATTCACAAGTAGGAGTGACAAAATCTTCACAGGGTGGTTTGAACCCGAAGGCCTGAATTAGGATAGGCAGTGAGTGGCAAAGTAGGATGGAGAAAAGCACCACGGGGTGGTCAGCATGTGGAGGTTAGGAAACATGCAGTGGCAATGTAGGATAGGTTTCTGAAAAACATGGAGGGGTGATGTGCATTGTAAGGGTTTCTAACAGGCCATTCACTAGTAGGAGTTAGAAAAACATCAGGGGTGGTGGGAATCGGAGGGCCTGAATTACGATAGGCTGTGAGTGGCAATGTAGGATGGAGAAAAGCACCACGGGGTGGTCAGCATGGGGAAGGCAGGAAACATGCGGTGGCAATGTATGATAGGTTTCTGAAAAATATCGCGGGGTGGTGTGCATTGTAAAGGTTTCTAACATGCCATTCACTAGTAGGAGTGAGAAAATCATCACAGGGTGGTGTGAATCGGAGGGTCTGAATTCGGATAGGCAGTGAGTGGCAATGTAGGATGGAGAAAAGCACCACGGGGTGCTGAGCATGGGGAGGTCAGGAAACATGCGGTGGCAATGTAGGATAGGTTTCTGAAAAACTTCCCTGGGTGGTTCACATTGTAAGGGTTTCTAACAGGCCATTCACTAGTAGGAGTGAGGAAAACATCACGGCGTGGTGTGAATCGGAGGGCCTGAATTAGCATAGGTAGTGATTGGCAATGTAGGATGGGGAAAAGCACCACGGGGTGGTCAGAATGGTGAGGTCAAGAAGCGTGTGGTGGCAATGTAGGATAGGTTTCTGAAAAACATCGCGGGGTGGTGCGCACTGTAAAGTTTTCTAACGGGCCATTCACTAGAAGGAGTGAGAAAAACATCATGGGGTAGGGTGAATCGGAGGGCCTAAATTACGATAGGCAGTGAGTGAAAACGTAGGATGGAGAAAAGCACCATGGGGAGGTCAGCATGGGGAGGTCAGGAAACATCCGGTGGCAATGTAGGATAGGTTTTTGAAAAACATCGCGAGGTGGTGTGCATTGAAAGGTTTTCTAACAGTCCAATCACCAGTAGGTGTGAGAAAAACATCACGGTGTGGTGTGAATCAGAGGGCCTGAATTAGCATAGGCAGTGAGTGGGAATGGAGGATGGAGAAAAGTACCATGGGGTGGTCAGCATTGGGAGGTCAGGAAACATGTGGTGGCAATGTAGAATAGGCTTCTGAAAAACATAGCGGTTTGGTGTGCATTGTAAGGTTTGCTAACAGGCCATTCACTAGAAGGAGTGAGAAAAACATCACGGGGTGGTGTGAATTGCAGGGCCTGAATTAGCATAGGAAGTGATTGGCAATGTAGGATGGGGAAAAGCACCACGGGGTGGTCAGAATGGGGAGGTGAGGAAACATGCGGTGGCAATGTAGGACAGGTTTCTGAAAATCATCGCGGGGTGGGGCGCATTGTAAGGGTTTCTAACAGGCCATTCTCTAGTACGAGTGAGAAAAACATCACGGGGTGGTGTGAATCAGAGGTCCTGAATTAGAATAGGCAGTGAGTGGCAATGAAGGATGGAGAAAAGGACCACAGGGTATTCAGTATGGGGAGGTCAGGAAACATGCGGGGGCAATGTAGGATAGGTTTCTGAAATACATCGCGGGGTGGTGCGCATTGAAAGGTTTTTTAACAGGCCATTCACTAGTAGGAGTGATAAAAACATCACGGGGTGGTGTGAATCGGAGGGCCTGAATTAGGATAGGCAGTGAGTGACAATATAGGATGGAGAACAGCACCATGGGGTGGTCAGCATGGGGAGGTCAGGAAACATGGGGTGGCAATTTAGAAAAGGTTTCTGAAAAACATCGCTGGGTGGTGCGCATTGAAAGGGTTTCTAACAGGCCATTCACTTGTAGGAGTGAGAAAAACATCACAGGGGGGTGTGAATCGGAGGGCCTGAATTCGGATAGGCAGTGTGCCAACGTAGGATGGAGAAAACACCAAGAGGTGGTCAGCATGGGAATCAGGAAACATGCGGTGACAGTGTAGGATAGGTTTCTGAAAAACATCGCGGGGTGGAGCGATTTGTAAGGTTTTCTAACAGGTCAATCACTAATAGAAATGAGACAAACATCACGGGGTGGTGTGAATCAGAGGGCCAGAATTAGCATAGGCAGTGAGTGGCAATGGAGGGTGGAGAAAAGCAGCACGGCGTGGTCAGCATGTGGAGGTCAGGAAACATGCAGTGGCAATGTAGGATTGGTTTCTGAAAACATTGAGGGGTGATGTGCATTGTAAGGGTTTCTAACAAGCCATTCACCAGTAGGAGTTAGAAAAACATCAGGGGTGGTGTGAATCGGAGGGCCTGAATTATGATAGGCTGTGAGTGGCAATGGAGGATGGAGAAAAGCACCATGGGGTGGTCAGCATGGGAATGTCAGGAAACATGTGGTGGCAATTTAGGATATTTTCCTGCAAAACATTGCGGGGTGGTACGCATTGTAAGAGTTTCTAACAGGTCATTCAATAGCAGGTTGAGAAAAACATCACGCGGTTGTGTGAATCGGAGGGCCTGAATTCGCATAGGCAATAAGTGGCAATGTATGATGGAGAAAAGCACCATGTGGTGGTCAGCATGGGGAAGTCAGGAAACATGCGGTGGCAATGTATGATAGGTTGCTGAAAAACATCACTGGCTGGTGCGCATTGTAAGGGTTTATAACAGGCCATTCACGAGTAGGAGGTAGAAAAACATCATGAAGTGGTGTGATTCAGAAGGCCTGAATTAGGAAAGGCAGTGAGTGGCAATGTAGGATGGAGAAAACCACTACAGGGTATTCAGCATGGGGAGGTCAGGAAACATGCCATGGCAATGTAGGATAGGTTTCTGAAAATCATCGCGGGGTGGTGCTCATTGTAAGGGTTTCTAACAGGTCATTTACTAGTATGAGTGAAGTAAACATCACAGGGCTGTGTCAACAGGATGGCCTGAATTCTGATACCAGTGAGTGGCAATGTAGGATGGAGAAAAGCACCCCGGGTTGGTCAGCATGGGGAGGTCAGGAAACCTGCGGTGGAAGTGTAGGACAGGTTTCTGAAAAACATCGCGGTGTGGTGCGCATTGAAAGGGTTTCTAACAGGCCATTCACTAGTAGGAGTGAGAAAAACATCAAGGGTTGGAGTGAACCGAGGGCCAGAATTACGATAGGCAGTGATTGACAATGTACGTTGGAGAAAAGCACCACCGGGTGGTCTGCATGGGGAGGTCAGGAAACATGGGGTGGCAATATAGGATAGGTTTCTGAAAACATCGTGGGGTGTTGCGCATTGTAAGGGTTTCTAACACGCCATTCACTAGTACGAGAGTGAACAACATCACAGGAGGGTGTGAATTGGAGGGCCTGAATTCAGATAGGCATTGAGTGGCAATGTAGAATGGAGAAAACACTAAGGGGTGGTCAGCATGGGGAAGTCAGGAAACATGCGGTGGCAATGTAGGATCGGTTTCTGAAAAACTTCCCTGGGTGGTGCACATTGTAAGGGTTTCTAACAGGCCATTCCCTAGTAGGAGTGAGGAAAACATCACGGCGTGGCGTGAATCGGAGGGCCTGAATTAGCATAAGTAGTGATTGGCAATGTAGGATGGGGAAAAGCACCATGGGTTATTCAGCATGGGGAGGTCTGGAAACATGCGGAGGCAAGGTAGGATAAGTTTCTGAAAAACATCACGGTGTGCTGCCCATTGTAATGGTTTCTAACAGGCCATTCACAAGTAGGAGTGACAAAATCTTCACAGGGTGGTTTGAACCCGAAGGCCTGAATTAGGATAGGCAGTGAGTGGCAAAGTAGGATGGAGAAAAGCACCACGGGGTGGTCAGCATGTGGAGGTTAGGAAACATGCAGTGGCAATGTAGGATAGGTTTCTGAAAAACATGGAGGGGTGATGTGCATTGTAAGGGTTTCTAACAGGCCATTCACTAGTAGGAGTTAGAAAAACATCAGGGGTGGTGGGAATCGGAGGGCCTGAATTACGATAGGCTGTGAGTGGCAATGTAGGATGGAGAAAAGCACCACGGGGTCGTCAGCATGGGGAAGGCAGGAAACATGCGGTGGCAATGTATGATAGGTTTCTGAAAAATATCGCGGGGTGGTGTGCATTGTAAAGGTTTCTAACATGCCATTCACTAGTAGGAGTGAGAAAATCATCACAGGGTGGTGTGAATCGGAGGGTCTGAATTCGGATAGGCAGTGAGTGGCAATGTAGGATGGAGAAAAGCACCACGGGGTGCTGAGCATGGGGAGGTCAGGAAACATGCGGTGGCAATGTAGGATAGGTTTCTGAAAAACTTCCCTGGGTGGTTCACATTGTAAGGGTTTCTAACAGGCCATTCACTAGTAGGAGTGAGGAAAACATCACGGCGTGGTGTGAATCGGAGGGCCTGAATTAGCATAGGTAGTGATTGGCAATGTAGGATGGGGAAAAGCACCACGGGGTGGTCAGAATGGTGAGGTCAAGAAGCGTGTGGTGGCAATGTAGGATAGGTTTCTGAAAAACATCGCGGGGTGGTGCGCACTGTAAAGTTTTCTAACGGGCCATTCACTAGAAGGAGTGAGAAAAACATCATGGGGTAGGGTGAATCGGAGGGCCTAAATTACGATAGGCAGTGAGTGAAAACGTAGGATGGAGAAAAGCACCATGGGGAGGTCAGCATGGGGAGGTCAGGAAACATCCGGTGGCAATGTAGGATAGGTTTTTGAAAAACATCGCGAGGTGGTGTGCATTGAAAGGTTTTCTAACAGTCCAATCACCAGTAGGTGTGAGAAAAACATCACGGTGTGGTGTGAATCAGAGGGCCTGAATTAGCATAGGCAGTGAGTGGGAATGGAGGATGGAGAAAAGTACCATGGGGTGGTCAGCATTGGGAGGTCAGGAAACATGTGGTGGCAATGTAGAATAGGCTTCTGAAAAACATAGCGGTTTGGTGTGCATTGTAAGGTTTGCTAACAGGCCATTCACTAGAAGGAGTGAGAAAAACATCACGGGGTGGTGTGAATTGCAGGGCCTGAATTAGCATAGGAAGTGATTGGCAATGTAGGATGGGGAAAAGCACCACGGGGTGGTCAGAATGGGGAGGTGAGGAAACATGCGGTGGCAATGTAGGACAGGTTTCTGAAAATCATCGCGGGGTGGGGCGCATTGTAAGGGTTTCTAACAGGCCATTCTCTAGTACGAGTGAGAAAAACATCACGGGGTGGTGTGAATCAGAGGTCCTGAATTAGAATAGGCAGTGAGTGGCAATGAAGGATGGAGAAAAGGACCACAGGGTATTCAGTATGGGGAGGTCAGGAAACATGCGGTGGCAATGTAGGATAGGTTTCTGAAATACATCGCGGGGTGGTGCGCATTGAAAGGTTTTTTAACAGGCCATTCACTAGTAGGAGTGATAAAAACATCACGGGGTGGTGTGAATCGGAGGGCCTGAATTAGGATAGGCAGTGAGTGACAATATAGGATGGAGAACAGCACCATGGGGTGGTCAGCATGGGGAGGTCAGGAAACATGGGGTGGCAATTTAGAAAAGGTTTCTGAAAAACATCGCTGGGTGGTGCGCATTGAAAGGGTTTCTAACAGGCCATTCACTTGTAGGAGTGAGAAAAACATCACAGGGGGGTGTGAATCGGAGGGCCTGAATTCGGATAGGCAGTGTGCCAACGTAGGATGGAGAAAACACCAAGAGGTGGTCAGCATGGGAATCAGGAAACATGCGGTGACAGTGTAGGATAGGTTTCTGAAAAACATCGCGGGGTGGAGCGATTTGTAAGGTTTTCTAACAGGTCAATCACTAATAGAAATGAGACAAACATCACGGGGTGGTGTGAATCAGAGGGCCAGAATTAGCATAGGCAGTGAGTGGCAATGGAGGGTGGAGAAAAGCAGCACGGCGTGGTCAGCATGTGGAGGTCAGGAAAGATGCAGTGGCAATGTAGGATTGGTTTCTGAAAACATTGAGGCGTGATGTGCATTGTAAGGGTTTCTAACAAGCCATTCACCAGTAGGAGTTAGAAAAACATCAGGGGTGGTGTGAATCGGAGGCCTGAATTATGATAGGCTGTGAGTGGCAATGGAGGATGGAGAAAAGCACCATGGGGTGGTCAGCATGGGAATGTCAGGAAACATGTGGTGGCAATTTAGGATATTTTCCTGCAAAACATTGCGGGGTGGTACGCATTGTAAGAGTTTCTAACAGGTCATTCAATAGCAGGTTGAGAAAAACATCACGCGGTTGTGTGAATCGGAGGGCCTGAATTCGCATAGGCAATAAGTGGCAATGTATGATGGAGAAAAGCACCATGTGGTGGTCAGCATGGGGAAGTCAGGAAACATGCGGTGGCAATGTATGATAGGTTGCTGAAAAACATCACTGGCTGGTGCGCATTGCAAGGGTTTATAACAGGCCATTCACGAGTAGGAGGTAGAAAAACATCATGAAGTGGTGTGATTCGGAGGGCCTGAATTAGGAAAGGCAGTGAGTGGCAATGTAGGAAGGAGAAAAGCACCACGGGGTATTCAGCATGGTGAGGTCAGGAACCATGCGGTGGCAAGGTAGGATAGGTTTCTGAAAAATATCGCGCGGTGGTGCGCATTGTAAGGGTTTCTAAAAGGCCATTCACTAGTAGGAGTGAGAAAATCATAACGGGGTGGTGAGAATCGGAGGGCCTGAATTACGATAGGCAGGGAGTGGCAATGTAGAATGGAGAAAAGCAGCCCGGGGTGGTCAGCATGTGGAGGTCAGGAAACACGCGTTGCCAAAGTAGGATAGGTTTCTCAAAAACATCGCGGGGTGGTGCACATTGCACGGGTTTCTAACAGGCAATTCACTAGAAGGAGTGAGAAAAACATTACAGGGTGGTGTGAATCGGAGGGCCTGAAGTACAATTGGCTGTGAGTGGCAATGTAAGAATCAGAAAAGCACCAAGAGCTGGTCAGCATGGGGCGGTCAGCAAACATGTGGTGACCATGTAGGATAGGTTTCTGAAAAACATCGTGGGTTGGTGCGCATTGTAAGGTTTGCTAACAGGCCATTCACTAGTAGGAGTGAGAAAAACATCACGGGGTGGTGTGAATCGGAGGGCCTGTATTAGGATAGGCAGTGAGTGGCAGTGAAGGATGGAGGAAAGCATCACGGGGTGGTCAGATTGGAGAGGTCAGGAAATATGCAGTGGCAATGTAGGATAGGTTTCTGAAAAACATCGCGTGGTGGGGCGTATTGTAAGGGTTTCTAAAAGGCCATTCACTAGTAGGAGTGAGAAAAACATCACGGGGTGGTATGAATCGGAGTGTCTGAATTAGGATAGGCAATGAGTGGCAATGTAGGATGGAGAAAAGAACCACAGGGTATTCAGCATGGGGAGGTCAGGAAACATGCGGTGGCAATGTAGGATAGGTTTCTGAAAAACATCGCGTGGTGGAGGGCATTGTAAGGGTTTCTAACAGGCCTTTCACTAATAGGAGTGATAAAAACGTCACGGGGTGGTTTGTTCTGATGGCCTGAAATAGGATAGGCAGTGAGTGGCAATGTAGAATGGAGAAAACCACCCCGGGTTGGTCAGCATGGGGAGGT
This sequence comes from Cavia porcellus, assembly GCF_034190915.1. Taxonomy (NCBI): domain Eukaryota; kingdom Metazoa; phylum Chordata; class Mammalia; order Rodentia; family Caviidae; genus Cavia; species Cavia porcellus. The sequence goes on from NW_026947534.1 coordinate 772,314, forward strand.
CAGGAAACATGCGTTGGCAATGTAGGATAGGTTTCTGAAAAACATCGCGGGGTTGTGTGCATTGTAACGGTTTCTAACAGGCCATTCACTAGTAGGAGTGAGAAAAACTTCACAGGGCGGTGTGAATTGCAGGGCCTGAATTACGATAGGCAGTGAATGGCAAAGTAGGATGGAGAAAAGCACCACGGGGTTCTCAGCATGGGGAGTTCTGGAAACATGCGGTGGCAATGTAGGATTGGATTCTGAAAAACGTAGTGGGGTTGTGGGCATTGTAAGGGTTTCTAAAAGGCCATTCACTAGTAGGAGTGACAAAACATCATGGGGTGGTGTGAATCGGAGGGCCTGAATTAGCAGAGGCAGTGAGTGGCAACGGAGGGTGGAGAAAAGCACCACGCGGTGGTCAGCTTGGGGCAGTCAGGAAACATGCAGTGGCAATGTAAGATAGGTTTCTGAAAAATATCGAGGGGTGGTGCGAGTTGTAAGGGTTTCTAACAGGCCATTCACTAGTAGCAGTGAGAAAAACATCAAGGAAGTGTGTGATTCTGAGGGCCTGAATAAGGATAGGCAGGGCGTGGCCATGTAGGATGGAGAAAGGCAACATGGGGTATTCAGCATTGGGATTTCAGGAAACATGTGGTGCTAAGGTACGAGAGGTTTTGAAAAACATCGCGGTGTGGTGCGCATTGTAAGGGTTTCTAACAGGCCTTTCACTAGTAGGAGTGATAAAAACGTAACGGGGTGGTTTGCTTCGGAGGGCCTCAAATAGGATAGGCAGTGTGTGGCAATGTGGAATGGAGAAAAGCACCCCGGGTGGTCAGCCTGGGGAGGTCAGGAAACATGCAGTGGCAATGTAGGATAGGTTTCTGAAAAACATCGCGGGGTGGTGCGCATTGTAAGGGTTTCTAACAGGCCATTCACTAATAGTACTGAGAAAAACATCGCGGGGTGGTGTGAATCTGAGGGCCTGAATTAGCATAGGCAGTGAGTGGCAATGGAGGGTGGAGAAAAGCACCACGGGGTTGTCAGCATGGGGAGGTCAAGACACATGCGGTGGCAATGTAGGATAGGTTTCTGATAAACATAGCATGGTGGTGTGCATTGTAAGGGTTTCTAACAGGCCATTCACTAGTACGAATGAGAAAAACATCACGGGGTGGTGTTAATCGGAGTTTCTGAATTAGGATAAGCAGTGAGTGGCAATGTAGGATGGAGAAAAGCACCACGGGGTATTCAGCTTTGGGATTTCAAGAAACATGTGGTGGCAATGTAGGATAGGTTTCTGAAAAACATCGCGGGGAGGTGAGCATTGTAAGGGTTTCTAACAGGCCATTCACTAGTAGGAGTGAGAAAAACATCACGGGGTGGGGTGAATCTGAGGGCCTGAATTACGATAGGCAGTGAGTGACAATGTAGGTTGGAGAAAAGCTCCATGGGGTGGTCAGCATGTGGAGGTCAGGAAACATGCGGTGGCAATGTAGGATAGGTTTCTGAAAAATATCGCAGGGTGGTGCGCATTGTAAGGTTTGCCAACAGGCCATTCACTAGTAGGAGTGAGAAAAACATCAAGGGGTGGTGTGAATAGGAGGGCCTGAATTAGTATAGGCAGTGAGTGGCAATGTAGGATGGGGAAAAGCACCACTCGGTGGTCAGAATGGGGAGGAAGGGAAACATGTGGTAACAATGTTTGATAGGTATATGAAAAACATCGCGAGTGGGGCGCATTGTAAGTGTTTCTAACAGGCCATTCACTAGTAGGAGTGAGAAAAACATCACAGGGTTGTATGAATCGGAGTGTCTGAATAAGGATAGGCAGTGAGTGGCAATGTAGAATGGAGAAAAGCACCACGGGGTGCTCAGCATGGGGAGGTCTGGAAACATGTATTAGCAATGTAGGATAGGTTTCTGAAAAACATCGCAGGGTGGTGCGCATTGTAACGTTTGCTAACAGGCCATTCACTAGTAGGAGTGCGAAAAACATCACGGGGTGGTGTGAATCGGAGGGCCTGTATTAGGATAGGCAGTGAGTGGCAGTGAAGGATGGAGGAAAGCATCACGGGGTGGTCAGATTGGAGAGGTCAGGAAATATGAAGTGGAAATGTAGGATAGGTTTCTGAAAAACATCTCGTGGTGGGGCGTATTGTAAGGGTTTCTAAAAGGCCATTCACTAGTAGGAGTGAGAAAAACATCACGGGGTGGTATGAATCTGAGTGTCTGAATTAGGATAGGCAATGAGTGGCAATGTAGGATGGAGAAAAGAACCACAGGGTATTCAGCATGGGGAGGTCAGGAAACGTGCGGTGGCAATGTAGGATAGGTTTCTGAAAAACATCGCGTGGTGGTGTGCATTGTAAGGGTTTCTAACAGGACATTCACTAGTAGAGTGAGAAAAACATTAAGGGACGGGTTGAATCGGAGGGCCTGAATTAGATTAGGCAGTGAGTGGTAATGTAGAATGGAGAAATGCAAGAAGGCGTGGTGAGCATGGGGAGTTCAGGAAACATGCAGTGGCAATGTAGTACTGGTTTCGGAAAAACATCGCAGGGTGGAGGGCATTGTAAGGGTTTCTAACAGGCCTTTCACTAATAGGAGTGATAAAACGTCACGGGGTGGTTTGTTCTGATGGCCTGAAATAGGATAGGCAGTGAGTGGCAATGTAGAATGGAGAAAACCACCCCGGGTTGGTCAGCATGGGGAGGTCAGGAAACATGCGTTGGCAATGTAGGATAGGTTTCTGAAAAACAGCGCGGGGTTGTGTGCATTGTAACGGTTTCTAACAGGCCATTCACTAGTAGGAGTGAGAAAAACTTCACAGGGCGGTGTGAATTGCAGGGCCTGAATTACGATAGGCAGTGAATGGCAAAGTAGGATGAAGAAAAGCACCACGGGGTTCTCAGCATGGGGAGTTCTGGAAACATGCGGTGGCAATGTAGGATTGGATTCTGAAAAACGTAGTGGGGTTGTGGGCATTGTAAGGGTTTCTAAAAGGCCATTCACTAGTAGGAGTGACAAAACATCACGGGGTGGTGTGAATCGGAGGGCCTGAATTAGCAGAGGCAGTGAGTGGCAATGGAGGGTGGAGAAAAGCACCACGGGGTGGTCAGCTTGGGGCAGTCAGGAAACATGCAGTGGCAATGTAAGATAGGTTTCTGAAAAACATCGAGGGGTGGTGCGAGTTGTAAGGGTTTCTAACAGGCCATTCACTAGTAGCAGTGAGAAAAACATCAAGGAAGTGTTTGATTCTGAGGGCCTGAATAAGGATAGGCAGGGCGTGGCCATGTAGGATGGAGAAAGGCAACACGGGGTATTCAGCATTGGGATTTCAGGAAACATGTGGTGCTAAGGTACGAGAGGTTTTTTTTTTTTTTTTTTTTTTTATTTAAGAGGAAAAAGAGAAAAACACAAAACAAACCAAAGCGGTGTAAGGGTACACGTAATACAGAACTACAAAACAAAACAAAACAAAACAAAACAAAACAAAAACAAAGCAAACAAACAAACAAACAAAAAAAAAAACATAACAGTAAGAAATCACCTGTTAGTATATTACATATTATCATCTTGAAAATAGTTCCTCAAATCACAGCATCAAAGAATACAAGGTGGACATTCAAACAGGTAGACTGCAAACAGCTGTGTTCAATGATCCACAAACATTGATACAGTCAGCTATTTAACACCCCTAAACACACTTGCTGTTATATCCGTTAGAGCTCTTTTTTTTTTCTTCCCCTCTCTTTTTTACAACAAAATTCACACACTTTGGATTTCATTACTCCTTAGTGCTTATTACTTTTGGGGAGGGGGGGGGGAGAATACAGTCAAATATGGCAAAACAAAGCTGTCAGTCAATACCAAGGATAGACATAGCACATGGTGTAGAACACAGTACAAGTTTATCAACTATGGTTATCAACGTTGTCCCTTGTTTCCTTAAAAAGAATTGTCTATCTCATTAGATATTATAAAGTTGGACAAAACAGTAGAGAACAAGACCAATACAACTTAGGCATTGTAAACATTACAGGACTTCCAAAGAAGACAATAGTCAAACCAGAATGGGTATCTTAGTGAATCTTATTGTCTTCAAAGTAGTTGCCTATGTCTTCAAACTTGATACTACCATATAGAATGGAACAGAGTCTAATCAGTCAAAACAAGATCGTGGGAGTACTACAGGACTTCAAAACAAGTTAATAGGAAATCAAAAAGAGTTATTATTTATATATCCTAATTACAGAGAGGGAAATAAGAGAAACTGGACTATTCACATTAGCAAGCAAAAAAATGAAATATTTAGGAATTACTCTTACGAAAGAAGTGAAAGACTTATACAGTGAAAATTATAATACACTGAAAAAGGAAATTGAAGATGATCTCAGAAAATGGAAAGACATCCCTTGCTCATGGATAGGAAGAACAAACATTGTGAAAATGGCCATTCTCCCAAAACTGTTATACAGATTCAATGCAATCCCAATAGAAATTCCATCAACATACCTTATAGATCTAGAGAAATCACTCCTAAATTTCATCTGGAACCAGAAGAGACCCAGAATCGCAAAGGCAATTCTAAGCAGCAAAGACAAAGCAGGAGGCATCACAATCCCTGACTTGAAGTTATACTACAAAGCAACAGTAGTAAAATCAACATGGTATTGGAATCAAAACAGAGCCGAAGATCAGTGGAATAGATTAGAAGATACAACCACAACTACGAACACACTCAACCACCTTATCTTTGATAAAGGAGCCAAGCAGGTTCACTGGAAGAACGACAGTCTCTTTAATAAATGGTGCTGGAAAAACTGGCTCTCCATTTGCCGAAAACTAAAGCTAGACCCATGTCTATCACCATGTACTAAATTAAAATCTAAATGGGTCAAAGATCTGAATATTAAAACAGAAACACTAAATCTATTGGAAGACAAATTAGGTAGAAACCTTGGAGACATAGGAGTAGGTAAAGAATTCATGAACAGGACTCAAACTGCACGGGAAATACTTCCCAGAATCAATAACTGGGACCACTTCTTATTAAAAAGTTTCTGCATGTCAAAAGAAATCTGCAGCATAGTGAAAAGAAAACCCACAAACTGGGAAAAGATTTTAGTGAACTCTCTCTCAGACAAGGGCCTCTTGTCTAAAACATATAAAGAATTAAAGAAACTCAGACCTCCAAAATTCAAAGATCCAATCCAAAAATGGGCATCTGAGATGAATACCCAATTCTCAGATGAAGAAATGCAAATGGCAAATAAATACATGAAAAAATGCTCATCATCATTGGTCATTAGAGAAATGCAAATTAAAACCACACTGAGATACCATCTCACTCCTGAAAGAATGGCCAGGATCAAGAAAACCGACAACAAATGCTGGAGAGGCTGTGGGGAAAAGGGAACTCTCCTGCACTGCTGGTGGGAGTGTAGACTGGTACAGCCTTTGTGGAGATCTGTCTGGAGATTTCTCAAAAAGTTGGGACTGGAAGTCCCATTTATTCCAGCTATTCCACTTCTAGGCATATTCCCAGAAGAACTGAAAGCATCACACCACAGTGATATATGTGCACCTATGTTTATAGCAGCACAATTTTTAATCGCCAGATCATGGAAACAACCCAAGTGTCCATCAACTGAGGAATGGATAAAAAAGTTGTGGTATTTCTATACAATGGAGTATTATTCAGCTATAAAGAAGGATCACATTGAGATATTTATCAATAAATGGGCGCAGCTTGAGACCATACTCATAAGTGAAATAAATCAATCTCGCATGTGTGAATACCGAATAGTTTCCCTAATGTAAGTAATGATTCAAATATATAAAAATATGTGGTAATCATGATTCCCCATTAGGTGGCCTTGGAGCCTTATAAAGTTTTCACTCATTAATTAGAAAGGCTTTATTCTGGGCTTCTTGATTTGAAAAATATTTGAAGCTAGAGTATATGAAGTTTTATCCAAATATTTCAAGGAAAAAGACACTATGGTAACTACTATTAAGTCAGGTTATATGGTGGTGAAGTACTAGGTTGTTGAAACAGTCATGCTGTGACCTCTATTGTTATATTGTTATGTCCTGTTTTATCTCAATCTCCCCCTTATTGTTTTAAAAAAATTAGTCATTTCTTATGTTTGTCTTAATTAAAGGTACGAGAGGTTTTTGAAAAACATCGCGGTGTGGTGCGCATTGTAAGGGTTTCTAACAGGCCTTTCACTAGTAGGAGTGATAAAAACGTAACGGGGTGGTTTGCTTCGGAGGGCCTCAAATAGGATAGGCAGTGTGTGGCAATGTGGAATGGAGAAAAGCACCCCGGGTTGGTCAGCCTGGGGAGGTCAGGAAACATGCAGTGGCAATGTAGGATAGGTTTCTGAAAAACATCGCGGGGTGGTGCGCATTGTAAGGGTTTCTAACAGGCCATTCACTAATAGGAGTGAGAAAAACATCGCGGGGTGGTGTGAATCTGAGGGCCTGAATTAGCATAGGCAGTGAGTCGCAATGGAGGGTGGAGAAAAGCACCACGGGGTTGTTAGCATGGGGAGGTCAAGACACATGCGGTGGCAACGTAGGATAGGTTTCTGATAAACATAGCATGGTGGTGTGCATTGTAAGGGTTTCTAACCGGCCATTCACTAGTACGAATGAGAAAAACATCACGGGGTGGTGTTAATCGGAGTTTCTGAATTAGGATAAGCAGTGAGTGGCAATGTAGGATGGAGAAAAGCACCACGGGGTATTCAGCATTGGTATTTCAAGAAACATGTGGTGGCAATGTAGGATAGGTTTCTGAAAAACATCGCGGGGAGGTGAGCATTGTAAGGGTTTCTAACAGGCCATTCACTAGTAGGAGAGAGAAAATCATCACGGGGTGGGGTGAATCTGAGGGCCTGAATTACGATAGGCAGTCAGTGACAATGTAGGTTGGAGAAAAGCTCCATGGGGTGGTCAGCATGTGGAGGTCAGGAAACATGCGGTGGCAATGTAGGATAGGTTTCTGAAAAATATCGCAGGGTGGTGCGCATTGTAAGGTTTGCTAACAGGCCATTCACTAGTAGGAGTGAGAAAAACATCACGGGGTGGTGTGAATAGGAGGGCCTGAATTAGTATAGGCAGTGAGTGGCAATGTAGGATGGGGAAAAGCACCACTCGGTGGTCAGAATGGGGAGGTAGGGAAACATGTGGTAACAATGTTTGATAGGTATATGAAAAACATCGCGAGTGGGAAGCATTGTAAGTGTTTCTAACAGGCCATTCACTAGTAGGAGTGAGAAAAACATCACAGGGTTGTATGAATCGGAGTGTCTGAATTAGGATAGGCAGTGAGTGGCAATGTAGGATGGAGAAAAGCACCACAGGATATTCAGCATGGGGAGGTCAGGAAGCATGCGGTGGCAATGTAGGATAGGTTTCTGAAAAACATCGCATGGTGGGGTGCATTTTAAGGGTTTCTAACAGGCCTTTCACTAGTAGAGTGAGAAAAACATTAAGGGGTGGTGTGAATCGGAGGGCCTGAATCATATTAGGCAGTGAGTGGTAATGTAGAATGGAGAAATGCAAGAAGGCGTGGTGAGCATGGGGAGTTCAGGAAAGATGCAGTGGCAATGTAGTATACGTTTCGGAAAAACATCGCGGTGTGGTGGGCATTGTAAGGGTTTCTAACAGGCCTTTCACTAATAGGAGTGATAAAAACGTCACGGGGTGGTTTTTTCGGATGGCCTGAAATAGGATAGGCAGTGAATGGCAATGTAGGATGTAGAAAAGCACACCGGGTTGGGCAGCATGGGGAGGTCAAGAAACATGCGTTGGCAATGTAGGATAGGTTTCTGAAAAACATTGCGGCTTTGTGTGCATTATAAGGGTTTCTAACAGGCCATTCACTAGTAGGAGTGAGAAAAACTTCACGGGGCGGTGTGAATCACAGGGCCTGAACTACGATAGGCAGTGAGTGGCAATGTAGGATGGAGAAAAGCACCACGGGGTGCTCAGCATGGGGAGGTCTGGAAACATGTATTAGCAATGTAGGATAGGTTTCTGAAAAACATCGCGGGGTGGTGCGCATTGTAAGGGTTTTTAACAGGCCATTCACTAGTAGGAGTGACAAAACATCACGGGGTGGTGAGAATCTGAGGGCCTGAACTAAAATAGGCCGTGAGTGGCCATGTAGGATCGAGAAAAGAACCAAGGGGTTGTCATCATGGGGAGGCCAGCAAAAATGCGGCAGCAATGTAGAATAGGTTTCTGAAAAACATCGTGGGGTGGTGGGCATTGTAAGGGTTTTTAACAGGCCATTCACTAGTAGGAGTGACAAAACATCACGGGGTGGTGTGAATCACAGGGCCTGAATTGGCATAGGCAGTGAGTGGCAATGGAGGGTGGAGAAAAGCACCACGGGGTTGTCAGCATGGGGAGGTCAGGAAACATGCGGTGGCAATGTAGGATAGGTTTCTGAAAAATATCACGGGGTGGTGCGCATTGTAAGGTTTGCTAACAGGCCATTCACTAGTAGGAGTGACAAAAACATCATTGGGTGGTGTGAATCGGAGGGCCTGAGTTAGCATAGGCAGTGATTGGCAATGTACGATGGAGAAAAGCACCCCTCGGTGGTCAGAATGGAGACGTCAGGAAACATGCGGTGGCAATGTAGGATAGGTTTCTGAAAAACATCGCGTGGTGGTGCGCATTGTAAGGGTTTCTAACAGGCCATTCACTAGTATAGTGAGAAAAACATTAAGGGATGGGTTGAATTGGAGGGCCTGAATTTGATTAGGCAGTGAGTGGTAATGTAGAATGGAGAAATGCAAGAAGGCGTGGTGAGCATGGGGAGTTCAGGAAACATGCAGTGGCAATGTAATATTGGTTTCGGAAAAACATCGCAGGGTGGAGGGAATTGTAAGGGTTTCTAACAGGCCTTTCACTAATAGGAGTGATAAAAACGTCACGGGGTGGTTTGTTCTGATGGCCTGAAATAGGATAGGCAGTGAGTGGCAATGTAGAATGGAGAAAACCACCACGGGTTGGTCAGCATGGGGAGGTCAGGAAACATGCGTTGGCAATGTAGGATAGGTTTCTGAAAAAACATCGCGGGGTTGTGTGCATTGTAAGGGTTTCTAACAGGCCATACACTAGTAGCAGTGAGAAAATCATCAAGGGGTGGTGTGAATCGGAGGGCCTGAATTAGCATAGGCAGTGAGTGGGAATGGAGGATGGAGAAAAGCACCATGGGGGGGTCACCATGGGGAGGTCAGGAAACATGTGTTGGCAATGTAGGATAGGTTTCTGAAAAATATTGCCTGGTGGTGCGCATTGTAAGGGTTTCTAACAGGCCATTCACTAGTAGCAGTGAGAAAAACATCAAGGGATGGTGTGAATCGGAGGGCCTGAATTAGCATAGGCAATGAGTGGCAATGGAGAGTGGAGAAAAGCACCATGGGGTGGTCAGCATGGGGAGGTCAGGAAACATGCGGTGGCAATGTAGGATAGGTTTCTGAAAAACATCGCGGGGTGGTGCGCATTGTAAGGGTTTCTAACAGGCCATTCACTAGTTGGAGTGTGAAAAACATCAAAGGAGAGTGTGAATTGGAGTGCCTGAATTCGGATAGGCAGTGAGTGGCAATGTAGGATGGAGAAAACACCAAGTGTTGGTCAGCACGGAGAGGTCAGGAGACATGTGTTGGCAATGTTTGATAGGTTTCTGAAAAACATCGCGGGGTGGGGCGCATTGTAAGTGTTTCTAACAGGCCATTCACTAGTAGGAGTGAGAAAAACATCAAGGGGTGGTGTGAATCGGAGGGCCTGAATTACCATAGGCAGTCATTGGCAATGTAGGATGCGAAAAGCACCACGGTAGTCAGAATGGGGTGTTCAGGAAACATGCAGTGACAATGTAGGATAGGTTTCTGAAAAACATCATGGGGTGGTGGGCATTGTAAGGGTTTCTAAAAGGCCTTTCACTAGTAGGAGTGATAAAAACGTCTCATGTTGGTTTGCTTCGGAAGGCCTGAAACAGGATAGGCTGTGCATTGCAATGTAGGATTGAGAAAAGCACCCCGAGTTGTACATCATGGGGAGGTCAGGAAACATGCGGTGGCAATGTTGGATAGGTTTCTGAAAAACATCGCGGGGTGGTGCACATTGTAAGGGATTCTAACAGGCCATTCACTAGTAGGAGTAAGAAAAACATCACGGGGTGGTGTGAATCGGAGTGTCTGCATTAGGATAGGCAGTGAGTGGCAATGTAGGATGGAGAAAAGCTTCGCAGGGTATTCAGCATGGGGAGGTCAGGAAACATGAGGTGGCAATTTCGATATGTTTCTGAAAAACATCGTGTGGTGGTGTGCATTGTAAGGGTTTCTGATAGGCCATTCACTAGTAGCAGTGAGAAAAACATCACGGGAATGTGTGAATCAGAGGGCCTGAATTAGAATAGGCAATGAGTGGCAAAGTAGGATGGAGAAAAGCACCACGGGGTGGTCAGCATTGGGAGGTCAGGAAACATGCGGTGGCAAGGTAGGATGGGTTTCTGAAAAACATCGCGGGGTGGGGCGCACTGTAAGAGTTCCTAACAGGCCATTCACTAGTAGGGGTGAGAAAAACATCCCGGGGTGGTGTGAATCGGAGTATCTTAATTAGGATAGGCAGGGAGAGGCTATGTAGGATGGAGAAAAGCACCACAGGGTATTCAGCATGGGGAGCTCAGCAAACATGTGGTGGCAATGTAGGATAGGTTTCTGAAAAACATCACGGGGTGGTGTGAATCGGAGGGCCTTAATTAGATTAGGCAGTGAGTGGTAATGTTGAATGGAGAAATGCAAGAAGGCGTGGTGAGCATGGGGAGTTAAGGAAAGATGCAGTGGAAATGTAGTATAGGTTTCGGAAAAACATCGCGGGGTGGTGGGAATTGTAAGGGTTTCTAACAGGCCATTCACGAGTTGGAGTGAGAAAAACTTCACGGGGCGGTGTGAATCGCAGGGCCTGAATTACGATAGGCAGTGAGTGGCAATGTAGGATGGAGAAAAGCACCACGGGGTGCTCAGCATGGGGAGGTCTGGAAACATGCGGTGGCAATGTAGGATAGGTTTCTGAAAAACATCGCGGAGTGGTGCGCATTGTAAGGGTTTCGAACAGGCCATTCACGAGTTGGAGTGAGAAAAACATCACGGGGTGGTGTGAATCGGAGGGCCTGAACTAAAATAGGCCGTGAGTGGCCATGTAGGATGGAGAAAAGCACCAAGGGGTTGTCAGCATGGTGAGGTCAGGATAAATGAGGCAGCAATGTAGAATAGGTTTCTGAAAAACATCGTGGGGTGGTGGGCATTGTAAGGGTTTCTAACAGGCCATTCACTAGTAGGATTGACAAAACATCACCTGGTGGTGTGAATCGAAGGGCCTGAATTAGCATAGGCAGTGAGTGGCAATGGAGGGTGGAGAAAAGCACCACTGGGTGGTCAGCATGTGGAGGTCAGGAAACATGCAGTGGCAATGTAGGATAGGTTTCTGAAAAATATCGCAGGGTGGTGCACATTGTAAGTGTTTCTAACAGGCCATTCACTAGTAGGAGTGAGAAAAACATCACGGGGTGGTGTGAATCGGAGGGCCTGAATTAGATTAGGCAGTGAGTGGCAATGTAGGATCTAGCAAAGCAAGACGGGGGGGTGAGCATGGGGAGGACAGGAAACATGCGGTGGCAATGTAGGATAGGTTTCTGAAAAACATCGCGGGGTGGTGGGCATAGTAAGGGTTTCTAATAGGCCATTCACTAGTATGAGTGAGAAAGACATCATGGGGTGGTGGGAATCGGAGGGCCGGAATTAGGATACGCAGTGAGTTGCAATGTAGGATGTAGAAAAGCACCACGGGGTGGTCAGCAAGGGGAGGTGAGGAAAAATGCAGTGGCAATGCAGGATAGTTTTCTGAATAACATCGGGTGCGGTTCACATTGTAAGGATTTCTACCAGGCCATTCACAATTAGGAGTGAGAAAAACATCACACGGTGGTGTGAATCAGAAGGCCGGAATTAGGATAGGTAGTGAGTGGCATTGTAGGATGGAGAAAAGCACCACGGGGGGGCAGCATTGGGAGGTCAGGAAACATATGGTGGCAATGTAGGATAGGTTTCTGAAAAACATCGTGGAGTGGGGCGCACTGTAAATGTTTCTAACAGGCCATTCACTAGTAGGAGTGAGAAAAACATCACGGGGTGGTGTGAATCGGAGTGTCTGAATTAGGATAAGCAGGGAGAGGCAATGTAGGATGGAGAAAAGCAGCACAGGGTATTCAGCATGGGGAGCTCAGCAAAAATGCGGTGGCAATGTAGGATAGGTTTCTGAAAAACATCGCGGGGTGGTGCGCATTGTAAGGGTTTCTAACAGGCCATTTACTAGTAGGAGTGAGAAAAACATCACGGGGTGGTGTGAATAGGAGGGCCTGAATTAGAATATACCGTGAGTGATAATGTAGATGGAGAAATGCAAGACCGCGTGGTGATCATCGGGAGTTCACGAAACATGCAGTGGCAATGTAGGATAGGTTTCTGAAAAACATCGCGGGGTCGTGCACATTGAAATGTTTTCTAACAGGCCAATAAATTAGTAGGAGTGAGAAAATCATCACAGGGTGCTGTGAATCCCAGGGCCTGAATTAACATAGGCAGTGAGTGGGAATGGAGGATGGAGAAAAGCACCACAGGGTGGACAGTATTGGGAGGACAGGAAACAAGCGGTGGCAATGAAGGATAGGTTTCCGAAAATCATCGCAGGGTGGGGCGCATTTTAAGGGTTTCTAACAGGCCATTCACTAGTAGGAGTGAGAAAAACATCACGGGGTGGTGTGAATCGGAGTGTCTGAATTAGGATAGGCAGTGAGTGGGAATGGAGGATGGAGAAAAGCACCATGGGGGGGTCACCATGGGGAGGTCAGGAAACATGTGTTGGCAATGTAGGATAGGTTTCTGAAAAATATTGCCTGGTGGTGCGCATTGTAAGGGTTTCTAACAGGCCATTCACTAGTAGCAGTGAGAAAAACATCAAGGGATGGTGTGAATCGGAGGGCCTGAATTAGCATAGGCAGTGAGTGGCAATGGAGAGTGGAGAAAAGCACCATGGGGTGGTCAGCATGGGGAGGTCAGGAAACATGCGGTGGCAATGTAGGATAGGTTTCTGAAAAACATCGCGGGGTGGTGCGCATTGTAAGGGTTTCTAACAGGCCATTCACTAGTTGGAGTGTGAAAAACATCAAAGGAGAGTGTGAATTGGAGTGCCTGAATTCGGATAGGCAGTGAGTGGCAATGTAGGATGGAGAAAACACCAAGTGTTGGTCAGCACGGAGAGGTCAGGAGACATGTGTTGGCAATGTTTGATAGGTTTCTGAAAAACATCGCGGGGTGGGGCGCATTGTAAGTGTTTCTAACAGGCCATTCACTAGTAGGAGTGAGAAAAACATCAAGGGGTGGTGTGAATCGGAGGGCCTGAATTACCATAGGCAGTCATTGGCAATGTAGGATGCGAAAAGCACCACGGTAGTCAGAATGGGGTGTTCAGGAAACATGCAGTGACAATGTAGGATAGGTTTCTGAAAAACATCATGGGGTGGTGGGCATTGTAAGGGTTTCTAAAAGGCCTTTCACTAGTAGGAGTGATAAAAACGTCTCATGTTGGTTTGCTTCAGAAGGCCTGAAACAGGATAGGCTGTGCGTTGCAATGTAGGATTGAGAAAAGCACCCCGAGTTGTACATCATGGGGAGGTCAGGAAACATGCGGTGGCAATGTTGGATAGGTTTCTGAAAAACATCGCGGGGTGGTGCACATTGTAAGGGATTCTAACAGGCCATTCACTAGTAGGAGTAAGAAAAACATCACGGGGTGGTGTGAATCGGAGTGTCTGCATTAGGATAGGCAGTGAGTGGCAATGTAGGATGGAGAAAAGCTTCGCAGGGTATTCAGCATGGGGAGGTCAGGAAACATGAGGTGGCAATTTCGATATGTTTCTGAAAAACATCGTGTGGTGGTGTGCATTGTAAGGGTTTCTGATAGGCCATTCACTAGTAGCAGTGAGAAAAACATCACGGGAATGTGTGAATCAGAGGGCCTGAATTAGAATAGGCAATGAGTGGCAAAGTAGGATGGAGAAAAGCACCACGGGGTGGTCAGCATTGGGAGGTCAGGAAACATGCGGTGGCAAGGTAGGATGGGTTTCTGAAAAACATCGCGGGGTGGGGCGCACTGTAAGAGTTCCTAACAGGCCATTCACTAGTAGGGGTGAGAAAAACATCCCGGGGTGGTGTGAATCGGAGTATCTTAATTAGGATAGGCAGGGAGAGGCTATGTAGGATGGAGAAAAGCACCACAGGGTATTCAGCATGGGGAGCTCAGCAAACATGTGGTGGCAATGTAGGATAGGTTTCTGAAAAACATCACGGGGTGGTGTGAATCGGAGGGCCTTAATTAGATTAGGCAGTGAGTGGTAATGTTGAATGGAGAAATGCAAGAAGGCGTGGTGAGCATGGGGAGTTAAGGAAAGATGCAGTGGAAATGTAGTATAGGTTTCGGAAAAACATCGCGGGGTGGTGGGAATTGTAAGGGTTTCTAACAGGCCATTCACGAGTTGGAGTGAGAAAAACTTCACGGGGCGGTGTGAATCGCAGGGCCTGAATTACGATAGGCAGTGAGTGGCAATGTAGGATGGAGAAAAGCACCACGGGGTGCTCAGCATGGGGAGGTCTGGAAACATGCGGTGGCAATGTAGGATAGGTTTCTGAAAAACATCGCGGAGTGGTGCGCATTGTAAGGGTTTCGAACAGGCCATTCACGAGTTGGAGTGAGAAAAACATCACGGGGTGGTGTGAATCGGAGGGCCTGAACTAAAATAGGCCGTGAGTGGCCATGTAGGATGGAGAAAAGCACCAAGGGGTTGTCAGCATGGTGAGGTCAGGATAAATGAGGCAGCAATGTAGAATAGGTTTCTGAAAAACATCGTGGGGTGGTGGGCATTGTAAGGGTTTCTAACAGGCCATTCACTAGTAGGGTTGACAAAACATCACCTGGTGGTGTGAATCGAAGGGCCTGAATTAGCATAGGCAGTGAGTGGCAATGGAGGGTGGAGAAAAGCACCACTGGGTGGTCAGCATGTGGAGGTCAGGAAACATGCAGTGGCAATGTAGGATAGGTTTCTGAAAAATATCGCAGGGTGGTGCGCATTGTAAGTGTTTCTAACAGGCCATTCACTAGTAGGAGTGAGAAAAACATCACGGGGTGGTGTGAATCGGAGGGCCTGAATTAGATTAGGCAGTGAGTGGCAATGTAGGATCTAGCAAAGCAAGACGGGGGGGTGAGCATGGGGAGGACAGGAAACATGCGGTGGCAATGTAGGATAGGTTTCTGAAAAACATCGCGGGGTGGTGGGCATAGTAAGGGTTTCTAATAGGCCATTCACTAGTATGAGTGAGAAAGACATCATGGGGTGGTGGGAATCGGAGGGCCGGAATTAGGATACGCAGTGAGTTGCAATGTAGGATGTAGAAAAGCACCACGGGGTGGTCAGCAAGGGGAGGTGAGGAAAAATGCAGTGGCAATGCAGGATAGTTTTCTGAATAACATCGGGTGCGGTTCACATTGTAAGGATTTCTACCAGGCCATTCACAATTAGGAGTGAGAAAAACATCACACGGTGGTGTGAATCAGAAGGCCGGAATTAGGATAGGTAGTGAGTGGCATTGTAGGATGGAGAAAAGCACCACGGGGGGGCAGCATTGGGAGGTCAGGAAACATATGGTGGCAATGTAGGATAGGTTTCTGAAAAACATCGTGGAGTGGGGCGCACTGTAAATGTTTCTAACAGGCCATTCACTAGTAGGAGTGAGAAAAACATCACGGGGTGGTGTGAATCGGAGTGTCTGAATTAGGATAAGCAGGGAGAGGCAATGTAGGATGGAGAAAAGCAGCACAGGGTATTCAGCATGGGGAGCTCAGCAAAAATGCGGTGGCAATGTAGGATAGGTTTCTGAAAAACATCGCGGGTTGGTGCGCATTGTAAGGGTTTCTAACAGGCCATTTACTAGTAGGAGTGAGAAAAACATCACGGGGTGGTGTGAATAGGAGGGCCTGAATTAGAATATACCGTGAGTGATAATGTAGATGGAGAAATGCAAGACCGCGTGGTGATCATCGGGAGTTCACGAAACATGCAGTGGCAATGTAGGATAGGTTTCTGAAAAACATCGCGGGGTCGTGCACATTGAAATGTTTTCTAACAGGCCAATAAATTAGTAGGAGTGAGAAAATCATCACAGGGTGCTGTGAATCGCAGGGCCTGAATTAACATAGGCAGTGAGTGGGAATGGAGGATGGAGAAAAGCACCACAGGGTGGACAGTATTGGGAGGACAGGAAACAAGCGGTGGCAATGAAGGATAGGTTTCCGAAAATCATCGCAGGGTGGGGCGCATTTTAAGGGTTTCTAACAGGCCATTCACTAGTAGGAGTGAGAAAAACATCACGGGGTGGTGTGAATCGGAGTGTCTGAATTAGGATAGGCAGTGAGTGGCAATGTAGGATGGAGAAAAGCACCACACGGTATTCAGAATAGGGAGGTCAGCATACATGCGGTGGCAATGTAGGATAAATTTCAGAAAAACTTCGAGGAGTGGTGCGCATTGTAAGGGTTTATCACAGGCCATTCACTAGTAGGAGTGAGAGAAATATCAAGCGGTGGTGGGAATTGGAGGGCCTGAATTCAGATAGGCAGTGAGTGTCAATGAAGGATAGAGAAAAGCACCACGGGGTGGTCCGCATGGGGAGGTGAGGAAAAATGCGGAGGCAATGCAAGATAGTTTTCTGCAAAACATCGTGGAGTGGTGTGCATTGTAAGCGTTTCTAACAGGCTATTCACTAGTAGGAGTTAGAAAAACATCACGGGGTGGTGTGAATCGGAGGGCCTGAACTAAAATAGGCCGTGAGTGGCCATGTAGGATGGAGAAAAGCACCAAGGGGTTGTCAGCATGGTGAGGTCAGGATAAATGAGGCAGCAATGTAGAATAGGTTTCTGAAAAACATCGTGGGGTGGTGGGCATTGTAAGGGTTTCTAACAGGCCATTCACTAGTAGGATTGACAAAACATCACCTGGTGGTGTGAATCGAAGGGCCTGAATTAGCATAGGCAGTGAGTGGCAATGGAGGGTGGAGAAAAGCACCACTGGGTGGTCAGCATGTGGAGGTCAGGAAACATGCAGTGGCAATGTAGGATAGGTTTCTGAAAAATATCGCAGGGTGGTGCGCATTGTAAGTGTTTCTAACAGGCCATTCACTAGTAGGAGTGAGAAAAACATCACGGGGTGGTGTGAATCGGAGGGCCTGAATTAGATTAGGCAGTGAGTGGCAATGTAGGATCTAGCAAAGCAAGACGGGGGGGTGAGCATGGGGAGGACAGGAAACATGCGGTGGCAATGTAGGATAGGTTTCTGAAAAACATCGCGGGGTGGTGGGCATAGTAAGGGTTTCTAATAGGCCATTCACTAGTATGAGTGAGAAAGACATCATGGGGTGGTGGGAATCGGAGGGCCGGAATTAGGATACGCAGTGAGTTGCAATGTAGGATGTAGAAAAGCACCACGGGGTGGTCAGCAAGGGGAGGTGAGGAAAAATGCAGTGGCAATGCAGGATAGTTTTCTGAATAACATCGGGTGCGGTTCACATTGTAAGGATTTCTACCAGGCCATTCACAATTAGGAGTGAGAAAAACATCACACGGTGGTGTGAATCAGAAGGCCGGAATTAGGATAGGTAGTGAGTGGCATTGTAGGATGGAGAAAAGCACCACGGGGGGGCAGCATTGGGAGGTCAGGAAACATATGGTGGCAATGTAGGATAGGTTTCTGAAAAACATCGTGGAGTGGGGCGCACTGTAAATGTTTCTAACAGGCCATTCACTAGTAGGAGTGAGAAAAACATCACGGGGTGGTGTGAATCGGAGTGTCTGAATTAGGATAAGCAGGGAGAGGCAATGTAGGATGGAGAAAAGCAGCACAGGGTATTCAGCATGGGGAGCTCAGCAAAAATGCGGTGGCAATGTAGGATAGGTTTCTGAAAAACATCGCGGGTTGGTGCGCATTGTAAGGGTTTCTAACAGGCCATTTACTAGTAGGAGTGAGAAAAACATCACGGGGTGGTGTGAATAGGAGGGCCTGAATTAGAATATACCGTGAGTGATAATGTAGATGGAGAAATGCAAGACCGCGTGGTGATCATCGGGAGTTCACGAAACATGCAGTGGCAATGTAGGATAGGTTTCTGAAAAACATCGCGGGGTCGTGCACATTGAAATGTTTTCTAACAGGCCAATAAATTAGTAGGAGTGAGAAAATCATCACAGGGTGCTGTGAATCGCAGGGCCTGAATTAACATAGGCAGTGAGTGGGAATGGAGGATGGAGAAAAGCACCACAGGGTGGACAGTATTGGGAGGACAGGAAACAAGCGGTGGCAATGAAGGATAGGTTTCCGAAAATCATCGCAGGGTGGGGCGCATTTTAAGGGTTTCTAACAGGCCATTCACTAGTAGGAGTGAGAAAAACATCACGGGGTGGTGTGAATCGGAGTGTCTGAATTAGGATAGGCAGTGAGTGGCCATGTAGGATGGAGAAAAGCACCACACGGTATTCAGAATAGGGAGGTCAGCATACATGCGGTGGCAATGTAGGATAAATTTCAGAAAAACTTCGAGGAGTGGTGCGCATTGTAAGGGTTTATCACAGGCCATTCACTAGTAGGAGTGAGAGAAATATCAAGCGGTGGTGGGAATTGGAGGGCCTGAATTCAGATAGGCAGTGAGTGTCAATGAAGGATAGAGAAAAGCACCACGGGGTGGTCCGCATGGGGAGGTGAGGAAAAATGCGGAGGCAATGCAAGATAGTTTTCTGCAAAACATCGTGGAGTGGTGTGCATTGTAAGCGTTTCTAACAGGCTATTCACTAGTAGGAGTTAGAAAAACATCACGGGGTGGTGTGAATCTGAGGGCCTGAATTACAATAGGCAGTGAGTGAGTGACAATGTAGGTTGGAGAAAAGCACCACGGGTGATCAGCATGGGGAGGTCAGGAAACATGCGGTGGCAATGTAGGATAGGTTTCTGAAAAATATCGCGGGGCGGTGCGCATTGTAAGGGTTTCTAACAGACGCTTCACTAGTAGGAGTGTGAAAAACATCACAGGAGGGTGTGAATTGGAGGGCCTGAATTCGGATAGGCAGTGAGTGGCAATGTAGGATGGAGAAAACAACAAGTGGTGGTCAGCATTTGGAGGTCAGGAAACATGCGGTGGCAATGTAGGATAGGGTTCTGAAAAACATCGTGCGTGGTGTGCATTGTAAGGTTTGCTAACAGGCCATTCACTAGTAAGAGTAAGAAAAACATCACGGGTGGTGTGAATCAGAGGTCCTGAATTAGCATAGGCAGTGATTGGCAATGGAGGATGGGGAAAAGCACCACGGGTGGTCAGAATTGGGAGGTCAGGAAACATGTGTTGGCAATGTAGGATAGGTTTCTGAAAAACATCGCGGTGTGATGCGCATTGTAAGAGTTTCTAACAGGCCTTTCACTAGAAGGACTGAGAAAAACATCACGGGGTGGTGTTAATCGGAGTGTCTGAATTAGGATAGGCAGGGAGAGGCAATGTAGGATGGAGAAAAGCACCACAGGGTATTCAGCATGGGGAGCTCAGCAAACATGCGGTGGCAATGTAGGATAGGTTTCTGAAAAACATTGCGGGGTGGTGCGCATTGTAAGAGTTTCTAACAGGCCTTTCACTAGAAGGAGTGTTAAAAACGTCACGGGGTGGTTTGCTTCGGAGGACCTGAAATAGGATACGCAGTGAGTGGCAATGAAGGATGGAGAAAATCACCACGGGGTGGTCAGCATGGGGAGTTCAGGAAACATGCAGTGGCAATCTGGATAGGTTTCTGAAAAACATCCCGGGGTGGTGTGCATTGTAAGGGTTTCTAACAGGACTTTCACTAATAGGAGTGATAAAAACGTCACGAGGTGGTTTGCTTCAGAGGGCCTGAAATAGGATAGGCAGTGAGTGGCAATGTGTGATGGAAAAAAGCACCCCAGGTTGGTCAGCATGGGGAGGTCAGGAAACATGCGGTGGCAATGTAGAATAGGTTTCTGAAAAACATCGTGTGGTGGTGCGCATTGTAAGTGTTTCTAACAGGCCATTCACTAGTAGGACTGAGAAAAACATCACGGGGTGGTGTGAATCGGAGGGCCTGAATTAGATTAGGCTGGGAGTGGCAATGTAGGATCTAGCAAAGCAAGATGGGGCGGTGAGCATGGGGAGGTCTGGAAACATGCGGTGGCAATGTAGGATAGGTTTCTGAAAACCATAGCGTGGTGGTGGGCATTTGAAGGGTTTCTAACAGGCCCTTCACTAGTAGGAGTGAGAAAAACATCTCGGGGTGGTGTGAATCGGAGAGCCTGAATTAGATTAGGCAGTGAGTGGCAATGTAGGATGGAGAAAAGCACCACGGGGTGATCAGCAATGGGAGGTGAGGAAAAATGCAGTGGCAATGCTGGATAGGTTTATGAAAAACATCGCAGGGTGGTTCACATTGTAAGGATTTCTACCAGGCCATTCACAAGTAGGATTGAGAAAAACATCATGGGGTGGTGTGAATCAGAAGGCCTGAATTAGGATAGGTAGTGAGTGGCATTGTAGGATGGAGAAAAGCACCACGGAGTGTCAGCATTGGGAGGTCAGGAAACATGCCGTGGCAAAGTAGGATAGGTTTCTTAAAAACGTCGCGGGGTGGGGCGCACTGTAAGTGTTTTTAAAAGGCCTTTCACTAGTAGGAGTGAGAAAAACATCACTGGGTGGTGTGAATCGTAGTGTCTGAAATAGGATAGGCAGGGAGAGGCAATGTAGGAAGGAGAAAAGCACCACAGGGTATTCAGCATAGGGAGCTCATCAAACATGCGGTGGCAATGTAGGATAGGTTTCTGAAAAACATCGCGGGGTGGTGAGCATGGTAAGGGTTTCTAACAGGCCTTTCACTAGTAAGAGTGTTAAAAACGTCATGGGATGGTTTGCTTCGGAGGGCCGGAAATTGGATAAGCAGTGAGGGGCAATGTAGGATGGAGAAACGCACCACGGGTTGTTCAGCATGGGAGGTCAGGAAACATGCTGTGGCAATGTAGCATAGGTTTCTGAAAAACATGGTGGGGTGGTGCGCATTGTAAGGGTTTCTAACAGGCCATTCACTAGTAGGAGTGAGAAAAACATCATGGGGTGGTGTAAATCAGAGGGCCTGAATTTGGATAGGCAGTGATTGACAATGTAGGATGGGGAAAAGCACCACGTGGTTGTCAGAAAGGGGAGGTCAGGAAACATGCGGTGGCAATGTAGGATTGGTTTCTGAAAAGCATCACGGGGTTGAGCGCATTGTAAGGGATTCTAACAGGCCATTCACTAGTAGGAGTGAGAAAAACAACACAGGGTGGTGTGAATCGGAGTGTCTGTATTAGGATAGGCAGTGAGTGGGAATGTGTGATGGAGAAAAGTACCCCGGGTTGGTCCGCATGGGGAGGTCAGGAAACATGCGGTGGCAATGTAGAATAGATTTCTGAAAAATATCGCGGGGTGGTGCGCTTTGTAAGGGTTTCTAACAGGCCATTCACTAGTAGGCGTGAGAAAAACATCACGGGGTGGTGTGATTCGTAGGGCCTGAATTAGGATAGACAGTGAGTGGCAATGTAGGATGGGGAATGGCACCATCGGGTTGTCAGCATGGGGAGGTGAGGAAAAATGCGGCAGCAATGTAGAATAGGTTTCTGAAAAACATCGTGTGGTGGTGCGCATTGTAAGTGTTTCTAACAGGCCATTCACTAGTAGGAGTGAGAAAAACATCACGGGGTGGTGTGAATTGGAGGGCCTGAATTAGTTTAGGCCGGGAGTGGCAATGTAGGAGCTAGCAAAGCAAGACGGGGCGGTGAGCATGGGGAGGTCTGGAAACATGCGGTGGCAATGTAGGATAGGTTTCTGAAAATCATCGCGTGGTGGTGGGCATTTGAAGGGTTTCTAACAGGCCATTCACTAGTAGGAGTGAGAAAAACATCTCGGGGTGGTGTGAATCGGAGAGCCTGAATTAGATTAGGCAGTGAGTGGCAATGTAGGATGGAGAAAAGCACCACGGGGTGATCAGCAATGGGAGGTGAGGAAAAATGCAGTGGCAATGCAGGATAGGTTTATGAAAAACATCGCAGGGTGGTTCACATTGTAAGGATTTCTACCAGGCCATTCACAAGTAGGAGTGAGAAAAACATCACGGGGTGGTGTGAATCAGAAGGCCTGAATTAGGATAGGTAGTGAGTGGCATTGTAGGATGGAGAAGAGCACCACGGGGTGTCAGCATTGGGAGGTCAGGAAACATGCCCTGGCAATGTAGGATAGGTTTCTGAAAAACGTCGCGGGGTGGAACGCACTGTAAGTGTTACTAAAAGGCCTTTCACTAGTAGGAGTGAGAAAAACATCACTGGGTGGTGTGAATCGTAGTGTCTGAAATAGGATAGGCAGGGAGAGGCAATTTAGGAAGGAGAAAAGCACCACAGGGTATTCAGCATAGGGATCTCATCACACATGCGGGGGCAATGTAGGATAGGTTTCTGAAAAACATCGCGGGGTGGTGAGCATTGTAAGGTTTGCTAACAGGAAATTCACTAGTAGGAGTGAGAAAATATCATGGGGTGGTGTGAATCAGAGGGCCTGAATTTGGATAGGCAATGATTGACAATGTAGGATGGGGAAAAGCACCACGTGGTTGTCAGAAAGGGGAGGTAAGGAAACATGCGGTGGCAATGTAGGATTGGTTTCTGAAAAGCATCGCGGGGTTGAGCGCATTGTAAGGGATTCTAACAGGCCATTCACTAGTAGGAGTGAGAAAAACAACACAGGGTGTTGTGAATCGGAGTGTCTGTATTAGGATAGGCAGTGAGCGGCAATGTAGGATTTAGAAAAGCACCACAGGGTATTCAGCATGGGGAGTTCAGGAAACATGCGGTGGCAATGAGAATAGGTTTCTGTAAAACATCGCATGGTGGTGCGCATTGTAAGGGTTTCTAACAGGCCATTCACTCGTAGGAGTGTGAAAAACATAACGGGGTGGTGTGAATCAGGGACTGAATTAGATTAGACAGTGAGTGATAATGTAGATGGAGAAATGCAAGAAGGCGCGGTGAGCATGGGGAGTTCAGGAAACATGCAGTGGCAATGTAGGATAGGTTTCTGAAAAACATTGCGGGGTGGTGGGCATTGTAAGGGTTTCTAACAGGCCTTTCACTTGTAGCAGTGAGAAAAACATCATGGGAATGTGTCAATCAGAGTGCGTGAATTAGGATAGGCAGTGAGTGGCCATGTAGGATGGAGAAAAGCACCACAGGGTGGTCAGCATTGGGAGGTCAGGAAACATACAGTGGCAATGTAGGATAGGTTTCTGAATAACATCACGGTGTGGTGCGCATTGTAAGGTTTGCTAACAGGCCATTCACTAGTAGCAGTGAGAAAAACATCACGGGGTGGTGTGAATCGGAGGGCCTGAATTAGCATAGGATGTGATTGGCAATGTAGGATGGGGAAAAGCATCACGGGGTGGCCAGAATGGGGAGGTCAGGAAACATGCGGTGGCAATGTAGGATAGGTTGCTGAAAAACATCGCAGGGTGGGGCGCATTTTAAGTTTTTCTAACAGGCCTTTCACTAGTAGGAGTGAGAAAAACATCACGGGGTGGTGTGAATCGGAGTGTCTGAATTAATATAGGCAGTGAGTGGCAATTTAGGATGGAGAAAAGCACCACACGGTATTCAGCACGGGGAGGTCAGAAAACATGCAGTGGCAATGTAGGATAGGTTTCTGAAAAACATCGCGTGGTGGTGTGCATTGTAAGGGTTTCTAACAGGCCATTCAGTAGTAGGAGTGAGTAAATAATTACGGGGTGGTGTGAATCGGAGGGCCTGAATTAGCATCGGCAGTGAGTGGCAATGGAGGGTGGAGAAAAGCACCACGGGGTGGTCAGACTGGGGAGGTCAGGAAACATGCGGTGGCAATGTAGGATAGGTTTCTGAAAAACATCGTGGGGTGTTGAGCATTGTAAGGGATTCTAACAGGCCATTCACTAGTAGGAGAGAGAAAAACATCACGGGGTGGTGTGAATCGGAGGGCCTGAATTAGGATAGGCATTGAGTGGCAATTTAGGATGGAGAAAAGCAGCACAGGTTATTCAGCATGGGGAGGTCACAAAACATGCGGTGGCAATGTAGGATAGGTTTCTGAAAAACATCGTGGGGTGTTGAGCATTTTAAGGGATTCTAACAGGCCATTCACTAGTAGGAGAGAGAAAAACATCACGGGGTGGTGTGAATCCGAGGGTCTGAATTAAAATAGGCAGTGAGTGGCAATGTAGGACGGAGAAAGCACCACGGGGTTGTCAGCATGGGGAGGTCAGGTAAAATGCGGCAGCAATGTAGAATAGGTTTCTGAACAACATCGTGCGGTGGTGCGCCTTGTAAGGGTTTCTAACAGGCCATTTACTAGTAGGAGTGAGAAAAACATCACGGGGTGGTGTGAATCGGAGGGCCTGAATTAGCATAGGCAGTGAATGGCAATGAAGGGTGGAGAAAAGCAAGAGGGGTGATCAGCATGAGGAGGTCAGGAAACATGAGGTGGCAATGTAGGAGAGGTTTCTGAAAAAAATCAGGTGGTGCTGCACATTGTAAGGGTTTCTAACAGGCCATTGACTAGTAGCAGTGAGAAAAACATCATGGGAATGTGTGAATCAGAGGGCCTGAATTAGGATAGGCAGTGAGTGGCAAAGTAGGATGGAGAAAAGCACCACGGGATATTCAGCATGGGGATTTCAGGAAACATGCGGTGGCAAGGTAGGAGAGGTTTCTGAAAAACATCGCGGGTTGGTGCGCATTGAAAGGTTTTCTAACAGGCCAATGAAGTAGTAGGAGTGAGAATAACATCAAGAGGTGTTGTGAATCGGAGGGCCTGAATTAGCATAAGCAGTGATTGGCAATGTAGGATGGGGAAAAGCACCACGGGGTGGTCAAAATTGGGAGGTCAGGAAACATGCGGTGTCAGTGTAGGATAGGTTTCTGAAAAACATCGTGGAGTGGTGTGCATTGTAAGGGTTTCTAACAGGCCATTCACTAGTAGGAGTGAGAAAAAAATCACGGGTGGAGTGAATCGGAGGGCCTGAATTAGCATAGGCAGTGAGTGGCAATGTAGGATGGAGAAAAGCACCACGGGATGGTCCGCATGGGGAGGTGAGGAAAAATGCGGTGTCAATGCAGGATAGTTTTCTCAAAAACATCGCGGGGTGGTGTGCATTGCAAGGAATTCTCACAGGCAATTCACTAGAAGGAGTGAGAAAAACATCACGGGGTGGTGTAAATCAGAGGGCCTGACTTACGATAGGCAGTGATTGACAATATAGGATGGAGAAAAGCACCACCGGGTGGTCAGCATGTGGAGGTCAGGAAACATGCAGTGGCAATATAGGACAGGTTTCTGAAAAACATCGTGGGATGGTACGCATTATAAAGGTTTCTAACAGGCCATTCACTAGTAGGTGTGATAAAAACATCACGGGGTGGTGTGAATCGGAGTATCTGAATTACATTAGGCAGTGAGTGGCAATGTAGCATGGAGAAAAGCACCACAGGGTGCTCAACATGTGGAGTTCAGGAAACATGCGGTGGCAATGTAGGATAGGTTTCTGAAAAACATCGCGGGGTGGTGCGCATTGTAAGTGTTTCTAACAGGCCATTCAATGGTAGGACTGAGAAAAACATCACGGGGTGGTGTGATCGGAAGGCCTGAATTAGATTAGGCAGTGAGCGGCAATGTAGCATCTAGCAAACCAAGACGGGTCGGAGAGCATGGTGAGGTCAGGAAACATGCAGTGACAATGAAGGATAGGTTTCTGAAAAACATCGCGGGGTGGTTCTCATTGTAAGGGTTTCTAACAGGGCATTCACTAGTAGCAGAGACAAAAACATCACGGGGTGGTGTGAATCGGAGTGTCTGAATTAGAATAGGCAGTGAGTGGCAATGTAGGATAGAGAAAAGCACCACGGGTTGGTCAGAATAGAGAGGTCAGGAAACATGCGGTGGCAATGTAGGATAGGTTTCTAAAAAACATTGCGGGGTGGGGCGTATTGTAAGGGTTTCTAACAGGCCATTCAATGGTAGGACTGAGAAAAACATCACTGGGTGGTGTGAATCGGAGTGTCTGAATTAGGAGAGGCAGTGAGTGGCAATGTAGGATGGAGAAAAGCTCCACAGGGTATTCAGCATGGGGAGGTCAGGAAACAGGTGGTGGGAATATAGGATAGGTTCCTGAAAAACATCGTGTGGTGGTGTGCATTGTAAGGGTTTCTCACAGGCCATTCACTAGTAGGAGTGAGAAAAACATCACGGGGTGGTGTGAATTGGAGGGCCTGAATTAAAATAGGCAATGAGTGGCAATGTAGGAGGGAGAAAGCACCACGGGGTTTTCAGCCTGTGGAGGTCAGATAAAATGCGGCAACAATGTAGAATAGGTTTCTGAAAAACATCGTGGGGTGTTGCGCCTTGTAAGGGTTTCTAACAGGCCATTCACTAGTAGGAGTGAGAAAAACATCACGGGTGGTGTGAATCGGAGGGCCTGAATTAACATAGGCAGTGAGTCCCAATGAAAGGTTGAGAAAAACACCAGGGGTGGTCAGCATAGGGAGGACAGGAAACATGAGGTGGCAATGTAGGACAGGTTTCTGAAAAAAATCACGTCGTGGTGCCCATTGTAAGGGTTTCTAACAGGCCATTCACTAGTAGCAGTGAGAAAAACATCACGGGAATGTGTGATACAGAGGGCCTGAATTAGGATAGGCAGTGAGTGGTAAAGTAGGATGGAGAAAAGCACCACGGGGTATTCAGCATTGGAATTTCAGGAAACATTCGATGGCAAGGTAGGAGAGGTTTCTGAAAAACATAGCGGGGGTGGTGCGCATTGTAAGGGTTTCTAACAGGCCATTCACTAGTAGGAGTGAGAAAAACATCACGGGGTGGTGTGACTCGGAGGGCCTGAATTAGCATAGGCAGTGAGTCGCAATGAAGGGTGGAGAAAAGCACCAGGGGTGGTCAGCATAGGGAGGACAGGAAACATGAGGTGGCAATGTAGGACAGGTTTCTGAAAAAAATCACGTCGTGGTGCGCATTGTAAGGGTTTCTAACAGGCCATTCACTAGTAGCAGTGAGAAAAACATCACGGGAATGTGTGATACAGAGGGCCTGAATTAGGATAGACAGTGAGTGTTAAAGTAGGATGGAGAAAAGCACCACGGGATATTCAGCATTGGGATTTCAGGAAACATGCGGTGGCAAGGTAGGAGAGGTTTGTGAAAAACATAGCGGGGGTGGTGCGCATTGTAAAGGTTTCTAACAGGCCATTCACTTGTAGGAGTGAAAATAACATCATGCGGTGGGGTGAATCGGAGGGCCTGAATTACCATAGGCAGTGTGTGACAATGTAGGTTGGAGAAAAGCACCACAGTGTGGTGAGCATGTGGAGTTCAGGAAACATGCGATGGCAATGTAAGATAGGTTTCTGAAAAATATTGCGGGGTGGTGCGCATTGTAAGGGTTTCTAACAGGCCATTCACTAGTTGGAGTGTGAAAAACATCACAGGAGCCTGTGAATTGAAGGGCCTGAATTCGGATAGGCAGTGAGTGGCAATGTAGGATGGAGAAAACACCAAGGGGTGGTAAGCATGGGGAGGTCAGGAAACATGCGGTGGCAATGTAGGATAGGTTTCTAAAAAGCATCGCGGGGTGGGGCGCATTGAAAGGGTTTCTAACAGGCCATTCACTAGTAGGAGTGAGAAAAACACCACAGGATGGTGTGAATCGTAGGGCCTGAATTAGGATAGACAGTGAGTGGCAATGTAGGATGGAGAAAAGCACCACGGGGTGCTCAACAAGGGGAGGTCAGGAAACATGAGGTGGCAATGTAAGATAGGTTTCTGAAAAACATCGCGGGGTAGTTCGTAGTTTAAGGGTTTCTAACAGGCCATTCACTAGTAGGAGTTAGAAAAACATCACGGGGTGGTGTGAATCGGAGGGCCTGAATTAACATAGGCAGTGAGTGGCAATGTAGGATGGAGAAAAGCACCACGGGGTTGTCAGCATGGGGAGGTCAGGAAAAATGCAGCAGCAATGTAGAATAGGTTTCTGAAAAACTTCGTGGGGTGGTGCGCATTGTAAGTGTTTCTAACATGCTATTCACCAGTAGGAGTGAGAAAAACATCACGGGGTGGTGTGAATCGGAGGGCCTGACTTACGATAGGCATTGAGTGGCAATGTAGGATAGGTTTCTGAAAAACATCCTGGAGTGGTGTGCATTGTAAGGGTTTCTAACAGGCCATTCACTAGTAGGAGTGAGAAAAACATCACGGGTGGAGTGAATCGGAGGGCCTGAATTAGCATAGGCAGTGAGTGGCAATGTAGGATGGAGAAAAGCACCACGGGGTGGTCCGCATGGGGAGGTGAGGAAAAATGCGGTGTCAATGCAGTATAGTTTTCTGAAAAACATCGTGGGGTGGTGTGCATTGCAAGGATTTCTAACAGGCAATTCACTAGTAGGAGTGAGAAAAACAACACGGGGTGGTGTCAATCGGAGGGCCTGACTTACGATAGGCATTGAGTGACAATGTAAGATGGAGAAAAGGACCACGGGTTGGTCAGCATGGGGAGGTCAGGAAACATGTGGTGGCAATGTAGGATAGGTTTCTAAAAAACATCCCGGGGTGGTGCGCATTGTAAAGGTTTCTAACAGGCCATTCACTAGTAGGATTGATAAAAACATCACGGGGTGGTGTGAATCGGAGTGTCTGAATTAGATTAGGCAGTGCGTTGCAATGTAGAATGGAGAAAAGCACCCCGGGGTTGTCAGCATGGGGAGGTCAGGAAAAATGCGGCAGCAATGTAGAATAGGTTTATAAAAAACACCGAGGGGTGGTGTGCATTGTAAGTGTTTCTAACAGGCCATTCACCAGTAGGAGAGAGAAAAACATCACGGGGTGGTGTGAATCGGAGGGCCTGAGTTAGTTTAGGCAGTGAGTGGCAATGTAGCATCTAGCAAACCAAGATGGGGCGGTGAGCATGGGGAGGTCAGGAAACATGCAGTGGCAATGTAGGATAGGTTTCTGAAAAACATCGCGGTGTGGTGAGCATTGTGAGGATTTCGCAGAGGCAATTCACTAGTAGGAGTGAGAAAAACATCATGGGGTGTTAGGAATCAGAGGGCTTGAATTAGGATAGGCAGTGATTGGCAATGTAGGATGGAGAAAAGCACCACAGGGTGGAGAGCATGGGGAGGTCAGGAAACATGTGGTGGCAATGTAGGATAGGTATCGGAAAAACTTCGCGGGGTGGTGCACATTGCAAGGGTTTCGAACAGGCCATTCACTAGTAGGAGTGTGAAAAACATTATGGGGTGGTGTGAATCGGAGGACCTGACTTACGATAGGCAGTGATTGACAATGTAGGATGGAGAAAAGCACCACGGGGTGGTCAGCATTTGGAGGTCAGGAAACATGCAGTGGCAATATGGGACAGGTTTCTGAAAAACATCTTGGGGTGGTGTGCATTGTAAGAGTTTCTAACAGGCTATTCACTAGTAGGAGTTAGAAAAACATGATGGGGTGGTGTGAATCGGAGGGCCTGAATTAAGATAGGCAGTGAGTGGCAATGTAGGATGGAGAAAATCACCAAGGGGTGTTCAGCATGGGGAGGTCAGGAAACATGCAGAGGCAATATAGGAAAAGTTTCTAAAAAACATCGCGGGGTGGTGCACATGGTAAGGGTTTCTAACAGGCCATTCACTAGTAGCAGTGAGAAAAACATTATGGGGTGGTGTGAACGGGAGGGCCTGAATAACGATAGGCAGTGAGTGACAATGTAGAATGGAGAAAAGCACCACGGGGTGGTCAGCATGGGGAAATCAGGAAACATGCGGTGGCAAGGTAGGATATGTTCCTGAAAAACATGGCGGAGTTGTGCGCTTTGTAAGGGTTTCTAAAAGGCCATTCACTAGTAGGAGTGAGAAAAACATCTTGGGATGGGGTGAATCGAAGGGCCTGAATTACGATAGGCAGTGAGTGGCAATGTAGAATAGAGAAACACCAAGGGGTGGTCAGCTTGGGGAGGTCAGGAAACATGCGGTTGCAATGTAGGATAGATTTCTGAAAGACATCGCGGGATGGTGCGCATTGTAAGGGTTGCTAACAGGGCATTCACAAGTAGGATTGAGAAAAACTTCCCAAGGTGGTGTGAATCGGAGGGCCTGTATTAGGATAGGCAGTGAGTGGCAATATAGGTTGGAGAAAAGCACCAAGGGTTGGTCAGCTTGCGGAAGTCAGGAAACATGCGGTGGCAATGTAGGATAGATTTCTGAAAAACATCCGGGGTGGTGCGCATTTTAAGGTTTTCTAACAGGTCATTCACGAGTAGTAGTGAGAAAAACATCACTGGGTGGTGTGAAACGGAAGGACTGAATTAGAATACGCAGTGAGTGGCAATGTAGGATCCAGCAGAGCAAAACGGGGCGGTGAGAATGGGGAGGTCAGGAAACATACAGTGGCAATGTAGGATAGGTTTCTGAAAAACATTGCGGTGTGGTGCGCATTGTAAGGGTTTCTAACAGGCCATTCACTAGTAGGAGTGAGAAAAACATCATGGGGTGGTGTGAATCAGAGTGCCTGAATTAGATTAGGCAGTGTGTGTTAATGTAGGATGGAGAAAAGCAAGAAGCCGTGGTGAGCATGGGGAGGGCAGGACAGATGCAGTGACAATGTAGGATAGGTTTCCGAAAAACATCGCGGAGTGGTGCGCCTTGTATGGTTTTCTAACAGGCCATTCACTAGTAGGAGAGAGAAAAACATCACGGCGTGGTGTGAATCAGAGGGCCTGAATTAGCCTAAGCAATGAGTGGCAATGTAGGATGGAGAAAAGCATCACCCTGTAGTTAGCAAGTTGAGGACTGGAAACATGCGGTGTCAATGTAGGATAGGTTTCTGAAAAACATTGGGGGGTGGTGCGCATTGTAAGGTTTTGTAACAGGCCATTCACTAGTAGGAGTGAGAAAATCATCCTTGGGTGGTGTGAATCTGAGGACTGGAATTAGTTTAGGCAGTGAGTGGCAATGTAGGATCTAGCAAAGCAAGATGGGGCAGTGAGCATGGGGTGGTCAGGAAACATGAAGTGGCAATGTAGGAAAGGTTTGTGAAAAACATCGCGGGGTGGTGGGCATTGTAAGGGTTTCTAACAGGCCATTCACTAGTAGCAGTGAGACAAACATCACTGACTGATGTGAATCAGAAGGCCTGAAATAGGATAGTCAGTGAGAGGCAATGTATGATGGAGAAAAGCAAGAAGCCGTGGTCAACATGGGGTGGTCAGGAAACATGCGCTGGCAATGTAGGATAGGTTTCGGAAAAACATCGTGAGGTGGTGCGCATTGTAAGGGTTCCTAACAGATAATTCACTGGTAGGAGTGAGAAAAACATCATGGGGTGGTGTGAATTGGAGGGTCTGCATTAGAATAGGCAGTTAGCAGCAATGTAGGATGGAGAAGCACAACGGGCTGGATAGCATTGGGAGGTCAGGAAACATGCGGTGGCAATGTAGAATAGGTTTCTGAAAAATATCGCGGAGTGGTGCACATTGTATGGTTTTGTAACAGGTCATTCACTATTAGGACTGAGAAAAACATCACGGGGTGGTGTGAATCAGAGGGCCTGAATTACCATAGGCAGTGAGTGGCAATGTAGGATTGAGAAAAGCATCACCATGTAGTTAGCAAGGCGAGTTCAGGAAACATGCGGTGGCAATGTAGAATAGGTTTTAGAAAAACATCGCGGGGTGGTGCGCATTGTAAGGGTTTCTAATAAGCCATTCACTAGTAGGACTGAGAAAACCATCATCAGGTGGTGTGAATCGGAGGGCATGAATTAGATCAGGGAGTGAGAAGAAATGTAGAATGGAGAAAAGTACCACGGGGTGGTCAGCATGGGGAGGACAGGAAACATGCGGTGGCAATGTAGGATAGGTTGTGGAAAAATATCGCGGGGTGGTGCGCATTGTAAGGGTTTCTAACAGGCCATTCACTAGTAGGAGTGATGAAGTCATCACGGGGTGGTGGAATCAGAGGGCCTGAATTACAATAGGCAGTGAGTGGCAACGTAGGATGGATAAAAGCACCACGGGGTGGTCAGCATGGGGAGGTCAGGAAACATGCGGTGGCAATGTAGGATAGGTTTCTGAAAAACATCGCCGGGTGGTGCGCATTGAAAGGATTTCTAACAGGCCATTCACTATTAGGAGTGAGAAAAGCATAACGGGGTGGTGTGAATCAGAGGGCCTTAATTAGCATAAGCATTGATTGGCGATGTAGGATGGGGAAAAGCACCATGGGGTGGTCAGAATGGGGAGGTCAGGAAACATGCGGTGTCAATGTAGGATAGGTTCCTGAAAATCATCGCGGTGTGGGGTGCATTGTAAGGGTTTCTAATGGGCCATTCACTAGTAGGAATGTAAAAAATATCACGGGGTTGTGTGAATCGGAGTGTCTGAATTAGTATAGGCAGTGAGTGGCAATGTAGGAGGGAGAAAAGCACCACAGGGTATTCAGCATGGGGAGGTCAGGAAACATGCTTTTTCAATGTAGGATAGATGTCTGAAAAACATCGCACGGTGGTGCGCATCGTAAGGTTTTCTAACAGGCCATTCACTAGTAGGAGTGAGAAAAACATCACGGGGTGGAGTGAATCAGAGGGCCTGAGTTAGATTAGGCAGTGAGTGGTAATGTAGAATGTAGAAAAGCAAGACGGGGTGGTGAGCATGGGGAGGTCAGGAAACATGCAGTGGCAATGTAGGATAGGTTTCTGAAAAATATCGCGGGGTGGTGCGCATTGTAAGGGTTTCTAACAGGCCTTTCACTAGTAGGAGTGATAAAAATGTCACTGGGTGGTTTGCTTAGGAGGGCCTGAAATACGATAGGCAGTGAGTGGCAATGTAGGATCGAGAAAACACCATGTGGTGGTCAGCATGGGGAGGTCAGGAAACATGCGGTGGCAATGTAGGATAGGGTTCTGAAAAACATCGCGGGGTGGTCCTCATTGTAAGGGTTTCTAACAGGGCATTCACTTATAGGAGTGAGAAAAACATCACGGGGTGGTGTGAATCTGAAGGCCAGAACTAGGATAGGTAGTGAGTGGCATTGTAGGATGGAGAAAAGCACCATGGGGTGGTCAGCATGGGGAGGGCAGGAAACATGTTTTTTCAATGTAGGACAGGTTTCTGAAAAACATCGTGGGCTGGTTTGCATTGTAAGGGTTTCTAACATGATATTCACTAGTAGGAGTGAGAAAAACATCACGGGGTGGTGTGAATCGGAGGGCCTGTATTAGGATAGGCAGGGACTGGCAGTGAAGGATGGAGGAAAGCATCACGGGGTAGTCAGATTGGAGAGGTCAGGAAATGTGCGGTGGCAATGTAGGATAGGTTTCTGAAAAACATCACGGGGTGGGGCGTATTGTAAGGGTTTCTAAAAGGCCATTCACTAGTAGGAGTGAGAAAAACATCACGGGGTGGTATGAATCGGAGTGTCTGAATTAGCATAGGCAATGAGTGGCAATGTAGGATGGAGAAAAGAACCACAGGGTATTCAGCATGGGGAGGACAGGAAACATGCGGTGGCAATGTAGGATAGGTTTCTGAAAAACATCGCGTTGTGGTGCGCATTGTAAGGGTTTCTAGCAGGCCATTCACTAGTAGAGTGAGAAAAACATTAAGGGATGGGTTGAATCGGAGGGCCTGAATTAGATTATGCAGTGAGTGGTAATGTAGAATGGAGAAATGCAACAAGGCGTGGTGAGCATGGGGAGTTCAGGAAACATGCAGTGGCAATGTAGGATAGGTTTCTGAAAAACATCGCAGGGTGGTGGGCATTGTAAGGGTTTCTAACAGGCCTTTAAATAATAGAAGTGATAAAAACATCACGGGGTGGTTTGTTCGGATGGCCTGAAATAGGATAGGCAGTGAGTGGCAATGTAGGATGGAGAAAAGCATCCCGGGTTGGTCAGCATGGGGAGGTAAGGAAACATGCGGTGGCAATGTAGGATAGGTTTCTGAAAAACATTGTGGGGTTGTGGGCATTTTAAGGGTTTCTAACAGGCCATTCACTAGTAGGAGAGACAAAACATCACGGTGTGGTGTTAATCGGAGGGCCTGAATTAGCCGAGGCAGTGAGTGGCAATGGAGGGTGGAGAAAAGCACCACGGGGTGGTCAGCTTGGTGTGGTTAGGAAACATGCGGTGGCAATGTATGATAGGTTTCTGAAAAACATCGCGGGGTGGTGCGCTTTGTAAGGGTTTCTAACAGGCCATTCACAAGTAGCAGTGAGAAAAACATCAAGGAAATGTGTGATTCTGAGGGCCTGAATAAGGATAGGCAGTGAGTGGCAATGTAGGATGGCGAAAAGCACCAAGGGGTATTCAGCATTGGGATTTCAGGAAACATGTGGTGCCAAGGTACGAGAGGTTTCTGAAAAACATCGCGGGGAGATGCACATTGTAAGGTTTTCTAACACGCCATTCACTAGTAGGAGTGAGAAAAACATCACGGGGTTAGGGTGAATCGGAGGGCCTGAATAACGATAGGCAGTGAGTGATAATGTAGGTTGGAGAAAAGCACCACAGGGAGGTCATCATGGGGAGGTCAGGAAACATGCGGTGGAAATGTAGGATAGTTTTCTGAAAAACATCGCGTGGTGGTGCACATTTTAAGGGTTTCTAACAGGCCATTCACTAATAGGAGTGAGAAAAACATCACGGGGTGGTGTGAATCGGAGGGTCTGAATTAGATTAGGCAGTGAGTGGTAATGTAGAATGGAGAAAAGCAAGATGGCGTGGTGAGCATGGGGAGTTCAGGAAACATGCAGTGGCAATGTAGGATAGGTTACTGAAAAACATCGCGGGGTGGTTTTCATTGTAAGGGTTTCTAACAGGCCTTTCACTAGTAGGAGTGAGAAAAACGTCACGGGGTGGTATGAATCCGAGTTTCTGAATTAGGATAGGATGTGAGTGGCAATGTAGGATGGAGAAAAGCACCACAGGATATTTAGCAGGGGGAGGTCAGGAAACATGCGGTGGCAATGTAGGATAGGTTTCTGAAAAACATCGCGTGGTGGTGTGCATTGTAAGGGTTTCTAACAGGCCTTTCACTAGTAGAGTGAGAAAAACATTAAGGGGTGGTGTGAATCGGAGGGCCTGAATCAGATTAGGCAGTGAGTGGTAATGTAGAATGGAGAAATGCAAGAAGGCGTGGTGAGGATAGGGAGTTCAGGAAAGATGCAGTGGCAATGTAGTATACATTTCGGAAAAACATCGCAGGGTGGTGGGCATTGTAACGGTTTCTAACAGGCCTTTCACTAATAGGAGTGATAAAAACGTCACGGTGTGGTTTGTTCGGATGGCCAGAAATAGGATAGGCAGTGAGTGGCAATGTAGGATGGAGAAATGCAGCCCGGGTTGGTCAGCATAGGGATGTCAGGAAACATGCGTTGGCAATGTAGGATAGGTTTCTGAAAAACATCGCGGGGTGGTGCGCATTGTAAGGGTTTCGAACAGGCCATTCACTAGTTGGAGTGTGAAAAACATCACAGGAAGGTGCGAATTGGAGGGCCTGAATTCGGATAGGCAGTGAGTGGCAATGTAGGATGGAGAAAACACCAAGGGGTAGTAAGCATGGGGAGGTCAGGAAACATGTGGTGGCAATGTATGAAAGTTTTCTGAAAAATATCGCGGGGTGGTGCGCATTGTAAGTGTTTCTAACAGGCCAATCACTAGTAGGAGTGAGAAAAACATCACGGGGTGGTTTGAATCGGAATGTCTGAATTAGATTAGGCGGTGAGTGGTAATGTAGAATGGAGAAATGCAAGATGGCATGGTGAGCATGGGGAGTTCATGAAACATGCAGTGGCAATGTAGGATAGGTTTCTAAAAAACATCGCATAGTCGTGGGCATTGTAAGGGTTTCTATCAGGCCTTTCACTAGTAGGAGTGATAAAAACGTCACGGGGTGGTTTGCTTCGGAGGGCCTGAAATAGGATAGGCAGTGTGTGGCAATGTAGGATGGAGAAAAGCACCCCGGGTTGGTCAGCATGGGGAGGTCAAGAAACATGCGGTGGCAATGTAGGATAGGTTTCTGAAAAACATCGCGGGATGGTGCGCATTGTAAGTGTTTCTAACAGGCCATTCACTATTAGGAGTGAGAAAAACATCACGGGGTGGTGTGAATCGTAGTGTCTGAATTAGAATAGGCAGGGAGAGGCAATGTAGGATGGAGTAAAACACCATGGGGTATTCAGCATTGGGATTTCAGGAAACATGCGGTGGCAAGGTAGGAGAGGTTTCTGAAAAACATCGCGGTGTGGTGCGCATTGTAAGGTTTTCTAACAGGCCATTCAGTAGTAGGAGTGAGAAAAACATCACGGGGTTAGGGTGAATCGGAGGGGCTGAATTACGATAGGCAGTGAGTGATAATGTAGGTTGGAGAAAAGCACCACAGGGAGGTCATCATGGGGAGGTCAGGAAACATGCGGTGGAAATGTAGGATAGTTTTCTGAAAAACATCGTGTGGTGGTGCACATTTTAAGGGTTTCTAACAGGCCATTCACTAATAGGAGTGAGAAAAACATCACGGGGTGGTGTGAATCGGAGTGTCTGAATTAGATTAGGCAGTGAGTGGTAATGTAGAATGGAGAAAAGCAAGATGGCGTGGTGAGCATGGGGAGTTCAGGAAACATGCAGTGGCAATGTAGGATAGGTTACTGAAAAACATTGCGGGGTGGTTTGCATTGTAAGGGTTTCTAACAGGCCTTTCACTAGTAGGAGTGATAAAAACGTCACGGGGTTGTTTGCTTCGGAGGGCCTGAAATAGGATAGGCAGTGTGTGGCAATGTAGGATGGAGAAAACCCCAAGTGGTGGTCCGCATGGGGAGGTCAGGAAACATGCGGTGGCAATGTATGATAGGTTTCTGAAAAACATCGCGGGGTGGTGCGCTTTGTAAGGGTTTCTAACAGGCCATTCACAAGTAGCAGTGAGAAAAACATCAAGGAAATGTGTGATTCTGAGGGCCTGAATAAGGATAGGCAGTGAGTGGCAATGTAGGATGGCGAAAAGCACCAAGGGGTATTCAGCATTGGGATTTCAGGAAACATGTGGTGCCAAGGTACGAGAGGTTTCTGAAAAACATCGCGGGGAGATGCACATTGTAAGGTTTTCTAACACGCCATTCACTAGTAGGAGTGAGAAAAACATCACGGGGTTAGGGTGAATCGGAGGGCCTGAATAACGATAGGCAGTGAGTGATAATGTAGGTTGGAGAAAAGCACCACAGGGAGGTCATCATGGGGAGGTCAGGAAACATGCGGTGGAAATGTAGGATAGTTTTCTGAAAAACATCGCGTGGTGGTGCACATTTTAAGGGTTTCTAACAGGCCATTCACTAATAGGAGTGAGAAAAACATCACGGGGTGGTGTGAATCGGAGGGTCTGAATTAGATTAGGCAGTGAGTGGTAATGTAGAATGGAGAAAAGCAAGATGGCGTGGTGAGCATGGGGAGTTCAGGAAACATGCAGTGGCAATGTAGGATAGGTTACTGAAAAACATCGCGGGGTGGTTTTCATTGTAAGGGTTTCTAACAGGCCTTTCACTAGTAGGAGTGAGAAAAACGTCACGGGGTGGTATGAATCCGAGTTTCTAAATTAGGATAGGATGTGAGTGGCAATGTAGGATGGAGAAAAGCACCACAGGATATTTAGCAGGGGGAGGTCAGGAAACATGCGGTGGCAATGTAGGATAGGTTTCTGAAAAACATCGCGTGGTGGTGTGCATTGTAAGGGTTTCTAACAGGCCTTTCACTAGTAGAGTGAGAAAAACATTAAGGGGTGGTGTGAATCGGAGGGCCTGAATCAGATTAGGCAGTGAGTGGTAATGTAGAAATGCAAGAAGGCGTGGTGAGGATAGGGAGTTCAGGAAAGATGCAGTGGCAATGTAGTATACATTTCGGAAAAACATCGCAGGGTGGTGGGCATTGTAACGGTTTCTAACAGGCCTTTCACTAATAGGAGTGATAAAAACGTCACGGTGTGGTTTGTTCGGATGGCCAGAAATAGGATAGGCAGTGAGTGGCAATGTAGGATGGAGAAATGCAGCCCGGGTTGGTCAGCATAGGGATGTCAGGAAACATGCGTTGGCAATGTAGGATAGGTTTCTGAAAAACATCGCGGGGTGGTGCGCATTGTAAGGGTTTCGAACAGGCCATTCACTAGTTGGAGTGTGAAAAACATCACAGGAAGGTGCGAATTGGAGGGCCTGAATTCGGATAGGCAGTGAGTGGCAATGTAGGATGGAGAAAACACCAAGGGGTAGTAAGCATGGGGAGGTCAGGAAACATGTGGTGGCAATGTATGAAAGGTTTCTGAAAAATATCGCGGGGTGGTGCGCATTGTAAGTGTTTCTAACAGGCCAATCACTAGTAGGAGTGAGAAAAACATCACGGGGTGGTTTGAATCGGAATGTCTGAATTAGATTAGGCGGTGAGTGGTAATGTAGAATGGAGAAATGCAAGATGGCATGGTGAGCATGGGGAGTTCATGAAACATGCAGTGGCAATGTAGGATAGGTTTCTAAAAAACATCGCATAGTCGTGGGCATTGTAAGGGTTTCTATCAGGCCTTTCACTAGTAGGAGTGATAAAAACGTCACGGGGTGGTTTGCTTCGGAGGGCCTGAAATAGGATAGGCAGTGTGTGGCAATGTAGGATGGAGAAAAGCACCCCGGGTTGGTCAGCATGGGGAGGTCAAGAAACATGCGGTGGCAATGTAGGATAGGTTTCTGAAAAACATCGCGGGATGGTGCGCATTGTAAGTGTTTCTAACAGGCCATTCACTATTAGGAGTGAGAAAAACATCACGGGGTGGTGTGAATCGTAGTGTCTGAATTAGAATAGGCAGGGAGAGGCAATGTAGGATGGAGTAAAACACCATGGGGTATTCAGCATTGGGATTTCAGGAAACATGCGGTGGCAAGGTAGGAGAGGTTTCTGAAAAACATCGCGGTGTGGTGCGCATTGTAAGGTTTTCTAACAGGCCATTCAGTAGTAGGAGTGAGAAAAACATCACGGGGTTAGGGTGAATCGGAGGGGCTGAATTACGATAGGCAGTGAGTGATAATGTAGGTTGGAGAAAAGCACCACAGGGAGGTCATCATGGGGAGGTCAGGAAACATGCGGTGGAAATGTAGGATAGTTTTCTGAAAAACATCGCGTGGTGGTGCACATTTTAAGGGTTTCTAACAGGCCATTCACTAATAGGAGTGAGAAAAACATCACGGGGTGGTGTGAATCGGAGTGTCTGAATTAGATTAGGCAGTGAGTGGTAATGTAGAATGGAGAAAAGCAAGATGGCGTGGTGAGCATGGGGAGTTCAGGAAACATGCAGTGGCAATGTAGGATAGGTTACTGAAAAACATTGCGGGGTGGTTTGCATTGTAAGGGTTTCTAACAGGCCTTTCACTAGTAGGAGTGATAAAAACGTCACGGGGTTGTTTGCTTCGGAGGGCCTGAAATAGGATAGGCAGTGTGTGGCAATGTAGGATGGAGAAAACACCAAGTGGTGGTCCGCATGGGGAGGTCAGGAAACATGCGGTGGCAATGTATGATAGGTTTCTGAAAAACATCGCGGGGTGGTGCACATTTTAAGGGTTTCTAACAGGCCATTCACTAATAGGAGTGAGAAAAACATCACGGGGTGGTGTGAATCGGAGGGTCTGAATTAGATTAGGCAGTGAGTGGTAATGTAGAATGGAGAAAAGCAAGATGGCGTGGTGAGCATGGGGAGTTCAGGAAACATGCAGTGGCAATGTAGGATAGGTTACTGAAAAACATCGCGGGGTGGTTTTCATTGTAAGGGTTTCTAACAGGCCTTTCACTAGTAGGAGTGAGAAAAACGTCACGGGGTGGTATGAATCCGAGTTTCTGAATTAGGATAGGATGTGAGTGGCAATGTAGGATGGAGAAAAGCACCACAGGATATTTAGCAGGGGGAGGTCAGGAAACATGCGGTGGCAATGTAGGATAGGTTTCTGAAAAACATCGCGTGGTGGTGTGCATTGTAAGGGTTTCTAACAGGCCTTTCACTAGTAGAGTGAGAAAAACATTAAGGGGTGGTGTGAATCGGAGGGCCTGAATCAGATTAGGCAGTGAGTGGTAATGTAGAATGGAGAAATGCAAGAAGGCGTGGTGAGGATAGGGAGTTCAGGAAAGATGCAGTGGCAATGTAGTATACATTTCGGAAAAACATCGCAGGGTGGTGGGCATTGTAACGGTTTCTAACAGGCCTTTCACTAATAGGAGTGATAAAAACGTCACGGTGTGGTTTGTTCGGATGGCCAGAAATAGGATAGGCAGTGAGTGGCAATGTAGGATGGAGAAATGCAGCCCGGGTTGGTCAGCATAGGGATGTCAGGAAACATGCGTTGGCAATGTAGGATAGGTTTCTGAAAAACATCGCGGGGTGGTGCGCATTGTAAGGGTTTCGAACAGGCCATTCACTAGTTGGAGTGTGAAAAACATCACAGGAAGGTGCGAATTGGAGGGCCTGAATTCGGATAGGCAGTGAGTGGCAATGTAGGATGGAGAAAACACCAAGGGGTAGTAAGCATGGGGAGGTCAGGAAACATGTGGTGGCAATGTATGAAAGTTTTCTGAAAAATATCGCGGGGTGGTGCGCATTGTAAGTGTTTCTAACAGGCCAATCACTAGTAGGAGTGAGAAAAACATCACGGGGTGGTTTGAATCGGAATGTCTGAATTAGATTAGGCGGTGAGTGGTAATGTAGAATGGAGAAATGCAAGATGGCATGGTGAGCATGGGGAGTTCATGAAACATGCAGTGGCAATGTAGGATAGGTTTCTAAAAAACAT
Source organism: Cavia porcellus (assembly GCF_034190915.1). NCBI lineage: Eukaryota > Metazoa > Chordata > Mammalia > Rodentia > Caviidae > Cavia > Cavia porcellus. The sequence goes on from NW_026947534.1 coordinate 813,378, forward strand.
CGCATAGTCGTGGGCATTGTAAGGGTTTCTATCAGGCCTTTCACTAGTAGGAGTGATAAAAACGTCACGGGGTGGTTTGCTTCGGAGGGCCTGAAATAGGATAGGCAGTGTGTGGCAATGTAGGATGGAGAAAAGCACCCCGGGTTGGTCAGCATGGGGAGGTCAAGAAACATGCGGTGGCAATGTAGGATAGGTTTCTGAAAAACATCGCGGGATGGTGCGCATTGTAAGTGTTTCTAACAGGCCATTCACTATTAGGAGTGAGAAAAACATCACGGGGTGGTGTGAATCGTAGTGTCTGAATTAGAATAGGCAGGGAGAGGCAATGTAGGATGGAGTAAAACACCATGGGGTATTCAGCATTGGGATTTCAGGAAACATGCGGTGGCAAGGAAGGAGAGGTTTCTGAAAAACATCGCGGTGTGGTGCGCATTGTAAGGTTTTCTAACAGGCCATTCAGTAGTAGGAGTGAGAAAAACATCACGGGGTTAGGGTGAATCGGAGGGGCTGAATTACGATAGGCAGTGAGTGATAATGTAGGTTGGAGAAAAGCACCACAGGGAGGTCATCATGGGGAGGTCAGGAAACATGCGGTGGAAATGTAGGATAGTTTTCTGAAAAACATCGCGTGGTGGTGCACATTTTAAGGGTTTCTAACAGGCCATTCACTAATAGGAGTGAGAAAAACATCACGGGGTGGTGTGAATCGGAGTGTCTGAATTAGATTAGGCAGTGAGTGGTAATGTAGAATGGAGAAAAGCAAGATGGCGTGGTGAGCATGGGGAGTTCAGGAAACATGCAGTGGCAATGTAGGATAGGTTACTGAAAAACATTGCGGGGTGGTTTGCATTGTAAGGGTTTCTAACAGGCCTTTCACTAGTAGGAGTGATAAAAACGTCACGGGGTTGTTTGCTTCGGAGGGCCTGAAATAGGATAGGCAGTGTGTGGCAATGTAGGATGGAGAAAACACCAAGTGGTGGTCCGCATGGGGAGGTCAGGAAACATGCGGTGGCATTGTAGGATAGGTTTCTGAAAAACATCGCGGGGTGGTGCGCCTTGAAAGGTTTTCTAAGAGGCAAATCACTAGTAGGAGTGAGAAAAACATCACGGGGTGGTGTGAATTGGAGGGCCTGAATTAGGATAGGCAGTGAGCGGCAATATAGGATTTAGGAAAGCACCACGGGTTGGTCAGAATGGAGAGTTCAGGAAACATGCGGCAATGAGAATAGGTTTCTGTAAAACATCGTGTGGTGCTGCGCATTGTAAGGGATTCTAACAGGCCATTCACTAGTAGGAGTGAGAAAAAAATCATGGGGTGGTGTGAATCGGAGGGCCAGAATAAGATTAGGCAGTGAGTGGTAATGTAGAATGGAGAAATGCAAGACGGCGTGGTGAGCATGGGGAGATCAGGAAACATGCAGTGGCAATGTAGGATAGGTTTCTGAAAAACATCGCGGGGTGGTGAGCATTGTAAGGGTGTCTATCAGGCCTTTCACTAGTAGGAGTGAGAAAAACGTCACGGGGTGGTTTGCTTTGGATGGCCTGAATTCGGATAGGCAGTGAGTGGCAGTGGAGTGTGGAGAAAAGCAACACGGCGTGGTGACAATGGGGAGGTCAGGAAACAGGCTGTGGCAATGTAGGATAGGTTTCTGAAAAACATCGCAGAGTGGTGCGCATTGTAAGGGTTTCTAACAGGCCATTCACTAGTCGGAGAGAGAAAAACATCAGCGAGTGGTGTGAATCGGATGGCCTGAATTCGGAGAGGCAGTCAGTGGCAATGTAGGATGGAGAAAAGCACCACGGGGTGGTCAGAAAGGAGAGGTGAGCAAAAATGCAGTGGCAATGCTGGATAGGTTTCTGAAAAACATCGCGGAGTTGTGCGCATTGTAAGGGATTCTTCAAGGCAATTCACAAGTAGGATTGAGAAAAACATCACGGGGTGGTGTGAATCGGAAGGCCAGAATTAGGATAGGTAGTGAGTGACATTGTAGGATGGAGAAAAGCACCACGGGGTGGTCAGCATGGGGAGGGCAGGAAACATGCGGTGGCAATGTAGGATAGGTTTCTGAAAAACATCGTGGGGTGGTTTGCATTGTAAGGGTTTCTAACATGATATTCACTAGTAGGAGTTAGAAAAACATCACGGGGTGGTGTGAATCGGAGGGCCTGATGTACGATAGGCATTGAGTGGCCATGTAGGACAGAGAAAATCACCATGGGGTGGTCAGCATGATGAGGTCAGGAAACATGCTTTGGCAATGTAGGAAAAGTTTCTGAAAAACATTGCGGGGTGGTGCGCATGGTAAGGGTTTCTAACAGGCCATTCACTAGTAGGAGTGAGAAAAACATCATGGGGTGGGGTGAATCGAAGGGCCTGAATTACAATAGGCAGTGAGTGGCAATGTAGGATGGAGAAAACACAAAGAGGTGGTCAGAATGGGGAGGTCAGGAAACATGCGGTGGTAATGTAGGATAGGTTTCTGAAACACATCGCAGAGTGGTGCGCATTGTAAGGGTTGCTAAAAGGCCATTCACTGGTAGGATAGAGAAAAATTTCCCGGGGTGGTATCAATCGGAGGGCCTGTATTAGGATAGGCAGTGAGTGGCAATGTAGTTTGGAGAAAAGCTCCACGGGGTGGTCAGCATGGGGAGGTCAGGAAACATGTGGTAGCAATGTAGCATGTGTTTCTGAAAAACATTGCGTGGTGGTGCGCGTTGTAAGGGTTTCAAAGAGGCCATTCACTAGTAGGAGTGAGAAAATCATCGCAGAGTGGTGTGTAACCTTGGGCCTGAATTACGATAGGCAGTGAGTGGCAATGTAGGATACAGAAAAGCACCACGTGGTGGTCAGCATGGGTAGGTCAGGAAATATGCGGTGGCAATGTTGGATATGTTCCTGTAAAAAATCGCGGGGTCTTGCGCATTGTAAGGTTTTCTTATAGGTCATTCACTAGTAGGAGTGAGAAAAACATGACTGGGTGGTGTGAATCGGAGGGCCTGAGTTAGATTAGGCAGTGAGTGGCAATGTAAGATCTAGCAAAGCAAGACGGGGCGGTGAGCATTGGGAGGTCAGGAGACATGCAGTGGCAATGTAGGATAGCTTTCTGAAAAACATCGCGGGGTGGTGCGAACTGTGAGGGTTTGGAACAGACAATTCACTAGTAGGAGTGAGAAAAACATCACGGGGTGGTATGAATCGGAGGGCCTGAATTAGGATAGGCAGTGTGTGGCAATGTAGGATGGAGAAAAGCACCACGGGTGGTCAGCATGGGGAGATCGGGAAACATGAGGTCGCAATGTAGGATAGGTTTCTGAAAAATATCTCGGGGTGGTGCGCAATGTAAGGGTTTCTAACAGACCCTTCACTAGTAGGAGTGTGAAAAGCATCACAGGAGGTTGTGAATTGGAGGGCTTGAATTCGGATAGGCAGTGAGTGGCAATGTAGGATGGAGAAAACAACAAGTGGTGGTCAGCATTGGGAGGTCAGGAAACATGCGGTGGCAATGTAGCATAGGTTTCTGAACAACATCGGGTTGTAAGGTTTGCTAACAGGCCATTCACTAGTAAGAGTGAGGAAAACATCACGGGGTGGTGTGAATCAGAGGTACTGAATTAGCATAGGCAGTGATTGGCAATGTAGGATGGGGAAAAGCACCATGGGGTGGTCAGAATGGGGAGGTCATTAAACATGTGGTGGCAATGTAGGATAGGTTTCTGAAAAACTTCGCGGGGTGAGGCGCATTGTAAGAGTTTGTAACAGGCCATTCACTAGTAGCCGTGAGAAAAACATCATGGGGTGGTTGGAATCTGAGTGTCTGAATTAGGATAGGCAGTGAGTGGCAATGTAGGATCGAGAAAAGCACCACAGACTATTCAGCATGAGGAGCTCATCAAACATGCGGTGGCAATGTAGGATAGGTTTCTGAAAAACATCGCGGGGTGGTGCGCATTGTAAGGGTTTCTTACAGGCCTTTCACTAGTAGGAGTGTTAAAAACGTCACTTAGTGGTTTGCTTCGGAGGGCCTGAAATAGGATAGGCAGTGAGTGGCAATGAAGGATGGAGAAAAGCACCTAGGGTTGGTCAGCATGGGGAGGTCAGGAAACATGCGGTGGCAATGAAGGATAGGTTTCTGAAAAACATCTCGGGGTGGTGCGCATTGTAAGGGTTTCTAACAGGCCACTCACTAGTAGGAGTGAGAAAAACATCACGGGGTGGTGTTAATCGGTGGGCCTAAATTAGCATAGGCAGTGATTGACAATGTAGGATGGGGAAAAGCATCACGGCGTGGTCAGACTGGGGAGGTCAGGAAACATTCAGTGGCAATGTAGGATAGGTTTCTGAAAAGCATGGAGGGGTGGTGCGCATTGTAAGTGTTTCTAACAGGCCACTCACTAGTAGGAGTGAGAAAAACATCACCGGGTGGTGTGCATCGCAGTGTCTGAATTAGCATAGGCAGTGATTGGAAATGTAGGATTTAGAAAAGCATCACAGTGTATTCAGCATGGGGTTGTCAGGAAACATGCGGTGGCAATGTAGCATAGGTTTCTATAAAACATCGCGTGGTGGTGCGCATTGTAAGGGTTTCAAACAGGCCATTCACTAGTAGGAGTGAGAAAAACATCATGAGGTGGTGTGAAATGGAGGGCCTGAATTAGATTAGGCAGTGAGTGCTAATGTATAATGGAGTAATGCAAGAAGGCGTGGTGAGCATGGGGAGTTCAGGAAACATGCGGTGGCAATGTAGGATAGGTTTCGGAAAAACATCGCGTGGTCCTGTGAATTGTAAGGGTTTCTATCAGGACTTTCACTAGTAGGAGTGATAAAAATGTCACGGGGTGCTTTGCTTCGGAGGGCCTGAAATACGATAGGCAGTGTGTGGCAATGTAGGATGGAGAAAAGCACCCCGGGTTGGTCAGCATGGGGAGGTCAGGAAACATGCGGTGGCAATGTAGGATAGGTTTCTGAAAAATATCGCGGGGTGGTGCGCATTGTAAGTTTTTCTAACAGGCCAATCACTAGTAGGAGTGAGAAAAGCATCATGGGGTGGTTTGAATCGGAAAGTCTGAATTAGATTAGGCAGTGAGTGGTAATGTAGAATGGAGAAATGCAAGATGGCGTGGTGAGCATGGGCAGTTCATGAAACATGCAGTGGCAATGTAGGATAGGTTTCTAAAAAACATCGCATAGTCGTGGGCATTGTAAGGGTTTCTATCAGGGCTTTCACTAGTAGGAGTGATAAAAACATCACGGGGTGGTTTGCTTCGGAGGGCCTGAAATAGAATAGGCAGTGTGTGGCAATGTAGGATGGAGAAAATCACCCCGGGTTGGTCAGCATGGGGAGGTCAAGAAACATGCGGTGGCAATGTAGGATAGGTTTATGAAAATCATCGCGGGATGGTGCGCATTGTAAGTGTTTCTAACAGGCCATTCACTATTAGGAGTGAGAAAAACATCACGGAGTGGTGTGAATCGGAGTGTCTGAATTAGAATAGGCAGGGAGAGGCAATGTAGGATGGAGTAAAACACCATGGGGTATTCAGCATTGGGATTTCAGGAAACATGCGGTGGCAAGGTAGGAGAGGTTTCTGAAAAACATCGCGGGGTGGTGCGCATTGTAAGGTTTTCTAACAGGCCATTCAGTAGTAGGAGTGAGAAAAACATCATGGGGTTAGGGTGAATCGGAGGGGCTGAATTACGATAGGCAGTGAGTGATGCTGTAGGTTGGAGAAAAGCACCACGGGGAGGTCATCATGGGGAGGTCAGGAAACATGCGGTGGAAATGTAGGATAGTTTTCTGAAAAACATCGTGTGGTGGTGCACATTTTAAGGGTTTCTAACAGGCCATTCACCAATAGGAGTGAGAAAAACATCACGGGGTGGTGTGAATCGGAGTGTCTGAATTAGATTAGGCAGTGAGTGGTAATGTAGAATGGAGAAAAGCAAGATGTCGTGGTGAGCATGGGGAGTTCAGGAAACATGCAGTGGCAATGTAGGATAGGTTACTGAAAAACATCGCGGGGTGGTTCGCATTGTAAGGGTTTCTAACAGGCCTTTCACTAGTAGGAGTGATAAAAACGTCACGGGGTTGTTTGCTTCGGAGGGCCTGAAATAGGATAGGCAGTGTGTTGCAATGTAGGATGGAGAAAACACCAAGTGGTGGTCCGCATGGGGAGGTCAGGAAACATGCAGTGGCATTGTAGGATAGGTTTCTGAAAAACATCGCGGGGTGGTGCGCCTTGAAAGGTTTTCTAAGAGGCAAATCACTAGTAGGAGTGAGAAAAACATCATGGGGTGGTGTGAATCGGAGGGCCTGAATTAGGATAGGCAGTGAGCGGCAATGTAGGATTTAGGAAAGCACCACGGGTTGGTCAGAATGGAGAGGTCAGGAAACATGCGGCAATGAGAATAGGTTTCTGTAAAACATCGTGTGGTGGTGCGCATTGTATGGGATTTTAACAGGCCATTCACTATTAGGAGTGAGAAAAAAATCACGGGGTGGTGTGAATCGGAGGGCCAGAATAAGATTAGGCAGGGAGTGGTAATGTAGAATGGAGAAATGCAAGACGGCGTGGTGAGCATGGGGAGTTCAGGAAACATGCAGTGGCAATGTAGGATAGGTTTCTGAAAAACATCGCAGGGTGGTGAGCATTGTAAGGGTTTCTATCAGGCCTTTCACTAGTAGGAGTGAGAAAAACGTCACGGGGTGGTTTGCTTCGGATGGCCTGAATTCGGATAGGCAGTGAGTGGCAGTGGAGTGTGGAGAAAAGCAACACGGCGTGGTGACAATGGGGAGGTCAGGAAACAGACTGTGGCAATGTAGGATAGGTTTCTGAAAAACATCGCAGAGTGGTGCGCATTGTAAGGGTTTCTAACAGGCCATTCACTAGTCGGAGAGAGAAAAACATCAGCGAGTGGTGTGAATCGGATGGCCTGAATTCGGAGAGGCAGTGAGTGGCAATGTAGGATGGAGAAAAGCACCACGGGGTGGTCAGAAAGGGGAGGTGAGCAAAAATGCAGTGGCAATGCTGGATAGGTTTCTGAAAAACATCGCGGAGTTGTGCGCATTGTAAGGGATTCTTCAAGGCAATTCACAAGTAGGATTGAGAAAAACATCATGGGGTGGTGTGAATCGGAAGGCCAGAATTAGGATAGGTAGTGAGTGACATTGTAGGATGGAGAAAAGCACCACGGGGTGGTCCGCATGGGGAGGTGCGGAAAAATGCGGTGGCAATGCAGGATAGTTTTCTGAAAAACATCGCAGTGTGGTGTGCATTGCAAGGATTTCTAACAAGCAATTTTTTAGTAGGAGTGAGAAAAACATCAGGGATGGTGTGTATCGGCAGGCCTGATTTACGATAGCCATTGAGTGACAATGTAGGATGGAGAAAAGCACCACGGGGTGGTCAGCATTGGGAGGTCAGGATACATGCGGTGGGTTTTAGGATAGGTTTCTGAAAAACATCCCGGGGTGTTGCGTATTGTAAAGGTTTCTAACAGGCCATTCACTAGTAGGAGTGATAAAAACATCACAGGGTGATGTGAATCAGAGTGTCTGAATTAGATTAGGCAGTGAGTGGCAATGTAGCATGGAGAAAGGCACCACAGGGTGCTCAACATGTGGAGGTCAGGAAACATGCGGTGGCAATGTAGGATAGGTTTCTGAAAAACATCGCGGGGTGGTGTGCATTGTAAGTGTTTGTAACAGGCCATTCACTAGTAGGAGTTAGAAAAACATCATGGGGTGGTGTGAATCGGAGGGCCTGAATTAAAATAGGCAGTGCGTTGCAATGGAGGATGGAGAAAAGCACCACGGGGTTGTCAGCATGGGGAGGTCAGGAAACACTCAGTGGCAATGTAGGATAGGTTACTGAAAAACATCGCGGGGTGGTTCGCATTGTAAGGGTTTCTAACAGGCCTTTCACTAGTAGAAGTGATAAAAACGTCACGGGGTTGTTTCCTTCGGAGGGCCTGAAATAGGATAGGCAGTGTGTGGCAATGTAGGATGGAGAAAACACCAAGTAGTGGTGCGCATGGGGAGTTCAGGAAACATGCAGTGGCATTGTAGGATAGGTTTGTGAAAAACATCGCGGGGTGGTGCGCCTTGAAAGGTTTTCTAAGAGGCAAATCACTAGTAGGAGTGAGAAAAACATCACGGGGTGTTGTGAATCTGAGGGCCTGAATTAGGATAGGCAGTGAGCAGCAATGTAGGATTTAGGAAAGCACCACGGGTTGGTCAGAATGGAGAGGTCAGGAAATATGCGGCAATGAGAATAGGTTTCTGTAAAACATCGTGTGGTGGTGCGCATTGTAAGGGATTTCAACAGGCCATTCACTAGTAGGAGTGAGAAAAAAATCACGGGGTGGTGTGAATCGGAGGGCCAGAATAAGATTAGGCAGTGAGTGGTAATGTAGATTGGAGAAAAGCAAAATGGCGTGGTGAGCATGGGGAGTTCAGGAAACATGCAGTGGCAATGTAGGATAGGTTACTGAAAAACATCGCGGGGTGGTTCGCATTGTAAGGGTTTCTAACAGGCCTTTCACTAGTAGGAGTGATAAAAACGTCACGGGGTTGTTTGCTTCGGAGGGCCTGAAATAGGATAGGCAGTGTGTGGCAATGTAGGATGGAGAAAACACCAAGTGGTGGTCCGCATGGGGAGGTCAGGAAACATGCAGTGGCATTGTAGGATAGGTTTCTGAAAAACATCGCGGGGTGGTGCGCCTTGAAAGGTTTTCTAAGAGGCAAATCACTAGTAGGAGTGAGAAAAACATCACGGGGTGGTGTGAATCTGAGGGCCTGAATTAGGATAGGCAGTGAGCGGCAATGTAGGATTTAGGAAAGCACCACGGTTTGGTCAGAATGGAGAGGTCAGGAAACATGCGGCAATGAGAATAGGTTTCTGTAAAACATCGTGTGGTGCTGCGCATTGTAAGGGATTCTAACAGGCCATTCACTAGTAGGAGTGAGAAAAAAATCACGGGGTGGTGTGAATCGGAGGGCCAGAATAAGATTAGGCAGTGAGTGGTAATGTAGAATGGAGAAATGCAAGACGGCGTGGTGAGCATGGGGAGTTCAGGAAACATGCAGTGGCAATGTAGGATAGGTTTCTGAAAAACATCGCGGGGTGGTGAGCATTGTAAGGGTGTCTATCAGGCCTTTCACTAGTAGGAGTGAGAAAAACGTCACGGGGTGGTTTGCTTCGGATGGCCTGAATTCGGATAGGCAGTGAGTGGCAGTGGAGTGTGGAGAAAAGCAACACGGCGTGGTGACAATGGGGAGGTCAGGAAACAGGCTGTGGCAATGTCGGATAGGTTTCTGAAAAACATCGTAGAGTGGTGCGCATTGTAAGGGTTTCTAACAGGCCATTCACTAGTCGGAGAGAGAAAAACATCAGCGAGTGGTGTGAATCGGATGGCCTGAATTCGGAGAGGCAGTCAGTGGCAATGTAGGATGGAGAAAAGCACCACGGGGTGGTCAGAAAGGGGAGGTGAGCAAAAATGCAGTGGCAATGCTGGATAGGTTTCTGAAAAACATCGCGGAGTTGTGCGCATTGTAAGGGATTCTTCAAGGCAATTCACAAGTAGGATTGAGAAAAACATCACGGGGTGGTGTGAATCGGAAGGCCAGAATTAGGATAGGTAGTGAGTGACATTGTAGGATGGAGAAAAGCACCACGGGGTGGTCAGCATGGGGAGGGCAGGAAACATGCGGTGGCAATGTAGGATAGGTTTCTGAAAAACATCGTGGGGTGGTTTGCATTGTAAGGGTTTCTAACATGATATTCACTAGTAGGAGTTAGAAAAACATCACGGGGTGGTGTGAATCGGAGGGCCTGATGTACGATAGGCATTGAGTGGCCATGTAGGACAGAGAAAATCACCATGGGGTGGTCAGCATGATGAGGTCAGGAAACATGCTTTGGCAATGTAGGAAAAGTTTCTGAAAAACATTGCGGGGTGGTGCGCATGGTAAGGGTTTCTAACAGGCCATTCACTAGTAGGAGTGAGAAAAACATCATGGGGTGGGGTGAATCGAAGGGCCTGAATTACAATAGGCAGTGAGTGGCAATGTAGGATGGAGAAAACACAAAGGGGTGGTCAGAATGGGGAGGTCAGGAAACATGCGGTGGTAATGTAGGATAGGTTTCCGAAACACATCGCAGAGTGGTGCGCATTGTAAGAGTTGCTAAAAGGCCATTCACTGGTAGGATAGAGAAAAATTTCCCGGGGTGGTATCAATCGGAGGGCCTGTATTAGGATAGGCAGTGAGTGGCAATGTAGTTTGGAGAAAAGCTCCACGGGGTGGTCAGCATGGGGAGGTCAGGAAACATGCGGTAGCAATGTAGCATGTGTTTCTGAAAAACATTGCGTGGTGGTGCGCGTTGTAAGGGTTTCAAAGAGGCCATTCACTAGTAGGAGTTAGAAAATCATCGCGGAGTGGTGTGTAACCTTGGGCCTGAATTACGATAGGCAGTGAGTGGCAATGTAGGATACAGAAAAGCACCACATGGTGGTCAGCATGGGTAGGTCAGGAAATATGCGGTGGCAATGTTGGATATGTTCCTGTAAAAAATCGCGGGGTCTTGCGCATTGTAAGGTTTTCTTATAGGTCATTCACTAGTAGGAGTGAGAAAAACATGACGGGGTGGTGTGAATCGGAGGGCCTGAGTTAGATTAGGCAGTGAGTGGCAATGTAAGATCTAGCAAAGCAAGACGGGGCGGTGAGCATTGGGAGGTCAGGAGACATGCAGTGGCAATGTAGGATAGCTTTCTGAAAAACATCGCGGGGTGGTGCGAACTGTGAGGGTTTGGAACAGACAATTCACTAGTAGGAGTGAGAAAAACATCACGGGGTGGTATGAATCGGAGGGCCTGAATTAGGATAGGCAGTGTGTGGCAATGTAGGATGGAGAAAAGCACCACGGGTGGTCAGCATGGGGAGATCGGGAAACATGAGGTCGCAATGTAGGATAGGTTTCTGAAAAATATCTCGGGGTGGTGCGCAATGTAAGGGTTTCTAACAGACCCTTCACTAGTAGGAGTGTGAAAAGCATCACAGGAGGGTGTGAATTGGAGGGCTTGAATTCGGATAGGCAGTGAGTGGCAATGTAGGATGGAGAAAACAACAAGTGGTGGTCAGCATTGGAAGGTCAGGAAACATGCGGTGGCAATGTAGGATAGGTTTCTGAACAACATCGGGGGTGATCCGCATTGTAAGGTTTGCTAACAGGCCATTCACTAGTAAGAGTGAGGAAAACATCACGGGGTGGTGTGAATCAGAGGTACTGAATTAGCATAGGCAGTGATTGGCAATGTAGGATGGGGAAAAGCACCACGGGGTGGTCAGAATGGGGAGGTCATTAAACATGTGGTGGCAATGTAGGATAGGTTTCTGAAAAACTTCGCGGGGTGAGGCGCATTGTAAGAGTTTGTAACAGGCCATTCACTAGTAGCCGTGAGAAAAACATCATGGGGTGGTTGGAATCGGTGTGTCTGAATTAGGATAGGCAGTGAGTGGCAATGTAGGATGGAGAAAAGCACCACAGGCTATTCAGCATGAGGAGCTCAGCAAACATGCGGTGGCAATGTAGGATAGGTTTCTGAAACACATCGCAGAGTGGTGCGCATTGTAAAGGTGGCTAAAAGGCCATTCACTGGTAGGGTAGAGAAAAAGTTCCCGGGGTGGTGTCAATCGGAGGGCCTGTATTAGGATAGGCAGTGAGTGGCAATGTAGTTTGGAGAAAAGCACCATGGGGTGGTCAGCATGGGGAGGTCAGGAAACATGCGGTAGCAATGTAGCATGGGTGTCTGAAAAACATTGCGTGGTGGTGCGCGTTGTAAGGGTTTCAAACAGGCCATTCACTAAGAGGAGTTAGAAAAACAACACGGGGTGGTGTGAATTGGAGGGCCTGAATTAACATAGGCAGTGAGTGGCAATGCAGGATGGAGAAAAGCACCATGAGGTTGTCAGCATGGGGAGGTCAGGAAAAATGCGGCAGCAATGTCGAATAGGTTTCTGAAAAACATCGTGTGGTGGTGCACAATGTAAGTGTTTCTAACAGGCCATTCACTAGCAGGAGTGAGAAAAACATCACGGGGTGGTGTGAATCAGAGGTCCTGAATTAGATTAGGCAGTGAGTGGCAATGTAGGATCTAGCCAAGCAAGACACGGCGGTGAGCTTGGGGAGGTCAGGAAACATGCAGTGGCAATGTAGGATAGGTTTCTGAAAAACATCGCGGGGTGGTGAGCATTGTAAGGGTTTCTATCAGGCCTTTCACTAGTAGGAGTGAGAAAAACGTCACGGTGTGGTTTAATTCGGATGGCCTGAATTCGGATAGGCAGTGAGTGGAGGTGGAGTGTGGAGAAAAGCAACACGGCGTGGTGACAATGGGGAGGTCAGGAAGCAGGCTGTGGCAATGTAGGATAGGTTTCTGAAAAACATCGCAGAGTGGTGCGCATTGTAAGGGTTTCTAACAGGCCATTCACTAGTCGGAGAGAGAAAAACATCAGCGAGTGGTGTGAATCGGATGGCCTGAATTCGGAGAGGCAGTGAGTGGCAATGTAGGATGGAGAAAAGCACCACGGGGTGGTCAGAAAGGGGAGGTGAGCAAAAATGCAGTGGCAATGCTGGATAGGTTTCTGAAAAACATCGCGGAGTTGTGCGCATTGTAAGGGATGCTTCAAGGCAATTCACAAGTAGGATTGAGAAAAACATCATGAGGTGGTGTGAATCGGAAGGTCAGAATTAGGATAGGTAGTGAGTGACATTGTAGGATGGAGAAGAGCACCACGGGGTGGTCCGCATGGGGAGGTGCGGAAAAATGCGGTGGCAATGCAGGATAGTTTTCTGAAAAACATCGCGGTGTGGTGTGCATTGCAAGGATTTCTAACAAGCAATTCACTAGTAGGAGTGAGAAAAACATCAGGGGTGGTGTGTATCGGCGGGCCTGATTTACGATAGGCATTGAGTGACAATGTAGGATGGAGAAAAGCACCACGGGGTGGTCAGCATTGGGAGGTCAGGATACATGCGGTGGCAATTTAGGATAGGTTTCTGAAAAACATCCCGGGGTGTTGCGTATTGTAAAGGTTTCTAACAGGCCATTCACTAGTAGGAGTGATAAAAACATCACAGGGTGATGTGAATCAGAGTGTCTGAATTAGATTAGGCAGTGAGTGGCAATGTAGCATGGAGAAAGGCACCACAGAGTGCTCAACATGTGGAGGTCAGGAAACATGCGGTGGCAATGTAGGATAGGTTTCTGAAAAACATCGCGGGGTGGTGCGCATTGTAAGTGTTTGTAACAGGCCATTCACTAGTAGGAGTTAGAAAAACATCATGGGGTGGTGTGAATCGGAGGGCCTGAATTAAAATAGGCAGTGCGTTGCAATGGAGGATGGAGAAAAGCACCACGGGGTTGTCAGCATGGGGAGGTCAGGAAACATGCAGTGGCATTGTAGGATAGGTTTCTGAAAAACATCGCGGGGTGGTGCGCCTTGAAAGGTTTTCTAAGAGGCAAATCACTAGTACGAGTGAGAAAAACATCACGGGGTGGTGTGAATCGGAGGGCCTGAATTAGGATAGGCAGTGAGCGGCAATGTAGGATTTAGGAAAGCACCACGGGTTGGTCAGAATGGAGAGGTCAGGAAATATGCGGCAATGAGAATAGGTTTCTGTAAAACATCGTGTGGTGGTGCGCATTGTAAGGGATTTTAACAGGCCATTCACTAGTAGGAGTGAGAAAAAAATCACGGGGTGGTGTGAATCGGAGGGCCTGAGTTAGTTTAGGCAGTGAATGGCAATGTAGCATCTAGCAAAACAAGACGGGGCGGTGAGCATGGGGAGGTCAGGAAACATGCAGTGGCAATATAGGATAGGTTTCTGAAAAACATCGCGGTGTGGTGCGCATTGTGAGGGTTTCGCACAGGCAATTCACTAGTAGGAGTGAGAAAAACATCACGGGGTGTTATGAATCGGAGGGCCTGAATTAGGATAGGCAGTGATTGGCAATGTAGGATGGAGAAAAGCACCATGGGGTGGAGAGCATGGGGAGGTCAGGAAACATGCGGTGGCAAAGTAGGATAGGTATCGGAAAACCTTCGCGTGGTGGTGCACATTGCAAGGGTTTCTAACAGGCCATTCACTTGTAGGAGTGTGATAAACATCATGGGGTGGTGTGAATCGGGGACCTGACTTACGATAGGCAGTGAGTGACAATGCAGGATGGAGAAAAGCACCACGGGGTGGTCAGCATGGGGAGTTAGGAAACATGTGGTGGCAAGGTAGGATAGGTTCCTGAAAAACATGGCGGAGCGGTGCGCTTTGTAAGGGTTTCTAAAAGGCCATTCACTAGTAGGAGTGAGAAAAACATCATGGGGTGGGGTGAATCGAAGGGCCTGAATTACGATAGGCAGTGAGTGGCAATGTAGAATGGAGAAACACCAAGGGGTGGTCAGCATGGGGAGGTCAGGAAACATGCGGTTGCAATGTAGGATAGATTTCTGAAAAACATCGGGGGTGGTGCACATTGTAAGGTTTTCTAACAGGTCATTCACGAGTAGTAGTGAGAAAAACATCACTGGGTGGTGTGAATCGGATGGCCTGAATTAGAATACGCAGTGAGTGGCAATGTAGGATCTAGCAGAGCAAGACGGGGCGGTGAGAATGGGGAGGTCAGGAAACATGCAGTGGCAATGTAGGATAGGTTTCTGAAAATCATTGTGGTGTGGTGCGCATTGTAAGGGTTTCTAACAGGCCATTCACTAGTAGGAGTGAGAAAAACAACATGGGGTAGTGTGAATCAGAGGGCCTGAATTAGATTAGGCAGTGTGTGTTAATGTAGGATGGAGAAAAGCAAGAAGCCGTGGTGAGCATGGGTAGGGCAGGACAGATGCAGTGACAATGTAGGATAGGTTTCTGAAAAACATCGCGGAGTGGTGCGCATTGTATGGTTTTCTAACAGGCCATTCACTAGTAGGAGTGAGAAAAACATCACGGGGTGGTGTGAATCAGAGGGTCTGAATTAGCATAGGCAATGAATGGCAATGTAGGATGGAGAAAAGCATCACCCTGTAGTTAGCAAGGCGAGGACTGGAAACATGCGGTGTCAAAGTAGGATAGGTTTCTGAAAAACATTGAGGGGTGTTGCGCATTGTAAGGTTTTCTAACAGGCCATTCACTAGTAAGAGTGAGAAAAACATCATTGGGTGGTGTGAATCTGAGGGCCTGAATTAGATTAGGCAGTGAGTGGCAATGTAGGATCTAGCAAAGCAAGACGGGGCGGTGAGCATGGGGAGGTCAGGATACATCAAGTGGCAATGTAGGATAGGTTTTGGAAAAACATCGCGAGGTGGTGCGCATTGTAAGGGTTTCTAACAGGTAATTCACTGGTAGGAGTGAGAAAAACCTCATGGGGTGATGTGAATTGGAGGGTCTGCATTAGAATAGGCAGTGAGCAGCAATGTAGGATGGCGAAGCACAACGGGGTGGATAGCATGGGGACGTCAGGCAACATGCAGTGTCAAAGTAGGATAGGTTTCTGAAAAACATTGCGGCGAGGTTAGCATTACAAGGGATTCTAACAGGCCATTCACAAGTAGGAGTAAGAAAAACATCACAGGGTGTGTGAATCGGAGGGCCTGAGTTAGAATAGCCAGTGAGTGGCAATGTAGGATCGAGAAACGCATCAAGGGGTGGTCAGCATTGGGAGGTAAGGAAACATGCGGTGGCAATGTAGGATAGGTTTCTGAAAAATATCGCGGAGTGGTGCCCATTGTATGGTTTTCTAACAGGCCATTCACTAGTAGGAGTGAGAAAAACATCACGGGCTGGTGTGAATCAGAGGGCCTGATTTAGCATACGCAGTGAGTGGCAATGCAGGATGGAGAAAAGCATCACCACGTAGTTAGCAAGGCGATGTCAGGAAAAATGCGGTGGCAATGTAGGATAGGTTTCAGAAAAACATCGCGGGGTGGTGTGCATTGTAAGGGTTTCTAACAAGCCATTCACTAGTAGGAGTGAGAAAAACATCATCGGGTGGTGTGAATTGGAGGGCCTGAATTAGATTAGGCAGTGAGTGGCAATGTAGGATCTAGCAAAGCAACACGGGGCTTTGAGCATTGGGAGGTCAGGAAACATGCGGTGGCAATGTAGGATAGGTTTCTGAAAAACATCGCGGGGTGGTGCTCATTGTAAGGGTTTCTAACATGGCATTCACTAGTAGGAGTGAGAAAAACATCACGGGGTGGTGTGAATTGGAGGGCCTGAATTAGCATAGGAAGTGAGTGGCAATGAAGGTTGGAGAAAACACCTGGGGTGGTCAGCATGGGGAGGTCAGGAAACATGAGGTGGCAATGTAGGACAGGTTTCTGAAAAAAATCACGTGGTGGTGTGTATTGTAAGGGTTTCTAACAGGCCATTCACTAGTAGCAGTGAGAAACACATCATGGGGTGCGGTGAATCGGAGGGCCTGAATTACGATAAGCAGTGATTGACAATGTAGGTTGGCGAAAAGCACCACAGGGTGGTCAGCATGTGGAGGTCAGGAAACATACAGTGGCAATGTAGGATAGGTTTCTGAAAAACATCGCGGGGTGGGGCGCATTGTAAGGGTTTCTAACATGGCATTCACTAGTAGGAGTGAGAAAAACATCACGGGGTGGTGTGAATTGGAGGGCCTGAATTAGCATAGGAAGTGAGTGGCAATGAAGGGTGGAGAAAACACCTGGGGTGGTCAGCATGGGGAGGTCAGGAAACATGAGGTGGCAATGTAGGACAGATTTCTGAAAAAAATCAGGTGGTGGTGTGTATTGTAAGGGTTTCTAACAGGCCATTCACTAGTAGCAGTGAGAAACACATCATGGGGTGCGGTGAATCGGAGGGCCTGAATTACGATAAGCAGTGATTGACAATGTAGGTTGGCGAAAAGCACCACAGGGTGGTCAGCATGTGGAGGTCAGGAAACATGCAGTGGCAATGTAGGATAGGTTTCTGAAAAACATCGTGGGGTGGTTTGCATTGTAAGGGTTTCTAACATGATATTCACTAGTAGGAGTTAGAAAAACATCACGGTGTGGTATGAATCGGAGTGTCTGAATTAGATTAGGCAGTGAGTGGTAATGTAGAATGGAGAAAAGAAAGAAGGCGTGGTGAGCATGGGGAGTTCAGGAAACATGCAGTGTCAATGTAGGATAGGTTTCTGAAAAACATCGCGGGTTGGTGCACATTGTAAGGGTTTCTAATAGGCCATTCACTAGTAGGAGTGAGAAAAACATCACGGGTGGAGTGAATCAGAGGGCCTGAATTAGCATATTCAGTGAGTGGCAATGTAGGATGGAGAAAAGCACCACGGGGTGGTGCGCATGGGGAGGTGAGGACAAATGCGGTGTCAATGCAGGATAGATTTCTGAAAAACATCGCGGTGTGGTGTGCATTGCAAGGATTTCTAACAAGCAATTCACTAGTAGGAGTGAGAAAAACATCACGGGGTGGTGTGTATCGGCGGGCCTGATTTACGATAGGCATTGAGTGACAATGTAGGATGGAGAAAAGCACCACGGGGTGGTCAGCATGGGGAGGTCAGGATACATGCGGTGGCAATTTAGGATAGGTTTCTGAAAAACATCCCGGGGTGTTGCGTATTGTAAAGGTTTCTAACAGGCCATTCACTAGTAGGAGTGATAAAAACATCACAGGGTGATGTGAATCAGAGTGTCTGAATTAGATTAGGCAGTGAGTGGCAATGTAGCATGGAGAAAGGCACCACGGGGTGCTCAACATGTGGAGGTCAGGAAACATGCGGTGGCAATGTAGGATAGGTTTCTGAAAAACATCGCGGGATGGTGCGCATTGTAAGTGTTTGTAACAGGCCATTCACTAGTAGGAGTTAGAAAAACATCATGGGGTGGTGTGAATCGGAGGGCCTGAATTAAAATAGGCAGTGCGTTGCAATGGAGGATGGAGAAAAGCACCACGGGGTTGTCAGCATGGGGAGGTCAGGAAAAATGCGGCAGCAATGTAGAATAGGTTTCTGAAAAACACCATGGGGTGGTGTGCATTGTAAGTGTTTCTAACAGGCCGTTCACTAGTAGGAGTTAGAAAAACATCACAGGGTGGTGTGAATCGGAGGGCCTGAGTTAGTTTAGGCAGTGAATGGCAATGTAGCATCTAGCAAAACAAGACGGGGCGGTGAGCATGGGGAGGTCAGGAATCATGCAGTGGCAATATAGGATAGGTTTCTGAAAAACATCGCGGTGTGGTGCGCATTTTAAGTGTTTCTAACAGGTCGTTCACTAGTAGGAGTGATAAAAACATCACAGGGTGATGTGAATCAGAGTGTCTGAATTAGATTAGGCAGTGATTGGCAATGTAGGATGGAGAAAAGCACCACGGGGTGGAGAGCATGGGGAGGTCAGGAAACATGCGGTGGCAAAGTAGGATAGGTATCGGAAAAACTTCGCGGGGTGGTGCACATTGCAAGGGTTTCTAACAGGCCATTCACTAGTAGGAGTGTGAAAAACATCATGGGGTGGTGTGAATCGGGGACCTGACTTACGATAGGCAGTGAGTGACAATGCAGGATGGAGAAAAGCACCACGGGGTGGTCAGCATGGGGAGTTAGGAAACATGTGGTGGCAAGGTAGGATAGGTTCCTGAAAAACATGGCGGAGCGGTGCGCTTTGTAAGGGTTTCTAAAAGGCCATTCACTAGTAGGAGTGAGAAAAACATCATGGGGTGGGGTGAATCGAAGGGCCTGAATTACGATAGGCAGTGAGTGGCAATGTAGAATGGAGAAACACCAAGGGGTGGTCAGCATGGGGAGGTCAGGAAACATGCGGTTGCAATGTAGGATAGATTTCTGAAAAACATCGGGGGTGGTGCGCATTGTAAGGTTTTCTAACAGGTTATTCACGAGTAGTAGTGAGAAAAACATCACTGGGTGGTGTGAATCGGATGGCCTGAATTAGAATACGCAGTGAGTGGCAATGTAGGATCTAGCAGAGCAAGACGGGGCGGTGAGAATGGGGAGGTCAGGAAACATGCAGTGGCAATGTAGGATAGGTTTCTGAAAATCATTGCGGTGTGGTGCGCATTGTAAGGGTTTCTAACAGGCCATTCACTAGTAGGAGTGAGAAAAACAACATGGGGTGGTGTGAATCAGAGGGCCTGAATTAGATTAGGCAGTGTGTGTTAATGTAGGATGGAGAAAAGCAAGAAGCCGTGGTGAGCATGGGTAGGGCAGGACAGATGCAGTGACAATGTAGGATAGGTTTCTGAAAAACATCGCGGAGTGGTGCGCATTGTATGGTTTTCTCACAGGCCATTCACTTGTAGGAGTGAGAAAAACATCACGGGGTGGTGTGAATCAGAGGGTCTGAATTAGCATAGGCAATGAGTGGCAATGTAGGATGGAGAAAAGCATCACCCTGTAGTTAGCAAGGCGAGGACTGGAAACATGCGGTGTCAAAGTAGGATAGGTTTCTGAAAAACATTGAGGGGTGTTGCGCATTGTAAGGTTTTCTAACAGGCCATTCACTAGTAAGAGTGAGAAAAACATCATTGGGTGGTGTGAATCTGAGGGCCTGAATTAGATTAGGCAGTGAGTGGCAATGTAGGATCTAGCAAAGCAAGACGGGGCGGTGAGCATGGGGAGGTCAGGATACATCAAGTGGCAATGTAGGATAGGTTTTGGAAAAACATCGCGAGGTGGTGCGCATTGTAAGGGTTTCTAACAGGTAATTCACTGGTAGGAGTGAGAAAAACCTCATGGGGTGGTGTAAATTGGAGGGTCTGCATTGGAATAGGCAGTGAGCAGCAATGTAGGATGGAGAAGCACAACGGGGTGGATAGCATGGGGACGTCAGGCAACATGCAGTGTCAAAGTAGGATAGGTTTCTGAAAAACATTGCGGGGTGGTTAGCATTACAAGGGTTTCTAACAGGCCATTCACAAGTAGGAGTAAGAAAAACATCACAGGGTGTGTGAATCGGAGGGCCTGAGTTAGAATAGCCAGTGAGTGGCAATGTAGGATTGAGAAACGCATCAATGGGTGGTCAGCATTGGGAGGTAAGGAAACATGCGGTGGCAATGTAGGATAGGTTTCTGAAAAATATCGCGGAGTGGTGCCCATTGTATGGTTTTCTAACAGGCCATTCACTAGTAGGAGTGAGAAAAACATCACGGGCTGGTGTGAATCAGAGGGCCTGAATTAGCATACGCAGTGAGTGGCAACGCAGGATGGAGAAAAGCATCACCACGTAGTTAGCAAAGCGATGTCAGGAAAAATGCGGTGGCAATGTAGGATAGGTTTCAGAAAAACATCGCAGGGTGGTGTGCATTGTAAGGGTTTCTAACAAGCCATTCACTAGTAGGAGTGAGAAAAACATCATCGGGTGGTGTGAATTGGAGGGCCTGAATTAGATTAGGCAGTGAGTGGCAATGTAGGATCTAGAAAAGCAACACGGGGATTTGAGCATGGGGAGGTCAGGAAACATGCGGTGGCAATGTAGGATAGGTTTCTGAAAAACATCACGGGGTGGTGCTCATTGTAAGGGTTTCTAACATGGCATTCACTAGTAGAAGTGAGAAAAACATCATGGGGCGGTGTGAATTGGAGGGCCTGAATTAGCATAGGAAGTGAGTGTCAATGAAGGGTGGAGAAAACACCTGGGGTGGTCAGCATGGGGAGGTCAGGAAACATGAGGTGGCAATGTAGGACAGGTTTCTGAAAAAAATCACGTGGTGGTGTGTATTGTAAGGGTTTCTAACAGGCCATTCACTAGTAGCAGTGAGAAACACATCATGGGGTTCGGTGAATCGGAGGGCCTGAATTACGATAAGCAGTGATTGACAATGTAGGTTGGCGAAAAGCACCACAGGGTGGTCAGCATGTGGAGGTCAGGAAACATGCAGTGGCAATGTAGGATAGGTTTCTGAAAAACATCGCGGGGTGGGGCGCATTGAAAGGTTTTCTAACAGGCCAATCACTAGTAGGAGTGAGAAAAACATCACGGTGTTGTATGAATCGGAGTGTCTGAATTAGATTAGGCAGTGAGTGGTAATGTAGAATGGAGAAAAGAAAGACGGCGTGGTGAGCATGGGGAGTTCAGGAAACATGCAGTGTCAATGTAGGATAGGTTTCTGAAAAACATCGCGGGGTGGTGCACATTGTAAGGGTTTCTAATAGGCCATTCACTAGTAGGAGTGAGTAAAACATCACGGGGTGGTGTGAATTGGAGGGCCTGAATTAACATAGGCAGTGAGTGGCAATGTAGGATGGAGAAATCCACCATGGGGTTGTCAGCATGGGGAGGTGAGGAAAAATGCGGCAGCAATGTCGAATAGGTTTCTGAAAAACATCGTGGGGTGGTGCGCAATGTAAGTGTTTCTAACAGGCCATTCACGAGTAGGAGTGAGAAAAACATCACGGGGTGGTGTGAATCAGAGGTCCTGAATTAGATTAGGCAGTGAGTGGCAATGTAGGATCTAGCCAAGCAAGACAGGGCGGTGAGCTTGGGGAGGTCAGGAAACATGCAGTGGCAATGTAGGATAGGTTTCTGAAAAACATCGTGGAGTGGTGTGCATTGTAAGGGTTTCTAACAGGCCATTCACTAGTAGGAGTGAGAAAAACATCACGGGTGGAGTGAATCTGAGGGCCTGAATTAGCATATTCAGTGAGTGGCAATGTAGGATGGAGAAAAGCACCACGGGGTGGTCCGCATGGGGAGGTGAGGACAAATGCGGTGTCAATGCAGGATAGTTTTCTGAAAAACATCGCGGTGTGGTGTGCATTGCAAGGATTTCTAACAAGCAATTCACTAGTAGGAGTGAGAAAAACATCACGGGGTGGTGTGTATCGGCGGGCCTGATTTACGATAGGCATTGAGTGACAATGTAGGATGGAGAAAAGCACCATGGGATGGTCAGCATGGGGAGGTCAGGATACATGCGGTGGCAATTTAGTATAGGTTTCTGAAAAACATCCCGGGGTGTTGCGTATTGTAAAGGTTTCTAACAGGCCATTCACTAGTAGGAGTGATAAAAACATCACAGGGTGATGTGAATCAGAGTGTCTGAATTAGATTAGGCAGTGAGTGGCAATGTAGCATGGAGAAAGGCACCACGGGGTGCTCAACATGTGGAGGTCAGGAAACATGTGGTGGCAATGTAGGATAGGTTTCTGAAAAACATCGCGGGGTGGTGCGCATTGTAAGTGTTTGTAACAGGCCATTCACTAGTAGGAGTTAGAAAAACATCATGGGGTGGTGTGAATCGGAGGGCCTGAATTAAAATAGGCAGTGCGTTGCAATGGAGGATGGAGAAAAGCACCACGGGGTTGTCAGCATGGGGAGGTCAGGAAAAATGCGGCAGCAATGTAGAATAGGTTTCTGAAAAACTCCGTGGGTTGGTGTGCATTGTAAGTGTTTCTAACAGACCGTTCACTAGTAGGAGTGAGAAAAACATCACAGGGTGGTGTGAATCGGAGGGCCTGAGTTAGTTTAGGCAGTGAATGGCAATGTAGCATCTAGCAAAACAAGACGGGGCGGTGAGCATGGGGAGGTCAGGAAACATGCAGTGGCAATATAGGATAGGTTTCTGAAAAACATCGCGGTGTGGTGCGCATTGTGAGGGTTTCGCACAGGCAATTCACTAGTAGGAGTGAGAAAAACATCACGGCGTGTTATGAATCGGAGGGCCTGAATTAGGATAGGCAGTGATTGGCAATGTAGGATGGAGAAAAGCACCACGGGGTGGAGAGCTTGGGGAGGTCAGGAAACATGCGGTGGCAAAGTAGGATAGGTATCGGAAAAACTTCGCTGGGTGGTGCACATTGCAAGGGTTTCTAACAGGCCATTCACTAGTAGGAGTGTGAAAAACATCATGGGGTGGTGTGAATCGGGGACCTGACTTACGATAGGCAGTGAGTTACAATGCAGGATGGAGAAAAGCACCACGGGGTGGTCAGCATGGGGAGTTAGGAAACATGTGGTGGCAAGGTAGGATAGGTTCCTGAAAAACATGGCGGAGCGGTGCGCTTTGTAAGGGTTTCTAAAAGGCCATTCACTAGTAGGAGTGAGAAAAACATCATGGGGTGGGGTGAATCGAAGGGCCTGAATTACGATAGGCAGTGAGTGGCAATGTAGAATGGAGAAACACCAAGGGGTGGTCAGCATGGGGAGGTCAGGAAACATGCGGTTGCAATTTAGAATAGATTTCTGAAAAACATGGGGGTGGTGCGCATTGTAAGGTTTTCTAACAGGTCATTCACGAGTAGTAGTGAGAAAAACATCACTGGGTGGTGTGAATCGGATGGCCTGAATTAGAATGCGCAGTGAGTGGCAATGTAGGATCTAGCAGAGCAAGACGGGGCGGTGAGAATGGGGAGGTCAGGAAACATGCAGTGGCAATGTAGGATAGGTTTCTGAAAATCATTGCGGTGTGGTGCGCATTGTAAGGGTTTCTAACAGGCCATTCACTAGTAGGAGTGAGAAAAACAACATGGGGTGGTGTGAATCAGAGGGCCTGAATTAGATTAGGCAGTGTGTGTTAATGTAGGATGGAGAAAAGCAAGAAGCCGTGGTGAGCATGGGTAGGGCAGGACAGATGCAGTGACAATGTAGGATAGGTTTCTGAAAAACATCGCGGAGTGGTGCGCATTGTATGGTTTTCTCACAGGCCATTCACTAGTAGGAGTGAGAAAAACATCACGGGGTGGTGTGAATCAGAGGGTCTGAATTAGCATAGGCAATGAGTGGCAATGTAGGATGGAGAAAAGCATCACCCTGTAGTTAGCAAGGCGAGGACTGGAAACATGCGGTGTCAAAGTAGGATAGGTTTCTGAAAAACATTGAGGGGTGTTGCGCATTGTAAGGTTTTCTAACAGGCCATTCACTAGTAAGAGTGAGAAAAACATCATTGGGTGGTGTGAATCTGAGGGCCTGAATTAGATTAGGCAGTGAGTGGCAATGTAGGATCTAGCAAAGCAAGACGGGGCGGTGAGCATGGGGAGGTCAGGATACATCAAGTGGCAATGTAGGATAGGTTTTGGAAAAACATCGCGAGGTGGTGCGCATTGTAAGGGTTTCTAACAGGTAATTCACTGGTAGGAGTGAGAAAAACCTCATGGGGTGGTGTAAATTGGAGGGTCTGCATTGGAGTAGGCAGTGAGCAGCAATGTAGGATGGAGAAGCACAACGGGGTGGATAGCATGGGGACGTCAGGAAACATGCAGTGTCAAAGTAGGATAGGTTTCTGAAAAACATTGCGGGGTGGTTAGCATTACAAGGGTTTCTAACAGGCCATTCACAAGTAGGAATAAGAAAAACATCACAGGGTGTGTGAATCGGAGGGCCTGAGTTAGAATAGCCAGTGAGTGGCAATGTAGGATCGAGAAACGCATCAAGGGGTGGTCAGCATTGGGAGGTAAGGAAACATGCGGTGGCAATGTAGGATAGGTTTCTGAAAAATATCGCGGAGTGGTGCCCATTGTATGGTTTTCTAACAGGCCATTCACTAGTAGGAGTGAGAAAAACATCACGGGCTGGTGTGAATCAGAGGGCCTGAATTAGCATACGCAGTGAGTGGCAATGCAGGATGGAGAAAAGCATCACCACGTAGTTAGCAAGGCGATGTCAGGAAAAATGCGGTGGCAATGTAGGATAGGTTTCAGAAAAACATCGCGGGGTGGTGTGCATTGTAAGGGTTTCTAACAAGCCATTCACTAGTAGGAGTGAGAAAAACATCATCGGGTGGTGTGAATTGGAGGGCCTGAATTAGATTAGGCAGTGAGTGGCAATGTAGGATCTAGCAAAGCAAAACGGGGCTTTGAGCATGGGGAGGTCAGGAAACATGCGGTGGCAATGTAGGATAGGTTTCTGAAAAACATCGTGGGGTGGTGCTCATTGTAAGGGTTTCTAACATGGCATTCACTAGTAGGAGTGAGAAAAACATCACGGGGCGGTGTGAATTGGAGGGCCTGAATTAGCATAGGAAGTGAGTGGCAATGAAGGGTGGAGAAAACACCTGGGGTGGTCAGCATGGGGAGGTCAGGAAACATGAGGTGGCAATGTAGGACAGGTTTCTGAAAAAAATCATGTGGTGGTGCGTATTGTAAGGGTTTCTAACAGGCCATTCACTAGTAGCAGTGAGAAACACATCATGGGGTGCGGTGAATCGGAGGGCCTGAATTACGATAAGCAGTGATTGACAATGTAGGTTGGCGAAAAGCACCACAGGGTGGTCAGCATGTGGAGGTCAGGAAACATGCAGTGGCAATGTAGGATAGGTTTCTGAAAAACATCGCGGCGTGGGGCGCATTGAAAGGTTTTCTAACAGGCCAATCACTAGTAGGACTGAGAAAAACATCTCGGTGTGGTATGAATCGGAGTGTCTGAATTAGATTAGGCAGTGAGTGGTAATGTAGAATGGCGAAAAGAAAGACGGCGTGGTGAGCATGGGGAGTTCAGGAAACATGCAGTGTCAATGTAGGATAGGTTTCTGAAAAACATCGCGGGGTGGTGCACATTGTAAGGGTTTCTAATAGGCCATTCACTAGTAGGAGTGAGTAAAACATCACGGGGTGGTGTGAATTGGAGGGCCTGAATTAACATAGGCAGTGAGTGGCAATGTAGGATGGAGAAAAGCACCATGGGGTTGTCAGCATGGGGAGGTCAGGAAAAATGCGGCAGCAATGTCGAATAGGTTTCTGAAAACATCGTGGGGTGGTGCGCAATGTAAGTGTTTCTAACAGGCCATTCACGAGTAGGAGTGAGAAAAACATCATGGGGTGGTGTGAATCAGAGGTCCTGAATTAGATTAGGCAGTGAGTGGCAATGTAGGATCTAGCCAAGCAAGACAGGGCGGTGAGCTTGGGGAGGTCAGGAAACATGCAGTGGCAATGTAGGATAGGTTTCTGAAAAACATCATGGAGTGGTGTGCATTGTAAGGGTTTCTAACAGGCCATTCACTAGTAGGAGTGAGAAAAACATCACGGGTGGAGTGAATCGGAGGGCCTGAATTAGCATAGGCAGTGAGTGGCAATGTAGGATGGAGAAAAGCACCACGGGGTGGTCCGCATGGGGAGGTGAGGAAAAATGCGGTGTCAATGCAGGATAGTTTTCTGAAAAACATCGCGGTGTGGTGTGCATTGCAAGGCTTTCTAACAAGCAATTCACTAGTAGGAGTGAGAAAAACATCACGGGGTGGTGTGTATCGGCGGGCCTGATTTTCGATAGGCATTGAGTGACAATGTAGGATGGAGAAAAGCACCACGGGGTGGTCTGCATGGGGAGGTCAGGAAACATGCCGTGGCAATGTAGGATAGGTTTCTGAAAAACATCCCGGGGTGTTGCGCATTGTAAAGGTTTCTAACAGGCCATTCACTAGTAGGAGTGATAAAAACATCACAGGGTGATGTGAATCAGAGTGTCTGAATTAGATTAGGCAGTGAGTGGCAATGTAGCATGGAGAAAGGCACCACGGGGTGCTCAACATGTGGAGGTCAGGAAACATGCGGTGGCAATGTAGGATAGGTTTCTGAAAAACATCGCGGGGTGGTGCGCATTTTAAGTGTTTGTAACAGGCCATTCACTAGTAGGAGTTAGAAAAACATCATGGGGTGGTGTGAATCAGAGGGCCTGAATTAAAATAGGCAGTGCGTTGCAATGGAGGATGGAGAAAAGCACCACGGGGTTGTCAGCATGGGGAGGTCAGGAAAAATGCGGCAGCAATGTAGAATAGGTTTCTGAAAAACACCATGGGGTGGTGTGCATTGTAAGTGTTTCTAACAGGCCGTTCACTAGTAGGAGTGAGAAAAACATCACAGGGTGGTGTGAATCGGAGGGCCTGAGTTAGTTTAGGCAGTGAATGGCAATGTAGCATCTAGAAAAACAAGACGGGGCGGTGAGCATGGGGAGGTCAGGAAACCTGCAGTGGCAATATAGGATAGGTTTCTGAAAAACATCGCGGGGTGGTGCGCATTGTGAGGGTTTCGCACAGGCAATTCACTAGTAGGAGTGAGAAACACATCACGGGGTGTTATGAATCGGAGGGCCTGAATTAGGATAGGCAGTGATTGGCAATGTAGGATGGAGAAAAGCACCACGGGGTGGAGAGCATGGGGAGGTCAGGAAACATGCGGTGGCAAATTAGGATAGGTATCGGAAAAACTTCGCGGGGTGGTGCACATTGCAAGGGTTTCTAACAGGCCATTCACTAGTAGGAGTGTGAAAAACATCATGGGGTGGTGTGAATCGGGGACCTGACTTACGATAGGCAGTGAGTGACAATGCAGGATGGAGAAAAGCACCACGGGGTGGTCAGCATGGGGAGTTAGGAAACATGTGGTGGCAAGGTAGGATAGGTTCCTGAAAAACATGGCGGAGCGGTGCGCTTTGTAAGGGTTTCTAAAAGGCCATTCACTAGTAGGAGTGAGAAAAACATCATGGGGTGGGGTGAATCGAAGGGCCTGAATTACGATAGGCAGTGAGTGGCAATGTAGAATGGAGAAACACCAAGGGGTGGTCAGCATGGGGAGGTCAGGAAACATGCGGTTGCAATGTAGGATAGATTTCTGAAAAACATCGGGGGTGGTGCGCATTGTAAGGTTTTCTAACAGGTCATTCACGAGTAGTAGTGAGAAAAACATCACTGGGTGGTGTGAATCGGATGGCCTGAATTAGAATACGCAGTGAGTGACAATGTAGGATCTAGCAGAGCAAGACGGGGTGGTGAGAATGGGGAGGTCAGGAAACATGCAGTGGCAATGTAGGATAGGTTTCTGAAAATCATTGCGGTGTGGTGCGCATTGTAAGGGTTTCTAACAGGCCATTCACTAGTAGGAGTGAGAAAAACAACATGTGGTGGTGTGAATCAGAGGGCCTGAATTAGATTAGGCTGTGTGTGTTAATGTAGGATGGAGAAAAGCAAGAAGCCGTGGTGAGCATGGGTAGGGCAGGACAGATGCAGTGACAATGTAGGATAGGTTTCTGAAAAACATCGCGGAGTGGTGCGCATTGTATGGTTTTCTCACAGGCCATTCACTAGTAGGAGTGAGAAAAACATCACGGGGTGGTGTGAATCAGAGGGTCTGATTTAGCATAGGCAATGAGTGGCAATGTAGGATGGAGAAAAGCATCACCCTGTAGTTAGCAAGGCGAGGACTGGAAACATGCGGTGTCAAAGTAGGATAGGTTTCTGAAAAACATTGAGGGGTGTTGCGCATTGTAAGGTTTTCTAACAGGCCATTCACTAGTAAGAGTGAGAAAAACATCATTGGGTGGTGTGAATCTGAGGGCCTGAAATAGTTTAGGCAGTGAGTGGCAGTTTAGGATCTAGCAAAGCAAGACGGGGCGGTGAGCATGGGGAGGTCAGGATACATCAAGTGGCAATGTAGGATAGGTTTTGGAAAAACATTGCGAGGTGGTGCGCATTGTAAGGGTTTCTAACAGGTAATTCACTGGTAGGAGTGAGAAAAACCTCATGGGGTGGTGTGAATTGGAGGGTCTGCATTAGAATAGGCAGTGAGCAGCAATGTAGGATGGAGAAGCACAACGGGGTGGATAGCATGGGGACGTCAGGAAACATGCAGTGTCAAAGTAGGATAGGTTTCTGAAAAACATTGCGGGGTGGTTAGCATTACAAGGGTTTCTAACAGGCCATTCACAAGTAGGAGTAAGAAAAACATCACATGGTGTATGAATCGGAGGGCCTGAGTTAGAATAGCCAGTGAGTGGCAATGTAGAATCGAGAAACGCATCAAGGGGTGGTCAGCATTGGGAGGTAAGGAAACATGCGGTGGCAATGTAGGATAGGTTTCTGAAAAATATCGCGGAGTGGTGCCCATTGTATGGTTTTCTAACAGGCCATTCACTAGTAGGAGTGAGAAAAACATCACGGGCTGGTGTGAATCAGAGGGCCTGAATTAGCATACGCAGTGAGTGGCAATGCAGGATGGAGAAAAGCATCACCACGTAGTTAGCAAGGCGATGTCAGGAAAAATGCGGTGGCAATGTAGGATAGGTTTCAGAAAAACATCGCGGGGTGGTGTGCATTGTAAGGGTTTCTAACAAGCCATTCACTAGCAGGAGTGAGAAAAACATCATCGGGTGGTGTGAATTGGAGGGCCTGAATTAGATTAGGCAGTGAGTGGCAATGTAGGATCTAGCAAAGCAACACGGGGCTTTGAGCATGGGGAGGTCAGGAAACATGCGGTGGCAATGTAGGATAGGTTTTTGTAAAACATCGCGGGGTGGTGCTCATTGTAAGGGTTTCTAACATGGCATTCACTAGTAGGAGTGAGAAAAACATCACGGGGCGGTGTGAATTGGAGGGCCTGAATTAGCATAGGAAGTGAGTGGCAATGAAAGGTGGAGAAAACACCTGGGGTGGTCAGCATGGGGAGGTCAGGAAACATGAGGTGGCAATGTAGGACAGGTTTCTGAAAAAAATCATGTGGTGGTGCGTATTGTAAGGGTTTCTAACAGGCCATTCACTAGTAGCAGTGAGAAACACATCATGGGGTGCGGTGAATCGGAGGGCCTGAATTACGATAAGCAGTGATTGACAATGTAGGTTGGCGAAAAGCACCACAGGGTGGTCAGCATGTGGAGGTCAGGAAACATGCAGTGGCAATGTAGGATAGGTTTCTGAAAAACATCGCAGCGTTGGGCGCATTGAAAGGTTTTCTAACAGGCCAATCACTAGTAGGAGTGAGAAAAACATCACGGTGTGGTATGAATCGGAGTGTCTGAATTAGATTACGCTTTGAGTGGCAATGTAGGATCTAGCCAAGCAAGACAGGGCGGTGAGCTTGGGGAGGTCAGGAAACATGCAGTGGCAATGTAGGATAGGTTTCTGAAAAACATCGTGGAGTGGTGTGCATTGTAAGGGTTTCTAACAGGCCATTCACTAGTAGGAGTGAGAAAAACATCACGGGTGGAGTGAATCGGAGGGCCTGAATTAGCATAGGCAGTGAGTGGCAATGTAGGATGGAGAAAAGCACCACGGGGTGGTCCGCATGGGGAGGTGAGGAAAAATGCGGTGTCAATGCAGGATACTTTTCTGAAAAACATCGTGGTGTGGTGTGCATTGCAAGGATTTCTAACAAGCAATTCACTAGTAGGAGTGAGAAAAACATCAAGGGGTGGTGTGTATCGGCGGGCCTGATTTACGATAGGCATTGAGTGACAATGTAGGATGGAGAAAAGCACCACGGGGTGGTCAGCATGGAGAGGTCAGGAAACATGCGGTGGCAATGTAGGATAGGTTTCTGAAAAACATCCCGGGGTGTTGCGCATTGTAAAGGTTTCTAACAGGCCATTCACTAGTAGGAGTGATAAAAACATCACAGGGTGATGTGAATCAGAGTGTCTGAATTAGATTAGGCAGTGAGGGGCAATGTAGCATGGAGAAAGGCACCACGGGGTGCTCAACATGTGGAGGTCAGGAAACATGCGGTGGCAATGTAGGATAGGTTTCTGAAAAACATCGCGGGGTGGTGCGCATTGTAAGTGTTTGTAACAGGCCATTCACTAGTAGGAGTTAGAAAAACATCATGGGGTGGTGTGAATCGGAGGGCCTGAATTAAAATAGGCAGTGCGTTGCAATGGAGGATGGAGAAAAGCACCACGGGGTTGTCAGCATGGGGAGGTCAGGAAAAATGCGGCAGCAATGTAGAATAGGTTTCTGAAAAACACCATGGGGTGTTGTGCATTGTAAGTGTTTCTAACAGGCCGTTCACTAGTAGGAGTGAGAAAAACATCACAGTGTGGTGTGAATCGGAGGGCCTGAGTTAGTTTAGGCAGTGAATGGCAATGTAGCATCTAGCAAAACAAGACGGGGCGGTGAGCATGGGGAGGTCAGGAAACATGCAGTGGCAATATAGGATAGGTTTCTGAAAAACATCGCGGTGTGGTGCGCATTGTGAGGGTTTCGCACAGGCAATTCACTAGTAGGAGTGAGAAAAACATCACGGGGTGTTATGAATTGGAGGGCCTGAATTAGGATAGGCAGTGATTGGCAATGTAGGATGGAGAAAAGCACCACGGGGTGGTCCGCATGGGGAGGTGAGGACAAATGCGGTGTCAATGCAGGATAGATTTCTGAAAAACATCGCAGTGTGGTGTGCATTGCAAGGATTTCTAACAAGCAATTCACTAGTAGGAGTGAGAAAAACATCACGGGGTGGTGTGTATCGGCGGGCCTGATTTACGATAGGCATTGAGTGACAATGTAGGATGGAGAAAAGCACCACGGGGTGGTCAGCATGGAGAGGTCAGGATACATGCGGTGGCAATTTAGGATAGGTTTCTGAAAAACATCCCGGGGTGTTGCGTATTGTAAAGGTTTCTAACAGGCCATTCACTAGTAGGAGTGATAAAAACATCACAGGGTGATGTGAATCAGAGTGTCTGAATTAGATTAGGCAGTGAGTGGCAATGTAGCATGTAGAAAGGCACCACGGGGTGCTCAACATGTGGAGGTCAGGAAACATGCGGTGGCAATGTAGGATAGGTTTCTGAAAAACATCACGGGGTGGTGCGCATTGTAAGTGTTTGTAACAGGCCATTCACTAGTAGGAGTTAGAAAAACATCATGGGGTGGTGTGAATCGGAGGGCCTGAATTAAAATAGGCAGTGCGTTGCAATGGAGGATGGAGAAAAGCACCACGGGGTTGTCAGCATGGGGAGGTCAGGAAAAATGCGGCAGCAATGTAGAATAGGTTTCTGAAAAACACCATGGGGTGGTGTGCATTGTAAGTGTTTCTAACAGGCCGTTCACTAGTAGGAGTGAGAAAAACATCACAGGGTGGTGTGAATCGGAGGGCCTGAGTTAGTTTAGGCAGTGAATGGCAATGTAGCATCTAGCAAAACAAGACGGGGCAGTGAGCATGGGGAGGTCAGGAAACATGCAGTGGCAATATAGGATAGGTTTCTGAAAAACATCGCGGTGTGGTGCGCATTGTAAGTGTTTCTAACAGGCCGTTCACTAGTAGGAGTGATAAAAACATCACAGGGTGATGTGAATCAGAGTGTCTGAATTAGATTAGGCAGTGATTGGCAATGTAGGATGGAGAAAAGCACCACGGGGTGGAGAGCATGGGGAGGTCAGGAAACATGCGGTGGCAAAGTAGGATAGGTATCGGAAAAACTTCGCGGGGTGGTGCACATTGCAAGGGTTTCTAACAGGCCATTCACTAGTAGGAGTGTGAAAAACATCATGGGGTGGTGTGAATCGGGGACCTTACTTACGATAGGCAGTGAGTGACAATGCAGGATGGAGAAAAGCACCACGGGGTGGTCAGCATGGGGAGTTAGGAAACATGTGGTGGCAAGGTAGGATAGGTTCCTGAAAAACATGGCGGAGCGGTGCGCTTTGTAAGGGTTTCTAAAAGGCCATTCACTAGTAGGAGTGAGAAAAACATCATGGGGTGGGGTGAATCGAAGGGCCTGAATTACGATAGGCAGTGAGTGGCAATGTAGAATGGAGAAACACCAAGGGGTGGTCAGCATGGGGAGGTCAGGAAACATGCGGTTGCAATGTAGGATAGATTTCTGAAAAACATCGGGGGTGGTGCGCATTGTAAGGTTTTCTAACAGGTCATTCACGAGTAGTAGTGAGAAAAACATCACTGGGTGGTGTGAATCGGATGGCCTGAATTAGAATACGCAGTGAGTGGCAATGTAGGATCTAGCAGAGCAAGACGGGGCGGTGAGAATGGGGAGGTCAGGAAACATGCAGTGGCAATGTAGGATAGGTTTCTGAAAATCATTGCGGTGTGGTGCGCATTGTAAGGGTTTCTAACAGGCCATTCACTAGTAGGAGTGAGAAAAACAACATGTGGTGGTGTGAATCAGAGGGCCTGAATTAGATTAGGCAGTGTGTGTTAATGTAGGATGGAGAAAAGCAAGAAGCCGTGGTGAGCATGGGTAGGGCAGGACAGATGCAGTGACAATGTAGGATAGGTTTCTGAAAAACATCGCGGAGTGGTGCGCATTGTATGGTTTTCTCACAGGCCATTCACTAGTAGGAGTGAGAAAAACATCACGGGGTGGTGTGAATCAGAGGGTCTGAATTAGCATAGGCAATGAGTGGCAATGTAGGATGGAGAAAAGCATCACCCTGTAGTTAGCAAGGCGAGGACTGGAAACATGCGGTGTCAAAGTAGGATAGGTTTCTGAAAAACATTGAGGGGTGTTGTGCATTGTAAGGTTTTCTAACAGGCCATTCACTAGTAAGAGTGAGAAAAACATCATTGGGTGGTGTGAATCTGAGGGCCTGAATTAGATTAGGCAGTGAGTGGCAATGTAGGATCTAGCAAAGCAAGACGGGGCGGTGAGCATGGGGAGGTCAGGATACATCAAGTGGCAATGTAGGATAGGTTTTGGAAAAACATCGCGAGGTGGTGCGCATTGTAAGGGTTTCTAACAGGTAATTCACTGGTAGGAGTGAGAAAAACCTCATGGGGTGGTGTAAATTGGAGGGTCTGCATTGGAATAGGCAGTGAGCAGCAATGTAGGATGGAGAAGCACAACGGGGTGGATAGCATGGGGACGTCAAGCAACATGCAGTGTCAAAGTAGGATAGGTTTCTGAAAAACATTGCGGGGTGGTTAGCATTACAAGGGTTTCTAACAGGCCATTCACAAGTAGGAGTAAGAAAAACATCACAGGGTGTGTGAATCGGAGGGCCTGAGTTAGAATAGCCAGTGAGTGGCAATGTAGGATCGAGAAACGCATCAATGGGTGGTCAGCATTGGGAGGTAAGGAAACATGCGGTGGCAATGTAGGATAGGTTTCTGAAAAATATCGCGGAGTGGTGCCCATTGTATGGTTTTCTAACAGGCCATTCACTAGTAGGAGTGAGAAAAACATCACGGGCTGGTGTGAATCAGAGGGCCTGAATTAGCATACGCAGTGAGTGGCAATGCAGGATGGAGAAAAGCATCACCACGTAGTTAGCAAGGCGATGTCAGGAAAAATGCGGTGGCAATGTAGGATAGGTTTCAGAAAAACATCGCAGGGTGGTGTGCATTGTAAGGGTTTCTAACAAGCCATTCACTAGTAGGAGTGAGAAAAACATCATCGGGTGGTGTGAATTGGAGGGCCTGAATTAGATTAGGCAGTGAGTGGCAATGTAGGATCTAGAAAAGCAACACGGGGATTTGAGCATGGGGAGGTCAGGAAACATGCGGTGGCAATGTAGGATAGGTTTCTGAAAAACATCACGGGGTGGTGCTCATTGTAAGGGTTTCTAACATGGCATTCACTAGTAGAAGTGAGAAAAACATCACGGGGCGGTGTGAATTGGAGGGCCTGAATTAGCATAGGAAGTGAGTGGCAATGAAGGGTGGAGAAAACACCTGGGGTGGTCAGCATGGGGAGGTCAGGAAACATGAGGTGGCAATGTAGGACAGGTTTCTGAAAAAAAATCACGTGGTGGTGTGTATTGTAAGGGTTTCTAACAGGCCATTCACTAGTAGGAGTGAGTAAAACATCACGGGGTGGTGTGAATTGGAGGGCCTGAATTAACATAGGCAGTGAGTGGCAATGTAGGATGGAGAAATCCACCATGGGGTTGTCAGCATGGGGAGGTCAGGAAAAATGCGGCAGCAATGTCGAATAGGTTTCTGAAAAACATCGTGGGGTGGTGCGCAATGTAAGTGTTTCTAACAGGCCATTCACGAGTAGGAGTGAGAAAAACATCACGGGGTGGCGTGAATCAGAGGTCCTGAATTAGATTAGGCAGTGAGTGGCAATGTAGGATCTAGCCAAGCAAGACAGGGCGGTGAGCTTGGGGAGGTCAGGAAACATGCAGTGGCAATGTAGGATAGGTTTCTGAAAAACATCGTGGAGTGGTGTGCATTGTAAGGGTTTCTAACAGGCCATTCACTAGTAGGAGTGAGAAAAACATCACGGGTGGAGTGAATCGGAGGGCCTGAATTAGCATAGGCAGTGAGTGGCAATGTAGGATGGAGAAAAGCACCACGGGGTGGTCCGCATGGGGAGGTGAGGAAAAATGCGGTGTCAATGCAGGATAGTTTTCTGAAAAACATCGCGGTGTGGTGTGCATTGCAAGGATTT
Source organism: Cavia porcellus (assembly GCF_034190915.1). Taxonomy (NCBI): domain Eukaryota; kingdom Metazoa; phylum Chordata; class Mammalia; order Rodentia; family Caviidae; genus Cavia; species Cavia porcellus. The sequence continues at coordinate 848,456 of NW_026947534.1, forward strand.
CTAACAAGCAATTCACTAGTAGGAGTGAGAAAAACATCACGGGGTGGTGTGTATCGGCGGGCCTGATTTACGATAGGCATTGAGTGACAATGTAGGATGGAGAAAAGCACCATGGGATGGTCAGCATGGGGAAGTCAGGATACATGCGGTGGCAATTTAGTATAGGTTTCTGAAAAACATCCCTGGGTGTTGCGTATTGTAAAGGTTTCTAACAGGCCATTCACTAGTAGGAGTGATAAAAACATCACAGGGTGATGTGAATCAGAGTGTCTGAATTAGATTAGGCAGTGAGTGGCAATGTAGCATGGAGAAAGGCACCACGGGGTGCTCAACATGTGGAGGTCAGGAAACATGTGGTGGCAATGTAGGATAGGTTTCTGAAAAACATCACGGGGTGGTGCGCATTGTAAGTGTTTGTAACAGGCCATTCACTAGTAGGAGTTAGAAAAACATCATGGGGTGGTGTGAATCGGAGGGCCTGAATTAAAATAGGCAGTGCGTTGCAATGGAGGATGGAGAAAAGCACCACGGGGTTGTCAGCATGGGGAGGTCAGGAAAAATGCGGCAGCAATGTAGAATAGGTTTCTGAAAAACACCGTGGGTTGGTGTGCATTGTAAGTGTTTCTAACAGGCCGTTCACTAGTAGGAGTGAGAAAAACATCACAGGGTGGTGTGAATCGGAGGGCCTGAGTTAGTTTAGGCAGTGAATGGCAATGTAGCATCTAGCAAAACAAGACGGGGCGGTGAGCATGGGGAGGTCAGGAAACATGCAGTGGCAATATAGGATAGGTTTCTGAAAAACATCGCGGTGTGGTGCGCATTGTGAGGGTTTCGCACAGGCAATTCACTAGTAGGAGTGAGAAAAACATCACGGCGTGTTATGAATCGGAGGGCCTGAATTAGGATAGGCAGTGATTGGCAATGTAGGATGGAGAAAAGCACCACGGGGTGGAGAGCTTGGGGAGGTCAGGAAACATGCGGTGGCAAAGTAGGATAGGTATCGGAAAAACTTCGCTGGGTGGTGCACATTGCAAGGGTTTCTAACAGGCCATTCACTAGTAGGAGTGTGAAAAACATCATGGGGTGGTGTGAATCGGGGACCTGACTTACGATAGGCAGTGAGTTACAATGCAGGATGGAGAAAAGCACCACGGGGTGGTCAGCATGGGGAGTTAGGAAACATGTGGTGGCAAGGTAGGATAGGTTCCTGAAAAACATGGCGGAGCGGTGCGCTTTGTAAGGGTTTCTAAAAGGCCATTCACTAGTAGGAGTGAGAAAAACATCATGGGGTGGGGTGAATCGAAGGGCCTGAATTACGATAGGCAGTGAGTGGCAATGTAGAATGGAGAAACACCAAGGGGTGGTCAGCATGCGGAGATCAGGAAACATGCGGTTGCAATTTAGAATAGATTTCTGAAAAACATGGGGGTGGTGCGCATTGTAAGGTTTTCTAACAGGTCATTCACGAGTAGTAGTGAGAAAAACATCACTGGGTGGTGTGAATCGGATGGCCTGAATTAGAATGCGCAGTGAGTGGCAATGTAGGATCTAGCAGAGCAAGACGGGGCGGTGAGAATGGGGAGGTCAGGAAACATGCAGTGGCAATGTAGGATAGGTTTCTGAAAACCATTGCGGTGTGGTGCGCATTGTAAGGGTTTCTAACAGGCCATTCACTAGTAGGAGTGAGAAAAACAACATGGGGTGGTGTGAATCAGAGGGCCTGAATTAGATTAGGCAGTGTGTGTTAATGTAGGATGGAGAAAAGCAAGAAGCCGTGGTGAGCATGGGTAGGGCAGGACAGATGCAGTGACAATGTAGGATAGGTTTCTGAAAAACATCGCGGAGTGGTGCGCATTGTATGGTTTTCTCACAGGCCATTCACTAGTAGGAGTGAGAAAAACATCACGGGGTGGTGTGAATCAGAGGGTCTGAATTAGCATAGGCAATGAGTGGCAATGTAGGATGGAGAAAAGCATCACCCTGTAGTTAGCAAGGCGAGGACTGGAAACATGCGGTGTCAAAGTAGGATAGGTTTCTGAAAAACATTGAGGGGTGTTGCGCATTGTAAGGTTTTCTAACAGGCCATTCACTAGTAAGAGTGAGAAAAATATCATTGGGTGGTGTGAATCTGAGGGCCTGAATTAGATTAGGCAGTGAGTGGCAATGTAGGATCTAGCAAAGCAAGACGGGGCGGTGAGCATGGGGAGGTCAGGATACATCAAGTGGCAATGTAGGATAGGTTTTGGAAAAACATCGCGAGGTGGTGCGCATTGTAAGGGTTTCTAACAGGTAATTCACTGGTAGGAGTGAGAAACACCTCATGGGGTGGTTTGAATTGGAGGGTCTGCATTAGAATAGGCAGTGAGCAGCAATGTAGGATGGAGAAGCACAACGGGGTGGATAGCATGGGGACGTCAGGAAACATGCAGTGTCAAAGTAGGATAGGTTTCTGAAAAACATTGCGGGGTGGTTAGCATTACAAGGGTTTCTAACAGGCCATTCACAAGTAGGAATAAGAAAAACATCACAGGGTGTGTGAATCGGAGGGCCTGAGTTAGAATAGCCAGTGAGTGGCAATGTAGGATCGAGAAACGCATCAAGGGGTGGTCAGCATTGGGAGGTAAGGAAACATGCGGTGGCAATGTAGGATAGGTTTCTGAAAAATATCGCGGAGTGGTGCCCATTGTATGGTTTTCTAACAGGCCATTCATTAGTAGGAGTGAGAAAAACATCACGGGCTGGTGTGAATCAGAGGGCCTGAATTAGCATACGCAGTGAGTGGCAATGCAGGATGGAGAAAAGCATCACCACGTAGTTAGCAAGGCGATGTCAGGAAAAATGCGGTGGCAATGTAGGATAGGTTTCAGAAAAACATCGCGGGGTGGTGTGCATTGTAAGGTTTTCTAACAAGCCATTCACTAGTAGGAGTGAGAAAAACATCATCGGGTGGTGTGAATTGGAGGGCCTGAATTAGATTAGGCAGTGAGTGGCAATGTAGGATCTAGCAAAGCAACACGGGGCTTTGAGCATGGGGAGGTCAGGAAACATGCGGTGGCAATGTAGGATAGGTTTCTGAAAAGCATCGCGGGTTGGTGCTCATTGTAAGGGTTTCTAACATGGCATTCACTAGTAGGAGTGAGAAAAACATCACGGGGCGGTGTGAATTGGAGGGCCTGAATTAGCATAGGAAGTGAGTGGCAATGAAGGGTGGAGAAAACACCTGGGGTGGTCAGCATGGGGAGGTCAGGAAACATGAGGTGGCAATGTAGGACAGGTTTCTGAAAAAAATCATGTGGTCGTGCGTATTGTAAGGGTTTCTAACAGGCCATTCACTAGTAGCAGTGAGAAACACATCATGGGGTGCGGTGTATTGGAGGGCCTGAATTACGATAAGCAGTGATTGACAATGTAGGTTGGCGAAAAGCACCACAGGGTGGTCAGCATGTGGAGGTCAGGAAACATGCAGTGGCAATGTAGGATAGGTTTCTGAAAAACATCGCGGCGTGGGGCGCATTGAAAGGTTTTCTAACAGGCCAATCACTAGTAGGAGGGAGAAAAACATCACGGTGTGGTATGAATCGGAGTGTCTGAATTAGATTAGGCAGTGAGTGGTAATGTAGAATGGAGAAAAGAAAGATGGCGTGGTGAGCATGAGGAGTTCAGAAAACATGCAGTGTCAATGTAGGATAGGTTTCTGAAAAACATCGCAGGGTGGTGCACATTGTAAGGGTTTCTAATAGACCATTCACTAGTAGGAGTGAGTAAAACATCACGGGGTGGTGTGAATTGGAGGGCCTGAATTAACATAGGCAGTGAGTGGCAATGTAGGATGGAGAAATCCACCATGGGGTTGTCAGCATGGGGAGGTCAGGAAAAATGCGGCAGCAATATCGAATAGGTTTCTGAAAAACATCGTGGGGTGGTGGCAATGTAAGTGTTTCTAACAGGCCATTCACGAGTAGGAGTGAGAAAAACATCACGGGGTGGTGTGAATCAGAGGTCCTGAATTAGATTAGGCAGTGAGTGGCAATGTAGGATCTAGCCAAGCAAGACAGGGCGGTGAGCTTGGGGAGGTCAGGAAACATGCAGTGGCAATGTAGGATAGGTTTCTGAAAAACATCGTGGAGTGGTGTGCATTGTAAGGGTTTCTAACAGGCCATTCACTAGTAGGAGTGAGAAAAACATCACGGGTGGAGTGAATCGGACGGCCTGAATTAGCATAGGCAGTGAGTGGCAATGTAGGATGGAGAAAAGCACCACGGGGTGGTCCGCATGGGGAGGTGAGGAAAAATGCGGTGTCAATGCAGGATAGTTTTCTGAAAAACATCGCGGTGTGGTGTGCATTGCAAGGATTTCTAACAAGCAATTCACTAGTAGGAGTGAGAAAAACATCACGGGGTGGTGTGTATCGGCGGGCCTGATTTACGATAGGCATTGAGTGACAATGTAGGATGGAGAAAAGCACCATGGAATGGTCAGCATGGGGAGGTCAGGATACATGCAGTGGCAATTTAGTATAGGTTTCTGAAAAACATCCCGGGGTGTTGCGTATTGTAAAGGTTTCTAACAGGCCATTCACTAGTAGGAGTGATAAAAACATCACAGGGTGATGTGAATCAGAGTGTCTGAATTAGATTAGGCAGTGAGTGGCAATGTAGCATGGAGAAAGGCACCACGGGGTGCTCAACATGTGGAGGTCAGGAAACATGTGGTGGCAATGTAGGATAGGTTTCTGAAAAACATCGCGGGGTGGTGCGCATTGTAAGTGTTTGTAACAGGCCATTCACTAGTAGGAGTTAGAAAAACATCATGGGGTGGTGTGAATCGGAGGGCCTGAATTAAAATAGGCAGTGCGTTGCAATGGAGGATGGAGAAAAGCACCACGGGGTTGTCAGCATGGGGAGGTCAGGAAAAATGCGGCAGCAATGTAGAATAGGTTTCTGAAAAACACCGTGGGTTGGTGTGCATTGTAAGTGTTTCTAACAGGCCGTTCACTAGTAGGAGTGAGAAAAACATCACAGGGTGGTGTGAATCGGAGGGCCTGAGTTAGTTTAGGCAGTGAATGGCAATGTAGCATCTAGCAAAACAAGACGGGGCGGTGAGCATGGGGAGGTCAGGAAACATGCAGTGGCAATATAGGATAGGTTTCTGAAAAACATCGCGGTGTGGTGCGCATTGTGAGGGTTTCGCACAGGCAATTCACTAGTAGGAGTGAGAAAAACATCACGGCGTGTTATGAATCGGAGGGCCTGAATTAGGATAGGCAGTGATTGGCAATGTAGGATGGAGAAAAGCACCACGGGGTGGAGAGCTTGGGGAGGTCAGGAAACATGCGGTGGCAAAGTAGGATAGGTATCGGAAAAACTTCGCTGGGTGGTGCACATTGCAAGGGTTTCTAACAGGCCATTCACTAGTAGGAGTGTGAAAAACATCATGGGGTGGTGTGAATCGGGGACCTGACTTACGATAGGCAGTGAGTTACAATGCAGGATGGAGAAAAGCACCACGGGGTGGTCAGCATGGGGAGTTAGGAAACATGTGGTGGCAAGGTAGGATAGGTTCCTGAAAAACATGGCGGAGCGGTGCGCTTTGTAAGGGTTTCTAAAAGGCCATTCACTAGTAGGAGTGAGAAAAACATCATGGGGTGGGGTGAATCGAAGGGCCTGAATTACGATAGGCAGTGAGTGGCAATGTAGAATGGAGAAACACCAAGGTGTGGTCAGCATGAGGAGGTCAGGAAACATGCGGTTGCAATTTAGAATAGATTTCTGAAAAACATGGGGGTGGTGCGCATTGTAAGGTTTTCTAACAGGTCATTCACGAGTAGTAGTGAGAAAAACATCACTGGGTGGTGTGAATCGGATGGCCTGAATTAGAATGCGCAGTGAGTGGCAATGTAGGATCTAGCAGAGCAAGACGGGGCGGTGAGAATGGGGAGGTCAGGAAACATGCAGTGGCAATGTAGGATAGGTTTCTGAAAATCATTGCGGTGTGGTGCGCATTGTAAGGGTTTCTAACAGGCCATTCACTAGTAGGAGTGAGAAAAACAACATGGGGTGGTGTGAATCAGAGGGCCTGAATTAGATTAGGCAGTGTGTGTTAATGTAGGATGGAGAAAAGCAAGAAGCCGTGGTGAGCATGGGTAGGGCAGGACAGATGCAGTGACAATGTAGGATAGGTTTCTGAAAAACATCGCGGAGTGGTGCGCATTGTATGGTTTTCTCACAGGCCATTCACTAGTAGGAGTGAGAAAAACATCACGGGGTGGTGTGAATCAGAGGGTCTGAATTAGCATAGGCAATGAGTGGCAATGTAGGATGGAGAAAAGCATCACCCTGTAGTTAGCAAGGCGAGGACTGGAAACATGCGGTGTCAAAGTAGGATAGGTTTCTGAAAAACATTGAGGGGTGTTGCGCATTGTAAGGTTTTCTAACAGGCCATTCACTAGTAAGAGTGAGAAAAACATCATTGGGTGGTGTGAATCTGAGGGCCTGAATTAGATTAGGCAGTGAGTGGCAATGTAGGATCTAGCAAAGCAAGACGGGGCGGTGAGCATGGGGAGGTCAGGATACATCAAGTGGCAATGTAGGATAGGTTTTGGAAAAACATCGCGAGGTGGTGCGCATTGTAAGGGTTTCTAACAGGTAATTCACTGGTAGGAGTGAGAAAAACCTCATGGGGTGGTGTAAATTGGAGGGTCTGCATTGGAATAGGCAGTGAGCAGCAATGTAGGATGGAGAAGCACAACGGGGTGGATAGCATGGGGACGTCAAGCAACATGCAGTGTCAAAGTAGGATAGGTTTCTGAAAAACATTGCGGGGTGGTTAGCATTACAAGGGTTTCTAACAGGCCATTCACAAGTAGCAGTAAGAAAAACATCACAGGGTGTGTGAATCGGAGGGCCTGAGTTAGAATAGCCAGTGAGTGGCAATGTAGGATCGAGAAACGCATCAATGGGTGGTCAGCATTGGGAGGTAAGGAAACATGCGGTGGCAATGTAGGATAGGTTTCTGAAAAATATCGCGGAGTGGTGCCCATTGTATGGTTTTCTAACAGGCCATTCACTAGTAGGAGTGAGAAAAACATCACGGGCTGGTGTGAATCAGAGGGCCTGAATTAGCATACGCAGTGAGTGGCAATGCAGGATGGAGAAAAGCATCACCACGTAGTTAGCAAGGCGATGTCAGGAAAAATGCGGTGGCAATGTAGGATAGGTTTCAGAAAAACATCGCAGGGTGGTGTGCATTGTAAGGGTTTCTAACAAGCCAATCACTAGTAGGAGTGAGAAAAACATCATCGGGTGGTGTGAATTGGAGGGCCTGAATTAGATTAGGCAGTGAGTGGCAATGTAGGATCTAGTAAAGCAACACGGGGATTTGAGCATGGGGAGGTCAGGAAACATGCGGTGGCAATGTAGGATAGGTTTCTGAAAAACATCACGGGGTGGTGCTCATTGTAAGGGTTTCTAACATGGCATTCACTAGTAGAAGTGAGAAAAACATCACGGGGCGGTGTGAATTGGAGGGCCTGAATTAGCATAGGAAGTGAGTGGCAATGAAGGGTGGAGAAAACACCTGGGGTGGTCAGCATGGGGAGGTCAGGAAACATGAGGTGGCAATGTAGGACAGGTTTCTGAAAAAAATCACGTGGTGGTGCGTATTGTAAGGGTTTCTAACAGGCCATTCACTAGTAGCAGTGAGAAACACATCATGGGGTGCGGTGAATCGGAGGGCCTGAATTACGATAAGCAGTGATTGACAATGTAGGTTGGCGAAAAGCACCACAGGGTGGTCAGCATGTGGAGGTCAGGAAACATGCAGTGGCAATGTAGGATAGGTTTCTGAAAAACATCGCGGGGTGGGGCGCATTGAAAGGTTTTCTAACAGGCCAATCACTAGTAGGAGTGAGAAAAACATCACGGTGTGGTATGAATCGGAGTGTCTGAATTAGATTAGGCAGTGAGTGGTAATGTAGAATGGAGAAAAGAAAGACGGCGTGGTGAGCATGGGGAGTTCAGGAAACATGCAGTGTCAATGTAGGATAGGTTTCTGAAAAACATCGCGGGGTGGTGCACATTGTAAGGGTTTCTAATAGGCCATTCACTAGTAGGAGTGAGTAAAACATCACGGGGTGGTGTGAATTGGATGGCCTGAATTAACATAGGCAGTGAGTGGCAATGTAGGATGGAGAAATCCACCATGGGGTTGTCAGCATGGGGAGGTCAGGAAAAATGCGGCAGCAATGTCGAATAGGTTTCTGAAAAACATCGTGGGGTGGTGCGCAATGTAAGTGTTTCTAACAGGCCATTCACGAGTAGGAGTGAGAAAAACATCACGGGGTGGTGTGAATCAGAGGTCCTGAATTAGATTAGGCAGTGAGTGGCAATGTAGGATCTAGCCAAGCAAGACAGGGCGGTGAGCTTGGGGAGGTCAGGAAACATGCAGTGGCAATGTGGGATAGGTTTCTGAAAAACATCGTGGAGTGGTGTGCATTGTAAGGGTTTCTAACAGGCCATTCACTAGTAGGAGTGAGAAAAACATCACGGCGTGTTATGAATCGGAGGGCCTGAATTAGGATAGGCAGTGATTGGCAATGTAGGATGGAGAAAAGCACCACGGGGTGGAGAGCTTGGGGAGGTCAGGAAACATGCGGTGGCAAAGTAGGATAGGTATCGGAAAAACTTCGCTGGGTGGTGCACATTGCAAGGGTTTCTAACAGGCCATTCACTAGTAGGAGTGTGAAAAACATCATGGGGTGGTGTGAATCGGGGACCTGACTTACGATAGGCAGTGAGTTACAATGCAGGATGGAGAAAAGCACCACGGGGTGGTCAGCATGGGGAGTTAGGAAACATGTGGTGGCAAGGTAGGATAGGTTCCTGAAAAACATGGCGGAGCGGTGCGCTTTGTAAGGGTTTCTAAAAGGCCATTCACTAGTAGGAGTGAGAAAAACATCATGGGGTGGGGTGAATCGAAGGGCCTGAATTACGATAGGCAGTGAGTGGCAATGTAGAATGGAGAAACACCAAGGGGTGGTCAGCATGGGGAGGTCAGGAAACATGCGGTTGCAATTTAGAATAGATTTCTGAAAAACATGGGGGTGGTGCGCATTGTAAGGTTTTCTAACAGGTCATTCACGAGTAGTAGTGAGAAAAACATCATTGGGTGGTGTGAATCGGATGGCCTGAATTAGAATGCGCAGTGAGTGGCAATGTAGGATCTAGCAGAGCAAGACGGGGCGGTGAGAATGGGGAGGTCAGGAAACATGCAGTGGCAATGTAGGATAGGTTTCTGAAAATCATTGCGGTGTGGTGCGCATTGTAAGGGTTTCTAACAGGCCATTCACTAGTAGGAGTGAGAAAAACAACATGGGGTGGTGTGAATCAGAGGGCCTGAATTAGATTAGGCAGTGTGTGTTAATGTAGGATGGAGAAAAGCAAGAAGCCGTGGTGAGCATGGGTAGGGCAGGACAGATGCAGTGACAATGTAGGATAGGTTTCTGAAAAACATCGCGGAGTGGTGCGCATTGTATGGTTTTCTCACAGGCCATTCACTAGTAGGAGTGAGAAAAACATCACGGGGTGGTGTGAATCAGAGGGCCTGAATTAGCATACGCAGTGAGTGGCAATGCAGGATGGAGAAAAGCATCACCACGTAGTTAGCAAGGCGATGTCAGGAAAAATGCGGTGGCAATGTAGGATAGGTTTCAGAAAAACATCGCGGGGTGGTGTGCATTGTAAGGGTTTCTAACAAGCCATTCACTAGTAGGAGTGAGAAAAACATCATTGGGTGGTGTGAATTGGAGGGCCTGAATTAGATTAGGCAGTGAGTGGCAATGTAGGATCTAGCAAAGCAAAATGGGGCTTTGAGCATGGGGAGGTCAGGATACATCAAGTGGCAATGTAGGATAGGTTTCTAAAAAACATCGCGGGGTGGTGCTCATTGTAAGGGTTTCTAACATGGCATTCACTAGTAGGAGTGAGAAAAACATCACGGGGCGGTGTGAATTGGAGGGCCTGAATTAGCATAGGAAGTGAGTGGCAATGAAGGGTGGAGAAAACACCTGGGGTGGTCAGCATGGGGAGGTCAGGAAACATGAGGTGGCAATGTAGGACAGGTTTCTGAAAAAAATCATGTGGTGGTGCGTATTGTAAGGGTTTCTAACAGGCCATTCACTAGTAGCAGTGAGAAACACATCATGGGGTGCGGTCAATCGGAGGGCCTGAATTACGATAAGCAGTGATTGACAATGTAGGTTGGCGAAAAGCACCACAGGGTGGTCAGCATGTGGAGGTCAGGAAACATGCAGTGGCAATGTAGGATAGGTTTCTGAAAAACATCGCGGCGTGGGGCGCATTGAAAGGTTTTCTAACAGGCCAATCACTAGTAGGACTGAGAAAAACATCTCGGTGTGGTATGAATCGGAGTGTCTGAATTAGATTAGGCAGTGAGTGGTAATGTAGAATGGCGAAAAGAAAGACGGCGTGGTGAGCATGGGGAGTTCAGGAAACATGCAGTGTCAATGTAGGATAGGTTTCTGAAAAACATCGCGGGGTGGTGCACATTGTAAGGGTTTCTAATAGGCCATTCACTAGTAGGAGTGAGTAAAACATCACGGGGTGGTGTGAATTGGAGGGCCTGAATTAACATAGGCAGTGAGTGGCAATGTAGGATGGAGAAAAGCACCATGGGGTTGTCAGCATGGGGAGGTCAGGAAAAATGCGGCAGCAATGTCGAATAGGTTTCTGAAAAACATCGTGGGGTGGTGCGCAATGTAAGTGTTTCTAACAGGCCATTCACGAGTAGGAGTGAGAAAAACATCATGGGGTGGTGTGAATCAGAGGTCCTGAATTAGATTAGGCAGTGAGTGGCAATGTAGGATCTAGCCAAGCAAGACAGGGCGGTGAGCTTGGGGAGGTCAGGAAACATGCAGTGGCAATGTAGGATAGGTTTCTGAAAAACATCATGGAGTGGTGTGCATTGTAAGGTTTTCTAACAGGCCATTCACTAGTAGGAGTGAGAAAAACATCACGGGTGGAGTGAATCGGAGGGCCTGAATTAGCATAGGCAGTGAGTGGCAATGTAGGATGGAGAAAAGCACCACGGGGTGGTCCGCATGGGGAGGTGAGGAAAAATGCGGTGTCAATGCAGGATACTTTTCTGAAAAACATCGCGGTGTGGTGTGCATTGCAAGGATTTCTAACAAGCAATTCACTAGTAGGAGTGAGAAAAACATCACGGGGTGGTGTGTATCGGCGGGCCTGATTTACGATAGGCATTGAGTGACAATGTAGGATGGAGAAAAGCACCACGGGGTGGTCTGCATGGGGAGGTCAGGAAACATGCGGTGGCAATGTAGGATAGGTTTCTGAAAAACATCCCGGGGTGTTGCGCATTGTAAAGGTTTCTAACAGGCCATTCACTAGTAGGAGTGATAAAAACATCACAGGGTGATGTGAATCAGAGTGTCTGAATTAGATTAGGCAGTGAGTGGCAATGTAGCATGGAGAAAGGCACCACGGGGTGCTCAACATGTGGAGGTCAGGAAACATGCGGTGGCAATGTAGGATAGGTTTCTGAAAAACATCGCGGGGTGGTGCGCATTTTAAGTGTTTGTAACAGGCCATTCACTAGTAGGAGTTAGAAAAACATCATGGGGTGGTGTGAATCAGAGGGCCTGAATTAAAATAGGCAGTGCGTTGCAATGGAGGATGGAGAAAAGCACCACGGGGTTGTCAGCATGGGGAGGTCAGGAAAAATGCGGCAGCAATGTAGAATAGGTTTCTGAAAAACACCATGGGGTGGTGTGCATTGTAAGTGTTTCTAACAGGCCGTTCACTAGTAGGAGTGAGAAAAACATCACAGGGTGGTGTGAATCGGAGGGCCTGAGTTAGTTTAGGCAGTGAATGGCAATGTAGCATCTAGAAAAACAAGACGGGGCGGTGAGCATGGGGAGGTCAGGAAACATGCAGTGGCAATATAGGATAGGTTTCTGAAAAACATCGCGGGGTGGTGCGCATTGTGAGGGTTTCGCACAGGCAATTCACTAGTAGGAGTGAGAAACACATCACGGGGTGTTATGAATCGGAGGGCCTGAATTAGGATAGGCAGTGATTGGCAATGTAGGATGGAGAAAAGCACCACGGGGTGGAGAGCATGGGGAGGTCAGGAAACATGCGGTGGCAAAGTAGGATAGGTATCGGAAAAACTTCGCGGGGTGGTGCACATTGCAAGGGTTTCTAACAGGCCATTCACTAGTAGGAGTGTGAAAAACATCATGGGGTGGTGTGAATCGGGGACCTGACTTACGATAGGCAGTGAGTGACAATGCAGGATGGAGAAAAGCACCACGGGGTGGTCAGCATGGGGAGTTAGGAAACATGTGGTGGCAAGGTAGGATAGGTTCCTGAAAAACATGGCGGAGCGGTGCGCTTTGTAAGGGTTTCTAAAAGGCCATTCACTAGTAGGAGTGAGAAAAACATCATGGGGTGGGGTGAATCGAAGGGCCTGAATTACGATAGGCAGTGAGTGGCAATGTAGAATGGAGAAACACCAAGGGGTGGTCAGCATGGGGAGGTCAGGAAACATGCGGTTGCAATGTAGGATAGATTTCTGAAAAACATCGGGGGTGGTGCGCATTGTAAGGTTTTCTAACAGGTCATTCACGAGTAGTAGTGAGAAAAACATCACTGGGTGGTGTGAATCGGATGGCCTGAATTAGAATACGCAGTGAGTGACAATGTAGGATCTAGCAGAGCAAGACGGGGTGGTGAGAATGGGGAGGTCAGGAAACATGCAGTGGCAATGTAGGATAGGTTTCTGAAAATCATTGCGGTGTGGTGCGCATTGTAAGGGTTTCTAACAGGCCATTCACTAGTAGGAGTGAGAAAAACAACATGTGGTGGTGTGAATCAGAGGGCCTGAATTAGATTAGGCAGTGTGTGTTAATGTAGGATGGAGAAAAGCAAGAAGCCGTGGTGAGCATGGGTAGGGCAGGACAGATGCAGTGACAATGTAGGATAGGTTTCTGAAAAACATCGCGGAGTGGTGCGCATTGTATGGTTTTCTCACAGGCCATTCACTAGTAGGAGTGAGAAAAACATCACGGGGTGGTGTGAATCAGAGGGTCTGATTTAGCATAGGCAATGAGTGGCAATGTAGGATGGAGAAAAGCATCACCCTGTAGTTAGCAAGGCGAGGACTGGAAACATGCGGTGTCAAAGTAGGATAGGTTTCTGAAAAACATTGAGGGGTGTTGCGCATTGTAAGGTTTTCTAACAGGCCATTCACTAGTAAGAGTGAGAAAAACATCATTGGGTGGTGTGAATCTGAGGGCCTGAAATAGTTTAGGCAGTGAGTGGCAGTTTAGGATCTAGCAAAGCAAGACGGGGCGGTGAGCATGGGGAGGTCAGGATACACCAAGTGGCAATGTAGGATAGGTTTTGGAAAAACATTGCGAGGTGGTGCGCATTGTAAGGGTTTCTAACAGGTAATTCACTGGTAGGAGTGAGAAAAACCTCATGGGGTGGTGTAAATTGGAGGGTCTGCATTGGAATAGGCAGTGAGCAGCAATGTAGGATGGAGAAGCACAACGGGGTGGATAGCATGGGGACGTCAAGCAACATGCAGTGTCAAAGTAGGATAGGTTTCTGAAAAACATTGCGGGGTGGTTAGCATTACAAGGGTTTCTAACAGGCCATTCACAAGTAGGAGTAAGAAAAACATCACATGGTGTATGAATCAGAGGGCCTGAGTTAGAATAGCCAGTGAGTGGCAATGTAGGATCGAGAAACGCATCAATGGGTGGTCAGCATTGGGAGGTAAGGAAACATGCGGTGGCAATGTAGGATAGGTTTTATAAAAATATCGCGGAGTGGTGCCCATTGTATGGTTTTCTAACAGGCCATTCACTAGTAGGAGTGAGAAAAACATCACGGGCTGGTGTGAATCAGAGGGCCTGAATTAGCATACGCAGTGAGTGGCAATGCAGGATGGAGAAAAGCATCACCACGTAGTTAGCAAGGCGATGTCAGGAAAAATGCGGTGGCAATGTAGGATAGGTTTCAGAAAAACATCGCGGGGTGGTGTGCATTGTAAGGGTTTCTAACAAGCCATTCACTAGTAGGAGTGAGAAAAACATCATCGGGTGGTGTGAATTGGAGGGCCTGAATTAGATTAGGCAGTGAGTGGCAATGTAGGATCTAGCAAAGCAACACGGGGCTTTGAGCATGGGGAGGTCAGGAAAAATGCGGTGGCAATGTAGGATAGGTTTCAGTAAAACATCGCGGGGTGGTGCTCATTGTAAGGGTTTCTAACATGGCATTCACTAGTAGGAGTGAGAAAAACATCACGGGGCGGTGTGAATTGGAGGGCCTGAATTAGCATAGGAAGTGAGTGGCAATGAAGGGTGGAGAAAACACCTGGGGTGGTCAGCATGGGGAGGTCAGGAAACGTGAGGTGGCAATGTAGGACAGGTTTCTGAAAAAAATCATGTGGTGGTGCGTATTGTAAGGGTTTCTAACAGGCCATTCACTAGTAGCAGTGAGAAACACATCATGGGGTGCGGTGAATCGGAGGGCCTGAATTACGATAAGCAGTGATTGACAATGTAGGTTGGCGAAAAGCACCACAGGGTGGTCAGCATGTGGAGGTCAGGAAACATGCAGTGGCAATGTAGGATAGGTTTCTGAAAAACATCGCGGCGTGGGGCGCATTGAAAGGTTTTCTAACAGGCCAATCACTAGTAGGAGTGAGAAAAACATCACGGTGTGGTATGAATCGGAGTGTCTGAATTAGATTAGGCAGTGAGTGGCAATGTAGGATCTAGCCAAGCAAGACAGGGCGGTGAGCTTGGGGAGGTCAGGAAACATGCAGTGGCAATGTAGGATAGGTTTCTGAAAAACATCGTGGAGTGGTGTGCATTGTAAGGGTTTCTAACAGGCCATTCACTAGTAGGAGTGAGAAAAACATCACGGGTGGAGTGAATCGGAGGGCCTGAATTAGCATAGGCAGTGAGTGGCAATGTAGGATGGAGAAAAGCACCACGGGGTGGTCCGCATGGGGAGGTGAGGAAAAATGCGGTGTCAATGCAGGATACTTTTCTGAAAAACATCGCGGTGTGGTGTGCATTGCAAGGATTTCTAACAAGCAATTCACTAGTAGGAGTGATAAAAACATCACAGGGTGATGTGAATCAGAGTGTCTGAATTAGATTAGGCAGTGAGTGGCAATGTAGCATGGAGAAAGGCACCACGGGGTGCTCAACATGTGGAGGTCAGGAAACATGCGGTGGCAATGTAGGATAGGTTTCTGAAAAACATCGCGGGGTGGTGCGCATTGTAAGTGTTTGTAACAGGCCATTCACTAGTAGGAGTTAGAAAAACATCATGGGGTGGTGTGAATCGGAGGGCCTGAATTAAAATAGGCAGTGCGTTGCAATGGAGGATGGAGAAAAGCACCACGGGGTTGTCAGCATGGGGAGGTCAGGAAAAATGCGGCAGCAATGTAGAATAGGTTTCTGAAAAACACCATGGGGTGGTGTGCATTGTAAGTGTTTCTAACAGGCCGTTCACTAGTAGGAGTGAGAAAAACATCACAGGGTGGTGTGAATCGGAGGGCCTGAGTTAGTTTAGGCAGTGAATGGCAATGTAGCATCTAGCAAAACAAGATGGGGCGGTGAGCATGGGGAGGTCAGGAAACTTGCAGTGGCAATATAGGATAGGTTTCTGAAAAACATCGCGGTGTGGTGCGCATTGTGAGGGTTTCGCACAGGCAATTCACTAGTAGGAGTGAGAAAAACATCACGGGGTGTTATGAATTGGAGGGCCTGAATTAGGATAGGCAGTGATTGGCAATGTAGGATGGAGAAAAGCACCACGGGGTGGTCCGCATGGGGAGGTGAGGACAAATGCGGTGTCAATGCAGGATAGATTTCTGAAAAGCATCGCGGTGTGGTGTGCATTGCAAGGATTTCTAACAAGCAATTCACTAGTAGGAGTGAGAAAAACATCACGGGGTGGTGTGTATCGGCGGGCCTGATTTACGATAGGCATTGAGTGACAATGTAGGATGGAGAAAAGCACCACGGGGTGGTCAGCATGGGGAGGTCAGGATACATGCGGTGGCAATTTAGGATAGGTTTCTGAAAAACATCGCGGGATGGTGCGCATTGTAAGTGTTTGTAACAGGCCATTCACTAGTAGGAGTTAGAAAAACATCATGGGGTGGTGTGAATCGGAGGGCCTGAATTAAAATAGGCAGTGCCTTGCAATGGAGGATGGAGAAAAGCACCACGGGGTTGTCAGCATGGGGAGGTCAGGAAAAATGCGGCAGCAATGTAGAATAGGTTTCTGAAAAACACCATGGGGTGGTGTGCATTGTAAGTGTTTCTAACAGGCCGTTCACTAGTAGGAGTGAGAAAATCATCACAGGGTGGTGTGAATCGGAGGGCCTGAGTTAGTTTAGGCAGTGAATGGCAATGTAGCATCTAGCAAAACAAGACGGGGCAGTGAGCATGGGGAGGTCAGGAAACATGCAGTGGCAATATAGGATAGGTTTCTGAAAAACATCGCGGTGTGGTGCGCATTGTAAGTGTTTCTAACAGGCCGTTCACTAGTAGGAGTGATAAAAACATCACAGGGTGATGTGAATCAGAGTGTCTGAATTAGATTAGGCAATGATTGGCAATGTAGGATGGAGAAAAGCACCACGGGGTGGAGAGCATGGGGAGGTCAGGAAACATGCGGTGGCAAAGTAGGATAGGTATCGGAAAAACTTCGCGGGGTGGTGCACATTGCAAGGGTTTCTAACAGGCCATTCACTAGTAGGAGTGTGAAAAACATCATGGGGTTGTGTGAATCGGGGACCTGACTTACGATAGGCAGTGAGTGACAATGCAGGATGGAGAAAAGCACCACGGGGTGGTCAGCATGGGGAGTTAGGAAACATGTGGTGGCAAGGTAGGATAGGTTCCTGAAAAACATGGCGGAGCGGTGCGCTTTGTAAGGGTTTCTAAAAGGCCATTCACTAGTAGGAGTGAGAAAAACATCATGGGGTATGGTGAATCGAAGGGCCTGAATTACGATAGGCAGTGAGTGGCAATGTAGAATGGAGAAACACCAAGGGGTGGTCAGCATGGGGAGGTCAGGAAACATGCGGTTGCAATGTAGGATAGATTTCTGAAAAACATCGGGGGTGGTGCGCATTGTAAGGTTTTCTAACAGGTCATTCACGAGTAGTAGTGAGAAAAACATCACTGGGTGGTGTGAATCGGATGGCCTGAATTAGAATACGCAGTGAGTGGCAATGTAGGATCTAGCAGAGCAAGACGGGGCGGTGAGAATGGGGAGGTCAGGAAACATGCAGTGGCAATGTAGGATAGGTTTCTGAAAATCATTGCGGTGTGGTGCGCATTGTAAGGGTTTCTAACAGGCCATTCACTAGTAGGAGTGAGAAAAACAACATGGGGTGGTGTGAATCAGAGGGCCTGAATTAGATTAGGCAGTGTGTGTTAATGTAGGATGGAGAAAAGCAAGAAGCCGTGGTGAGCATGGGTAGGGCAGGACAGATGCAGTGACAATGTAGGATAGGTTTCTGAAAAACATCGCGGAGTGGTGCGCATTGTATGGTTTTCTCACAGGCCATTCACTAGTAGGAGTGAGAAAAACATCACGGGGTGGTGTGAATCAGAGGGTCTGAATTAGCATAGGCAATGAGTGGCAATGTAGGATGGAGAAAAGCATCACCCTGTAGTTAGCAAGGCGAGGACTGGAAACATGCGGTGTCAAAGTAGGATAGGTTTCTGAAAAACATTGAGGGGTGTTGCGCATTGTAAGGTTTTCTAACAGGCCATTCACTAGTAAGAGTGAGAAAAACATCATTGGGTGGTGTGAATCTGAGGGCCTGAATTAGATTAGGCAGTGAGTGGCAATGTAGGATCTAGCAAAGCAAGACGGGGCGGTGAGCATGGGGAGGTCAGGATACATCAAGTGGCAATGTAGGATAGGTTTTGGAAAAACATCGCGAGGTGGTGCGCATTGTAAGGGTTTCTAACAGGTAATTCACTGGTAGGAGTGAGAAAAACCTCATGGGGTGGTGTAAATTGGAGGGTCTGCATTGGAATAGGCAGTGAGCAGCAATGTAGGATGGAGAAGCACAACGGGGTGGATAGCATGGGGACGTCAAGCAACATGCAGTGTCAAAGTAGGATAGGTTTCTGAAAAACATTGCGGGGAGGTTAGCATTACAAGGGTTTCTAACAGGCCATTCACAAGTAGGAGTAAGAAAAACATCACAGGGTGTGTGAATCGGAGGGCCTGAGTTAGAATAGCCAGTGAGTGGCAATGTAGGATCGAGAAACGCATCAATGGGTGGTCAGCATTGGGAGGTAAGGAAACATGCGGTGGCAATGTAGGATAGGTTTCTGAAAAATATCGCCGAGTGGTGCCCATTGTATGGTTTTCTAACAGGCCATTCACTAGTAGGAGTGAGAAAAACATCACGGGCTGGTGTGAATCAGAGGGCCTGAATTAGCATACGCAGTGAGTGGCAATGCAGGATGGAGAAAAGCATCACCACGTAGTTAGCAAGGCGATGTCAGGAAAAATGCGGTGGCAATGTAGGATAGGTTTCAGAAAAACATCGCAGGGTGGTGTGCATTGTAAGGGTTTCTAACAAGCCATTCACTAGTAGGAGTGAGAAAAACATCATCGGGTGGTGTGAATTGGAGGGCCTGAATTAGATTAGGCAGTGAGTGGCAATGTAGGATCTAGAAAAGCAACACGGGGATTTGAGCATGGGGAGGTCAGGAAACATGCGGTGGCAATGTAGGATAGGTTTCTGAAAAACATCACGGGGTGGTGCTCATTGTAAGGGTTTCTAACATGGCATTCACTAGTAGAAGTGAGAAAAACATCACGGGGCGGTGTGAATTGGAGGGCCTGAATTAGCATAGGAAGTGAGTGGCAATGAAGGGTGGAGAAAACACCTGGGGTGGTCAGCATGGGGAGGTCAGGAAACATGAGGTGGCAATGTAGGACAGGTTTCTGAAAAAAATCACGTGGTGGTGTGTATTGTAAGGGTTTCTAACAGGCCATTCACTAGTAGCAGTGAGAAACACATCATGGGGTGCGGTGAATCGGAGGGCCTGAATTACGATAAGCAGTGATTGACAATGTAGGTTGGCGAAAAGCACCACAGGGTGGTCAGCATGTGGAGGTCAGGAAACATGCAGTGGCAATGTAGGATAGGTTTCTGAAAAACATCGCGGGGTGGGGCGCATTGAAAGGTTTTCTAACAGGCCAATCACTAGTAGGAGTGAGAAAAACATCACGGTGTGGTATGAATCGGAGTGTCTGAATTAGATTAGGCAGTGAGTGGTAATGTAGAATGGAGAAAAGAAAGACGGCGTGGTGAGCATGGGGAGTTCAGGAAACATGCAGTGTCAATGTAGGATAGGTTTCTGAAAAACATCGCGGGGTGGTGCACATTGTAAGGGTTTCTAATAGGCCATTCACTAGTAGGAGGGAGTAAAACATCACGGGGTGGTGTGAATTGGAGGGCCTGAATTAACATAGGCAGTGAGTGGCAATGTAGGATGGAGAAATCCACCATGGGGTTGTCAGCATGGGGAGGTCAGGAAAAATGCGGCAGCAATGTCGAATAGGTTTCTGAAAAACATCGTGGGGTGGTGCGCAATGTAAGTGTTTCTAACAGGCCATTCACGAGTAGGAGTGAGAAAAACATCACGGGGTGGTGTGAATCAGAGGTCCTGAATTAGATTAGGCAGTGAGTGGCAATGTAGGATCTAGCCAAGCAAGACAGGGCGGTGAGCTTGGGGAGGTCAGGAAACATGCAGTGGCAATGTAGGATAGGTTTCTGAAAAACATCGTGGAGTGGTGTGCATTGTAAGGGTTTCTAACAGGCCATTCACTAGTAGGAGTGAGAAAAACATCACGGGTGGAGTGAATCGGACGGCCTGAATTAGCATAGGCAGTGAGTGGCAATGTAGGATGGAGAAAAGCACCACGGGGTGGTCCGCATGGGGAGGTGAGGAAAAATGCGGTGTCAATGCAGGATAGTTTTCTGAAAAACATCGCGGTGTGGTGTGCATTGCAAGGATTTCTAACAAGCAATTCACTAGTAGGAGTGAGAAAAACATCACGGGGTGGTGTGTATCGGCGGGCCTGATTTACGATAGGCATTGAGTGACAATGTAGGATGGAGGAAAGCACCATGGGATGGTCAGCATGGGGAGGTCAGGATACATGCGGTGGCAATTTAGTATAGGTTTCTGAAAAACATCCCGGGGTGTTGCGTATTGTAAAGGTTTCTAACAGGCCATTCACTAGTAGGAGTGATAAAAACATCACAGGGTGATGTGAATCAGAGTGTCTGAATTAGATTAGGCAGTGAGTGGCAATGTAGCATGGAGAAAGGCACCACGGGGTGCTCAACATGTGGAGGTCAGGAAACATGTGGTGGCAATGTAGGATAGGTTTCTGAAAAACATCGCGGGGTGGTGCGCATTGTAAGTGTTTGTAACAGGCCATTCACTAGTAGGAGTTAGAAAAACATCATGGGGTGGTGTGAATCGGAGGGCCTGAATTAAAATAGGCAGTGCGTTGCAATGGAGGATGGAGAAAAGCACCACGGGGTTGTCAGCATGGGGAGGTCAGGAAAAATGCGGCAGCAATGTAGAATAGGTTTCTGAAAAACACCGTGGGTTGGTGTGCATTGTAAGTGTTTCTAACAGGCCGTTCACTAGTAGGAGTGAGAAAAACATCACAGGGTGGTGTGAATCGGAGGGCCTGAGTTAGTTTAGGCAGTGAATGGCAATGTAGCATCTAGCAAAACAAGATGGGGCGGTGAGCATGGGGAGGTCAGGAAACATGCAGTGGCAATATAGGATAGGTTTCTGAAAAACATCGCGGTGTGGTGCGCATTGTGAGGGTTTCGCACAGGCAATTCACTAGTAGGAGTGAGAAAAACATCACGGCGTGTTATGAATCGGAGGGCCTGAATTAGGATAGGCAGTGATTGGCAATGTAGGATGGAGAAAAGCACCACGGGGTGGAGAGCTTGGGGAGGTCAGGAAACATGCGGTGGCAAAGTAGGATAGGTATCGGAAAAACTTCGCGGGGTGGTGCACATTGCAAGGGTTTCTAACAGGCCATTCACTAGTAGGAGTGTGAAAAACATCATGGGGTTGTGTGAATCGGGGACCTTACTTACGATAGGCAGTGAGTGACAATGCAGGATGGAGAAAAGCACCACGGGGTGGTCAGCATGGGGAGTTAGGAAACATGTGGTGGCAAGGTAGGATAGGTTCCTGAAAAACATGGCGGAGCGGTGCGCTTTGTAAGGGTTTCTAAAAGGCCATTCACTAGTAGGAGTGAGAAAAACATCATGGGGTGGGGTGAATCGAAGGGCCTGAATTACGATAGGCAGTGAGTGGCAATGTAGAATGGAGAAACACCAAGGGGTGGTCAGCATGGGGAGGTCAGGAAACATGCAGTTGCAATGTAGGATAGATTTCTGAAAAACATCGGGGATGGTGCGCATTGTAAGGTTTTCTAACAGGTCATTCACGAGTAGTAGTGAGAAAAACATCACTGGGTGGTGTGAATCGGATGGCCTGAATTAGAATACGCAGTGAGTGGCAATGTAGGATCTAGCAGATCAAGACGGGGCGGTGAGAATGGGGAGGTCAGGAAACATGCAGTGGCAATGTAGGATAGGTTTCTGAAAATCATTGCGGTGTGGTGCGCATTGTAAGGGTTTCTAACAGGCCATTCACTAGTAGGAGTGAGAAAAACAACATGGGGTGGTGTGAATCAGAGGGCCTGAATTAGATTAGGCAGTGTGTGTTAATGTAGGATGGAGAAAAGCAAGAAGCCGTGGTGAGCATGGGTAGGGCAGGACAGATGCAGTGACAATGTAGGATAGGTTTCTGAAAAACATCGCGGAGTGGTGCGCATTGTATGGTTTTCTCACAGGCCATTCACTAGTAGGAGTGAGAAAAACATCACGGGGTGGTGTGAATCAGAGGGTCTGAATTAGCATAGGCAATGAGTGGCAATGTAGGATGGAGAAAAGCATCACCCTGTAGTTAGCAAGGCGAGGACTGGAAACATGCGGTGTCAAAGTAGGATAGGTTTCTGAAAAACATTGAGGGGTGTTGCGCATTGTAAGGTTTTCTAACAGGCCATTCACTAGTAAGAGTGAGAAAAACATCATTGGGTGGTGTGAATCTGAGGGCCTGAATTAGATTAGGCAGTGAGTGGCAATGTAGGATCTAGCAAAGCAAGACGGGGCGGTGAGCATGGGGAGGTCAGGATACATCAAGTGGCAATGTAGGATAGGTTTTGGAAAAACAACGCGAGGTGGTGCGCATTGTAAGGGTTTCTAACAGGTAATTCACTGGTAGGAGTGAGAAAAACCTCATGGGGTGGTGTAAATTGGAGGGTCTGCATTGGAGTAGGCAGTGAGCAGCAATGTAGGATGGAGAAGCACAACGGGGTGGATAGCATGGGGACGTCAAGCAACATGCAGTGTCAAAGTAGGATAGGTTTCTGAAAAACATTGCGGGGTGGTTAGCATTACAAGGGTTTCTAACAGGCCATTCACAAGTAGGAGTAAGAAAAACATCACAGGGTGTGTGAATCGGAGGGCCTGAGTTAGAATAGCCAGTGAGTGGCAATGTAGGATCGAGAAACGCATCAATGGGTGGTCAGCATTGGGAGGTAAGGAAACATGCGGTGGCAATGTAGGATAGGTTTCTGAAAAATATCGCGGAGTGGTGCCCATTGTATGGTTTTCTAACAGGCCATTCACTAGTAGGAGTGAGAAAAACATCACGGGCTGGTGTGAATCAGAGGGCCTGAATTAGCATACGCAGTGAGTGGCAATGCAGGATGGAGAAAAGCATCACCACGTAGTTAGCAAGGCGATGTCAGGAAAAATGCGGTGGCAATGTAGGATAGGTTTCAGAAAAACATCGCAGGGTGGTGTGCATTGTAAGGGTTTCTAACAAGCCATTCACTAGTAGGAGTGAGAAAAACATCATCGGGTGGTGTGAATTGGAGGGCCTGAATTAGATTAGGCAGTGAGTGGCAATGTAGGATCTAGAAAAGCAACACGGGGATTTGAGCATGGGGAGGTCAGGAAACATGCGGTGGCAATGTAGGATAGGTTTCTGAAAAACATCACGGGGTGGTGCTCATTGTATGGGTTTCTAACATGGCATTCACTAGTAGAAGTGAGAAAAACATCATGGGGCGGTGTGAATTGGAGGGCCTGAATTAGCATAGGAAGTGAGTGGCAATGAAGGGTGGAGAAAACACCTGGGGTGGTCAGCATGGGGAGGTCAGGAAACATGAGGTGGCAATGTAGGACAGGTTTCTGAAAAAAAATCACGTGGTGGTGTGTATTGTAAGGGTTTCTAACAGGCCATTCACTAGTAGCAGTGAGAAACACATCATGGGGTGCGGTGAATCGGAGGGCCTGAATTACGATAAGCAGTGATTGACAATGTAGGTTGGCGAAAAGCACCACAGGGTGGTCAGCATGTGGAGGTCAGGAAACATGCAGTGGCAATGTAGGATAGGTTTCTGAAAAACATCGCGGGGTGGGGCGCATTGAAAGGTTTTCTAACAGGCCAATCACTAGTAGGAGTGAGAAAAACATCACGGTGTGGTATGAATCGGAGTGTCTGAATTAGATTAGGCAGTGAGTGGTAATGTAGAATGGAGAAAAGAAAGACGGCGTGGTGAGCATGGGGAGTTCAGGAAACATGCAGTGTCAATGTAGGATAGGTTTCTGAAAAACATCGCGGGGTGGTGCACATTGTAAGGGTTTCTAATAGGCCATTCACTAGTAGGAGTGAGTAAAACATCACGGGGTGGTGTGAATTGGAGGGCCTGAATTAACATAGGCAGTGAGTGGCAATGTAGGATGGAGAAATCCACCATGGGGTTGTCAGCATGGGGAGGTGAGGAAAAATGCGGCAGCAATGTCGAATAGGTTTCTGAAAAACATCGTGGGGTGGTGCGCAATGTAAGTGTTTCTAACAGGCCATTCACGAGTAGGAGTGAGAAAAACATCACGGGGTGGTGTGAATCAGAGGTCCTGAATTAGATTAGGCAGTGAGTGGCAATGTAGGATCTAGCCAAGCAAGACAGGGCGGTGAGCTTGGGGAGGTCAGGAAACATGCAGTGGCAATGTAGGATAGGTTTCTGAAAAACATCGTGGAGTGGTGTGCATTGTAAGGGTTTCTAACAGGCCATTCACTAGTAGGAGTGAGAAAAACATCACGGGTGGAGTGAATCGGAGGGCCTGAATTAGCATAGGCAGTGAGTGGCAATGTAGGATGGAGAAAAGCACCACGGGGTGGTCCGCATGGGGAGGTGAGGAAAAATGCGGTGTCAATGCAGGATAGTTTTCTGAAAAACATCGCGGTGTGGTGTGCATTGCAAGGATTTCTTACAAGCAATTCACTAGTAGGAGTGAGAAAAACATCACGGGGTGGTGTGTATCGGCGGGCCTGATTTACGATAGGCATTGAGTGACAATGTAGGATGGAGAAAAGCACCATGGGATGGTCAGCATGGGGAGGTCAGGATACATGCGGTGGCAATTTAGTATAGGTTTCTGAAAAACATCCCTGGGTGTTGCGTATTGTAAAGGTTTCTAACAGCCCATTCACTAGTAGGAGTGATAAAAACATCACAGGGTGATGTGAATCAGAGTGTCTGAATTAGATTAGGCAGTGAGTGGCAATGTAGCATGGAGAAAGGCACCACGGGGTGCTCAACATGTGGAGGTCAGGAAACATGTGGTGGCAATGTAGGATGGGTTTCTGAAAAACATCGCGGGGTGGTGCGCATTGTAAGTGTTTGTAACAGGCCATTCACTAGTAGGAGTTAGAAAAACATCATGGGGTGGTGTGAATCGGAGGGCCTGAATTAAAATAGGCAGTGCGTTGCAATGGAGGATGGAGAAAAGCACCACGGGGTTGTCAGCATGGGGAGGTCAGGAAAAATACGGCAGCAATGTAGAATAGGTTTCTGAAAAACACCGTGGGTTGGTGTGCATTGTAAGTGTTTCTAACAGGCCGTTCACTAGTAGGAGTGAGAAAAACATCACAGGGTGGTGTGAAACGGAGGGCCTGAGTTAGTTTAGGCAGTGAATGGCAATGTAGCATCTAGCAAAACAAGACGGGGCGGTGAGCATGGGGAGGTCAGGAAACATGCAGTGGCAATATAGGATAGGTTTCTGAAAAACATCGCGGTGTGGTGCGCATTGTGAGGGTTTCGCACAGGCAATTCACTAGTAGGAGTGAGAAAAACATCACGGCGTGTTATGAATCGGAGGGCCTGAATTAGGATAGGCAGTGATTGGCAATGTAGGATGGAGAAAAGCACCACGGGGTGGAGAGCTTGGGGAGTTCAGGAAACATGCGGTGGCAAAGTAGGATAGGTATCGGAAAAACTTCGCTGGGTGGTGCACATTGCAAGGGTTTCTAACAGGCCATTCACTAGTAGGAGTGTGAAAAACATCATGGGGTGGTGTGAATCGGGGACCTGACTTACGATAGGCAGTGAGTTACAATGCAGGATGGAGAAAAGCACCACGGGGTGGTCAGCATGGGGAGTTAGGAAACATGTGGTGGCAAGGTAGGATAGGTTCCTGAAAAACATGGCGGAGCGGTGCGCTTTGTAAGGGTTTCTAAAAGGCCATTCACTAGTAGGAGTGAGAAAAACATCATGGGGTGGGGTGAATCGAAGGGCCTGAATTACGATAGGCAGTGAGTGGCAATGTAGAATGGAGAAACACCAAGGGGTGGTCAGCATGGGGAGGTCAGGAAACATGCGGTTGCAATTTAGAATAGATTTCTGAAAAACATGGGGGTGGTGCGCATTGTAAGGTTTTCTAACAGGTCATTCACGAGTAGTAGTGAGAAAAACATCACTGGGTGGTGTGAATCGGATGGCCTGAATTAGAATGCGCAGTGAGTGGCAATGTAGGATCTAGCAGAGCAAGACGGGGCGGTGAGAATGGGGAGGTCAGGAAACATGCAGTGGCAATGTAGGATAGGTTTCTGAAAATCATTGCGGTGTGGTGCGCATTGTAAGGGTTTCTAACAGGCCATTCACTAGTAGGAGTGAGAAAAACAACATGGGGTGGTGTGAATCAGAGGGCCTGAATTAGATTAGGCAGTGTGTGTTAATGTAGGATGGAGAAAAGCAAGAAGCCGTGGTGAGCATGGGTAGGGCAGGACAGATGCAGTGACAATGTAGGATAGGTTTCTGAAAAACATCGCGGAGTGGTGCGCATTGTATGGTTTTCTCACAGGCCATTCACTAGTAGGAGTGAGAAAAACATCACGGGGTGGTGTGAATCAGAGGGTCTGAATTAGCATAGGCAATGAGTGGCAATGTAGGATGGAGAAAAGCATCACCCTGTAGTTAGCAAGGCGAGGACTGGAAACATGCGGTGTCAAAGTAGGATAGGTTTCTGAAAAACATTGAGGGGTGTTGCGCATTGTAAGGTTTTCTAACAGGCCATTCACTAGTAAGAGTGAGAAAAACATCATTGGGTGGTGTGAATCTGAGGGCCTGAATTAGATTAGGCAGTGAGTGGCAATGTAGGATCTAGCAAAGCAAGACGGGGCGGTGAGCATGGGGAGGTCAGGATACATCAAGTGGCAATGTAGGATAGGTTTTGGAAAAACATCGCGAGGTGGTGCGCATTGTAAGGGTTTCTAACAGGTAATTCACTGGTAGGAGTGAGAAACACCTCATGGGGTGGTTTGAATTGGAGGGTCTGCATTAGAATAGGCAGTGAGCAGCAATGTAGGATGGAGAAGCACAACGGGGTGGATAGCATGGGGACGTCAGGAAACATGCAGTGTCAAAGTAGGATAGGTTTCTGAAAAACATTGCGGGGTGGTTAGCATTACAAGGGTTTCTAACAGGCCATTCACAAGTAGGAATAAGAAAAACATCACAGGGTGTGTGAATCGGAGGGCCTGAGTTAGAATAGCCAGTGAGTGGCAATGTAGGATCGAGAAACGCATCAAGGGGTGGTCAGCATTGGGAGGTAAGGAAACATGCGGTGGCAATGTAGGATAGGTTTCTGAAAAATATCGCGGAGTGGTGCCCATTGTATGGTTTCTAACAGGCCATTCACTAGTAGGAGTGAGAAAAACATCACGGGCTGGTGTGAATCAGAGGGCCTGAATTAGCATACGCAGTGAGTGGCAATGCAGGATGGAGAAAAGCATCACCACGTAGTTAGCAAGGCGATGTCAGGAAAAATGCGGTGGCAATGTAGGATAGGTTTCAGAAAAACATCGCGGGGTGGTGTGCATTGTAAGGTTTTCTAACAAGCCATTCACTAGTAGGAGTGAGAAAAACATCATCGGGTGGTGTGAATTGGAGGGCCTGAATTAGATTAGGCAGTGAGTGGCAATGTAGGATCTAGCAAAGCAACACGGGGCTTTGAGCATGGGGAGGTCAGGAAACATGCGGTGGGCAATGTAGGATAGGTTTCTGAAAAACATCGCGGGTTGGTGCTCATTGTAAGGGTTTCTAACATGGCATTCACTAGTAGGAGTGAGAAAAACATCACGGGGCGGTGTGAATTGGAGGGCCTGAATTAGCATAGGAAGTGAGTGGCAATGAAGGGTGGAGAAAACACCTGGGGTGGTCAGCATGGGGAGGTCAGGAAACATGAGGTGGCAATGTAGGACAGGTTTCTGAAAAAAATCATGTGGTGGTGCGTATTGTAAGGGTTTCTAACAGGCCATTCACTAGTAGCAGTGAGAAACACATCATGGGGTGCGGTGAATCGGAGGGCCTGAATTACGATAAGCAGTGATTGACAATGTAGGTTGGCGAAAAGCACCACAGGGTGGTCAGCATGTGGAGGTCAGGAAACATGCAGTGGCAATGTAGGATAGGTTTCTGAAAAACATCGCGGCGTGGGGCGCATTGAAAGGTTTTCTAACAGGCCAATCACTAGTAGGAGTGAGAAAAACATCACGGTGTGGTATGAATCGGAGTGTCTGAATTAGATTAGGCAGTGAGTGGTAATGTAGAATGGAGAAAAGAAAGATGGCGTGGTGAGCATGAGGAGTTCAGAAAACATGCAGTGTCAATGTAGGATAGGTTTCTGAAAAACATCGCAGGGTGGTGCACATTGTAAGGGTTTCTAATAGACCATTCACTAGTAGGAGTGAGTAAAACATCACGGGGTGGTGTGAATTGGAGGGCCTGAATTAACATAGGCAGTGAGTGGCAATGTAGGATGGAGAAATCCACCATGGGGTTGTCAGCATGGGGAGGTGAGGAAAAATGCGGCAGCAATGTAGAATAGGTTTCTGAAAAACATCGTGGGCTGGTGCGCAATGTAAGTGTTTCTAACAGGCCATTCACGAGTAGGAGTGAGAAAAACATCACGGGGTGGTGTGAATCAGAGGTCCTGAATTAGATTAGGCAGTGAGTGGCAATGTAGGATCTAGCCAAGCAAGACAGGGCGGTGAGCTTGGGGAGGTCAGGAAACATGCAGTGGCAATGTAGGATAGGTTTCTGAAAAACATCGTGGAGTGGTGTGCATTGTAAGGGTTTCTAACAGGCCATTCACTAGTAGGAGTGAGAAAAACATCACGGGTGGAGTGAATCGGACGGCCTGAATTAGCATAGGCAGTGAGTGGCAATGTAGGATGGAGAAAAGCACCACGGGGTGGTCCGCATGGGGAGGTGAGGAAAAATGCGGTGTCAATGCAGGATAGTTTTCTGAAAAACATCGCGGTGTGGTGTGCATTGCAAGGATTTCTAACAAGCAATTCACTAGTAGGAGTGAGAAAAACATCACGGGGTGGTGTGTATCGGCGGGACTGATTTACGATAGGCATTGAGTGACAATGTAGGATGGAGAAAAGCACCATGGGATGGTCAGCATGGGGAGGTCAGGATACATGCAGTGGCAATTTAGTATAGGTTTCTGAAAAACATCCCGGGGTGTTGCGTATTGTAAAGGTTTCTAACAGGCCATTCACTAGTAGGAGTGATAAAAACATCACAGGGTGATGTGAATCAGAGTGTCTGAATTAGATTAGGCAGTGAGTGGCAATGTAGCATGGAGAAAGGCACCACGGGGTGCTCAACATGTGGAGGTCAGGAAACATGTGGTGGCAATGTAGGATAGGTTTCTGAAAAACATCGCGGGGTGGTGCGCATTGTAAGTGTTTGTAACAGGCCATTCACTAGTAGGAGTTAGAAAAACATCATGGGGTGGTGTGAATCGGAGGGCCTGAATTAAAATAGGCAGTGCGTTGCAATGGAGGATGGAGAAAAGCACCACGGGGTTGTCAGCATGGGGAGGTCAGGAAAAATGCGGCAGCAATGTAGAATAGGTTTCTGAAAAACACCGTGGGTTGGTGTGCATTGTAAGTGTTTCTAACAGGCCGTTCACTAGTAGGAGTGAGAAAAACATCACAGGGTGGTGTGAATCGGAGGGCCTGAGTTAGTTTAGGCAGTGAATGGCAATGTAGCATCTAGCAAAACAAGACGGGGCGGTGAGCATGGGGAGGTCAGGAAACATGCAGTGGCAATATAGGATAGGTTTCTGAAAAACATCGCGGTGTGGTGCGCATTGTGAGGGTTTCGCACAGGCAATTCACTAGTAGGAGTGAGAAAAACATCACGGCGTGTTATGAATCGGAGGGCCTGAATTAGGATAGGCAGTGATTGGCAATGTAGGATGGAGAAAAGCACCACGGGGTGGAGAGCTTGGGGAGGTCAGGAAACATGCGGTGGCAAAGTAGGATAGGTATCGGAAAAACTTCGCTGGGTGGTGCACATTGCAAGGGTTTCTAACAGGCCATTCACTAGTAGGAGTGTGAAAAACATCATGGGGTGGTGTGAATCGGGGACCTGACTTACGATAGGCAGTGAGTTACAATGCAGGATGGAGAAAAGCACCACGGGGTGGTCAGCATGGGGAGTTAGGAAACATGTGGTGGCAAGGTAGGATAGGTTCCTGAAAAACATGGCGGAGCGGTGCGCTTTGTAAGGGTTTCTAAAAGGCCATTCACTAGTAGGAGTGAGAAAAACATCATGGGGTGGGGTGAATCGAAGGGCCTGAATTACGATAGGCAGTGAGTGGCAATGTAGAATGGAGAAACACCAAGGGGTGGTCAGCATGGGGAGGTCAGGAAACATGCGGTTGCAATTTAGAATAGATTTCTGAAAAACATGGGGGTGGTGCGCATTGTAAGGTTTTCTAACAGGTCATTCACGAGTAGTAGTGAGAAAAACATCACTGGGTGGTGTGAATCGGATGGCCTGAATTAGAATGCGCAGTGAGTGGCAATGTAGGATCTAGCAGAGCAAGACGGGGCGGTGAGAATGGGGAGGTCAGGAAACATGCAGTGGCAATGTAGGATAGGTTTCTGAAAATCATTGCGGTGTGGTGCGCATTGTAAGGGTTTCTAACAGGCCATTCACTAGTAGGAGTGAGAAAAACAACATGGGGTGGTGTGAATCAGAGGGCCTGAATTAGATTAGGCAGTGTGTGTTAATGTAGGATGGAGAAAAGCAAGAAGCCGTGGTGAGCATGGGTAGGGCAGGACAGATGCAGTGACAATGTAGGATAGGTTTCTGAAAAACATCGCGGAGTGGTGCGCATTGTATGGTTTTCTCACAGGCCATTCACTAGTAGGAGTGAGAAAAACATCACGGGGTGGTGTGAATCAGAGGGTCTGAATTAGCATAGGCAATGAGTGGCAATGTAGGATGGAGAAAAGCATCACCCTGTAGTTAGCAAGGCGAGGACTGGAAACATGCGGTGTCAAAGTAGGATAGGTTTCTGAAAAACATTGAGGGGTGTTGCGCATTGTAAGGTTTTCTAACAGGCCATTCACTAGTAAGAGTGAGAAAAACATCATTGGGTGGTGTGAATCTGAGGGCCTGAATTAGATTAGGCAGTGAGTGGCAATGTAGGATCTAGCAAAGCAAGACGGGGCGGTGAGCATGGGGAGGTCAGGATACATCAAGTGGCAATGTAGGATAGGTTTTGGAAAAACATCGCGAGGTGGTGCGCATTGTAAGGGTTTCTAACAGGTAATTCACTGGTAGGAGTGAGAAAAACCTCATGGGGTGGTGTAAATTGGAGGGTCTGCATTGGAATAGGCAGTGAGCAGCAATGTAGGATGGAGAAGCACAACGGGGTGGATAGCATGGGGACGTCAAGCAACATGCAGTGTCAAAGTAGGATAGGTTTCTGAAAAACATTGCGGGGTGGTTAGCATTACAAGGGTTTCTAACAGGCCATTCACAAGTAGGAGTAAGAAAAACATCACAGGGTGTGTGAATCGGAGGGCCTGAGTTAGAATAGCCAGTGAGTGGCAATGTAGGATCGAGAAACGCATCAATGGGTGGTCAGCATTGGGAGGTAAGGAAACATGCGGTGGCAATGTAGGATAGGTTTCTGAAAAATATCGCGGAGTGGTGCCCATTGTATGGTTTTCTAACAGGCCATTCACTAGTAGGAGTGAGAAAAACATCACGGACTGGTGTGAATCAGAGGGCCTGAATTAGCATACGCAGTGAGTGGCAATGCAGGATGGAGAAAAGCATCACCACGTAGTTAGCAAGGCGATGTCAGGAAAAATGCGGTGGCAATGTAGGATAGGTTTCAGAAAAACATCGCAGGGTGGTGTGCATTGTAAGGGTTTCTAACAAGCCATTCACTAGTAGGAGTGAGAAAAACATCATCGGGTGGTGTGAATTGGAGGGCCTGAATTAGATTAGGCAGTGAGTGGCAATGTAGGATCTAGAAAAGCAACACGGGGATTTGAGCATGGGGAGGTCAGGAAACATGCGGTGGCAATGTAGGATAGGTTTCTGAAAAACATCACGGGGTGGTGCTCATTGTAAGGGTTTCTAACATGGCATTCACTAGTAGAAGTGAGAAAAACATCACGGGGCGGTGTGAATTGGAGGGCCTGAATTAGCATAGGAAGTGAGTGGCAATGAAGGGTGGAGAAAACACCTGGCGTTGTCAGCATGGGGAGGTCAGGAAACATGCAGTGGCAATGTAGGATAGGTTTCTGTAAAACATCGCGGGGTGGTGCGCATTGAAAGGTTTTCTAACAGGCCAATCACTAGTAGGAGTGAGAAAAACATCACGGTGTGGTATGAATCGGAGTGTCTGAATTAGATTAGGCAGTGAGTGGTAATGTAGAATGGAGAAAAGAAAGATGGCGTGGTGAGCATGAGGAGTTCAGAAAACATGCAGTGTCAATGTAGGATAGGTTTTTGAAAAACATCGCAGGGTGGTGCACATTGTAAGGGTTTCTAATAGACCATTCACTAGTAGGAGTGAGTAAAACATCACGGGGTGGTGTGAATTGGAGGGCCTGAATTAACATAGGCAGTGAGTGGCAATGTAGGATGGAGAAATCCACCATGGGGTTGTCAGCATGGGGAGGTCAGGAAAAATGCGGCAGCAATGTCGAATAGGTTTCTGAAAAACATCGTGGGGTGGTGCGCAATGTAAGTGTTTCTAACAGGCCATTCACGAGTAGGAGTGAGAAAAACATCACGGGGTGGTGTGAATCAGAGGTCCTGAATTAGATTAGGCAGTGAGTGGCAATGTAGGATCTAGCCAAGCAAGACAGGGCGGTGAGCTTGGGGAGGTCAGGAAACATGCAGTGGCAATGTAGGATAGGTTTCTGAAAAACATCATGGAGTGGTGTGCATTGTAAGGGTTTCTAACAGGCCATTCACTAGTAGGAGTGAGAAAAACATCACGGGTGGAGTGCATCGGAGGGCCTGAATTAGCATAGGCAGTGAGTGGCAATGTAGGATGGAGAAAAGCACCACGGGGTGGTCCGCAAGGGGAGGTGAGGACAAATGCGGTGTCAATGCAGGATAGTTTTCTGAAAAACATCGCGGTGTGGTGTGCATTGCAAGGATTTCTAACAAGCAATTCACTAGTAGGAGTGAGAAAAACATCACGGGGTGGTGTGTATCGGCGGGACTGATTTACGATAGGCATTGAGTGACAATGTAGGATGGAGAAAAGCACCATGGGATGGTCAGCATGGGAAGGTCAGGAGACATGCGGTG
Source organism: Cavia porcellus (assembly GCF_034190915.1). Lineage (NCBI taxonomy): Eukaryota > Metazoa > Chordata > Mammalia > Rodentia > Caviidae > Cavia > Cavia porcellus. The sequence continues at coordinate 881,590 of NW_026947534.1, forward strand.
GCAATTTAGTATAGGTTTCTGAAAAACATCCCAGGGTGTTGCGTATTGTAAAGGTTTCTAACAGGCCATTCACTAGTAGGAGTGATAAAAACATCACAGGGTGATGTGAATCAGAGTGTCTGAATTAGATTAGGCAGTGAGTGGCAATGTAGCATGGAGAAAGGCACCACGGGGTGCTCAACATGTGGAGGTCAGGAAACATGTGGTGGCAATGTAGGATAGGTTTCTGAAAAACATCGCGGGGTGGTGCGCATTGTAAGTGTTTGTAACAGGCCATTCACTAGTAGGAGTTAGAAAAACATCATGGGGTGGTGTGAATCGGAGGGCCTGAATTAAAATAGGCAGTGCGTTGCAATGGAGGATGGAGAAAAGCACCACGGGGTTGTCAGCATGGGGAGGTCAGGAAAAATGCGGCAGCAATGTAGAATAGGTTTCTGAAAAACACCGTGGGTTGGTGTGCATTGTAAGTGTTTCTAACAGGCCGTTCACTAGTAGGAGTGAGAAAAACATCACAGGGTGGTGTGAATCGGAGGGCCTGAGTTAGTTTAGGCAGTGAATGGCAATGTAGCATCTAGCAAAACAAGACGGGGCGGTGAGCATGGGGAGGTCAGGAAACATGCAGTGGCAATATAGGATAGGTTTCTGAAAAACATCGCGGTGTGGTGCGCATTGTGAGGGTTTCGCACAGGCAATTCACTAGTAGGAGTGAGAAAAACATCACGGCGTGTTATGAATCGGAGGGCCTGAATTAGGATAGGCAGTGATTGGCAATGTAGCATGGAGAAAAGCACCACGGGGTGGAGAGCTTGGGGAGGTCAGGAAACATGCGGTGGCAAAGTAGGATAGGTATCGGAAAAACTTCGCTGGGTGGTGCACATTGCAAGGGTTTCTAACAGGCCATTCACTAGTAGGAGTGTGAAAAACATCATGGGGTGGTGTGAATCGGGGACCTGACTTACGATAGGCAGTGAGTTACAATGCAGGATGGAGAAAAGCACCACGGGGTGGTCAGCATGGGGAGTTAGGAAACATGTGGTGGCAAGGTAGGATAGGTTCCTGAAAAACATGGCGGAGCGGTGCGCTTTGTAAGGGTTTCTAAAAGGCCATTCACTAGTAGGAGTGAGAAAAACATCATGGGGTGAGGTGAATCGAAGGGCCTGAATTACGATAGGCAGTGAGTGGCAATGTAGAATGGAGAAACACCAAGGGGTGGTCAGCATGGGGAGGTCAGGAAACATGCGGTTGCAATTTAGAATAGATTTCTGAAAAACATGGGGGTGGTGCGCATTGTAAGGTTTTCTAACAGGTCATTCACGAGTAGTAGTGAGAAAAACATCACTGGGTGGTGTGAATCGGATGGCCTGAATTAGAATGCGCAGTGAGTGGCAATGTAGGATCTAGCAGAGCAAGACGGGGCGGTGAGAATGGGGAGGTCAGGAAACATGCAGTGGCAATGTAGGATAGGTTTCTGAAAATCATTGCGGTGTGGTGCGCATTGTAAGGGTTTCTAACAGGCCATTCACTAGTAGGAGTGAGAAAAACAACATGGGGTGGTGTGAATCAGAGGGCCTGAATTAGATTAGGCAGTGTGTGTTAATGTAGGATGGAGAAAAGCAAGAAGCCGTGGTGAGCATGGGTAGGGCAGGACAGATGCAGTGACAATGTAGGATAGGTTTCTGAAAAACATCGCGGAGTGGTGCGCATTGTATGGTTTTCTCACAGGCCATTCACTAGTAGGAGTGAGAAAAACATCACGGGGTGGTGTGAATCAGAGGGTCTGAATTAGCATAGGCAATGAGTGGCAATGTAGGATGGAGAAAAGCATCACCCTGTAGTTAGCAAGGCGAGGACTGGAAACATGCGGTGTCAAAGTAGGATAGGTTTCTGAAAAACATTGAGGGGTGTTGCGCATTGTAAGGTTTTCTAACAGGCCATTCACTAGTAAGAGTGAGAAAAACATCATTGGGTGGTGTGAATCTGAGGGCCTGAATTAGATTAGGCAGTGAGTGGCAATGTAGGATCTAGCAAAGCAAGATGGGGCGGTGAGCATGGGGAGGTCAGGATACATCAAGTGGCAATGTAGGATAGGTTTTGGAAAAACATCGCGAGGTGGTGCGCATTGTAAGGGTTTCTAACAGGTAATTCACTGGTAGGAGTGAGAAAAACCTCATGGGGTGGTGTAAATTGGAGGGTCTGCATTGGAATAGGCAGTGAGCAGCAATGTAGGATGGAGAAGCACAACGGGGTGGATAGCATGGGGACGTCAAGCAACATGCAGTGTCAAAGTAGGATAGGTTTCTGAAAAACATTGCGGGGTGGTTAGCATTACAAGGGTTTCTAACAGGCCATTCACAAGTAGGAGTAAGAAAAACATCACAGGGTGTGTGAATCGGAGGGCCTGAGTTAGAATAGCCAGTGAGTGGCAATGTAGGATCGAGAAACGCATCAATGGGTGGTCAGCATTGGGAGGTAAGGAAACATGCGGTGGCAATGTAGGATAGGTTTCTGAAAAATATCGCGGAGTGGTGCCCATTGTATGGTTTTCTAACAGGCCATTCACTAGTAGGAGTGAGAAAAACATCACGGGCTGGTGTGAATCAGAGGGCCTGAATTAGCATACGCAGTGAGTGGCAATGCAGGATGGAGAAAAGCATCACCACGTAGTTAGCAAGGCGATGTCAGGAAAAATGCGGTGGCAATGTAGGATAGGTTTCAGAAAAACATCGCAGGGTGGTGTGCATTGTAAGGGTTTCTAACAAGCCATTCACTAGTAGGAGTGAGAAAAACATCATCGGGTGGTGTGAATTGGAGGGCCTGAATTAGATTAGGCAGTGAGTGGCAATGTAGGATCTAGAAAAGCAACACGGGGATTTGAGCATGGGGAGGTCAGCAAACATGCGGTGGCAATGTAGGATAGGTTTCTGAAAAACATCACGGGGTGGTGCTCATTGTAAGGGTTTCTAACATGGCATTCACTAGTAGAAGTGAGAAAAACATCACGGTGCGGTGTGAATTGGAGGGCCTGAATTAGCATAGGAAGTGAGTGGCAATGAAGGGTGGAGAAAACACCTGGGGTGGTCAGCATGGGGAGGTCAGGAAACATGAGGTGGCAATGTAGGACAGGTTTCTGAAAAAAATCACGTGGTGGTGCGTATTGTAAGGGTTTCTAACAGGCCATTCACTAGTAGCAGTGAGAAACACATCATGGGGTGCGGTGAATCGGAGGGCCTGAATTACGATAAGCAGTGATTGACAATGTAGGTTGGCGAAAAGCACCACAGGGTGGTCAGCATGTGGAGGTCAGGAAACATGCAGTGGCAATGTAGGATAGGTTTCTGAAAAACATCGCGGGGTGGGGCGCATTGAAAGGTTTTCTAACAGGCCAATCACTAGTAGGAGTGAGAAAAACATCACGGTGTGGTATGAATCGGAGTGTCTGAATTAGATTAGGCAGTGAGTGGTAATGTAGAATGGAGAAAAGAAAGATGGTGTGGTGAGCATGGGGAGTTCAGGAAACATGCAGTGTCAATGTAGGATAGGTTTCTGAAAAACATCGCGGGGTGGTGCACATTGTAAGGGTTTCTAATAGGCCATTCACTAGTAGGAGTGAGTAAAACATCACGGGGTGGTGTGAATTGGAGGGCCTGAATTAACATAGGCAGTGCGTGGCAATGTAGGATGGAGAAATCCACCATGGGGTTGTCAGCATGGGGAGGTCAGGAAAAATGCGGCAGCAATGTTGAATAGGTTTCTGAAAAACATCGTGGGGTGGTGCGCAATGTAAGTATTTCTAACAGGCCATTCACGAGTAGGAGTGAGAAAAACATCACGGGGTGGTGTGAATCAGAGGTCCTGAATTAGATTAGGCAGTGAGTGGCAATGTAGGATCTAGCCAAGCAAGACAGGGCGGTGAGCTTGGGGAGGTCAGGAAACATGCAGTGGCAATGTAGGATAGGTTTCTGAAAAACATCGTGGAGTGGTGTGCATTGTAAGGGTTTCTAACAGGCCATTCACTAGTAGGAGTGAGAAAAACATCACGGGTGGAGTGAATCAGAGGGCCTGAATTAGCATATTCAGTGAGTGGCAATGTAGGATGGAGAAAAGCACCACGGGGTGGTCCGCATGGGGAGGTGAGGACAAATGCGGTGTCAATGCAGGATAGATTTCTGAAAAACATCGCGGTGTGGTGTGCATTGCAAGGATTTCTAACAAGCAATTCACTAGTAGGAGTGAGAAAAACATCACGGGGTGGTGTGTATCGGCGGGCCTGATTTACGATAGGCATTGAGTGACAATGTAGGATGGAGAAAAGCACCACGGGGTGGTCAGCATGGGGAGGTCAGGATACATGCGGTGGCAATTTAGGATAGGTTTCTGAAAAACATCCCGGGGTGTTGCGTATTGTAAAGGTTTCTAACAGGCCATTCACTAGTAGGAGTGATAAAAACATCACAGGGTGATGTGAATCAGAGTGTCTGAATTAGATTAGGCAGTGAGTGGCAATGTAGCATGGAGAAAGGCACCACGGGGTGCTCAACATGTGGAGGTCAGGAAACATGCGGTGGCAATGTAGGATAGGTTTCTGAAAAACATCGCGGGGTGGTGCGCATTGTAAGTGTTTGTAACAGGCCATTCACTAGTAGGAGTTAGAAAAACATCATAGGGTGGTGTGAATCGGAGGGCCTGAATTAAAATAGGCAGTGCGTTGCAATGGAGGATGGAGAAAAGCACCACGGGGTTGTCAGCATGGGGAGGTCAGGAAAAATGCGGCAGCAATGTAGAATAGGTTTCTGAAAAACACCATGGGGTGGTGTGCATTGTAAGTGTTTCTAACAGGCCGTTCACTAGTAGGAGTGAGAAAAACATCACAGGGTGGTGTGAATCGGAGGGCCTGAGTTAGTTTAGGCAGTGAATGGCAATGTAGCATCTAGCAAAACAAGACGGGGCGGTGAGCATGGGGAGGTCAGGAAACATGCAGTAGCTATATAGGATAGGTTTCTGAAAAACATCGCGGTGTGGTGCGCATTGTAAGTGTTTCTAACTGGCCGTTCACTAGTAGGAGTGATAAAAACATCACAGGGTGATGTGAATCAGAGTGTCTGAATTAGATTAGGCAGTGATTGGCAATGTAGGATGGAGAAAAGCACCACGGGGTGGAGAGCATGGGGAGGTCAGGAAACATGTGGTGGCAAAGTAGGATAGGTATCGGAAAAACTTCGCGGGGTGTTGCACATTGCAATGGTTTCTAACAGGCCATTCACTAGTAGGAGTGTGAAAAACATCATGGGGTGGTGTGAATCGGGGACCTGACTTACGATAGGCAGTGGGTTACAATGCAGGATGGAGAAAAGCACCACGGGGTGGTCAGCATGGGGAGTTAGGAAACATGTGGTGGCAAGGTAGGATAGGTTCCTGAAAAACATGGCGGAGCGGTGCGCTTTGTAAGGGTTTCTAAAAGGCCATTCACTAGTAGGAGTGAGAAAAACATCATGGGGTGGGGTGAATCGAAGGGCCTGAATTACGATAGGCAGTGAGTGGCAATGTAGAATGGAGAAACACCAAGGGGTGGTCAGCATGGGGAGGTCAGGAAACATGCGGTTGCAATTTAGAATAGATTTCTGAAAAACATGGGGGTGGTGCGCATTGTAAGGTTTTCTAACAGGTCATTCACGAGTAGTAGTGAGAAAAACATCACTGGGTGGTGTGAATCGGATGGCCTGAATTAGAATACGCAGTGAGTGGCAATGTAGGATCTAGCAGAGCAAGACGGGGCGGTGAGAATGGGGAGGTCAGGAAACATGCAGTGGCAATGTAGGATAGGTTTCTGAAAATCATTGCGGTGTGGTGCGCATTGTAAGGGTTTCTAACAGGCCATTCACTAGTAGGAGTGAGAAAAACAACATGGGGTGGTGTGAATCAGAGGGCCTGAATTAGATTAGGCAGTGTGTGTTAATGTAGGATGGAGAAAAGCAAGAAGCCGTGGTGAGCATGGGTAGGGCAGGACAGATGCAGTGACAATGTAGGATAGGTTTCTGAAAAACATCGCGGAGTGGTGCGCATTGTATGGTTTTCTCACAGGCCATTCACTAGTAGGAGTGAGAAAAACATCACGGGGTGGTGTGAATCAGAGGGTCTGAATTAGCATAGGCAATGAGTGGCAATGTAGGATGGAGAAAAGCATCACCCTGTAGTTAGCAAGGCGAGGACTGGAAACATGCGGTGTCAAAGTAGGATAGGTTTCTGAAAAACATTGAGGGGTGTTGCGCATTGTAAGGTTTTCTAACAGGCCATTCACTAGTAAGAGTGAGAAAAACATCATTGGGTGGTGTGAATCTGAGGGCCTGAATTAGATTAGGCAGTGAGTGGCAATGTAGGATCTAGCAAAGCAAGACGGGGCGGTGAGCATGGGGAGGTCAGGATACATCAAGTGGCAATGTAGGATAGGTTTTGGAAAAACATCGCGAGGTGGTGCGCATTGTAAGGGTTTCTAACAGGTAATTCACTGGTAGGAGTGAGAAAAACCTCATGGGGTGGTGTAAATTGGAGGGTCTGCATTGGAATAGGCAGTGAGCAGCAATGTAGGATGGAGAAGCACAACGGGGTGGATAGCATGGGGACGTCAAGCAACATGCAGTGTCAAAGTAGGATAGGTTTCTGAAAAACATTGCGGGGTGGTTAGCATTACAAGGGTTTCTAACAGGCCATTCACAAGCAGGAGTAAGAAAAACATCACAGGGTGTGTGAATCGGAGTGCCTGAGTTAGAATAGCCAGTGAGTGGCAATGTAGGATCGAGAAACGCATCAATGGGTGGTCAGCATTGGGAGGTAAGGAAACATGCGGTGGCAATGTAGGATAGGTTTCTGAAAAATATCGCGGAGTGGTGCCCATTGTATGGTTTTCTAACAGGCCATTCACTAGTAGGAGTGAGAAAAACATCACGGGCTGGTGTGAATCAGAGGGCCTGAATTAGCATACGCAGTGAGTGGCAATGCAGGATGGAGGAAAGCATCACCACGTAGTTAGCAAGGCGATGTCAGGAAAAATGCGGTGGCAATGTAGGATAGGTTTCAGAAAAACATCGCAGGGTGGTGTGCATTGCAAGGATTTCTAACAAGCAATTCACTAGTAGGAGTGAGAAAAACATCACGGGGTGGTGTGTATCGGCGGGACTGATTTACGATAGGCATTGAGTGACAATGTAGGATGGAGAAAAGCACCATGGGATGGTCAGCATGGGGAGGTCAGGATACATGCGGTGGCAATTTAGTATAGGTTTCTGAAAAACATCCCGGGGTGTTGCGTATTGTAAAGGTTTCTAACAGGCCATTCACTAGTAGGAGTGATAAAAACATCACAGGGTGATGTGAATAAGAGTGTCTGAATTAGATTAGGCAGTGAGTGGCAATGTAGCATGGAGAAAGGCACCACGGGGTGCTCAACATGTGGAGGTCAGGAAACATGTGGTGGCAATGTAGGATAGGTTTCTGAAAAACATCGCGGGGTGGTGCGCATTGTAAGTGTTTGTAACAGGCCATTCACTAGTAGGAGTTAGAAAAACATCATGGGGTGGTGTGAATCGGAGGGCCTGAATTAAAATAGGCAGTGCGTTGCAATGGAGGATGGAGAAAAGCACCACGGGGTTGTCAGCATGGGGAGGTCAGGAAAAATGCGGCAGCAATGTAGAATAGGTTTCTGAAAAACACCGTGGGTTGGTGTGCATTGTAAGTGTTTCTAACAGGCCGTTCACTAGTAGGAGTGAGAAAAACATCACAGGGTGGTGTGAATCGGAGGGCCTGAGTTAGTTTAGGCAGTGAATGGCAATGTAGCATCTAGCAAAACAAGACGGGGCGGTGAGCATGGGGAGGTCAGGAAACATGCAGTGGCAATATAGGATAGGTTTCTGAAAAACATCGCGGTGTGGTGCGCATTGTGAGGGTTTCGCACAGGCAATTCACTAGTAGGAGTGAGAAAAACATCACGGCGTGTTATGAATCGGAGGGCCTGAATTAGGATAGGCAGTGATTGGCAATGTAGGATGGAGAAAAGCACCACGGGGTGGAGAGCTTGGGGAGGTCAGGAAACATGCGGTGGCAAAGTAGGATAGGTATCGGAAAAACTTCGCTGGGTGGTGCACATTGCAAGGGTTTCTAACAGGCCATTCACTAGTAGGAGTGTGAAAAACATCATGGGGTGGTGTGAATCGGGGACCTGACTTACGATAGGCAGTGAGTTACAATGCAGCATGGAGAAAAGCACCACGGGGTGGTCAGCATGGGGAGTTAGGAAACATGTGGTGGCAAGGTAGGATAGGTTCCTGAAAAACATGGCGGAGCGGTGCGCTTTGTAAGGGTTTCTAAAAGGCCATTCACTAGTAGGAGTGAGAAAAACATCATGGGGTGGGGTGAATCGAAGGGCCTGAATTACGATAGGCAGTGAGTGGCAATGTAGAATGGAGAAACACCAAGGGGTGGTCAGCATGGGGAGGTCAGGAAACATGCGGTTGCAATTTAGAATAGATTTCTGAAAAACATGGGGGTGGTGCGCATTGTAAGGTTTTCTAACAGGTCATTCACGAGTAGTAGTGAGAAAAACATCACTGGGTGGTGTGAATCGGATGGCCTGAATTAGAATGCGCAGTGAGTGGCAATGTAGGATCTAGCAGAGCAAGACGGGGCGGTGAGAATGGGGAGGTCAGGAAACATGCAGTGGCAATGTAGGATAGGTTTCTGAAAATCATTGCGGTGTGGTGCGCATTGTAAGGGTTTCTAACAGGCCATTCACTAGTAGGAGTGAGAAAAACAACATGGGGTGGTGTGAATCAGAGGGCCTGAATTAGATTAGGCAGTGTGTGTTAATGTAGGATGGAGAAAAGCAAGAAGCCGTGGTGAGCATGGGTAGGGCAGGACAGATGCAGTGACAATGTAGGATAGGTTTCTGAAAAACATCGCGGAGTGGTGCGCATTGTATGGTTTTCTCACAGGCCATTCACTAGTAGGAGTGAGAAAAACATCACGGGGTGGTGTGAATCAGAGGGTCTGAATTAGCATAGGCAATGAGTGGCAATGTAGGATGGAGAAAAGCATCACCCTGTAGTTAGCAAGGCGAGGACTGGAAACATGCGGTGTCAAAGTAGGATAGGTTTCTGAAAAACATTGAGGGGTGTTGCGCATTGTAAGGTTTTCTAACAGGCCATTCACTAGTAAGAGTGAGAAAAACATCATTGGGTGGTGTGAATCTGAGGGCCTGAATTAGATTAGGCAGTGAGTGGCAATGTAGGATCTAGCAAAGCAAGACGGGGCGGTGAGCATGGGGAGGTCAGGATACATCAAGTGGCAATGTAGGATAGGTTTTGGAAAAACATCGCGAGGTGGTGCGCATTGTAAGGGTTTCTAACAGGTAATTCACTGGTAGGAGTGAGAAAAACCTCATGGGGTGGTGTAAATTGGAGGGTCTGCATTGGAATAGGCAGTGAGCAGCAATGTAGGATGGAGAAGCACAACGGGGTGGATAGCATGGGGACGTCAAGCAACATGCAGTGTCAAAGTAGGATAGGTTTCTGAAAAACATTGCGGGGTGGTTAGCATTACAAGGGTTTCTAACAGGCCATTCACAAGTAGGAGTAAGAAAAACATCACAGGGTGTGTGAATCGGAGGGCCTGAGTTAGAATAGCCAGTGAGTGGCAATGTAGGATCGAGAAACGCATCAATGGGTGGTCAGCATTGGGAGGTAAGGAAACATGCGGTGGCAATGTAGGATAGGTTTCTGAAAAATATCGCGGAGTGGTGCCCATTGTATGGTTTTCTAACAGGCCATTCACTAGTAGGAGTGAGAAAAACATCACGGGCTGGTGTGAATCAGAGGGCCTGAATTAGCATACGCAGTGAGTGGCAATGCAGGATGGAGAAAAGCATCACCACGTAGTTAGCAAGGCGATGTAAGGAAAAATGCGGTGGCAATGTAGGATAGGTTTCAGAAAAACATCGCAGGGTGGTGTGCATTGTAAGGGTTTCTAACAAGCCATTCACTAGTAGGAGTGAGAAAAACATCATCGGGTGGTGTGAATTGGAGGGCCTGAATTAGATTAGGCAGTGAGTGGCAATGTAGGATCTAGAAAAGCAACACGGGGATTTGAGCATGGGGAGGTCAGGAAACATGCGGTGGCAATGTAGCATAGGTTTCTGAAAAACATCACGGGGTGGTGCTCATTGTAAGGGTTTCTAACATGGCATTCACTAGTAGAAGTGAGAAAAACATCACGGGGCGGTGTGAATTGGAGGGCCTGAATTAGCATAGGAAGTGAGTGGCAATGAAGGGTGGAGAAAACACCTGGGGTGGTCAGCATGGGGAGGTCAGGAAACATGAGGTGGCAATGTAGGACAGGTTTCTGAAAAAAATCACGTGGTGGTGCGTATTGTAAGGGTTTCTAACAGGCCATTCACTAGTAGCAGTGAGAAACACATCATGGGGTGCGGTGAATCGGAGGGCCTGAATTACGATAAGCAGTGATTGACAATGTAGGTTGGCGAAAAGCACCACAGGGTGGTCAGCATGTGGAGGTCAGGAAACATGCAGTGGCAATGTAGGATAGGTTTCTGAAAAACATCGCGGGGTGGGGCGCATTGAAAGGTTTTCTAACAGGCCAATCACTAGTAGGAGTGAGAAAAACATCACGGTGTGGTATGAATCGGAGTGTCTGCATTAGATTAGGCAGTGAGTGGTAATGTAGAATGGAGAAAAGAAAGACGGCGTGGTGAGCATGGGGAGTTCAGGAAATATGCAGTGTCAATGTAGGATAGGTTTCTGAAAAACATCGCGGGGTGGTGCACATTGTAAGGGTTTCTAATAGGCCATTCACTAGTAGGAGTGAGTAAAACATCACGGGGTGGTGTGAATTGGAGGGCCTGAATTAACATAGGCAGTGAGTGGCAATGTAGGATGGAGAAATCCACCATGGGGTTGTCAGCATGGGGAGGTCAGGAAAAATGCGGCAGCAATGTCGAATAGGTTTCTCAAAAACATCGTGGGGTGGTGCGCAATGTAAGTGTTTCTAACAGGCCATTCACGAGTAGGAGTGAAAAAACATCACGGGGTGGTGTGAATCAGAGGTCCTGAATTAGATTAGGCAGTGAGTGGCAATGTAGGATCTAGCCAAGCAAGACAGGGCGGTGAGCTTGGGTAGGTCAGGAAACATGCAGTGGCAATGTAGGATAGGTTTCTGAAAAACATCGTGGAGTGGTGTGCATTGTAAGGGTTTCTAACAGGCCATTCACTAGTAGGAGTGAGAAAAACATCACGGGTGGAGTGAATCAGAGGGCCTGAATTAGCATATTCAGTGAGTGGCAATGTAGGATGGAGAAAAGCACCACGGGGTGGTCCGCATGGGGAGGTGAGGACAAATGTGGTGTCAATGCAGGATAGATTTCTGAAAAACATCGCGGTGTGGTGTGCATTGCAAGGATTTCTAACAAGCAATTCACTAGTAGGAGTGAGAAAAACATCACGGGGTGGTGTGTATCGGCGGGCCTGATTTACGATAGGCATTGAGTGACAATGTAGGATGGAGAAAAGCACCACGGGGTGGTCAGCATGGGGAGGTCAGGAAAAATGCGGCAGCAATGTAGAATAGGTTTCTGAAAAACACCATGGGGTGGTGTGCATTGTAAGTGTTTCTAACAGGCCGTTCACTAGTAGGAGTGAGAAAAACATCACAGGGTGGTGTGAATCGGAGGGCCTGAGTTAGTTTAGGCAGTGAATGGCAATGTAGCATCTAGCAAAACAAGACGGGGCGGTGAGCATGGGGAGGTCAGGAAACATGCAGTGGCTATATAGGATAGGTTTCTGAAAAACCTCGCGGTGTGGTGCGCATTGTAAGTGTTTCTAACAGGCCGTTCACTAGTAGGAGTGATAAAAACATCACAGGGTGATGTGAATCAGAGTGTCTGAATTAGATTAGGCAGTGATTGGCAATGTAGGATGGAGAAAAGCACCACGGGGTGGAGAGCATGGGGAGGTCAGGAAACATGCGGTGGCAAAGTAGGATAGGTATCGGAAAAACTTCGCTGGGTGGTGCACATTGCAAGGGTTTCTAACAGGCCATTCACTAGTAGGAGTGTGAAAAACATCATGGGGTGGTGTGAATCGGGGACCTGACTTACGATAGGCAGTGAGTTACAATGCAGGATGGAGAAAAGCACCACGGGGTGGTCAGCATGGGGAGTTAGGAAACATGTGGTGGCAAGGTAGGATAGGTTCCTGAAAAACATGGCGGAGCGGTGCGCTTTGTAAGGGTTTCTAAAAGGCCATTCACTAGTAGGAGTGAGAAAAACATCATGGGGTGGGGTGAACCGAAGGGCCTGAATTACGATAGGCAGTGAGTGGCAATGTAGAATGGAGAAACACCAAGGGGTGGTCAGCATGGGGAGGTCAGGAAACATGCGGTTGCAATTTAGAATAGATTTCTGAAAAACATGGGGGTGGTGCGCATTGTAAGGTTTTCTAACAGGTCATTCACGAGTAGTAGTGAGAAAAACATCACTGGGTGGTGTGAATCGGATGGCCTGAATTAGAATACGCAGTGAGTGGCAATGTAGGATCTAGCAGAGCAAGACGGGGCGGTGAGAATGGGGAGGTCAGGAAACATGCAGTGGCAATGTAGGATAGGTTTCTGAAAATCATTGCGGTGTGGTGCGCATTGTAAGGGTTTCTAACAGGCCATTCACTAGTAGGAGTGAGAAAAACAACATGGGGTGGTGTGAATCAGAGGGCCTGAATTAGATTAGGCAGTGTGTGTTAATGTAGGATGGAGAAAAGCAAGAAGCCGTGGTGAGCATGGGTAGGGCAGGACAGATGCAGTGACAATGTAGGATAGGTTTCTGAAAAACATCGCGGAGTGGTGCGCATTGTATGGTTTTCTCACAGGCCATTCACTAGTAGGAGTGAGAAAAACATCACGGGGTGGTGTGAATCAGAGGGTCTGAATTAGCATAGGCAATGAGTGGCAATGTAGGATGGAGAAAAGCATCACCCTGTAGTTAGCAAGGCGAGGACTGGAAACATGCGGTGTCAAAGTAGGATAGGTTTCTGAAAAACATTGAGGGGTGTTGCGCATTGTAAGGTTTTCTAACAGGCCATTCACTAGTAAGAGTGAGAAAATCATCATTGGGTGGTGTGAATCTGAGGGCCTGAATTAGATTAGGCAGTGAGTGGCAATGTAGGATCTAGCAAAGCAAGACGGGGCGGTGAGCATGGGGAGGTCAGGATACATCAAGTGGCAATGTAGGATAGGTTTTGGAAAAACATCGCGAGGTGGTGCGCATTGTAAGGGTTTCTAACAGGTAATTCACTGGTAGGAGTGAGAAAAACCTCATGGGGTGGTGTAAATTGGAGGGTCTGCATTGGAATAGGCAGTGAGCAGCAATGTAGGATGGAGAAGCACAACGGGGTGGATAGCATGGGGACGTCAAGCAACATGCAGTGTCAAAGTAGGATAGGTTTCTGAAAAACATTGCGGGGTGGTTAGCATTACAAGGGTTTCTAACAGGCCATTCACAAGTAGGAGTAAGAAAAACATCACAGGGTGTGTGAATCGGAGGGCCTGAGTTAGAATAGCCAGTGAGTGGCAATGTAGGATCGAGAAACGCATCAATGGGTGGTCAGCATTGGGAGGTAAGGAAACATGCGGTGGCAATGTAGGATAGGTTTCTGAAAAATATCGCGGAGTGGTGCCCATTGTATGGTTTTCTAACAGGCCATTCACTAGTAGGAGTGAGAAAAACATCACGGGCTGGTGTGAATCAGAGGGCCTGAATTAGCATACGCAGTGAGTGGCAATGCAGGATGGAGAAAAGCATCACCACGTAGTTAGCAAGGCGATGTCAGGAAAAATGCGGTGGCAATGTAGGATAGGTTTCAGAAAAACATCGCAGGGTGGTGTGCATTGTAAGGGTTTCGAACAAGCCATTCACTAGTAGGAGTGAGAAAAACATCATCGGGTGGTGTGAATTGGAGGGCCTGAATTAGATTAGGCAGTGAGTGGCAATGTAGGATCTAGAAAAGCAACACGGGGATTTGAGCATGGGGAGGTCAGGAAACATGCGGTGGCAATGTAGGATAGGTTTCTGAAAAACATCACGGGGTGGTGCTCATTGTAAGGGTTTCTAACATGGCATTCACTAGTAGAAGTGAGAAAAACATCACGGGGCGGTGTGAATTGGAGGGCCTGAATTAGCATAGGAAGTGAGTGGCAATGAAGGGTGGAGAAAACACCTGGGGTGGTCAGCATGGGGAGGTCAGGAAACATGAGGTGGCAATGTAGGACAGGTTTCTGAAAAAAATCACGTGGTGGTGCGTATTGTAAGGGTTTCTAACAGGCCATTCACTAGTAGCAGTGAGAAACACATCATGGGGTGGGGTGAATCGGAGGGCCTGAATTACGATAAGCAGTGATTGACAATGTAGGTTGGCGAAAAGCACCACAGGGTGGTCAGCATGTGGAGGTCAGGAAACATGCAGTGGCAATGTAGGATAGGTTTCTGAAAAACATCGCGGGGTGGGGCGCATTGAAAGGTTTTCTAACAGGCCAATCACTAGTAGGAGTGAGAAAAACATCACGGTGTGGTATGAATCGGAGTGTCTGCATTAGATTAGGCAGTGAGTGGTAATGTAGAATGGAGAAAAGAAAGACGGCGTGGTGAGCATGGGGAGTTCAGGAAACATGCAGTGTCAATGTAGGATAGGTTTCTGAAAAACATCGCGGGGTGGTGCACATTGTAAGGGTTTCTAATAGGCCATTCACTAGTAGGAGTGAGTAAAACATCACGGGGTGGTGTGAATTGGAGGGCCTGAATTAACATAGGCAGTGAGTGGCAATGTAGGATGGAGAAATCCACCATGGGGTTGTCAGCATGGGGAGGTCAGGAAAAATGCGGCAGCAATGTCGAATAGGTTTCTCAAAAACATCGTGGGGTGGTGCGCAATGTAAGTGTTTCTAACAGGCCATTCACGAGTAGGAGTGAGAAAAACATCACGGGGTGGTGTGAATCAGAGGTCCTGAATTAGATTAGGCAGTGAGTGGCAATGTAGGATCTAGCCAAGCAAGACAGGGCGGTGAGCTTGGGTAGGTCAGGAAACATGCAGTGGCAATGTAGGATAGGTTTCTGAAAAACATCGTGGAGTGGTGTGCATTGTAAGGGTTTCTAACAGGCCATTCACTAGTAGGAGTGAGAAAAACATCACGGGTGGAGTGAATCAGAGGGCCTGAATTAGCATATTCAGTGAGTGGCAATGTAGGATGGAGAAAAGCACCACGGGGTGGTCCGCATGGGGAGGTGAGGACAAATGCGGTGTCAATGCAGGATAGATTTCTGAAAAACATCGCGGTGTGGTGTGCATTGCAAGGATTTCTAACAAGCAATTCACTAGTAGGAGTGAGAAAAACATCACGGGGTGGTGTGTATCGGCGGGCCTGATTTACGATAGGCATTGAGTGACAATGTAGGATGGAGAAAAGCACCACGGGGTGGTCAGCATGGGGAGGTCAGGATACATGCGGTGGCAATTTAGGATAGGTTTCTGAAAAACATCCCGGGGTGTTGCGTATTGTAAAGGTTTCTAACAGGCCATTCACTAGTAGGAGTGATAAAAACATCACAGGGTGATGTGAATCAGAGTGTCTGAATTAGATTAGGCAGTGAGTGGCAATGTAGCATGGAGAAAGGCACCACGGGGTGCTCAACATGTGGAGGTCAGGAAACATGCGGTGGCAATGTAGGATAGGTTTCTGAAAAACATCGCGGGGTGGTGCGCATTGTAAGTGTTTGTAACAGGCCATTCACTAGTAGGAGTTAGAAAAACATCATGGGGTGGTGTGAATCGGAGGGCCTGAATTAAAATAGGCAGTGCGTTGCAATGGAGGATGGAGAAAAGCACCACGGGCTGTCAGCATGGGGAGGTCAGGAAAAATGCGGCAGCAATGTAGAATAGGTTTCTGAAAAACACCATGGGGTGGTGTGCATTGTAAGTGTTTCTAACAGGCCGTTCACTAGTAGGAGTGAGAAAAACATCACAGGGTGGTGTGAATCGGAGGGCCTGAGTTAGTTTAGGCAGTGAATGGCAATGTAGCATCTAGCAAAACAAGATGGGGCGGTGAGCATGGGGAGGTCAGGAAACATGCAGTGGCTATATAGGATAGGTTTCTGAAAAACATCGCGGTGTGGTGCGCATTGTAAGTGTTTCTAACAGGCCGTTCACTAGTAGGAGTGATAAAAACATCACAGGGTGATGTGAATCAGAGTGTCTGAATTAGATTAGGCAGTGATTGGCAATGTAGGATGGAGAAAAGCACCACGGGGTGGAGAGCATGGGGAGGTCAGGAAACATGCGGTGGCAAAGTAGGATAGGTATCGGAAAAACTTCGCGGGGTGGTGCACATTGCAAGGGTTTCTAACAGGCCATTCACTAGTAGGAGTGTGAAAAACATCATGGGGTGGTGTGAATCGGGGACCTGACTTACGATAGGCAGTGAGTTACAATGCAGGATGGAGAAAAGCACCACGGGGTGGTCAGCATGGGGAGTTAGGAAACATGTGGTGGCAAGGTAGGATAGGTTCCTGAAAAACATGGCGGAGCGGGGGCTTTGTAAGGGTTTCTAAAAGGCCATTCACTAGTAGGAGTGAGAAAAACATCATGGGGTGGGGTGAATCGAAGGGCCTGAATTACGATAGGCAGTGAGTGGCAATGTAGAATGGAGAAACACCAAGGGGTGGTCAGCATGGGGAGGTCAGGAAACATGCGGTTGCAATTTAGAATAGATTTCTGAAAAACATGGGGGTGGTGCGCATTGTAAGGTTTTCTAACAGGTCATTCACGAGTAGTAGTGAGAAAAACATCACTGGGTGGTGTGAATCTGATGGCCTGAATTAGAATACGCAGTGAGTGGCAATGTAGGATCTAGCAGAGCAAGACGGGGCGGTGAGAATGGGGAGGTCAGGAAACATGCAGTGGCAATGTAGGATAGGTTTCTGAAAATCATTGCGGTGTGGTGCGCATTGTAAGGGTTTCTAACAGGCCATTCACTAGTAGGAGTGAGAAAAACAACATGGGGTGGTGTGAATCAGAGGGCCTGAATTAGATTAGGCAGTGTGTGTTAATGTAGGATGGAGAAAAGCAAGAAGCCGTGGTGAGCATGGGTAGGGCAGGACAGATGCAGTGACAATGTAGGATAGGTTTCTGAAAAACATCGCGGAGTGGTGCGCATTGTATGGTTTTCTCACAGGCCATTCACTAGTAGGAGTGAGAAAAACATCACGGGGTGGTGTGAATCAGAGGGTCTGAATTAGCATAGGCAATGAGTGGCAATGTAGGATGGAGAAAAGCATCACCCTGTAGTTAGCAAGGCGAGGACTGGAAACATGCGGTGTCAAAGTAGGATAGGTTTCTGAAAAACATTGAGGGGTGTTGCGCATTGTAAGGTTTTCTAACAGGCCATTCACTAGTAAGAGTGAGAAAATCATCATTGGGTGGTGTGAATCTGAGGGCCTGAATTAGATTAGGCAGTGAGTGGCAATGTAGGATCTAGCAAAGCAAGACGGGGCGGTGAGCATGGGGAGGTCAGGATACATCAAGTGGCAATGTAGGATAGGTTTTGGAAAAACATCGCGAGGTGGTGCGCATTGTAAGGGTTTCTAACAGGTAATTCACTGGTAGGAGTGAGAAAAACCTCATGGGGTGGTGTAAATTGGAGGGTCTGCATTGGAATAGGCAGTGAGCAGCAATGTAGGATGGAGAAGCACAACGGGGTGGATAGCATGGGGACGTCAAGCAACATGCAGTGTCAAAGTAGGATAGGTTTCTGAAAAACATTGCGGGGTGGTTAGCATTACAAGGGTTTCTAACAGGCCATTCACAAGTAGGAGTAAGAAAAACATCACAGGGTGTGTGAATCGGAGGGCCTGAGTTAGAATAGCCAGTGAGTGGCAATGTAGGATCGAGAAACGCATCAATGGGTGGTCAGCATTGGGAGGTAAGGAAACATGCGGTGGCAATGTAGGATAGGTTTCTGAAAAATATCGCGGAGTGGTGCCCATTGTATGGTTTTCTAACAGGCCATTCACTAGTAGGAGTGAGAAAAACATCACGGGCTGGTGTGAATCAAAGGGCCTGAATTAGCATACGCAGTGAGTGGCAATGCAGGATGGAGGAAAGCATCACCACGTAGTTAGCAAGGCGATGTCAGGAAAAATGCGGTGGCAATGTAGGATAGGTTTCAGAAAAACATCGCAGGGTGGTGTGCATTGTAAGGGTTTCTAACAAGCCATTCACTAGTAGGAGTGAGAAAAACATCATCGGGTGGTGTGAATTGGAGGGCCTGAATTAGATTAGGCAGTGAGTGGCAATGTAGGATCTAGCAAAGCAACACGGGGCTTTGAGCCTGGGGAGGTCAGGAAACATGCGGTGGCAATGTAGGATAGGTTTCTGAAAAACATCGCGGGGTGGTGCTCATTGTAAGGGTTTCTAACATGGCATTCACTAGTAGGAGTGAGAAAAACATCACGGGGCGGTGTGAATTGGAGGGCCTGAATTAACATACTAAGTGAGTGGCAATGAAGGGTGGAGAAAACACCTGGGGTGGTCAGCATGGGGAGGTCAGGAAACATGAGGTGGCAATGTAGGACAGGTTTCTGAATAAAATCACGTGGAGGTGCGTATTGTAAGGGTTTCTAACAGGCCATTCACTAGTAGCAGTGAGAAACACATCATGGGGTGGGGTGAATCGGAGGGCCTGAATTACGATAAGCAGTGATTGACAATGTAGTTTGGCGAAAAGCACCACAGGGTGGTCAGCATGTGGAGGTGAGGAAACATGCAGTGGCAATGTAGGATAGGTTTCTGAAAAACATCGCGGGGTGGGGCGCATTGAAAGGTTTTCTAACAGGCCAATCACTAGTAGGAGTGAGAAAAACATCACGGTGTGGTATGAATCGGAGTGTCTGAATTAGATTAGGCAGTGAGTGGTAATGTAGAATGGAGAAAACAAAGACGGCGTGGTGAGCATGAGGAGTTCAGGAAACATGCAGTGTCAATGTAGGATAGGTTTCTGAAAAACATCGCGGGGTGGTGCACATTGTAAGGGTCTCTAATAGGCCATTCACTAGTAGGAGTGAGTAAAACATCACGGGGTGGTGTGAATTGGAGGGCCTGACTTATGATAGGCAGTGATCGACAATGTAGGATGGAGAATAGCACCACGGGGTGGTCAGCATGTGGAGGTCAGGAAACATGCAGTGGCAATGTAGGACAGGTTTCTGAAAAACATCGCGGGGTGGTGCACATTGTAAGGGTTTCTAATAGGCCATTCACTAGTAGGAGTGAGACAAACATCACTGAGTGATGTGAATCGGAAGGCCTGAATTAGTATAGGCATTGAGTGGCAATGTAGGATGGAGAAGCACAACTGGGTGGTCAGCATGGGGAGGTCAGGAAACAAGCGGAGGCAATGTAGCATATGTTTTTTAAAAACATAACGGGATGGTCACATTGTAAGGGTTTCTAATAGGCCACTCACTAGTAGGAGTGAGAAAAACATCATGGGGTGGTGTGAATAGGAGGGCCTGAATAAGATTAGGCAGTGTGTGGTAATGTAGGATGGAGAAAAGCAAGAAGCCGTGCTGAGCATGGGGAGGTCAGGAAACATTCCGTGACAATGCACGATAGGTTTCTGAAAAATATCGCGGGGTGTTGTGCATTGTAAACATATCTAACAGGACATTCACAAGTAGGAGTGAGAAAACATCAAAGGGGGGTGTGAGTTGGAGGGCCTGAGTTAGAATAGCTATTGAGTGGAAATGTAGGATGGAGAAAAGCACCAAGGAGTGGTCAGCATTGGGAGGTCAGGAAAAATGCAGTGGCAATGTAAGATAGGTTTCTGAAAAACATCGCGGAGTGGTGCGCATTGTATGGTTTTCTTACAGGCCATTCACTAGTAGGAGTGAGAAAAACATCACGCGGTGTTGAATCACAGGGCCTGAATTAGCATAGGCAGTGAGTTGCAATGTAGGATGGAGAAAAGCATCACCCCGTAGTTATCAAGGCGAGGTCAGGAAACATGGGTTGGCAATGTAGGATGGGTTTCCGAAAAACATCCAGGGGTTTTGCGAATTGTAAGGGTTTCTAACAGGCAATTCACTAGTAGGAGTGATAAAGTCATCATGGGGTGGTGGAATCAGATGGCATGAATTACGATAGGCCGTGAGTGGCAATGTAGGATGGAGAAAAGCACCACGGGGTGGTCAGCATGGGGAGGTCAGGAAACATGCGGTGGCAATGTAGGATAGGTTTCTGGAAACCATCGCAGAGTGGTGCGCATTGTAAGGGTTTCTAACAAGCCATTCCCTAGTAGGAGTGATAAAACCATCATCAGGTGGTGTGCATCTGAGGGCCTGAATTAGATCAGGAAGTGAGTGAAACTGTAGAATGGAGAAAAGCACCACGGGGTGGTCAGCATGGGGAGGTCAGGAAACATGCGGTGGCAATGTAGGATAGGTTGTGGAAAAACATAGCGGGGTGGTGCGCAATGTAAGGGTTTCCAACAGGCCATTCACAAGGAGCAGTGAGACAAACATCACTGAGTGATGTGAATCGGAAGGCCTGAATTAGGATAGGCAGTGAGTGGCAATGTAGGATGGAGAAAAGCACCACGGGGTGGTCAGCATGAGGAGGTCGGGAAACATGCGGTGGCAATGTAGGATAAGTTTGGAAAAACATCAATAGGCGTTGCGCATTGTAAGGGTTTCTAACAGGCCATTCACTAGTAGGAGTGATAAAGTCATCACGGGGTGGTGGAATCAGAGGGCCTGAATTATGATAGGCGGTGAGTGGCAATGTAGGATGGAGAAAAGCACCACGGGGTGGTCAGCATGGGGAGGTCAGGAAACATCCGGTGGCAATATAGGATATGTTTCTGAAAAACATCGCGGGGTGGTGCGCATTGAAAGGATTTCTAACAGGCCATTCACTATTAGGAGTGAGCAAAGCATAACGGGGTGGTGTGAATCGGAGGGCCTTAATTAGCATAAGCTTTGATTGGCAATGTAGGATGGGGAAAAGCACCATGGGGTGGTCAGAATGGGGAGGTCAGGAAACAGGCGGTGGCAATATAGGATAGGTTCCTGAAAATCATCGCGGGTTGGGGCACATTGTAAGTGTTTCTAACAGGCCGTTCACTTGTAGGAGTGAGAAAAACATCACGGGGTGGTGTGAATCAGAGTGTCTGAATCAGAATAGGCAGTGAGTGGCAATGTAGGATGGAGAAAAGCACCACGGGTTGGTCAGAATGGAGAGGTCAGGAAACATGCGGTGGCAATGTAGGATAGGTTTCTAAAAAACATCGCGGGGTGCGGGGCATTGTAAGGGTTTCCAACTGGCCATTCACTAGTAGGAGTGAGAAAAACATCACGGGGTGGTGTGAATCAGAGGGCCTGAATTAAAATAGGCAGTGAGTGGCAATGTAGGACAGAGAAAGCACCACGGGGTTGTCAGCATGGGGAGGTAAGAAAAAATGCGGCAGTAATGTAGAATAGGTTTCTGAAAAACATCGTGGGGTGGTGCGCCTTGTAAGTGTTTCTAACAGGATATTCACTAGTAGGAGTGAGAAAAACATCACGGGGTGGTGTGAATTGGAGGGCCTGAATTAGCATAGGCAGTGAGTGGCAATGAAGGTTGGAGAAAAGCACCAGGGGAGGTCAGCATTGGGAGGTCAGGGAACATGAGGTGGCAATGTAGGACAGGTTTCTGAAAAAAAATCACGTCGTGGTGCGCATTGTAATGGTTTCTAACAGGCCATTCACTAGTAGCAGTGAGAAAAACATCACGGGAATGTGTGAATCAGAGGGCCTGAATTAGGATAGGCAGTGAATGGCAAAGTAGGATGGAGAAAAGCACCACGGGATATTAAGCATTGGGATTTCAGGAAACATGCGGTGGCAAGTGAGGAGAGGTTTCTGAAAAACTTCGCGGGGTGGTGCGCACTGTAAAGGTTTCTTACAGGCCATTCACTAGGAGTGAGAAAAACATCATGGGGTGGTGTGAATAGGAGGGCCTGAATCAGATTTGGCAGTGTGTAGTAATGTAGGATGGAGAAAGGCAAGAAGCCGTGTTGAGCATGGTGAGGTCAAGAAACATGCAGTGACAATGTAGGATAGGTTTCTGAAAAACATGGCGGAGTGGTGTGCATTGTAAGGGTTTCTAACAGGCCATTCACAAGTAGGAGTGAGAAAAACATCACAGGGGGGTCTGAGTCGGAGGGCCTATGTTAGAATAGTCAGTGAGTGGCAATGTAGGATGGAGAAAAGCACCAAGCGTGGTCAGCATTTGGAGGTCAGGAAACATGTGGTGTCAATGTAGGACAGGTTTCTGAAAAACATCGCGGGGTGGTGCGCATTGTAAGTGTTTCTAACAGGCCATTCACTAGGAGGAGTGAAAAAAACATCACGGGGTGGTGTGAATCGGCTGGCATGAATTAGATTAGGCATTGAGTGGCAATGTAGGATCTAGCAAAGCAAGAAGGGGCGGTGAGCATGGGGAGGTCAAGAAACATGAAGTGGCAATGTAGGATCGGTTCCTGAAAAACATCTCTGGGTGGTGCGCATTGTAAGGGTTTCTAACAGGCCATTAACTACAAGCAGTGAGACAAACATCACGGAGTGATGTGAATCAGAAGGCCTGAATTAAGATAGGCAGTGAGTGGCAATGTAGGATGGAGAAGCACAACTGGGTGGTCAGCATGGGGAGGTCAGGAAACATGCGGTGGCAATGTAGCATACGTTTGTGAAAAACATAGCGGTGTGGTCACATTGTAAGGGTTTCTAACAGGCCATTCACTAGTAGGAGTGAGAAAAACATCACAGGGAGGTGTGAATCAGAGGGCCACAATTATGAAAGGCATTGAGTGGCAATGTAGGATTTAGAAAAGCACCACGGGATGTCAGCATGGGGAGGTCAGGAAACATTCCTTGGCAATGTGGAAGAGATTTCTGAAAATCATCGCGGTGTGGTGCGCATTGTAAGGGTTTCTAACAGGCCATTCACTAGTAGGAGTGAGAAAAACATCATGGGGTGGTGTGAATGGGAAGGCCTCAATTAGGATAGGCACTGAGTGGCAATGTAGGATGGAGAAGCACAATTGGGTGGTCAGCATGGGGATATCAGGAAACATGCGGTGGCAATGTAGTATACGTATGTGAAAAACATAGCGGGGTGGTCACATCATAAGGGTTTCTAAAAGGCCATTCACTAGTGGAGTGAGAAAAACATCACGGAGAGGTGTGAATCGGAGAGCCTGAATTAGGATAGGCAGTGAGTGGCAATGTAGAATGGAGAAAAGCACAATGTGGTGGTCAGCATGGGGAGGTCAGGAAACATGCGGTGGCAATGTAGGATAGGATTCTGAAAAACATCGCGGGGTGGTGCGCATTGTAAGGGTTTCTAACAGGACATTCACTAGTAGGAGTGAGAAAAACATCACAGGGGGGTCTGAGTCGGAGGGCCTATGTTAGAATAGTCAGTGAGTGGCAATGTAGGATGGAGAAAAGCACCAAGCGTGGTCAGCATTTGGAGGTCAGGAAACATGTGGTGTCAAGGTAGGACAGGTTTCTGAAAAACATCGCGGGGTGGTGCGTATTGTAAGTGTTTCTAACAGGCCATTCACTAGGAGGAGTGAAAAAAACATCACGGGGTGGTGTGAATCGGCTGGCATGAATTAGATTAGGCATTGAGTTGCAATGTAGGATCTAGCAAAGCAAGAAGGGGCGGTGAGCATGGGGAGGTCAAGAAACATGAAGTGGCAATGTAGGATCGGTTCCTGAAAAACATCTCTGGGTGGTGCGCATTGTAAGGGTTTCTAACAGGCCATTACCTACTAGCAGTGAGACAAACATCACGGAGTGATGTGAATCAGAAGGCCTGAATTAAGATAGGCAGTGAGTGGCAATGTAGGATGGAGAAGCACAACTGGGTGGTCAGCATGGGGAGGTCAGGAAACATGCGCTGGCAATGTAGCATACGTTTGTGAAAAACATAGCGGTGTGGTCACATTTTAAGGGTTTCTAACAGGCCATTCACTAGTAGGAGTGAGAAAAACATCACAGGGTGGTGTGAATCAGAGGGCCACAATTATGAAAGGCATTGAGTGGCAATGTAGGATTTAGAAAAGCACCACGGGATGTCAGCATGGGGAGGTCAGGAAACATTCCTTGGCAATGTGGAAGAGATTTCTGAAAATCATCACGGTGTGGTGCGCATTGTAACGGTTTCTAACAGGCCATTCTCTAGTAGGAGTGAGAAAAACATCATGGGGTGGTGTGAATGGGAAGGCCTCAATTAGGATAGGCACTGAGTGGCAATGTAGGATGGAGAAGCACAATTGGGTGGTCAGCATGGGGATATCAGGAAACATGCGGTGGCAATGTAGTATACGTATGTGAAAAACATAGCGGGGTGGTCACATCGTAAGGGTTTCTAAAAGGCCATTCACTAGTGGAGTGAGAAAAACATCACGGAGAGGTGTGAATCGGAGAGCCTGAATTAGGATAGGCAGTGAGTGGCAATGTAGAATGGAGAAAAGCACAATGTGGTGGTCAGCATGGGGAGGTCAGGAAACATGCGGTGGCAATGTAGGATAGGATTCTGAAAAACATCGCGGGGTGGTGCGCATTGTAAGGGTTTCTAACAGGACATTCACTAGTAGGAGTGAGAAAAACATCATGGGGTGGTGTGAATAGGAGGGCCTGAATTAGATAAGGCAGTGTGTGGAAATTTAGGATGGAGAAAAGCAAGAATCCGTATTGAGCATGGTGAGGTCAGGAAACATGCAGTGACATTGTAGGATAGGTTTCTGAAAAACATCGCTGGGTGGTGCGCATTGTAAGGGTTTCTAACAGGACATTCACAAGTAGGAGTGAGAAAAACATCACAGGGTTTGTGCATAGGAGGGCCTGAGTTAGAAAAGCCAATGAGGGGCAATGTAGGATGGAGAAAAGCACCAAGGGGTGGTCAGCATTGGGAGGTCAGGAAACATGCGGTGGCAATGTAGGATAGGTTTCTGAAAAACATCGTGCGGTGGTGCGCATTGTAAGGGTTTCTATCCGGCCATTCACTAGTAGGAGTGAGAAAAACAACATGGGGTGCTGTGAATCGGAGGGCCTGAATTAGATTAGGCAGTGAGTTGCAATGTAGGATCTAGCTAAGAAAGACGGGGCGGTGAGCATGGTGAGGTCAGGAAACATGAAGTGGCAATGTAGGATAGATTTCTGAAAAACATCGCGGGGTGGTGCGCATTGTACGGTTTTCTAACAGGCCATTCACTAGTAGCACTGAGACAAACTTCACGGAGTGATGTGAATTCGAAGGCCTGAATTAGAATAGGCAGTGAGTGGCAATGTAGGATGGGGAAGCACAACGGGTTGGTCAGCATGGGGAGGTCAGGAAACATGTGGTGGCAATGTAGCATACGTTTGTTAAAAATATAGCGAGGTGGTCACATTGTAAGGGTTTCTAACAGGCCATTTACTAGTAGGAGTGAGAAAAACTTCACGGAGTGATGTGATTTGGAAGGCCTGAATTAGGATAGGCAGTGAGTGGCAATGTAGGATCTAGCAAAGCAAGAAGGGGCGGTGAGCATGGGCAGGTCAAGAAACATCAAGTGGCAATGTAGGATACGTTTCTGAAATACATCGCGGGGTGGCGCGCACTGTAAAGGTTTGTTACAGGCCATTCACTAGTAGGTGTGAGAAAAACATCACAGGGGGGTGTGAGTCAGAGGGCCTAAGTTAGAATAGCCAGTGAGTCGCAATGTAGGATGGAGAAAAGCACCTAGGGTGGTCAGCACTGGGAGGTCAGGAAATATGCGGTGGCAATGTAGGATAGGTTTCTGAAAACCATCACGGGGTGGTGCGCATTGTATGGTTTTCTAACAGGCCATTCACTAGTAGGAGTGAGAAAAACATTACAGGGTGGTGTGAATCAGAGGGCCTGAATTAGCATAGGCAGTGAGTGGCAATGTAGGATGGAGAAAGGCATCACCCCGTAGTTAGCAAGGCGAGGTAAGGAAACATGCGGTGCCAATGTAGGATAGGTTTCTGAAAAACATCGCGGGGTGGTGCACATTGTAAGGTGTTCTAACAGGCCATTCACTAGTAGCAGTGAGAAAAACATCACGGGGTAGTGTGAATCGGAGGGCCTGAATTAGATTAGGCAGTGAGTGGCAATGTAGGATCTAGCAAAGCAAGAAGGGGCGGTGAGCATGGGCAGGTCAAGAAACATGAAGTGGCAATGTAGGATAGGTTTCTGAAAAACATCTCTGGGTGGAGCGCATATTAAGGTTTCTAACAGGCCATTCACTACTAGCAGTGAAACAAACATCACAGAGTGATGTGAATCCGGAGGCCTGAATTAGGATAGGCAGTGAGTGGCAATGTAGGATACAGAAGCACAACTGGGTGGTCAGCATGGGGAGGTCAGGAAACATGCGATGGCAATGTAGCATACGTTTGTGAAAAACATAACGGGGTGGTCACATTGTAAGGGTTTTTAACAGGCCATTCAATAGTAGGAGTGAGAAAAACATCACGGGGAGCTGTGAATCGGAGATCCTGAATTAGGATAGGCAGTGAGTGGCAATGTAGAATGGAGAAAAGAACCATGGGGTGGTCAGCATGGGGAGGTCAGGAAACATGCGGTGGCAATGTAGGATAGGTTTCTGAAAAACATCGCTGGCGTGATGCGCATTGTAAGGGTTTCTAACTGGCCATTCACTAGTAGGAGTGTGAAAAATATCATGCGGTGGTGTGAATCGGAGGGCCTAAATTTGATTAGGCAGTGAGTGGCAGTGTAGGATCTAGCAAAGCAAGACGTGGCGGTGAGCATGTGGAGGTCAGGAAACATGAAGTGGCAATTTTGAATAGGTTTCTGAAAAACATCTCTGGGTGGTGCGCATTGTAAGGGTTTCTAACAGGCCATTCACTAGTAGCAGTGAGAAAAACATCACGGGGTGGTGTGAATCGGAGGAACTGAATTAGGATAGGCAGTGTGTGGCCATGTAGGATGGAGAAAATCACCACGGGGTATTCAGCATATGGAGGTCAGGAAACATGCGGGGCCAATGTAGGATAGGTTTCCGAAAAACTTCGCAGGGTGTTGCGCACAGTAAAGGTTTCTTACAGGCCATTCACTAGGAGGAGTGAGAAAAACATCATGGGGTGGTGTGAATAGGAGGGCCTGAATTAGATTAGGCAGTGTGTAGTAATGTAGGATGGAGAAAGGCAAGAAGCCGTGTTGAGCATGGTGAGGTCAGGAAACATGCAGTGGCAATGTAGGATAGGTTTCTGAAAAACATCGCGGGGTGGTGAGCATTGTAAGGGTTTCTAACAGGCCATTCACAAGTAGGAGTGAGAAAAACATCACAGGGGGGTGTGAGTCGCAGGGCCTATGTTAGAATAGCCAGTGAGTGGCAATGTAGGATGGAGAAAATCACCAAGCGTGGTCAGCATTGGGAGGTCAGGAAACATGCGGTGTCAATGTAGGACAGGTTTCTGGAAAACATCGTGGTGTGGTGCGCATTGTAAGTGTTTCTAACAGGCCATTCACTAGTAGGAGTGAGAAAAACATCACGGGGTGGTGTGAATTGGAGGGCCTGAATTAGATTAGGCAGTGAGTGGCAAAATAGGATCTAGAAAAGCAAGACGGGGTGGTGAAAATGGGGAGTTCAGGAAACATGAAATGGAAATGTAGGATAGGTTTCTGAAAAACATCTCTGGGTGGTGCGCATTGTAAGGGTTTCTAACAGGCCATTCACTAGTAACAGTGAGACAAACATCACGGAGTGATGTGAATCGGAAGGCCTGAATTAGGATAGGCATGGGGTGGCAATGTAGGATTGAGAAGCACAACTGGGTGGTCAGCATGGGGAGGTCAGGAAACATGCGGAGGCAATGTAGCATACGTTTGTGAAAAACATAACGGGGTGGTCACAATGTAAGGGTTTATAACAGGCCATTCACTAGTAGGAGTGAGAAAAACATCTTAAGGTGGTGTGAATAGGAGGGCCTGAATTAGATTAGGCAGTGTGTGGTAATGTAGGATGGAGAAAAGCAAGAAGCCGTGGTGAGCATGGGGACGTCAGGAAACATGCAGTGACAATGTAGGATATGTTTCTGAAAAACTTCGCGGGGTGTGCGCATTGTAATGGTTTCTAAGAGGACATTCACTAGTAGGAGTGAGAAAAACATCACAGGGGTTGTGAATCTGAGGGCCTGAGTTAGAATAGCCAGTGAGTGGCAATATAGGATGGAGAAAATCACCACGGGGTAGTCAGAATCAGGAGGTCAGGAAACATGCCGTGGCAATGTAGGATAGGATTCTGAAAACCTTCTCTGGGTGGTGAGGATTGTAAGGGTTTCTAACAGGCCATTCACTAGTAGAAGTGAGAAAAACATCACGGGGTGGTGTGAATCGGAGGGCCTGAAATACAATAGGCAGTGAGTGACAATGTAGGATACAGAAAATCACCACGGGTTGGTCAGCATGGGGAAGATAGGAAACATGCGGTGGCAATGTTCCATAGGTTTCTGAAAAACATAGCGGGCTGGTGCGCATTGTAAAGGTTTCTAAAAGGCCATTCACTAGTACGAGTGAGAAAAACATCACGGGGTGGTGTAAGTCGGGGGGCCTGTATTAGGATAGGCAGTGAGTGGCAATGTAGGATGGAGAAAAGTACCACGGGGTGGTCAGCATGGGGAGGTCAGGAAACATGCAGTGGCATTGTAGGATAGGTTTCTGAAAAACATCGAGGGGTGGTGCGCATTGTAAGGGTTTCTAAGAGGCCATTCACTATTAGGAGTGAGAAAAACATCATGGGGTGGTGTGAATTGGAGGGCCTGAATTAGATATGGCAGTAAGTGGCAATGTAGGATCTAGCAAAGCAAGACGGGTTGGTGAGCATGCGGAGGTCAGGAAACATGAAATGGCAATGTTGGATAGGTTTCTGAAAAACATGGTAGGGTGGTGCACATTGTAAGGGTTTCTAACAGGCCATTCACTAGTAGGAGTGAGAAAAATAGAATGGGGTGGTGTGAATCGGAGGACCTGAATTACGATAGGCAGTGAGTGGTAATGTACGATGGAGAAAAGTACCACAGAGTGGTCAGCATGGGGAGGTCAGGAAACATCCGTTGGCCATGTAGGATATATTTCTGAAAAAAATCTCAGGGTGGTGAGCATTGTTAGGGTTTCTAAGAGGCCATTCACTAGTAGGAGTGAGAAAAACATCACGAGGTGGTGTGAATCCGAGGGCCTGATATAGGATAGGAGTGAGTGCCAATGTAGGATGGAGAAAAGCACCACGGGGTGGTCAGCATGGTGAATTCAGGAAACATGCGGTGGTAAAGTAGGACACGTTTCTGAAAAACATCGCGGGGTGGTGCGCATTGTAAGAGTTTTAACAGGTGATTCACTAGTAAGAGTGAGAAAAACATCACGGGGTGGTGTGAATCAGAGGGCCTGAATTAGAATAGGCATTGAGTGGCATTGTAGGATGGAGAAAAGCAAGACGGTGTGGTTAGCATGGAGAGGTCAGGCAACATGCAGTGGCAATGTAGCATAGGTTTGTGAAAAACATAGCGGGATAGTGCGCATTGTAAGGGTTTCTAACAGGCCATTCAGTAGTAGGAGTGAGCAAAACATCACGGGGTGGTGTGAATCGGAAGGCCTGAATTAAAATAGGCATTGAGTGGCAATGTAGGATGGAGAAAAGCACCATGGGATGGTCAGGATGGGCAGGTCAGGAAATATGCGGTGGCAATGTAGGATAGGTTTCTGAAAAAAATCAAGAGGTGGTGCGCGTTGTCTGGGTTTCTAACAGGCCATTCACTAGTAGCAGTGAGACAGTCATCACGGAGTGAGGTGAATATGAAGGCCTGAATTAGGTTAGGCAGTGAATGGCTATGTAGGATGGAGAAAAGCACCACGGGATGGTCAGCATGGGGAGGTCAGGAAACATGCGGTGGCAATGTAGGATAGGTTTCAGGAAAACATCGCGGGTTGGCGCACATTGTAAGGGTTTCTAACAGGACATTCACAAGTAGGAGTGAGAAAAACATCACAGGGGTTGTGATTCGGAGAGCCTGAGTTAGAATAGCCAGTGAGTGGCAATGTAGGATGGAGAAAAGCACCAAGGAGTGGTCAGCATTGGGAGGTCAGGAAACATGCAGTGGCAATGTAGGATAGGTTTGTGAAAAACATCGTAGGGTGGTGCGCATTGTAAGGTTTTCTAACAGGCCATTCACTAGTAGCAGTGAGACAAACATCACAGAGTGATGTGAATCGGAAGGCCTGAATTAGGATAGGCAGTGAGTGGCAATGCAGGATGGGGAAGCACAACGGGTTGGTCAGCATTGGGAAGTCAGGAAACATGCGGTGGCAATGTAGCATACGTTTGTGAAAAACATAGCGTGGTCGTCACATTGTAAGGGTTTCTAACAGGCCATTCACTAGAAGGAGTGAGAAAAACTTCACGGGGTGTGTGAATCGGAGAGCCTGAATTAGGATAGGCAGTGAGTGACAATGTAAAATGGAGAGAAGCACCAGGGGCTGGTCAGCATGCGGAGGTAAGGAAACATGTGGTAGCAATGTAGTATAGGTTTCTGAAAAACATGGCGGAGTGGTGCGCATTGTAAGGTTTTATAACAGGCAATTCACTAGTAGGAGTGTGAAAAACATCATGGGGTGGTGTGAATTGGAGGGCCTGAATTTGATTAGACAGTGAGTGGCAGTGTAGGATGTAGCAAAAAACGACGGGCCGTTGAGCATGTGGAGGTCAGGAAACATGAAGTGGCAATGTTGGATAGGTTTCTGAAAAACATCTCTGGGTGGTGCGCATTGTAAGGGTTTCTAACAGGCCATTCTCTAGTAGGAGTGAGAAAAACATCACGGGGTGGTGTGAATCAGAGGGCCTGAATTAGCATAGGCAGCGTGTGGCAATGTAGGATGGAGAAAAGCATCACTCCGTAGTTAGCAAGGTGAGGTTAGGAAACATGCGGTGGCAATATAGGATAGGCTTCTGTAAAACATCATGGGGTGGTGCGCATTGTAAGGGTTTCTAACTGGCCATTCACTAGTAGGAGTGAGAAAATCATCATGGGGTGGTGGGAATTCGAAGGCCTGAATTAGATTAGGCAATGAGTGGCAATGTAGGATCTAGCAAGGCAAGACGGGGCGGTCAGCATGGGGATGTCAGTAAATAAGAAGTGGCAATGTCGGTTAGACTTCTGAAAAACATCGAGGGGTGGTGCGCATTGTAAGGTTTTCTAACAGGCCATTCACTAGTAGCAGTGTGACAAACATCACGGAGTGATGTGTATCGGTAGGCCTGAATTAGGATAGGCAGTGAGTGGCAATGTAGGATCGGGAAAAGCACTACGGGGTGGTCAGCATGGGGAGGTAAGGAAACATGGGGTGGAAATGTAGGATAGGTTTTGTAATAACATCGCGGGGTGGTGCGCATTGTAAGGGTTACTAACAGGCCATTCACAAGTAGGAGTGAAAAGAACATCACGGGGTGGTGTGAAGCAGAGGGCCACAATTACGAAAGGCAGTGAGTGGTAATGTAGGATGGAGAGAAGCACCACGGGATGTCAGCATCGGGAGGTCAGGAAACATTCGGTGGCAATGTAGGATAGATTTCTGAAAACAATCGCGGTGTGGTGCCCATTGTAAGGGTTTCTAACAGGCCATTCACTAGTAGGAGTGAGAAAAACATCATGGGGTGGTGTGAATGGGAAGGCCTGAATTAGGATAGGCAGTGAGTGGCAATGTAGGATGGTGAAGCACAACTGGGTGGTCAGCATGAGGAGTTCAGGAAACATGCGGTGGCAATGTAGTATACGTATGTGGAAATCATAGCGGGGTGGTCTCATTGTAAGGGTTTCTAAAAGGCCATTCACTAGTAGGAGTGAGAAAAACATCACGGAGAGGTGTGTATCGGAGAGCCTGAATTAGGATAGGCAGTGAGTGGCAATGTAGGATCTAGAAAAGCAAGACGGTTCGGTGAAAACAGGGAGTTCAGGAAACATGAAATGGAAATGTAGGATAGGTTTCTAAAAAACATCTCTGGGTGGTGCGCATTGTAAGGGTTTCTAACAGGCCATTCACTAGTAGCAGTGAGACAAACATCAAGGAGTGATGTGAATCGGAAGGCCTGAATTAGGATAGGCATTGAGTGGCAATGTAGGATGGAGAAGCACAACTGGGTGGTCAGCATGGGGAGGTCAGGAAACATGCGGAGGCATTGTAGCATACGTTTGTGAAAAACATAACGGGGTGGTCACAATGTAAGGGTTTATAACAGGCCATTCACTAGTATGAGTGAGAAAAACATCATGGGGTGGTGTGAATAGGAGGGCCTGAATTAGATTACGCAGTGTGTGGTAATGTAGGATGGAGAAAAGCAAGAAGCCGTGGTGAGCATGGGGAGGTCAGGAAACATGCAGTGACAATGTAGGATAGGTTTCTCAAAAAATTCGCGGGGTGTGCGCATTGTATGGTTTTCTAACAGGCTATTCACTAGTAGGAGTGAGAAAAACATCACCGGGTGGTGTGAATCAGAGGGCCTGAATTAGCATAGGCAGTGAGTGGCAATGTAGGATGGAGAAAGGCATCAAACCGTAGTTAGCAAGGCGAGATCAGGAAACATGCGGGGCCAATGTAGGATAGGTTTCTGAAAAACATCGCGGGATGGTGCGCATTGTAAGTGTTTCTAACAGGCCATTCACTAGTAGGAGTGAGAAAAACATCACGGGGTGGTGTGAATCGGAGGGCCTGAATTAGATTAGGCACTGAGTGGCAAAATAGGATCTAGAAAAGCAAGACGGGGCGGTGAAAATAGGGAGTTCAGGAAACATGAAATGGAAATGTAGGATAGGTTTCTGAAAAACATCTCTGGGTGGTGCGCATTGTAAGGGTTTCTAACAGGCCATTCACTAGTAGCAGTGAGACAAACATCACGTAGGGATGTGAATCGGAAGGCCTGAATTAGGATAGGCATTGAGTGGCAATGTAGGATGGAGAAGCACAACTGGGTGGTCAGCATGGGGAGGTCAGGAAACATGCGGAGGCAATGTTGCATACGTTTGTGAAAAACATAACGGGGTGGTCACAATGTAAGGGTTTATAACAGGCCATTCACTAGTATGAGTGAGAAAAACATCATGGGGTGGTGTGAATAGGAGGGCCTGAATTAGATTACACAGTGTGTGGTAATGTAGGATGGAGAAAAGCAAGAAGCCGTGGTGAGCATGGGGATGTCAGGATACATGCAGTGACAATGTAGGATACGTTTCTCAAAAAATTCGCGGGGTGTGCGCATTGTAAGGGTTTCTAAGAGGACATTCACTAGTAGGAGTGAGAAAAACATCACAGGGGTTGTGAATCAGAGGGCCTGAGTTAGAATAGCCAGTGAGTGGCAATACAGCATGGAGAAAAGCACCAAGGGGTGGTCAGCATTGGGAGGTCAGGAAACATGCGATGGCAATGTAGGAGAGGTTTCTGAAAAACATCGAGGAGTGGTGCGCATTGTATGATTTTCTAACAGGCCATTCACTAGTAGGAGTGAGAAAAACATCACGGGGTGGTGTGAATCAGAGGGCCTGAATTAGCATATTCTGTGAGTGGCAATTTAGGATGGAGAAAAGCATCACCCCGTAGTTAGCAAGTTGAGGTCAGGAAACATGCTGTGGCAATGTAGGATAGGTTTCTGTAAAACATTGTGGGGTGGTGCGCATTGTACGGGTTTCTAACAGGCCATTCACTAGTAGGAGTGAGAAAAAACATCATGGGGTGGTGTGAATTCGAGGGCCTGAATTAGATTAGACAGTGAGTGGCAATGTAGGATCTAGCAAAGCAAGATGGGGCGGTGAGCATGGGGAGGTCAGGAAACAAGAAGTGGCAATGTAGGATAGTCTTATGAAAAACGTCGCGGGGTGGTACTCTTTGTAAGGTTTTCTAACAGGCCATTCACTAGTAGCAGTGAGACAAACATCACGGAGTGATGTGAATCAGAAGGCCTGAATTAGGATAGGCATTGAGTGGCAATGTAGGATGGGGAAAAGCACCACAGAGTGCTTAGCATGGGGAGGTCAGGAAACATCCGTTTGCCATGTAGGATAGATTTCTGAAAAACATTTCAGGGTGGTGAGCATTGTTAGGGTTTCTAAGAGGCCATTCACTAGTAGGAGTGAGAAAAACATCACGGGGTGGTGTGAATCGGAGGGCCTGATATAGTTTAGGAGTGAGTGGCAATGTAGGATGGAGAAAAGCACCACGGGGTAGTCAGCATGGTGAGTTTAGGAAACATGCGGTGGTAAAGTAGGATACGTTTCTGAAAAACATCGCGGAGTGGTGCGCATTGTAAGGGTTTTTAACAGGCGATTCACTAGTAGGAGTGAGAAAAACATCACGGGGTGGTGTGGTTCGGAGGGCCTGAATTAGAATAGGCATTGAGTAGCAATGTAGGATGGCGAAAAGCAAGACGGGGTGGTTAGCATGGGGAGGTCAGGCAACTTGCAGTGGCAATGTAGCATAGGTTTGTGAAAAACATAGCGGGGTGGTGCACATTGTAAGGTTTTCTAACAGGCCATTCACTAGTAGGAGTGAGAAAAACATCACGGGGTGGTGTGAATCGGAGGGCCTGAATTAGAATAGGCATTGAGTGGCAATGTAGGATGGAGAAAAGCACCATGGGATGGTCAGCATGGGCAGGTCAGGAAACATGCGGTGGCAATGTAGGATAGGTTTCTGAAAAAAATCAAGAGGTGGTGCGCGTTGTAAGGGTTTCTAACAGGCCATTCACTAGTAGCAGTGACACAGTCATCACGGAGTGAGGTGAATATGAAGGCCTGAATTAGGTTAGGCAGTGAATGGCTATGTAGGGTGGAGAAAAGCACCACGGGATGGTCAGCATGGGGAGGTCAGGAAACATGCGGTGGCAATGTAGGATAGGTTTCTGAAAAAAATCAAGAGGTGGTGCGCGTTGTAAGGGTTTCTAACAGGCCATTCAATAGTAGCAGTGACACAGTCATCACGGAGTGAGGTGAATATGAAGGCCTGAATTAGGTTAGGCAGTGAATGGCTATGTAGGATGGAGAAAAGCACCACGGGATGGTTAGCATGGGGAAGTCAGGAAACATGCGGTGGCAATGTAGCATACGTTTGTGAAAAACATAGCATGGTCGTCACATTGTAAGGGTTTCTAACAGGCCATTCACTAGAATTAGTGAGAAAAACTTCACGGGGTGTGTGAATCGGAGAGCCTGAATTAGGATAGGCAGTGAGTGACAATGTAGAATGGAGAGAAGCACCACGGGCTGGTCAGCATGCGGAGGTAAGGAAACATGTGGTGGCAATGTGGTATAGGTTTCTGAAAAACATGCCGGAGTGGTGCGCATTGTAAGGTTTTGTAACAGGCCATTCACTAGTAGGAGTGTGAAAAACATCATGGGGTGGTGTGAATTGGAGGGCCTGAATTTGATTAGACAGTGAGTGGCAGTGTAGGATGTAGCAAAAAACGACGGGCCGTTGAGCATGTGGAGGTCAGGAAACATGAAGTGGCAATGTTGGATAGGTTTCTGAAAAACATCTCTGGGTGGTGCGCATTGTAAGGGTTTCTAACAGGCCATTCTCTAATAGGAGTGAGAAAAACATCATGGGGTGTTGTGAATCGGGGGGCCTGTATTAGAATAGGCAGTGAGTGGCAAGGTAGGATCTAGTAAAGCAAGATGGGGCGGTGAGCATGGGGAGGTCAGGAAACATGAAGTGGCAAGGTAGGATAGGTTTCTGAAAAATATCGCGTGGTGGTGCGCATTGTAAGGGTTTCTAACAGGCATTTCACTAGTAGGAGTGAGAAAAACATCACGGGGTGGCGTGAATCGGAGCGCCTGAATTACGATAGGCAGTGAGTCACAATGTAGGATAAAGAAAATCACCATGGGTTGGTCAGCATAGGGAGGTTAGGAAACATGCCGTGGTAATGTAGCATAGGTTTCTGAAAAACATAGCGGGCTGGTGCGCATTGTAAAGGTTTCTAAGAGGCCATTCACTAGTAGGAGTGAGAAAAACATCACGGGGTGGTGTGAATCGGGGGGCCTGTATTAGGATAGGCAGTGAGTGGCAATGTAGAATGGGGAAAAGCACCACGGGGTGCTTAACATGGGGAGGTCAGGAAACATCCGTTTGCCATGTAGAATAGATTTCTGAAAAACATTTCAGGGTGGTGAGCATTGTTAGGGTTTCTAAGAGGCCATTCACTAGTAGGAGTGAGAAAAACATCACGGGGTGGTGTGAATCGGAGGGCCTGATATAGTTTAGGAGTGAGTGGCAATGTAGGATGGAGAAAAGCACCACGGGGTTGTCAGCATGGTGAGTTCAGGAAACATGCGGTGGTAAAGTAGGATACGTTTCTGAAAAACATCGCGGAGTGGTGCGCATTGTAAGGCTTTTTAACAGGCGATTCACTAGTAGGAGTGAGAAAAACATCACGGGATGGTGTGATTCAGAGGGCCTGAATTAGAATAGGCATTGAGTGGCAATGTAGGATGGTGAAAAGCAAGACGGGGTGGTTAGCATGGGGAGGTCAGGCAACATGCAGTGGCAATGTAGCATAGGTTTGTGAAAAACATAGAGGGGTGGTGCACATTGTAAGGTTTTCTAACAGGCCATTCACTAGTAGGAGTGAGAAAAACATCACGGGGTGGTGTGAATTGGAGGGCCTGAATTAGATATGGCAGTGAGTGGCAATGTAGGATCTAGCAAACCAAGAAGGGCGGTGAGCATGGGGAGGTCAAGAAACACGAAGTGGCAATGTAGGATAGGTTCCTGAAAAACATCTCTGGGTGGTGGTCATTGTAAGGTTTTCTAACAGGCCATTCACTACTAGCAGTGAGACAAACATCACGGAGTGATGTGAATTAGAAGGCCTGAATCAGGATTGGCAGTGAGTGGCAATGTAGGATGGAGAAGCACAACTGGGTGGTCACCATGGGGAGGTCAGGAAACATGCGGTGGCAATGTAGCATACGTTTGTGAAAAACATAGCGGGGTGGTCACATTGTAAGGGTTTGTAACAGGCCATTCACTAGTAGGAGTGAGAAAAACATCACAGGGTGGTGTTAATAGGAGGGCCTGAATTAGATTAGGCAGTGTGTGGTAATGTAGGATGGAGAAAAGCAAGAAGCCGTGCTGAGCATGGGGAGGTCAGGAAACATGCAGTGACAATGGAGGAGAGGTTTTTGAAAAACATCGCGGGGTGGTGTGCATTGTAAGGGTTTCTAACAGGCCATTCACAAGTAGGAGTGAGAAAAACATCACAGGGGGGTGTGAGTCGGAGGTCCTAAGTTAGAATAGCCAGTGAGTGGCAATGTAGGATGGAGAAAAGCACCAAGGTTGGTCAGCATTGGGAGGTCAGGAAACATGCGGTGGCAATGTAGGACAGGTTTCTGAAAAACATCGTGGTGTGGAGTGCATTGTATGGTTTTCTAACAGGCCATTCACTAGTAGGAGTGAGAAAAAAAATCACGGGTTGGTGTGAATCAGAGGGCCTGAATTAGCATAGGCAGTGAGTGGCAATGTAGAATGGAGAAAACATCACCCCGTATTTAGCAAGGCGAGATCAGGAAACATGCGGGGCCAATGTAGGATAGGTTTCTGAAAAACATCGCGGGGTGGTGCGCATTGTAAGTGTTTCTAACAGGCCATTAACTAGTAGGAGTGAGAAAATCATCATGGGGTGGTGTGAATCGGAGGGCCTGAATTAGATTAGGCATTGAGTGGCAATGTAGGATCTAGCAAACCAAGAAGGGCGGTGAGCATGGGGAGGTCAAGAAACACGAAGTGGCAATGTAGGATAGGTTCCTGAAAAACATCTCTGGGTGGTGGGCATTGTAAGGTTTTCTAACAGGCCTTTCACTAGTAGGAGTGATAAAAACATCACGGAGTGATGTGAATCGGAAGGCCTGAATTAGGTTAGGCATTGAGTGGCAATGTAGGAAGGAGAAGCACAACTGGGTGGTCAGCATGGGGAGGTCAGGAAACATGCGGTGGCAATGTAGCATACTATAGTGAAAAACTTAGCGGGGTGGTCACATTGTAAGGGTTTCTAACAGGCCATTCACTAGTAGGAGTGAGAAAAACATCATGGGGTGGTGTGAATAGGAGGGCCTGAATTAGGATAGGCAGTGTGTGGTAATGTAGGATGGAGAAAAGCAAGAAGCCGTGGTGAGCATGGGGAGGTCAGGAAACGTGCAGTGACAATGTAGGATAGGTTTCTGAAAATCATTGCGGGGCGTGCGCATTGTAAGGGATTCTAACAGGATATTCACAAGTAGCAGTGACAAAAACATCACAGGGGTTGTGAATCGGAGGGCCTGAGTTAGAATAGCCAGTGAGTGGCAATAGGATGGAGAAAAGCACCAAGGGGTGGTCAGCATTGAGACTTCAGGAAACATGCGGTGGCAATGTAGGATAGGTTTCTGAAAAACTTCGAGGAGTGGTGCGCATTGTATGGTTTTCTAACAGGCCATTCACTAGTAGGAGTGAGAAAAACATCACGGGGTGGTGTGAATCAGAGGGCCTGAATTAGCATAGGCAGTGTGTGGCAATGTAGGATGGAGAAAAGCATCACTCCGTAGTTAGCAAGGTGAGGTTAGGAAACATGCGGTGGCAATATAGGATAGGCTTCTGTAAAACATCATGGGGTGGTGCGCATTGTAAGGGTTTCTAACTGGCCATTCACTAGTAGGAGTGAGAAAAACATCATGGGGTGGTGGGAATTCGAAGGCCTGAATTAGTTTAGGCAATGAGTGGCAATGTAGGATCTAGCAAGGCAAGACGGGGCGGTCAGCATGGGGATGTCAGGAAATAAGAAGTGGCAATGTCGGTTAGACTTCTGAAAAACATCGAGGGGTGGTGCGCATTGTAAGGTTTTCTAACAGGCCATTCACTAGTAGCAGTGAGACAAACATCACGGAGTGATGTGTATCGGTAGGCCTGAATTAGGATAGGCAGTGAGTGGCAATGTAGGATGGGGAAAAGCACCACGGGGTGGTCAGCATGGGGAGGTAAGGAAACATGGGGTGGAAATGTAGGATAGGTTTCGGAATAACATCGCGGGGTGGTGCGCATTGTAAGGTTACTAACAGGCCATTCACAAGTAGGAGTGATAAGAACATCACGGGGTGGTGTGAAGCAGAGGGCCACAATTACGAAAGGCAGTGAGTGGTAATGTAGGATGGAGAGAAGCACCACGGGATGTCAGCATCGGGAGGTCAGGAAACATTCGGTGGCAATGTAGGATAGATTTCTGAAAACCATCGTGGTGTGGTGCCCATTGTAAGGGTTTCTAACAGGCCATTCACTAGTAGGAGTGAGAAAAACATCATGGGGTGGTGTGAATGGGAAGGCCTGAATTAGGATAGGCAGTGAGTGGCAATGTAGGATGGTGAAGCACAACTGGGTGGTCAGCATGAGGAGTTCAGGAAACATGCGGTGGCAATGTAGTATACGTATGTGGAAATCATAGCGGGGTGGTCTCATTGTAAGGGTTTCTAAAAGGCCATTCACTAGTAGGAGTGAGAAAAACATCACGGAGAGGTGTGTATCGGAGAGCCTGAATTAGGATAGGCAGGGAGTGATAATGTAGGATCTAGAAAAGCAAGACGGGGCGGTGAAAATAGGTAGTTCAGGAAACATGAAATGGAAATGTAGGATAGGTTTCTGAAAAACATCTCTGGGTGGTGCGCATTGTAAGGGTTTCTAACAGGCCATTCACTAGTAGCAGTGAGACAAACATCAAGGAGTGATGTGAATCGGAAGGCCTGAATTAGGATAGACATTGAGTGGCAATGTAGGATGGAGAAGCACAACTGGGTGGTCAGCATGGGGAAGTCAGCAAACATGCGGAGGCATTGTAGCATACGTCTGTGAAAAACTTAACGGGGTGGTCACAATGTAAGGGTTTATAACAGGCCATTCACTAGTATGAGTGAGAAAAACATCATGGGGTGGTGTGAATAGGAGGGCCTGAATTAGATTACGCGGTGTGTGGTAATGTAGGATGGAGAAAAGCAAGAAGCCGTGCTGAGCATGTGGAGGTCAGGAAACATGCAGTGACAATGTAGGATAGGTTTCTCAAAAAATTCGTGGGGTGTGCGCATTGTATGGTTTTCTAACAGGCTATTCACTAGTAGGAGTGAGAAAAACATCACTGGGTGGTGTGAATCAGAGGGCCTGAATTAGCATAGGCAGTGAGTGGCAATGTAGGATTGAGAAAGGCATCACCCCGTAGTTAGCAAGGCGAGATCAGGAAAGATGCGGCGCCAATGTAGGATAGGTTTCTGAAAAACATCGCGGGGTGGTGCGCATTGTAAGTGTTTCTAACAGGCCATTCACTAGTAGGAGTGAGAAAAACATCACGGGGTGGTGTGAATCGGAGGGCCTGAATTAGATTAGGCAGTGAGTGGCAAAATAGGATCTAGAAAAGCAAGATGGGGCGGTGAAAATAGGGAGTTCAGGAAACATGAAATGGAAATGTAGGATAGGTTTCTGAAAAACATCTCTGGGTGGTTCGCATTGTAAGGGTTTCTAACAGGCCATTCACTAGTAGCAGTGAGACAAACATCACGGAGTGATGTGAATCAGAAGGCCTGAATTAGGATAGGCATTGAGTGGCAATGTAGGATGGAGAAGCACAACTGGGTGGTCAGCATGGGGAGGTCAGGAAACATGCGGAGGCAATGTAGCATACGTTTGTGAAAAACATAACGGGGTGGTCACAATGTAAGTGTTTATAACAGGCCATTCACTAGTATGAGTGAGAAAAACATCATGGGGTGGTGTGAATAGGAGGGCCTGAATTAGATTACGCAGTGTGTGGTAATGTAGTCTGGAGAAAAGCAAGAAGCCGTGGTGAGCATGGGGATGTCAGGAAACATGCAGTGACAATGTAGGATACGTTTCTCAAAAAATTCGCGGGGTGTGCGCATTGTAAGGGTTTCTAAGAGGACATTCACTAGTTGAGTGAGAAAAACATCACAGGTTGTGAATCGGAGGGCCTGAGTTAGAATAGCCAGTGAGTGGCAATACAGGATGGAGAAAAGCACCAAGGGGTGGTCAGCATTGGGAGGTCAGGAAACATGCGGTGGCAATGTAGGAGAGGTTTCTGAAAAACATCGAGGAGTGGTGCGCATTGTATGATTTTCTAACAGGCCATTCACTAGTAGGAGTGAGAAAAACATCACGGGGTGGTGTGAATCAGAGGGCCTGAATTAGCATATTCTGTGAGTGGCAATGTAGGATGGAGAAAAGCATCACCCCGTAGTTAGCAAGTTGAGGTCAGCAAACATGCTGTGGCAATGTAGGATAGGTTTCTGTAAAACATTGTGGGGTGGTGTGCATTGTACGGTTTTCTAACAGGCCATTCACTAGTAGGAGTGAGAAAAAACATCATGGCGTGGTGTGAATTCGAGGGCCTGAATTAGATTAGACAGTGAGTGGCAATGTAGGATCTAGCAAAGCAAGATGGGGCGGTGAGCATGGGGAGGTCAGGAAACAAGAAGTGGCAATGTAGGATAGACTTATGAAAAACGTCGCGGGGTGGTACTCTTTGTAAGGTTTTCTAACAGGCCATTCACTAGTAGCAGTGAGACAAACATCACGGAGTGATGTGAATCAGAAGGCCTGAATGAGGATAGGCAGTGATTGGCAATGTAGAATGGGGAAACCACCACGGGGTGGTCAGCATGGGAGGTCAGGAAACATTCGGTGGCAATGTAAGATAGATTTCTGAAAACCATCGCGGTGTGGTGCGCAAGGTAAGGGTTTCTAACAGGAAATTCACTAGTAGGAGTGAGAAAAACATCATGGGTGGTGTGAATAGGAGGGCCTCAATTAGATTAGGCAGTGTGTGGTAATGTAGGATGGAGAAAAGCAAGAAGCCGTGGTGAACTTGGGGAGGTCAGGAAACATGCAGTGACAATGTAGGATAGGTTTCTGAAAAACATCGCGGGGTGGTGCGCATTGTAAGGGTTTCTAACAGGACATTCACAAGTAGGAGTGAGAAAAACTACACAGGGATTGTGAATAGGATGGCCTGAATTAGAAAAGCCAGTGAGGGGCAATGTAGGATGGAGAAAAGCACCAAGGGGTGGTCAGCATTGGGAGGTCAGGAAACATCTGTTGGCCATGTAGGATATATTTCTGAAAAACATCTCAGACTGTTGAGCATTGTTAGGGTTTCTAAGAGGCCATTCACTAGTAGGAGTGAGAAAAACATCACGGGGTGGTGTGAAACGGAGTGTCTGAATTTGATTAGGCAGTGAGTGGTAATGTAGAATGGAGAAAAGCAAGATGGCGTTGTGAGCATGGGGAGTTCAGAAACATGCAGTGGCAATGTAGGATAGGTTACTGAAAAACATCGCGGGGTGGTGCGCATTGTAAGGGTTTCTAATAGGCCATTCACTAGTAGGTGTGAGAAAAATATCATGAGGTGGTGTGAAATGGAGGGCCTGAATTAGATTAGGCAGTGAGTGGTAATGTATATTGGAGTAATGCAAGACGGCGTGGTGAGCATGGGGAGTTCAGGAAACATGCAGTGGCAATGTAGGATAGGTTTCTGAAAAACATCGCGTGGTCCTGGGCATTGTAAGGGTTTCTATCAGGCCTTTCACTAGTAGGAGTGATAAAAACGTCACAGGGTGGTTTGCTTCGGAGGGCCTGAAATAGGATAGGCAGTGTGTGGCAATGTAGGATGGAGAAAAGCACCCCGGGTTGGTCAGCATGGGGAGGTCAGGAAACATGCGGTGGCAATGTAGGATAGGTATCTGAAAAACATCGCGGGATGGTGCGCATTGTAAGTGTTTCTAACAGGCCATTCACTAGTAGGAGTGAGAAAAACAAACGGGGTGGTGTGAACCAGCGGGCCTGAATTAGCATAGGCAGTGAGTGGCAATGGAGGTTGGAGAAGAGCACCCCGGGGTGGTCAGCATGGGAAGGTCAGGAAACATGCGGTGGCAATGTAGGATAGGTTTCTGAAACACATCGCGGAGTGGTGCGCATTGTAAGGGTTGCTAAAAGGCCATTCACTGGTAGGATTGAGAAAAATTTCCCGGGGTGGTTTCAATCGGAGGGCCTGTATTAGGATAGGCAGTGAGTGGCAATGTAGTTTGGAGAAAAGCACCACGGGGTGGTCAGCATGGGGAGGTCAGGAAACATGCGGTAGCAATGTAGCATGGGTTTCTGAAAAACGTTGCGTGGTGGTGCGCTTTGTAAGGGTTTCAAACAGGCCATTCATGAGTAGGAGTGAGAAAATCATCGCGGAGTGGTGTGTAACCTTGGGCCTAAATTAGGATAGGCAGTGAGTGGCAATGCAGGATACAGAAAAGCACCACGGGGTGGTCAGCATGGGTAGGTCAGGAAATATGCGGTGGCAATGTAGGATATGTTCCTGTAAAAAATCGCGGGGTGTTGCGCATTGTAAGGTTTTCTTATAGGTCATTCAATAGTAGGAGTGAGAAAAACATGACTGGGTGGAGTGAATCGGAGGGCCTGAGTTAGATTAGGCAGTGAGTGGCAATGTAAGATCTAGCAAAGCAAGAGGGGGCGGTGAGCATTGGGAGGTCAGGAAACATGCAGTGGCAATGTAGGATAGCTTTCTGAAAAACATCGCGGGGTGGTGCGAATTGTGAGGGTTTGGAACAGACAATTCACTAGTAGGAGTGAGAAAAACATCACGGGGTGGTATGAATCGGAGGGCCTGAATTAGGATAGGCAGTGTGTGGCAATGTAGGATGGAGATAAACACCACGGGTGGTCAGCATGGGGAGATCGGGAAACATGAGGTCGCAATGTAGGATAGGTTTCTGAACAACATTGCGGGTGGTGCGCATTGTAAGGTTTGCTAACAGGCCTTTCACTAGTAAGAGTGTGGAAAACATCACAGGGTGGTGTGAATGAGAGGTCCTGAATTAGCATAGGCAGTGATTGGCAATGTAGGATGGGGAAAAGCACCACGGGTGGTCAGAATGGGGAGGTCATTAAACATGTGGTGGCAATGTAGGATAGGTTTCTGAAAAACATCGCGGGGTGAGGCGCATTGTAAGAGTTTCTAACAGGCCATTCACTAGTAAGAGTGAGAAAAACATCATGGGGTGGTGAGAATCGGAGTGTCTGAATTAGGATAGGCAGTGAGTGGCAATGTAGGATGGAGAAAAGCACCATAGGCTATTCAGCATGGGGAGCTCAGCAAACATGCGGTGGCAATGTAGGATAGGTTTCTGAAAAACATCGCGGGGTGGTGCGCATTGTAAGGGTTTCTAACAGGCCATTCACTATTAGGAGTGAGAAAAACATCATGAGGTGGTGTGAAATGGAGGGCCTGAATTAGATTAGGCAGTGAGTGGTAATGTTGAATGGAGAAAAGCAAGATGGCGTGGTGAGCATGGGGAGTTCAGAAACATGCAGTGGCAATGTAGGATAGGTTACTGAAAAACATCGCGGGGTGGTGCGCATTGTAAGGGTTTCTAACAGGCCATTCACTAGTAGGAGTGAGAAAAACATCACCGGGTGGTGTGAAT
This sequence comes from Cavia porcellus, assembly GCF_034190915.1. Classification (NCBI taxonomy): domain Eukaryota; kingdom Metazoa; phylum Chordata; class Mammalia; order Rodentia; family Caviidae; genus Cavia; species Cavia porcellus. The sequence goes on from NW_026947534.1 coordinate 926,255, forward strand.
CGCAGTGTCTGAATTAGGATAGGCAGTGAGTGGCAATGTAGGATTTAGAAAAGCATCACAGGTTATTCAGCATGGGGTGGTCAGGAAACATGCGTTGGAATGTAGAATAGGTTTCTATAAAACATCGCGTGGTGGTGCACATTGTAAGGGTTTCTAACAGGCCATTCACTAGTAGGAGTGAGAAAAATATCATGAGCTGGTGTGAAATGGAGGGCCTGAATTAGATTAGGCAGTGAGTGGTAATGTATAATGGAGTGATGCAAGACGGCGTGGTGAGCATGGGGAGTTCAGGAAACATGCAGTGGCAATGTAGGATAGGTTTCTGAAAAACATCGTGTGGTCCTGGGCATTGTAAGGGTTTCTATCAGGCCTTTCACTAGTAGGAGTGATAAAAACGTCACGGGGTGGTTTGCTTCGGAAGGCCTGAAATAGAATAGGCAGTGTGTGGCAATGTAGGATGGAGAAAAGCACCCCGGGTTGGTCAGCATGGGGAGGTCAGGAAACATGCGGTTGCAATGTAGGATAGGTATCTGAAAAACATCGCGGGATGGTGCGCATTGTAAGTGTTTCTAACAGGCCATTCACTAGTAGGAGTGAGAAAAACAAACGGGGTGGTGTGAACCAGAGGGCCTGAATTAGCATAGGCAGTGAGTGGCAATGGAGGGTGGAGAAGAGCACCACGGGGTGGTCAGCATGGGAAGGTCAGGAAACATGCGGTGGCAATGTAGGATATGTTTCTGAAACACATCGCGGAGTGGAGCGCATTGTGAGGGTTTCTAACAGGCCTTTCACTAGTAGCAGTGTTAAAAACGTCACGGGGTGGTTTGCTTCGGAGTGCCTGAAATAGGATAGGCAGTGAGTGGCAATGAAGGATGGAGAAAAGCACCTCGAGTTTGTCAGCATGGGAAGGTCTGAAAACATGCGGTGGCAATGAAGGATAGGTTTCTGAAAAACATCTCGGGGTGGTGGGCATTGTAAGGGTTTCTAACAGGCCATTCACCAGTAGGAGTGAGAAAAACATCACGGGGTGGTGTGAATCGGTGGGCCTGAATTAGCATAGGCAGTGATTGGCAATATAGGATGGGGAAATGCACCACGGCGTGGTCAGACTGGGGAGGTCAGGAAACATGCGGTGGCAATGTAGGATAGGTTTCTGAAAAGCATGGAGGGGTGGTGCGCATTGTAAGGGTTTCTAACAGGCCATTCACTAGTAGGAGTGAGAAAAGCATCACCGGGTGGTATGAATCGCAGTGTCTGAATTAGGATAGGCAGTGAGTGGCAATGTAGGATTTAGAAAAGCATCACAGGGTATTTAGCATGGGGTGGTCAGGAAAAATGCGTTGGAATGTAGAATAGGTTTCTATAAAACATCGCGTGGTGGTGCGCATTGTAAGGGTTTCTAACAGGCCATTCACTAGTAGGAGTGAGAAAAACATCATGAGGTTGTGTGAAATGGAGGGCCTGAATTAGATTAGGCAGTGAGTGGTAATGTATAATGGAGTAATGCAAGACGGCGTGGTGAGCATGCGGAGTTCAGGAAACATGCAGTGGCAATGTAGGATAGGTTTCTGAAAAACATCGAGGGGTGGTGTGCATTGTAAGGGTTTCGAACAGGCCATTCACAAGTAGGAGTGAGAAAAACATCACAGGGGGGTGTGAGTCAGAGGGCCTAAGTTAGAATAGCCAGTGAGTGGCAACGTAGGATGGAGTAAAGCACCAAGGGTGGTCAGCACTGGGAGGTCAGGAAATATGCGGTGGCAATGTAGGTTAGGTTTCTGAAAAACATTGCCGGGTGGTGCGCATTGTATGGTTTTCTAACAGGCCATTCACAAGTAGGAGTGAGAAAAACATCACAGGGGGGTTTGAATCAGAGGGCCTGAATTAGCATAGGCAGTGAGTGGCAATGTAGGATGGAGAAAGGCATCACACCGTAGTTAGCAAGGCGAGGTAAGGAAACATGCGGTGCCAATGTAGGATAGGTTTCTGAAAAACATTGCGGGGTGGTGCACATTGTAAGGGGTTCTAACAGGCCATTCACTAGTAGGAGTGAGAAAAACATCATGGGGTGGTGTGAATCGGAGGGCCTAAATTTGATTAGGCAGTGAGTGGCAGTGGTGGATCTAGCAAAGCAAGACGGGGTGGTGAGCATGTGGAGGTTAGGAAACATGCAGTGGCAATGTTGGATAGGTTTCTGAAAAACATCTCTGGGTGGTGCGCATTGTAAGGGTTTCTAACAGGCCATTCACTAGTAGGAATGAGAAAATCATCACGGGGTGGTGTGAATCGCAGGACATGAATTAGCATAGGCAGTGTGTGGCCATGAAGGATGGAGAAAAGCACCACGGGATGGTCAGCATGGGGAGGTGAGGAAACATGCGGTGGCAATGTAGGATATGTTTCAGAAAAACATCGCGGGGTGGTGCGCATTGTATGGGTTTCTAACAGGCCATTCACTAGTAGGAGTTAGAAAAACATATCGGGGTGGTGTGAATTGCGGCCCTGTATTAGAATAGGCAGTGAGTGGCAATGTAGGTTGGAGAAAAGTACTACGGGGTGGTCAGCATGGGGTGGTCAGTAAACATGCAGTGGCATTGTATGATAGGTTTCTGAAAAACATTGAGGGGTGGTGCGCATTGTAAGGGTTTCTAACAGGCCATTCACTATTAGGAGTGAGAAAAACATCATGGGGTGGTGTGAATTGGAGGGCCTGAATTAGATATGGCAGTGAGTGGCAATGTAGGATCTAGCAAAGCAAGACGGGGCGGTGAGCATGCGGAGGTCTGGAAACATGAAGTGGCAATGTTGGATAGGTTTCTGAAAAACATGGTGGGGTGCTGCACATTGTAAGGGTTTCTAACAGGCCATTCACTAGTAGCAGTGAGTAAAACAGAATGGGGTGGTGTGAATCGGAGGTCCTGAATTACGATAGGCAGTGAGTGGCATTGTACGATGGAGAAAAGCACCACAGGGTGGTCAGCATGGGGAGGTCAGGAAACATCCGTTGGCCATGTAGGATATATTTCTGAAAAACATCTCAGAGTGGTGAGCATTGTTAGGGTTTCTGAGAGGCCATTCACTAGTAGGAGTGAGAAAAACATCACGAGGTGGTGTGAATCCGAGGGCCTGATATAGGATAGGAGTGAGTGGCAATGTAGGATGGAGAAAAGCACCACGGGATGGTCAGCATGGGCAGGTCAGGAAACATGCGGTGGCAATGTAGGATAGGTTTCTGAAAAACATCAAGAGGTGGTGCGCGTTGTAAGGGTTTCTAACAGGCCATTTACTAGTAGGAGTGAGAAAAACATCACGGGGTGGTGTGAATCGGTGGGCCTGAATTAGCATAGGCAGTGATTGGCAATGTAGGATGGGGAAAAGCACCACGGCGTGGTCAGACTGGGGAGGTCAGGAAACATGCGGTGGCAATGTAGGATAGGTTTCTGAAAAGCATGGAGGGGTGGTGCGCATTGTAAGTGTTTCTAACAGGCCATTCACTAGTAGGAGTGAGAAAAGCATCACCGGGTGGTGTGAATCGCAGTGTCTGAATTAGGATAGGCAGTGAGTGGCAATGTAGGATTTAGAAAAGCATCACAGGGTATTTAGCATGGGGTGGTCAGGAAACATGCGTTGGAATGTAGAATAGGTTTCTATATAACATCGCGTGGTGGTGCGCATTGTAAGGGTTTCTAACAGGCCATTCACTAGTAGGAGTGAGAAAAACATCATGGGGTGGTGTGAATTGGAGGGCCTGAATTAGATATGGCAGTGAGTGGCAATGTAGGATCTAGCAAAGCAAGACGGGGCGGTGAGCATGCGGAGGTCAGGAAACATGAAGTGGCAATGTTGGATAGGTTTCTGAAAAACATGGTAGGGTGGTGCACATTGTAAGGGTTTCTAACAGGCCATTCACAGGTAGCAGTGAAAAAAACAGAATGGGGTGGTGTGAATCGGAGGACCTGAATTACGATAGGCAGTGAGTGGCAATGTACGATGGAGAAAAGCACCACAGGGTGGTCAGCATGGGGAGGTCAGGAAACATCCGTTGGCCATGTAGGATATATTTCTGAAAAACATCGCAGAGTAGTGAGCATTGTTAGGGTTTCTAAGAGGCCATTCACTAGTAGTCGTGAGAAAAACATCACGAGGTGGTGTGAATCCGAGGGCCTGATATAGGATAGGAGTGAGTGGCAATGTAGGATGGAGAAAGGCATCACCCCGTAGTTAGCAAGGCGAGGTAAGGAAACATGCGGTGCCAATGTAGGATAGGTTTCTGAAAAACATCAAGAGGTGGTGCGCGTTGTAAGGGTTTCTAACAGGCCATTCACTAGTAGCAGTGAGACAGTCATCACGGAGTGAGGTGAATATGAAGGCCTGAATTAGGTTAGGCAGTGAATGGCTATGAAGGATGGAGAAAAGCCCCACGGGATGGTCAGCATGGGGAGGTCAGGAAACATGCGGTGGCAATGTAGCATAGGTTTCAGTAAAACATCGCGGGGTGGTGCTCATTGTACTGGTTTATAACAGGCCATTCACTTGTAGCAGTGATAAAACATCACGGGGCGGTGTGAATCAGAGGGCCTGAATTCGGATAGGCAGTGAGTGGCAATGTAGGATGGAGAAAAGCACCACGGGATGGTCAGCATGGGGAGGTCAGGAAACATGCAGTGGCAATGTAGGATAGGTTTCTGAAAACCATCCCGGTGTGGTGGGCATTGTAAGGGTTTCTAACAGGCCATTCACTAGTAGGAATGAGAAAATCATCACGGGGTGGTGTGAATCGCAGGACATGAATTAGCATAGGCAGTGTGTGGCCATGAAGGATGGAGAAAAGCACCACGGGATGGTCAGCATGGGGAGGTGAGGAAACATGCGGTGGCAATGTAGGATATGTTTCAGAAAAACATCGCGGGGTGGTGCGCATTGTATGGGTTTCTAACAGGCCATTCACTAGTAGGAGTTAGAAAAACATATCGGGGTGGTGTGAATTGCGGCCCTGTATTAGAATAGGCAGTGAGTGGCAATGTAGGTTGGAGAAAAGTACTACGGGGTGGTCAGCATGGGGTGGTCAGTAAACATGCAGTGGCATTGTATGATAGGTTTCTGAAAAACATTGAGGGGTGGTGCGCATTGTAAGGGTTTCTAACACGCCATTCACTATTAGGAGTGAGAAAAACATCATGGGGTGGTGTGAATTGGAGGGCCTGAATTAGATATGGCAGTGAGTGGCAATGTAGGATCTAGCAAAGCAAGACGGGGCGGTGAGCATGCGGAGGTCTGGAAACATGAAGTGGCAATGTTGGATAGGTTTCTGAAAAACATGGTGGGGTGCTGCACATTGTAAGGGTTTCTAACAGGCCATTCACTAGTAGCAGTGAGTAAAACAGAATGGGGTGGTGTGAATCGGAGGTCCTGAATTACGATAGGCAGTGAGTGGCATTGTACGATGGAGAAAAGCACCACAGGGTGGTCAGCATGGGGAGGTCAGGAAACATCCGTTGGCCATGTAGGATATATTTCTGAAAAACATCTCAGAGTGGTGAGCATTGTTAGGGTTTCTGAGAGGCCATTCACTAGTAGGAGTGAGAAAAACATCACGAGGTGGTGTGAATCCGAGGGCCTGATATAGGATAGGAGTGAGTGGCAATGTAGGATGGAGAAAAGCACCACGGGATGGTCAGCATGGGCAGGTCAGGAAACATGCGGTGGCAATGTAGGATAGGTTTCTGAAAAACATCAAGAGGTGGTGCGCGTTGTAAGGGTTTCTAACAGGCCATTTACTAGTAGGAGTGAGAAAAACATCACGGGGTGGTGTGAATCGGTGGGCCTGAATTAGCATAGGCAGTGATTGGCAATGTAGGATGGGGAAAAGCACCACGGCGTGGTCAGACTGGGGAGGTCAGGAAACATGCGGTGGCAATGTAGGATAGGTTTCTGAAAAGCATGGAGGGGTGGTGCGCATTGTAAGTGTTTCTAACAGGCCATTCACTAGTAGGAGTGAGAAAAGCATCACCGGGTGGTGTGAATCGCAGTGTCTGAATTAGGATAGGCAGTGAGTGGCAATGTAGGATTTAGAAAAGCATCACAGGGTATTTAGCATGGGGTGGTCAGGAAACATGCGTTGGAATGTAGAATAGGTTTCTATATAACATCGCGTGGTGGTGCGCATTGTAAGGGTTTCTAACAGGCCATTCACTAGTAGGAGTGAGAAAAACATCATGGGGTGGTGTGAATCGGAGGGCCTAAATTTGATTAGGCAGTGAGTGGCAATGTAGGATCTAGCAAAGCAAGACGGGGCGGTGAGCATGCGGAGGTCAGGAAACATGAAGTGGCAATGTTGGATAGGTTTCTGAAAAACATGGTAGGGTGGTGCACATTGTAAGGGTTTCTAACAGGCCATTCACAGGTAGCAGTGAAAAAAACAGAATGGGGTGGTGTGAATCGGAGGACCTGAATTACGATAGGCAGTGAGTGGCAATGTACGATGGAGAAAAGCACCACAGGGTGGTCAGCATGGGGAGGTCAGGAAACATCCGTTGGCCATGTAGGATATATTTCTGAAAAACATCGCAGAGTAGTGAGCATTGTTAGGGTTTCTAAGAGGCCATTCACTAGTAGTCGTGAGAAAAACATCACGAGGTGGTGTGAATCCGAGGGCCTGATATAGGATAGGAGTGAGTGGCAATGTAGGATGGAGAAAGGCATCACCCCGTAGTTAGCAAGGCGAGGTAAGGAAACATGCGGTGCCAATGTAGGATAGGTTTCTGAAAAACATCAAGAGGTGGTGCGCGTTGTAAGGGTTTCTAACAGGCCATTCACTAGTAGCAGTGAGACAGTCATCACGGAGTGAGGTGAATATGAAGGCCTGAATTAGGTTAGGCAGTGAATGGCTATGAAGGATGGAGAAAAGCCCCACGGGATGGTCAGCATGGGGAGGTCAGGAAACATGCGGTGGCAATGTAGCATAGGTTTCAGTAAAACATCGCGGGGTGGTGCTCATTGTACTGGTTTATAACAGGCCATTCACTTGTAGCAGTGATAAAACATCACGGGGCGGTGTGAATCAGAGGGCCTGAATTCGGATAGGCAGTGAGTGGCAATGTAGGATGGAGAAAAGCACCACGGGATGGTCAGCATGGGGAGGTCAGGAAACATGCAGTGGCAATGTAGGATAGGTTTCTGAAAACCATCCCGGTGTGGTGGGCATTGTAAGGGTTTCTAACAGGCCATTCACTAGTAGGTCTGAGAAAAACATCATGGGGTGGTGTGAATCAGAGGGCCTGAATTTGATTAATCAGTGAGTGGCAGTGTAGGATCTAGCAAAGCAAGACGGGTCCGTGAGCATGGTGAGGTCTGGCAACACGAAGTGGCAAGGTAGGATAGGTTTCTGAAAAACATCGCGTGGTGGTGCGCATTGTAAGGGTTTCTAACAGGCCATTTTCTAGTAGGAGTGAGAAAAACATCATGGGGTGGCGTGAATTGGAGGGCCTGAATTACGATAGGCAGTGAGTCACAATGTAGGTTACAGAAAATCACCACGGGTTTATCAGCATGTGGAGGTTAGGAAACATGCGGTGGCAATGTAGCATAGGTTTCTGAAAAACATAGCGGGCTGGTGCGTATTGTAATGGTTTCGAAGAGGCCATTCACTAATAGGAGTGAGAAAAACATCACGGGGTGGTGTGAATCTAGGGGCCTGTATTTGGATAGGCAGTGAGTGCCAATGTAGGATGGGGAAAAGCACCACGGGGTGCTCAGCATGGGGTGGTCAGGAAACATCCGTTGGCCATGTAGGATAGATTTCTGAAAAACATTTCAGGGTGGTGAGCATTGTAAGGGTTTTTAACAGGCGATTCACTAGTAGGAGTGAGAAAAACATCACGTAGTGGTGTGAATCGGAGGGCCTGAATTAGAATAGGCATTGAGGGGCAATGTAGGATGAAGAAAAGCAAGACGGGGTGGTTAGCATGGGGATGTCAGGCAACATGCAGTGGCAATGTAGCATTGGTTTGTGAAAAACATAGCAGGGTGGTGCACATTGAAAGGTTTTCCAACAGGCCATTCACTAGTAGGAGGGAGAAAAACATCACGGGGTGGTGTGAATCGGAGGGCCTGAATTAGAATAGGCATTGAGTGGCAATGTAGGATGGAAAAAAGCACCATGGGATGGTCAGCATGCGGAGGTCAGGAAACATGAAGTGGCAATGTAGGATAGGATTCTGAAAAACATCTCTGGGTGGTGCGCATTGTAAGGGTTTCTAACAGGCCATTCACTAGTAGGAGTGAGAAAAACATCACAGGGTGGTGTGAATCGGATGGCCTGAATTAAAATAGGCAGTGAGTGACAATGTAGGATACAGAAAATCACCACGGGTTGGTCAGCATGGGGAGGTTAGGAAACATGCGGTGGCAATGTTTCATAGGTTTCTGAAAAACATAGCGGGCTGGTGCGCATTGTAAGGGTTTCTAACGGGCGATTCACTAGTAGGAGTGAGAAAAACATCACATGGTGGTGTGAATCGGAGTGCCTGAATTAGAATAGGCATTGAGTGGCAATGTATGATCGAGAAAAGCGAGACGGGGTGGTTAGCATGGGGAGGTCAGGAAACATGCAGTTTCAATGTAGGATAGGTTTCTGAAAAACATTTCAGTGTGGTGTGCATTGTAAGTGTTTGTAACAGGCCATTCACTAGTAGGAGTGAGAAAAACATCATGGGTTGTGTGAATCAGAGGGCCTGAATTAGAATAGGCATTGAGATCCAATGTAGGATGGAGAAAAGCACCACGGGTTATTCAGAATGAAGAGGTCAGGAAACATGCGGTGGCAATGAAGGATAGGTTTCTGATAAACATTAAGAGGTGTTGCGCATCGTAAGGGTTTCTAACAGGCCATTCACTAGTAGGAGTGAGAAAAACATCATGTGGTTGTGTGAATCGCAGAGCCTCAATTAGATTAGGCAGTGAGTGGCAATGTAGGATCGAGCAAATCAAAACGTGGCAATGATCATGGGGAGGTCAGGATACATGAAGAGGCAATGTAGGATAGGTTTCTGGAAAACGTGGCGGGGTATTGCGCATTGCAAGGGTTTCCAACAGGCCATTCACTAGTAGGAGTGAGAAAAACAGAACGGGGAGGTGTGAATCGGAGGACCTGAATTAGCATAGGCAGTGAGTAGCAATGTAGGATGGAGAAAAGCACCACAGGGTGGTCAGCATGGGGAGGTCAGGAAATATCCGGTGGCCATGTACGATAGGATTCTGAAAAACATCTCTGGGTTGTGCGCATTGTAAGGGTTTCTAACAGGCCATTCACTAGTAGGAGTGAGAAAAACATCTCGGAGTGATGTGAATCGGATGGCCTGCATTAGGATAGGCATTGAGTGGCAATGTAGGAAGGAGAAGCACAACTGGGTGGTCAGCATGGGGAGGTCAGGAAACATGCGGTGGCAATGTAGTATACGTATGTGGAAATCATAGCGGGGTGGTCTCATTGTAAGGGTTTCTAAAAGGCCATTCACTAGTAGGAGTGAGAAAAACATCATGGGATGGTGTGAATAGGAGGGCCTGAATTAGATTAGGCAGTGTGTGGTAATATAGGATGGAGAAAAGCAAGAAGCCATGGTGAGCATGGGGAGGTCAGGAAACATGCAGTGACAATGTAGGATAGGGTTCTGAAAAACATCGAGGGGTGGTGTGCATTGTAAGGGTTTCTAACAGGCCATTCACTAGTAGGAGTGAGAAAAACAAACGGGGTGGTGTGAACCAGAGGGCCTGAATTAGCATAGGCAGTGAGTGGCAATGGAGGGTGGAGAAGAGCACCACGGGGTGGTCAGCATGGGAAGGTCAGGAAACATGCGGTGGCAATGTAGGATATGTTTCTGAAACACATCGCGGAGTGGAGCGCATTGTGAGGGTTTCTAACAGGCCTTTCACTAGTAGCAGTGTTAAAAACGTCACGGGGTGGTTTGCTTCGGAGTGCCTGAAATAGGATAGGCAGTGAGTGGCAATGAAGGATGGAGAAAAGCACCTCGGGTTTGTCAGCATGGGAAGGTCTGAAAACATGCGGTGGCAATGAAGGATAGGTTTCTGAAAAACATCTCGGGGTGGTGGGCATTGTAAGGGTTTCTAACAGGCCATTCACCAGTAGGAGTGAGAAAAACATCACGGGGTGGTGTGAATCGGTGGGCCTGAATTAGCATAGGCAGTGATTGGCAATATAGGATGGGGAAATGCACCACGGCGTGGTCAGACTGGGGAGGTCAGGAAACATGCGGTGGCAATGTAGGATAGGTTTCTGAAAAGCATGGAGGGGTGGTGCGCATTGTAAGGGTTTCTAACAGGCCATTCACTAGTACGAGTGAGAAAAGCATCACCGGGTGGTATGAATCGCAGTGTCTGAATTAGGATAGGCAGTGAGTGGCAATGTAGGATTTAGAAAAGCATCACAGGGTATTTAGCATGGGGTGGTCAGGAAACATGCGTTGGAATGTAGAATAGGTTTCTATAAAACATCGCGTGGTGGTGCGCATTGTAAGGGTTTCTAACAGGCCATTCACTAGTAGGAGTGAGAAAAACATCATGAGGTTGTGTGAAATGGAGGGCCTGAATTAGATTAGGCAGTGAGTGGTAATGTATAATGGAGTAATGCAAGACGGCGTGGTGAGCATGCGGAGTTCAGGAAACATGCAGTGGCAATGTAGGATAGGTTTCTGAAAAACATCGAGGGGTGGTGTGCATTGTAAGGGTTTCTAACAGGCCATTCACAAGTAGGAGTGAGAAAAACATCACAGGGGGGTGTGAGTCAGAGGGCCTAAGTTAGAATAGCCAGTGAGTGGCAACGTAGGATGGAGTAAAGCACCAAGGGTGGTCAGCACTGGGAGGTCAGGAAATATGCGGTGGCAATGTAGGATAGGTTTCTGAAATTCATCGCGGGGTGGTGCGCATTGTATGGTTTTCTAACAGGCCATTCACAAGTAGGAGTGAGAAAAACATCACAGGGGGGTTTGAATCAGAGGGCCTGAATTAGCATAGGCAGTGAGTGGCAATGTAGGATGGAGAAAGGCATCACCCCGTAGTTAGCAAGGCGAGGTAAGGAAACATGCAGTGCCAATGTAGGATAGGTTTCTGAAAAACATTGCGGGGTGGTGCACATTGTAAGGGGTTCTAACAGGCCATTCACTAGTAGGAGTGAGAAAAACATCATGGGGTGGTGTGAATCGGAGGGCCTAAATTTGATTAGGCAGTGAGTGGCAGTGGTGGATCTAGCAAAGCAAGACGGGGTGGTGAGCATGTGGAGGTTAGGAAACATGCAGTGGCAATGTTGGATAGGTTTCTGAAAAACATCTCTGGGTGGTGCGCATTGTAAGGGTTTCTAACAGGCCATTCACTAGTAGGAATGAGAAAATCATCACGGGGTGGTGTGAATCGCAGGACATGAATTAGCATAGGCAGTGTGTGGCCATGAAGGATGGAGAAAAGCACCACGGGATGGTCAGCATGGGGAGGTGAGGAAACATGCGGTGGCAATGTAGGATATGTTTCAGAAAAACATCGCGGGGTGGTGCGCATTGTATGGGTTTCTAACAGGCCATTCACTAGTAGGAGTTAGAAAAACATATCGGGGTGGTGTGAATTGCGGCCCTGTATTAGAATAGGCAGTGAGTGGCAATGTAGGTTGGAGAAAAGTACTACGGGGTGGTCAGCATGGGGTGGTCAGTAAACATGCAGTGGCATTGTATGATAGGTTTCTGAAAAACATTGAGGGGTGGTGCGCATTGTAAGGGTTTCTAACAGGCCATTCACTATTAGGAGTGAGAAAAACATCATGGGGTGGTGTGAATTGGAGGGCCTGAATTAGATATGGCAGTGAGTGGCAATGTAGGATCTAGCAAAGCAAGACGGGGCGGTGAGCATGCGGAGGTCTGGAAACATGAAGTGGCAATGTTGGATAGGTTTCTGAAAAACATGGTGGGGTGCTGCACATTGTAAGGGTTTCTAACAGGCCATTCACTAGTAGCAGTGAGTAAAACAGAATGGGGTGGTGTGAATCGGAGGTCCTGAATTACGATAGGCAGTGAGTGGCATTGTACGATGGAGAAAAGCACCACAGGGTGGTCAGCATGGGGAGGTCAGGAAACATCCGTTGGCCATGTAGGATATATTTCTGAAAAACATCTCAGAGTGGTGAGCATTGTTAGGGTTTCTGAGAGGCCATTCACTAGTAGGAGTGAGAAAAACATCACGAGGTGGTGTGAATCCGAGGGCCTGATATAGGATAGGAGTGAGTGGCAATGTACGATGGAGAAAAGCACCACGGGATGGTCAGCATGGGCAGGTCAGGAAACATGCGGTGGCAATGTAGGATAGGTTTCTGAAAAACATCAAGAGGTGGTGCGCGTTGTAAGGGTTTCTAACAGGCCATTTACTAGTAGGAGTGAGAAAAACATCACGGGGTGGTGTGAATCGGTGGGCCTGAATTAGCATAGGCAGTGATTGGCAATGTAGGATGGGGAAAAGCACCACGGCGTGGTCAGACTGGGGAGGTCAGGAAACATGCGGTGGCAATGTAGGATAGGTTTCTGAAAAGCATGGAGGGGTGGTGCGCATTGTAAGTGTTTCTAACAGGCCATTCACTAGTAGGAGTGAGAAAAGCATCACCGGGTGGTGTGAATCGCAGTGTCTGAATTAGGATAGGCAGTGAGTGGCAATGTAGGATTTAGAAAAGCATCACAGGGTATTTAGCATGGGGTGGTCAGGAAACATGCGTTGGAATGTAGAATAGGTTTCTATATAACATCGCGTGGTGGTGCGCATTGTAAGGGTTTCTAACAGGCCATTCACTAGTAGGAGTGAGAAAAACATCATGGGGTGGTGTGAATTGGAGGGCCTGAATTAGATATGGCAGTGAGTGGCAATGTAGGATCTAGCAAAGCAAGACGGGGCGGTGAGCATGCGGAGGTCAGGAAACATGAAGTGGCAATGTTGGATAGGTTTCTGAAAAACATGGTAGGGTGGTGCACATTGTAAGGGTTTCTAACAGGCCATTCACAGGTAGCAGTGAAAAAAACAGAATGGGGTGGTGTGAATCGGAGGACCTGAATTACGATAGGCAGTGAGTGGCAATGTACGATGGAGAAAAGCACCACAGGGTGGTCAGCATGGGGAGGTCAGGAAACATCCGTTGGCCATGTAGGATATATTTCTGAAAAACATCGCAGAGTAGTGAGCATTGTTAGGGTTTCTAAGAGGCCATTCACTAGTAGTCGTGAGAAAAACATCACGAGGTGGTGTGAATCCGAGGGCCTGATATAGGATAGGAGTGAGTGGCAATGTAGGATGGAGAAAGGCATCACCCCGTAGTTAGCAAGGCGAGGTAAGGAAACATGCGGTGCCAATGTAGGATAGGTTTCTGAAAAACATCATGAGGTGGTGCGCGTTGTAAGGGTTTCTAACAGGCCATTCACTAGTAGCAGTGAGACAGTCATCACGGAGTGAGGTGAATATGAAGGCCTGAATTAGGTTAGGCAGTGAATGGCTATGAAGGATGGAGAAAAGCCCCACGGGATGGTCAGCATGGGGAGGTCAGGAAACATGCGGTGGCAATGTAGCATAGGTTTCAGTAAAACATCGCGGGGTGGTGCTCATTGTACTGGTTTATAACAGGCCATTCACTTGTAGCAGTGATAAAACATCACGGGGCGGTGTGAATCAGAGGGCCTGAATTCGGATAGGCAGTGAGTGGCAATGTAGGATGGAGAAAAGCACCACGGGATGGTCAGCATGGGGAGGTCAGGAAACATGCAGTGGCAATGTAGGATAGGTTTCTGAAAACCATCCCGGTGTGGTGGGCATTGTAAGGGTTTCTAACAGGCCATTCACTAGTAGGTCTGAGAAAAACATCATGGGGTGGTGTGAATCAGAGGGCCTGAATTTGATTAATCAGTGAGTGGCAGTGTAGGATCTAGCAAAGCAAGACGGGTCCGTGAGCATGGTGAGGTCTGGCAACACGAAGTGGCAAGGTAGGATAGGTTTCTGAAAAACATCGCGTGGTGGTGCGCATTGTAAGGGTTTCTAACAGGCCATTTTCTAGTAGGAGTGAGAAAAACATCATGGGGTGGCGTGAATTGGAGGGCCTGAATTACGATAGGCAGTGAGTCACAATGTAGGTTACAGAAAATCACCACGGGTTTATCAGCATGTGGAGGTTAGGAAACATGCGGTGGCAATGTAGCATAGGTTTCTGAAAAACATAGCGGGCTGGTGCGTATTGTAATGGTTTCGAAGAGGCCATTCACTAATAGGAGTGAGAAAAACATCACGGGGTGGTGTGAATCTAGGGGCCTGTATTTGGATAGGCAGTGAGTGCCAATGTAGGATGGGGAAAAGCACCACGGGGTGCTCAGCATGGGGTGGTCAGGAAACATCCGTTGGCCATGTAGGATAGATTTCTGAAAAACATTTCAGGGTGGTGAGCATTGTAAGGGTTTTTAACAGGCGATTCACTAGTAGGAGTGAGAAAAACATCACGTAGTGGTGTGAATCGGAGGGCCTGAATTAGAATAGGCATTGAGGGGCAATGTAGGATGAAGAAAAGCAAGACGGGGTGGTTAGCATGGGGATGTCAGGCAACATGCAGTGGCAATGTAGCATTGGTTTGTGAAAAACATAGCAGGGTGGTGCACATTGAAAGGTTTTCCAACAGGCCATTCACTAGTAGGAGGGAGAAAAACATCACGGGGTGGTGTGAATCGGAGGGCCTGAATTAGAATAGGCATTGAGTGGCAATGTAGGATGGAAAAAAGCACCATGGGATGGTCAGCATGCGGAGGTCAGGAAACATGAAGTGGCAATGTAGGATAGGATTCTGAAAAACATCTCTGGGTGGTGCGCATTGTAAGGGTTTCTAACAGGCCATTCACTAGTAGGAGTGAGAAAAACATCACAGGGTGGTGTGAATCGGATGGCCTGAATTAAAATAGGCAGTGAGTGACAATGTAGGATACAGAAAATCACCACGGGTTGGTCAGCATGGGGAGGTTAGGAAACATGCGGTGGCAATGTTTCATAGGTTTCTGAAAAACATAGCGGGCTGGTGCGCATTGTAAGGGTTTCTAACGGGCGATTCACTAGTAGGAGTGAGAAAAACATCACATGGTGGTGTGAATCGGAGTGCCTGAATTAGAATAGGCATTGAGTGGCAATGTATGATCGAGAAAAGCGAGACGGGGTGGTTAGCATGGGGAGGTCAGGAAACATGCAGTTTCAATGTAGGATAGGTTTCTGAAAAACATTTCAGTGTGGTGTGCATTGTAAGTGTTTGTAACAGGCCATTCACTAGTAGGAGTGAGAAAAACATCATGGGTTGTGTGAATCAGAGGGCCTGAATTAGAATAGGCATTGAGATCCAATGTAGGATGGAGAAAAGCACCACGGGTTATTCAGAATGAAGAGGTCAGGAAACATGCGGTGGCAATGAAGGATAGGTTTCTGATAAACATTAAGAGGTGTTGCGCATCGTAAGGGTTTCTAACAGGCCATTCACTAGTAGGAGTGAGAAAAACATCATGTGGTTGTGTGAATCGCAGAGCCTCAATTAGATTAGGCAGTGAGTGGCAATGTAGGATCGAGCAAATCAAAACGTGGCAATGATCATGGGGAGGTCAGGATACATGAAGAGGCAATGTAGGATAGGTTTCTGGAAAACGTGGCGGGGTATTGCGCATTGCAAGGGTTTCCAACAGGCCATTCACTAGTAGGAGTGAGAAAAACAGAACGGGGAGGTGTGAATCGGAGGACCTGAATTAGCATAGGCAGTGAGTAGCAATGTAGGATGGAGAAAAGCACCACAGGGTGGTCAGCATGGGGAGGTCAGGAAATATCCGGTGGCCATGTACGATAGGATTCTGAAAAACATCTCTGGGTTGTGCGCATTGTAAGGGTTTCTAACAGGCCATTCACTAGTAGGAGTGAGAAAAACATCACGGAGTGATGTGAATCGGATGGCCTGCATTAGGATAGGCATTGAGTGGCAATGTAGGAAGGAGAAGCACAACTGGGTGGTCAGCATGGGGAGGTCAGGAAACATGCGGTGGCAATGTAGTATACGTATGTGGAAATCATAGCGGGGTGGTCTCATTGTAAGGGTTTTTAAAGGCCATTCACTAGTAGGAGTGAGAAAAACATCATGGGGTGGTGTGAATAGGAGGGCCTGAATTAGATTAGGCAGTGTGTGGTAATATAGGATGGAGAAAAGCAAGAAGCCATGGTGAGCATGGGGAGGTCAGGAAACATGCAGTGACAATGTAGGATAGGGTTCTGAAAAACATCGAGGGGTGGTGTGCATTGTAAGGGTTTCTAACAGGCCATTCACTAGTAGGAGTGAGAAAAACAAACGGGGTGGTGTGAACCAGAGGGCCTGAATTAGCATAGGCAGTGAATGGCAATGGAGGGTGGAGAAGAGCACCACGGGGTGGTCAGCATGGGAAGGTCAGGAAACATGCGGTGGCAATGTAGGATATGTTTCTGAAACACATCGCGGAGTGGAGCGCATTGTGAGGGTTTCTAACAGGCCTTTCACTAGTAGCAGTGTTAAAAACGTCACGGGGTGGTTTGCTTCGGAGTGCCTGAAATAGGATAGGCAGTGAGTGGCAATGAAGGATGGAGAAAAGCACCTCGGGTTTGTCAGCATGGGAAGGTCTGAAAACATGCGGTGGCAATGAAGGATAGGTTTCTGAAAAACATCTCGGGGTGGTGGGCATTGTAAGGGTTTCTAACAGGCCATTCACCAGTAGGAGTGAGAAAAACATCACGGGGTGGTGTGAATCGGTGGGCCTGAATTAGCATAGGCAGTGTGTGGCCATGAAGGATGGAGAAAAGCACCACGGGATGTTCAGCATGGGGAGGTGAGGAAACATGCGGTGGCAATGTAGGATATGTTTCAGAAAAACATCGCGGGGTGGTGCGCATTGTATGGGTTTCTAACAGGCCATTCACTAGTAGGAGTTAGAAAAACATATCGGGGTGGTGTGAATTGCGGCCCTGTATTAGAATAGGCAGCGAGTGGCAATGTAGGTTGGAGAAAAGTACTACGGGGTGGTCAGCATGGGGTGGTCAGTAAACATGCAGTGGCATTGTATGATAGGTTTCTGAAAAACATTGAGGGGTGGTGCGCATTGTAAGGGTTTCTAACAGGCCATTCACTATTAGGAGTGAGAAAAACATCATGGGGTGGTGTGAATTGGAGGGCCTGAATTAGATATGGCAGTGAGTGGCAATGTAGGATCTAGCAAAGCAAGACGGGGCGGTGAGCATGCGGAGGTCTGGAAACATGAAGTGGCAATGTTGGATAGGTTTCTGAAAAACATGGTGGGGTGCTGCACATTGTAAGGGTTTCTAACAGGCCATTCACTAGTAGCAGTGAGTAAAACAGAATGGGGTGGTGTGAATCGGAGGTCCTGAATTACGATAGGCAGTGAGTGGCATTGTACGATGGAGAAAAGCACCACAGGGTGGTCAGCATGGGGAGGTCAGGAAACATCCGTTGGCCATGTAGGATATATTTCTGAAAAACATCTCAGAGTGGTGAGCATTGTTAGGGTTTCTGAGAGGCCATTCACTAGTAGGAGTGAGAAAAACATCACGAGGTGGTGTGAATCCGAGGGCCTGATATAGGATAGGAGTGAGTGGCAATGTAGGATGGAGAAAAGCACCACGGGATGGTCAGCATGGGCAGGTCAGGAAACATGCGGTGGCAATGTAGGATAGGTTTCTGAAAAACATCAAGAGGTGGTGCGCGTTGTAAGGGTTTCTAACAGGCCATTTACTAGTAGGAGTGAGAAAAACATCACGGGGTGGTGTGAATCGGTGGGCCTGAATTAGCATAGGCAGTGATTGGCAATGTAGGATGGGGAAAAGCACCACGGCGTGGTCAGACTGGGGAGGTCAGGAAACATGCGGTGGCAATGTAGGATAGGTTTCTGAAAAGCATGGAGGGGTGGTGCGCATTGTAAGTGTTTCTAACAGGCCATTCACTAGTAGGAGTGAGAAAAGCATCACCGGGTGGTGTGAATCGCAGTGTCTGAATTAGGATAGGCAGTGAGTGGCAATGTAGGATTTAGAAAAGCATCACAGGGTATTTAGCATGGGGTGGTCAGGAAACATGCGTTGGAATGTAGAATAGGTTTCTATATAACATCGCGTGGTGGTGCGCATTGTAAGGGTTTCTAACAGGCCATTCACTAGTAGGAGTGAGAAAAACATCATGGGGTGGTGTGAATTGGAGGGCCTGAATTAGATATGGCAGTGAGTGGCAATGTAGGATCTAGCAAAGCAAGACGGGGCGGTGAGCATGCGGAGGTCAGGAAACATGAAGTGGCAATGTTGGATAGGTTTCTGAAAAACATGGTAGGGTGGTGCACATTGTAAGGGTTTCTAACAGGCCATTCACAGGTAGCAGTGAAAAAAACAGAATGGGGTGGTGTGAATCGGAGGACCTGAATTACGATAGGCAGTGAGTGGCAATGTACGATGGAGAAAAGCACCACAGGGTGGTCAGCATGGGGAGGTCAGGAAACATCCGTTGGCCATGTAGGATATATTTCTGAAAAACATCGCAGAGTAGTGAGCATTGTTAGGGTTTCTAAGAGGCCATTCACTAGTAGTCGTGAGAAAAACATCACGAGGTGGTGTGAATCCGAGGGCCTGATATAGGATAGGAGTGAGTGGCAATGTAGGATGGAGAAAGGCATCACCCCGTAGTTAGCAAGGCGAGGTAAGGAAACATGCGGTGCCAATGTAGGATAGGTTTCTGAAAAACATCAAGAGGTGGTGCGCGTTGTAAGGGTTTCTAACAGGCCATTCACTAGTAGCAGTGAGACAGTCATCACGGAGTGAGGTGAATATGAAGGCCTGAATTAGGTTAGGCAGTGAATGGCTATGAAGGATGGAGAAAAGCCCCACGGGATGGTCAGCATGGGGAGGTCAGGAAACATGCGGTGGCAATGTAGCATAGGTTTCAGTAAAACATCGCGGGGTGGTGCTCATTGTACTGGTTTATAACAGGCCATTCACTTGTAGCAGTGATAAAACATCACGGGGCGGTGTGAATCAGAGGGCCTGAATTCGGATAGGCAGTGAGTGGCAATGTAGGATGGAGAAAAGCACCACGGGATGGTCAGCATGGGGAGGTCAGGAAACATGCAGTGGCAATGTAGGATAGGTTTCTGAAAACCATCCCGGTGTGGTGGGCATTGTAAGGGTTTCTAACAGGCCATTCACTAGTAGGTCTGAGAAAAACATCATGGGGTGGTGTGAATCAGAGGGCCTGAATTTGATTAATCAGTGAGTGGCAGTGTAGGATCTAGCAAAGCAAGACGGGTCCGTGAGCATGGTGAGGTCTGGCAACACGAAGTGGCAAGGTAGGATAGGTTTCTGAAAAACATCGCGTGGTGGTGCGCATTGTAAGGGTTTCTAACAGGCCATTTTCTAGTAGGAGTGAGAAAAACATCATGGGGTGGCGTGAATTGGAGGGCCTGAATTACGATAGGCAGTGAGTCACAATGTAGGTTACAGAAAATCACCACGGGTTTATCAGCATGTGGAGGTTAGGAAACATGCGGTGGCAATGTAGCATAGGTTTCTGAAAAACATAGTGGGCTGGTGCGTATTGTAATGGTTTCGAAGAGGCCATTCACTAATAGGAGTGAGAAAAACATCACGGGGTGGTGTGAATCTAGGGGCCTGTATTTGGATAGGCAGTGAGTGCCAATGTAGGATGGGGAAAAGCACCACGGGGTGCTCAGCATGGGGTGGTCAGGAAACATCCGTTGGCCATGTAGGATAGATTTCTGAAAAACATTTCAGGGTGGTGAGCATTGTAAGGGTTTTTAACAGGCGATTCACTAGTAGGAGTGAGAAAAACATCACGTAGTGGTGTGAATCGGAGGGCCTGAATTAGAATAGGCATTGAGGGGCAATGTAGGATGAAGAAAAGCAAGACGGGGTGGTTAGCATGGGGATGTCAGGCAACATGCAGTGGCAATGTAGCATTGGTTTGTGAAAAACATAGCAGGGTGGTGCACATTGAAAGGTTTTCCAACAGGCCATTCACTAGTAGGAGGGAGAAAAACATCACGGGGTGGTGTGAATCGGAGGGCCTGAATTAGAATAGGCATTGAGTGGCAATGTAGGATGGAAAAAAGCACCATGGGATGGTCAGCATGCGGAGGTCAGGAAACATGAAGTGGCAATGTAGGATAGGATTCTGAAAAACATCTCTGGGTGGTGCGCATTGTAAGGGTTTCTAACAGGCCATTCACTAGTAGGAGTGAGAAAAACATCACAGGGTGGTGTGAATCGGATGGCCTGAATTAAAATAGGCAGTGAGTGACAATGTAGGATACAGAAAATCACCACGGGTTGGTCAGCATGGGGAGGTTAGGAAACATGCGGTGGCAATGTTTCATAGGTTTCTGAAAAACATAGCGGGCTGGTGCGCATTGTAAGGGTTTCTAACGGGCGATTCACTAGTAGGAGTGAGAAAAACATCACATGGTGGTGTGAATCGGAGTGCCTGAATTAGAATAGGCATTGAGTGGCAATGTATGATCGAGAAAAGCGAGACGGGGTGGTTAGCATGGGGAGGTCAGGAAACATGCAGTTTCAATGTAGGATAGGTTACTGAAAAACATTTCAGTGTGGTGTGCATTGTAAGTGTTTGTAACAGGCCATTCACTAGTAGGAGTGAGAAAAACATCATGGGTTGTGTGAATCAGAGGGCCTGAATTAGAATAGGCATTGAGATCCAATGTAGGATGGAGAAAAGCACCACGGGTTATTCAGAATGAAGAGGTCAGGAAACATGCGGTGGCAATGAAGGATAGGTTTCTGATAAACATTAAGAGGTGTTGCGCATTGTAAGGGTTTCTAACAGGCCATTCACTAGTAGGAGTGAGAAAAACATCATGTGGTTGTGTGAATCGCAGAGCCTCAATTAGATTAGGCAGTGAGTGGCAATGTAGGATCGAGCAAATCAAAACGTGGCAATGATCATGGGGAGGTCAGGATACATGAAGAGGCAATGTAGGATAGGTTTCTGGAAAACGTGGCGGGGTATTGCGCATTGCAAGGGTTTCCAACAGGCCATTCACTAGTAGGAGTGAGAAAAACAGAACGGGGAGGTGTGAATCGGAGGACCTGAATTAGCATAGGCAGTGAGTAGCAATGTAGGATGGAGAAAAGCACCACAGGGTGGTCAGCATGGGGAGGTCAGGAAATATCCGGTGGCCATGTACGATAGGATTCTGAAAAACATCTCTGGGTTGTGCGCATTGTAAGGGTTTCTAACAGGCCATTCACTAGTAGGAGTGAGAAAAACATCACGGAGTGATGTGAATCGGATGGCCTGCATTAGGATAGGCATTGAGTGGCAATGTAGGAAGGAGAAGCACAACTGGGTGGTCAGCATGGGGAGGTCAGGAAACATGCGGTGGCAATGTAGTATACGTATGTGGAAATCATAGCGGGGTGGTCTCATTGTAAGGGTTTCTAAAAGGCCATTCACTAGTAGGAGTGAGAAAAACATCATGGGGTGGTGTGAATAGGAGGGCCTGAATTAGATTAGGCAGTGTGTGGTAATATAGGATGGAGAAAAGCAAGAAGCCATGGTGAGCATGGGGAGGTCAGGAAACATGCAGTGACAATGTAGGATAGGGTTCTGAAAAACATCGAGGGGTGGTGTGCATTGTAAGGGTTTCTAACAGGCCATTCACTAGTAGGAGTGAGAAAAACAAACGGGGTGGTGTGAACCAGAGGGCCTGAATTAGCATAGGCAGTGTGTGGCAATTGAGGGTGGAGAAGAGCACCACGGGGTGGTCAGCATGGGAAGGTCAGGAAACATGCGGTGGCAATGTAGGATATGTTTCTGAAACACATCGCGGAGTGGAGCGCATTGTGAGGGTTTCTAACAGGCCTTTCACTAGTAGCAGTGTTAAAAACGTCACGGGGTGGTTTGCTTCGGAGTGCCTGAAATAGGATAGGCAGTGAGTGGCAATGAAGGATGGAGAAAAGCACCTCGGGTTTGTCAGCATGGGAAGGTCTGAAAACATGCGGTGGCAATGAAGGATAGGTTTCTGAAAAACATCTCGGGGTGGTGGGCATTGTAAGGGTTTCTAACAGGCCATTCACCAGTAGGAGTGAGAAAAACATCACGGGGTGGTGTGAATCGGTGGGCCTGAATTAGCATAGGCAGTGATTGGCAATATAGGATGGGGAAATGCACCACGGCGTGGTCAGACTGGGGAGGTCAGGAAACATGCGGTGGCAATGTAGGATAGGTTTCTGAAAAGCATGGAGGGGTGGTGCGCATTGTAAGGGTTTCTAACAGGCCATTCACTAGTAGGAGTGAGAAAAGCATCACCGGGTGGTATGAATCGCAGTGTCTGAATTAGGATAGGCAGTGAGTGGCAATGTAGGATTTAGAAAAGCATCACAGGGTATTTAGCATGGGGTGGTCAGGAAACATGCGTTGGAATGTAGAATAGGTTTCTATAAAACATCGCGTGGTGGTGCGCATTGTAAGGGTTTCTAACAGGCCATTCACTAGTAGGAGTGAGAAAAACATCATGAGGTTGTGTGAAATGGAGGGCCTGAATTAGATTAGGCAGTGAGTGGTAATGTATAATGGAGTAATGCAAGACGGCGTGGTGAGCATGCGGAGTTCAGGAAACATGCAGTGGCAATGTAGGATAGGTTTCTGAAAAACATCGAGGGGTGGTGTGCATTGTAAGGGTTTCTAACAGGCCATTCACAAGTAGGAGTGAGAAAAACATCACAGGGGGGTGTGAGTCAGAGGGCCTAAGTTAGAATAGCCAGTGAGTGGCAACGTAGGATGGAGTAAAGCACCAAGGGTGGTCAGCACTGGGAGGTCAGGAAATATGCGGTGGCAATGTAGGATAGGTTTCTGAAATTCATCGCGGGGTGGTGCGCATTGTATGGTTTTCTAACAGGCCATTCACAAGTAGGAGTGAGAAAAACATCACAGGGGGGTTTGAATCAGAGGGCCTGAATTAGCATAGGCAGTGAGTGGCAATGTAGGATGGAGAAAGGCATCACCCCGTAGTTAGCAAGGCGAGGTAAGGAAACATGCAGTGCCAATGTAGGATAGGTTTCTGAAAAACACTGTGGGGTGGTGCACATTGTAAGGGGTTCTAACAGGCCATTCACTAGTAGGAGTGAGAAAAACATCATGGGGTGGTGTGAATCGGAGGGCCTAAATTTGATTAGGCAGTGAGTGGCAGTGGTGGATCTAGCAAAGCAAGACGGGGTGGTGAGCATGTGGAGGTTAGGAAACATGCAGTGGCAATGTTGGATAGGTTTCTGAAAAACATCTCTGGGTGGTGCGCATTGTAAGGGTTTCTAACAGGCCATTCACTAGTAGGAATGAGAAAATCATCACGGGGTGGTGTGAATCGCAGGACATGAATTAGCATAGGCAGTGTGTGGCCATGAAGGATGGAGAAAAGCACCACGGGATGGTCAGCATGGGGAGGTGAGGAAACATGCGGTGGCAATGTAGGATATGTTTCAGAAAAACATCGCGGGGTGGTGCGCATTGTATGGGTTTCTAACAGGCCATTCACTAGTAGGAGTTAGAAAAACATATCGGGGTGGTGTGAATTGCGGCCCTGTATTAGAATAGGCAGTGAGTGGCAATGTAGGTTGGAGAAAAGTACTACGGGGTGGTCAGCATGGGGTGGTCAGTAAACATGCAGTGGCATTGTATGATAGGTTTCTGAAAAACATTGAGGGGTGGTGCGCATTGTAAGGGTTTCTAACAGGCCATTCACTATTAGGAGTGAGAAAAACATCATGGGGTGGTGTGAATTGGAGGGCCTGAATTAGATATGGCAGTGAGTGGCAATGTAGGATCTAGCAAAGCAAGACGGGGCGGTGAGCATGCGGAGGTCTGGAAACATGAAGTGGCAATGTTGGATAGGTTTCTGAAAAACATGGTGGGGTGCTGCACATTGTAAGGGTTTCTAACAGGCCATTCAATAGTAGCAGTGAGTAAAACAGAATGGGGTGGTGTGAATCGGAGGTCCTGAATTACGATAGGCAGTGAGTGGCATTGTACGATGGAGAAAAGCACCACAGGGTGGTCAGCATGGGAGGTCAGGAAACATCCGTTGGCCATGTAGGATATATTTCTGAAAAACATCTCAGAGTGGTGAGCATTGTTAGGGTTTCTGAGAGGCCATTCACTAGTAGGAGTGAGAAAAACATCACGAGGTGGTGTGAATCCGAGGGCCTGATATAGGATAGGAGTGAGTGGCAATGTAGGATGGAGAAAAGCACCACGGGATGGTCAGCATGGGCAGGTCAGGAAACATGCGGTGGCAATGTAGGATAGGTTTCTGAAAAACATCAAGAGGTGGTGCGCGTTGTAAGGGTTTCTAACAGGCCATTTACTAGTAGGAGTGAGAAAAACATCACGGAGTGGTGTGAATCGGTGGCCCTGAATTAGCATAGGCAGTGATTGGCAATGTAGGATGGGGAAAAGCACCACGGCGTGGTCAGACTGGGGAGGTCAGGAAACATGCGGTGGCAATGTAGGATAGGTTTCTGAAAAGCATGGAGGGGTGGTGCGCATTGTAAGTGTTTCTAACAGGCCATTCACTAGTAGGAGTGAGAAAAGCATCACCGGGTGGTGTGAATCGCAGTGTCTGAATTAGGATAGGCAGTGAGTGGCAATGTAGGATTTAGAAAAGCATCACAGGGTATTTAGCATGGGGTGGTCAGGAAACATGCGTTGGAATGTAGAATAGGTTTCTATATAACATCGCGTGGTGGTGCGCATTGTAAGGGTTTCTAACAGGCCATTCACTAGTAGGAGTGAGAAAAACATCATGGGGTGGTGTGAATTGGAGGGCCTGAATTAGATATGGCAGTGAGTGGCAATGTAGGATCTAGCAAAGCAAGACGGGGCGGTGAGCATGCGGAGGTCAGGAAACATGAAGTGGCAATGTTGGATAGGTTTCTGAAAAACATGGTAGGGTGGTGCACATTGTAAGGGTTTCTAACAGGCCATTCACAGGTAGCAGTGAAAAAAACAGAATGGGGTGGTGTGAATCGGAGGACCTGAATTACGATAGGCAGTGAGTGGCAATGTACGATGGAGAAAAGCACCACAGGGTGGTCAGCATGGGGAGGTCAGGAAACATCCGTTGGCCATGTAGGATATATTTCTGAAAAACATCGCAGAGTAGTGAGCATTGTTAGGGTTTCTAAGAGGCCATTCACTAGTAGTCGTGAGAAAAACATCACGAGGTGGTGTGAATCCGAGGGCCTGATATAGGATAGGAGTGAGTGGCAATGTAGGATGGAGAAAGGCATCACCCCGTAGTTAGCAAGGCGAGGTAAGGAAACATGCGGTGCCAATGTAGGATAGGTTTCTGAAAAACATCAAGAGGTGGTGCGCGTTGTAAGGGTTTCTAACAGGCCATTCACTAGTAGCAGTGAGACAGTCATCACGGAGTGAGGTGAATATGAAGGCCTGAATTAGGTTAGGCAGTGAATGGCTATGAAGGATGGAGAAAAGCCCCACGGGATGGTCAGCATGGGGAGGTCAGGAAACATGCGGTGGCAATGTAGCATAGGTTTCAGTAAAACATCGCGGGGTGGTGCTCATTGTACTGGTTTATAACAGGCCATTCACTTGTAGCAGTGATAAAACATCACGGGGCGGTGTGAATCAGAGGGCCTGAATTCGGATAGGCAGTGAGTGGCAATGTAGGATGGAGAAAAGCACCACGGGATGGTCAGCATGGGGAGGTCAGGAAACATGCAGTGGCAATGTAGGATAGGTTTCTGAAAACCATCCCGGTGTGGTGGGCATTGTAAGGGTTTCTAACAGGCCATTCACTAGTAGGTCTGAGAAAAACATCATGGGGTGGTGTGAATCAGAGGGCCTGAATTTGATTAATCAGTGAGTGGCAGTGTAGGATCTAGCAAAGCAAGACGGGTCCGTGAGCATGGTGAGGTCTGGCAACACGAAGTGGCAAGGTAGGATAGGTTTCTGAAAAACATCGCGTGGTGGTGCGCATTGTAAGGGTTTCTAACAGGCCATTTTCTAGTAGGAGTGAGAAAAACATCATGGGGTGGCGTGAATTGGAGGGCCTGAATTACGATAGGCAGTGAGTCACAATGTAGGTTACAGAAAATCACCACGGGTTTATCAGCATGTGGAGGTTAGGAAACATGCGGTGGCAATGTAGCATAGGTTTCTGAAAAACATAGCGGGCTGGTGCGTATTGTAATGGTTTCGAAGAGGCCATTCACTAATAGGAGTGAGAAAAACATCACGGGGTGGTGTGAATCTAGGGGCCTGTATTTGGATAGGCAGTGAGTGCCAATGTAGGATGGGGAAAAGCACCACGGGGTGCTCAGCATGGGGTGGTCAGGAAACATCCGTTGGCCATGTAGGATAGATTTCTGAAAAACATTTCAGGGTGGTGAGCATTGTAAGGGTTTTTAACAGGCGATTCACTAGTAGGAGTGAGAAAAACATCACGTAGTGGTGTGAATCGGAGGGCCTGAATTAGAATAGGCATTGAGGGGCAATGTAGGATGAAGAAAAGCAAGACGGGGTGGTTAGCATGGGGATGTCAGGCAACATGCAGTGGCAATGTAGCATTGGTTTGTGAAAAACATAGCAGGGTGGTGCACATTGAAAGGTTTTCCAACAGGCCATTCACTAGTAGGAGGGAGAAAAACATCACGGGGTGGTGTGAATCGGAGGGCCTGAATTAGAATAGGCATTGAGTGGCAATGTAGGATGGAAAAAAGCACCATGGGATGGTCAGCATGCGGAGGTCAGGAAACATGAAGTGGCAATGTAGGATAGGATTCTGAAAAACATCTCTGGGTGGTGCGCATTGTAAGGGTTTCTAACAGGCCATTCACTAGTAGGAGTGAGAAAAACATCACAGGGTGGTGTGAATCGGATGGCCTGAATTAAAATAGGCAGTGAGTGACAATGTAGGATACAGAAAATCACCACGGGTTGGTCAGCATGGGGAGGTTAGGAAACATGCGGTGGCAATGTTTCATAGGTTTCTGAAAAACATAGCGGGCTGGTGCGCATTGTAAGGGTTTCTAACGGGCGATTCACTAGTAGGAGTGAGAAAAACATCACATGGTGGTGTGAATCGGAGTGCCTGAATTAGAATAGGCATTGAGTGGCAATGTATGATCGAGAAAAGCGAGACGGGGTGGTTAGCATGGGGAGGTCAGGAAACATGCAGTTTCAATGTAGGATAGGTTTCTGAAAAACATTTCAGTGTGGTGTGCATTGTAAGTGTTTGTAACAGGCCATTCACTAGTAGGAGTGAGAAAAACATCATGGGTTGTGTGAATCAGAGGGCCTGAATTAGAATAGGCATTGAGATCCAATGTAGGATGGAGAAAAGCACCACGGGTTATTCAGAATGAAGAGGTCAGGAAACATGCGGTGGCAATGAAGGATAGGTTTCTGATAAACATTAAGAGGTGTTGCGCATCGTAAGGGTTTCTAACAGGCCATTCACTAGTAGGAGTGAGAAAAACATCATGTGGTTGTGTGAATCGCAGAGCCTCAATTAGATTAGGCAGTGAGTGGCAATGTAGGATCGAGCAAATCAAAACGTGGCAATGATCATGGGGAGGTCAGGATACATGAAGAGGCAATGTAGGATAGGTTTCTGGAAAACGTGGCGGGGTATTGCGCATTGCAAGGGTTTCCAACAGGCCATTCACTAGTAGGAGTGAGAAAAACAGAACGGGGAGGTGTGAATCGGAGGACCTGAATTAGCATAGGCAGTGAGTAGCAATGTAGGATGGAGAAAAGCACCACAGGGTGGTCAGCATGGGGAGGTCAGGAAATATCCGGTGGCCATGTACGATAGGATTCTGAAAAACATCTCTGGGTTGTGCGCATTGTAAGGGTTTCTAACAGGCCATTCACTAGTAGGAGTGAGAAAAACATCACGGAGTGATGTGAATCGGATGGCCTGCATTAGGATAGGCATTGAGTGGCAATGTAGGAAGGAGAAGCACAACTGGGTGGTCAGCATGGGGAGGTCAGGAAACATGCGGTGGCAATGTAGTATACGTATGTGGAAATCATAGCGGGGTGGTCTCATTGTAAGGGTTTCTAAAAGGCCATTCACTAGTAGGAGTGAGAAAAACATCATGGGGTGGTGTGAATAGGAGGGCCTGAATTAGATTAGGCAGTGTGTGGTAATATAGGATGGAGAAAAGCAAGAAGCCATGGTGAGCATGGGGAGGTCAGGAAACATGCAGTGACAATGTAGGATAGGGTTCTGAAAAACATCGAGGGGTGGTGTGCATTGTAAGGGTTTCTAACAGGCCATTCACTAGTAGGAGTGAGAAAAACAAACGGGGTGGTGTGAACCAGAGGGCCTGAATTAGCATAGGCAGTGAGTGGCAATGGAGGGTGGAGAAGAGCACCACGGGGTGGTCAGCATGGGAAGGTCAGGAAACATGCGGTGGCAATGTAGGATATGTTTCTGAAACACATAGCGGAGTGGAGCGCATTGTGAGGGTTTCTAACAGGCCTTTCACTAGTAGCAGTGTTAAAAACGTCACGGGGTGGTTTGCTTCGGAGTGCCTGAAATAGGATAGGCAGTGAGTGGCAATGAAGGATGGAGAAAAGCACCTCGGGTTTGTCAGCATGGGAAGGTCTGAAAACATGCGGTGGCAATGAAGGATAGGTTTCTGAAAAACATCTCGGGGTGGTGGGCATTGTAAGGGTTTCTAACAGGCCATTCACCAGTAGGAGTGAGAAAAACATCACGGGGTGGTGTGAATCGGTGGGCCTGAATTAGCATAGGCAGTGATTGGCAATATAGGATGGGGAAATGCACCACGGCGTGGTCAGACTGGGGAGGTCAGGAAACATGCGGTGGCAATGTAGGATAGGTTTCTGAAAAGCATGGAGGGGTGGTGCGCATTGTAAGGGTTTCTAACAGGCCATTCACTAGTAGGAGTGAGAAAAGCATCACCGGGTGGTATGAATCGCAGTGTCTGAATTAGGATAGGCAGTGAGTGGCAATGTAGGATTTAGAAAAGCATCACAGGGTATTTAGCATGGGGTGGTCAGGAAACATGCGTTGGAATGTAAAATAGGTTTCTATAAAACATCGCGTGGTGGTGCGCATTGTAAGGGTTTCTAACAGGCCATTCACTAGTAGGAGTGAGAAAAACATCATGAGGTTGTGTGAAATGGAGGGCCTGAATTAGATTAGGCAGTGAGTGGTAATGTATAATGGAGTAATGCAAGACGGCGTGGTGAGCATGCGGAGTTCAGGAAACATGCAGTGGCAATGTAGGATAGGTTTCTGAAAAACATCGAGGGGTGGTGTGCATTGTAAGGGTTTCTAACAGGCCATTCACAAGTAGGAGTGAGAAAAACATCACAGGGGGGTGTGAGTCAGAGGGCCTAAGTTAGAATAGCCAGTGAGTGGCAACGTAGGATGGAGTAAAGCACCAAGGGTGGTCAGCACTGGGAGGTCAGGAAATATGCGGTGGCAATGTAGGATAGGTTTCTGAAATTCATCGCGGGGTGGTGCGCATTGTATGGTTTTCTAACAGGCCATTCACAAGTAGGAGTGAGAAAAACATCACAGGGGGGTTTGAATCAGAGGGCCTGAATTAGCATAGGCAGTGAGTGGCAATGTAGGATGGAGAAAGGCATCACCCCGTAGTTAGCAAGGCGAGGTAAGGAAACATGCAGTGCCAATGTAGGATAGGTTTCTGAAAAACATTGTGGGGTGGTGCACATTGTAAGGGGTTCTAACAGGCCATTCACTAGTAGGAGTGAGAAAAACATCATGGGGTGGTGTGAATCGGAGGGCCTAAATTTGATTAGGCAGTGAGTGGCAGTGGTGGATCTAGCAAAGCAAGACGGGGTGGTGAGCATGTGGAGGTTAGGAAACATGCAGTGGCAATGTTGGATAGGTTTCTGAAAAACATCTCTGGGTGGTGCGCATTGTAAGGGTTTCTAACAGGCCATTCACTAGTAGGAATGAGAAAATCATCACGGGGTGGTGTGAATCGCAGGACATGAATTAGCATAGGCAGTGTGTGGCCATGAAGGATGGAGAAAAGCACCACGGGATGGTCAGCATGGGGAGGTGAGGAAACATGCGGTGGCAATGTAGGATATGTTTCAGAAAAACATCGCGGGGTGGTGCGCATTGTATGGGTTTCTAACAGGCCATTCACTAGTAGGAGTTAGAAAAACATATCGGGGTGGTGTGAATTGCGGCCCTGTATTAGAATAGGCAGTGAGTGGCAATGTAGGTTGGAGAAAAGTACTACGGGGTGGTCAGCATGGGGTGGTCAGTAAACATGCAGTGGCATTGTATGATAGGTTTCTGAAAAACATTGAGGGGTGGTGCGCATTGTAAGGGTTTCTAACAGGCCATTCACTATTAGGAGTGAGAAAAACATCATGGGGTGGTGTGAATTGGAGGGCCTGAATTAGATATGGCAGTGAGTGGCAATGTAGGATCTAGCAAAGCAAGACGGGGCGGTGAGCATGCGGAGGTCTGGAAACATGAAGTGGCAATGTTGGATAGGTTTCTGAAAAACATGGTGGGGTGCTGCACATTGTAAGGGTTTCTAACAGGCCATTCACTAGTAGCAGTGAGTAAAACAGAATGGGGTGGTGTGAATCGGAGGTCCTGAATTACGATAGGCAGTGAGTGGCATTGTACGATGGAGAAAAGCACCACAGGGTGGTCCGCATGGGGAGGTCAGGAAACATCCGTTGGCCATGTAGGATATATTTCTGAAAAACATCTCAGAGTGGTGAGCATTGTTAGGGTTTCTGAGAGGCCATTCACTAGTAGGAGTGAGAAAAACATCACGAGGTGGTGTGAATCCGAGGGCCTGATATAGGATAGGAGTGAGTGGCAATGTAGGATGGAGAAAAGCACCACGGGATGGTCAGCATGGGCAGGTCAGGAAACATGCGGTGGCAATGTAGGATAGGTTTCTGAAAAACATCAAGAGGTGGTGCGCGTTGTAAGGGTTTCTAACAGGCCATTTACTAGTAGGAGTGAGAAAAACATCACGGGGTGGTGTGAATCGGTGGGCCTGAATTAGCATAGGCAGTGATTGGCAATGTAGGATGGGGAAAAGCACCACGGCGTGGTCAGACTGGGGAGGTCAGGAAACATGCGGTGGCAATGTAGGATAGGTTTCTGAAAAGCATGGAGGGGTGGTGCGCATTGTAAGTGTTTCTAACAGGCCATTC
This sequence comes from Cavia porcellus, assembly GCF_034190915.1. Taxonomy (NCBI): domain Eukaryota; kingdom Metazoa; phylum Chordata; class Mammalia; order Rodentia; family Caviidae; genus Cavia; species Cavia porcellus. The sequence continues at coordinate 957,564 of NW_026947534.1, forward strand.
ACTAGTAGGAGTGAGAAAAGCATCACCGGGTGGTGTGAATCGCAGTGTCTGAATTAGGATAGGCAGTGAGTGGCAATGTAGGATTTAGAAAAGCATCACAGGGTATTTAGCATGGGGTGGTCAGGAAACATGCGTTGGAATGTAGAATAGGTTTCTATATAACATCGCGTGGTGGTGCGCATTGTAAGGGTTTCTAACAGGCCATTCACTAGTAGGAGTGAGAAAAACATCATGGGGTGGTGTGAATTGGAGGGCCTGAATTAGATATGGCAGTGAGTGGCAATGTAGGATCTAGCAAAGCAAGACGGGGCGGTGAGCATGCCGAGGTCAGGAAACATGAAGTGGCAATGTTGGATAGGTTTCTGAAAAACATGGTAGGGTGGTGCACATTGTAAGGGTTTCTAACAGGCCATTCACAGGTAGCAGTGAAAAAAACAGAATGGGGTGGTGTGAATCGGAGGACCTGAATTACGATAGGCAGTGAGTGGCAATGTACGATGGAGAAAAGCACCACAGGGTGGTCAGCATGGGGAGGTCAGGAAACATCCGTTGGCCATGTAGGATATATTTCTGAAAAACATCGCAGAGTAGTGAGCATTGTTAGGGTTTCTAAGAGGCCATTCACTAGTAGTCGTGAGAAAAACATCACGAGGTGGTGTGAATCCGAGGGCCTGATATAGGATAGGAGTGAGTGGCAATGTAGGATGGAGAAAGGCATCACCCCGTAGTTAGCAAGGCGAGGTAAGGAAACATGCGGTGCCAATGTAGGATAGGTTTCTGAAAAACATCAAGAGGTGGTGCGCGTTGTAAGGGTTTCTAACAGGCCATTCACTAGTAGCAGTGAGACAGTCATCACGGAGTGAGGTGAATATGAAGGCCTGAATTAGGTTAGGCAGTGAATGGCTATGAAGGATGGAGAAAAGCCCCACGGGATGGTCAGCATGGGGAGGTCAGGAAACATGCGGTGGCAATGTAGCATAGGTTTCAGTAAAACATCGCGGGGTGGTGCTCATTGTACTGGTTTATAACAGGCCATTCACTTGTAGCAGTGATAAAACATCACGGGGCGGTGTGAATCAGAGGGCCTGAATTCGGATAGGCAGTGAGTGGCAATGTAGGATGGAGAAAAGCACCACGGGATGGTCAGCATGGGGAGGTCAGGAAACATGCAGTGGCAATGTAGGATAGGTTTCTGAAAACCATCCCGGTGTGGTGGGCATTGTAAGGGTTTCTAACAGGCCATTCACTAGTAGGTCTGAGAAAAACATCATGGGGTGGTGTGAATCAGAGGGCCTGAATTTGATTAATCAGTGAGTGGCAGTGTAGGATCTAGCAAAGCAAGACGGGTCCGTGAGCATGGTGAGGTCTGGCAACACGAAGTGGCAAGGTAGGATAGGTTTCTGAAAAACATCGTGGTGGTGCGCATTGTAAGGGTTTCTAACAGGCCATTTTCTAGTAGGAGTGAGAAAAACATCATGGGGTGGCGTGAATTGGAGGGCCTGAATTACGATAGGCAGTGAGTCACAATGTAGGTTACAGAAAATCACCACGGGTTTATCAGCATGTGGAGGTTAGGAAACATGCGGTGGCAATGTAGCATAGGTTTCTGAAAAACATAGCGGGCTGGTGCGTATTGTAATGGTTTCGAAGAGGCCATTCACTAATAGGAGTGAGAAAAACATCACGGGGTGGTGTGAATCTAGGGGCCTGTATTTGGATAGGCAGTGAGTGCCAATGTAGGATGGGGAAAAGCACCACGGGGTGCTCAGCATGGGGTGGTCAGGAAACATCCGTTGGCCATGTAGGATAGATTTCTGAAAAACATTTCAGGGTGGTGAGCATTGTAAGGGTTTTTAACAGGCGATTCACTAGTAGGAGTGAGAAAAACATCACGTAGTGGTGTGAATCGGAGGGCCTGAATTAGAATAGGCATTGAGGGGCAATGTAGGATGAAGAAAAGCAAGACGGGGTGGTTAGCATGGGGATGTCAGGCAACATGCAGTGGCAATGTAGCATTGGTTTGTGAAAAACATAGCAGGGTGGTGCACATTGAAAGGTTTTCCAACAGGCCATTCACTAGTAGGAGGGAGAAAAACATCACGGGGTGGTGTGAATCGGAGGGCCTGAATTAGAATAGGCATTGAGTGGCAATGTAGGATGGAAAAAAGCACCATGGGATGGTCAGCATGCGGAGGTCAGGAAACATGAAGTGGCAATGTAGGATAGGATTCTGAAAAACATCTCTGGGTGGTGCGCATTGTAAGGGTTTCTAACAGGCCATTCACTAGTAGGAGTGAGAAAAACATCACAGGGTGGTGTGAATCGGATGGCCTGAATTAAAATAGGCAGTGAGTGACAATGTAGGATACAGAAAATCACCACGGGTTGGTCCGCATGGGGAGGTTAGGAAACATGCGGTGGCAATGTTTCATAGGTTTCTGAAAAACATAGCGGGCTGGTGCGCATTGTAAGGGTTTCTAACGGGCGATTCACTAGTAGGAGTGAGAAAAACATCACATGGTGGTGTGAATCGGAGTGCCTGAATTAGAATAGGCATTGAGTGGCAATGTATGATCGAGAAAAGCGAGACGGGGTGGTTAGCATGGGGAGGTCAGGAAACATGCAGTTTCAATGTAGGATAGGTTTCTGAAAAACATTTCAGTGTGGTGTGCATTGTAAGTGTTTGTAACAGGCCATTCACTAGTAGGAGTGAGAAAAACATCATGGGTTGTGTGAATCAGAGGGCCTGAATTAGAATAGGCATTGAGATCCAATGTAGGATGGAGAAAAGCACCACGGGTTATTCAGAATGAAGAGGTCAGGAAACATGCGGTGGCAATGAAGGATAGGTTTCTGATAAACATTAAGAGGTGTTGCGCATCGTAAGGGTTTCTAACAGGCCATTCACTAGTAGGAGTGAGAAAAACATCATGTGGTTGTGTGAATCGCAGAGCCTCAATTAGATTAGGCAGTGAGTGGCAATGTAGGATCGAGCAAATCAAAACGTGGCAATGATCATGGGGAGGTCAGGATACATGAAGAGGCAATGTAGGATAGGTTTCTGGAAAACGTGGCGGGGTATTGCGCATTGCAAGGGTTTCCAACAGGCCATTCACTAGTAGGAGTGAGAAAAACAGAACGGGGAGGTGTGAATCGGAGGACCTGAATTAGCATAGGCAGTGAGTAGCAATGTAGGATGGAGAAAAGCACCACAGGGTGGTCAGCATGGGGAGGTCAGGAAATATCCGGTGGCCATGTACGATAGGATTCTGAAAAACATCTCTGGGTTGTGCGCATTGTAAGGGTTTCTAACAGGCCATTCACTAGTAGGAGTGAGAAAAACATCACGGAGTGATGTGAATCGGATGGCCTGCATTAGGATAGGCATTGAGTGGCAATGTAGGAAGGAGAAGCACAACTGGGTGGTCAGCATGGGGAGGTCAGGAAACATGCGGTGGCAATGTAGTATACGTATGTGGAAATCATAGCGGGGTGGTCTCATTGTAAGGGTTTCTAAAAGGCCATTCACTAGTAGGAGTGAGAAAAACATCATGGGGTGGTGTGAATAGGAGGGCCTGAATTAGATTAGGCAGTGTGTGGTAATATAGGATGGAGAAAAGCAAGAAGCCATGGTGAGCATGGGGAGGTCAGGAAACATGCAGTGACAATGTAGGATAGGGTTCTGAAAAACATCGAGGGGTGGTGTGCATTGTAAGGGTTTCTAACAGGCCATTCACTAGTAGGAGTGAGAAAAACAAACGGGGTGGTGTGAACCAGAGGGCCTGAATTAGCATAGGCAGTGAGTGGCAATGGAGGGTGGAGAAGAGCACCACGGGGTGGTCAGCATGGGAAGGTCAGGAAACATGCGGTGGCAATGTAGGATATGTTTCTGAAACACATAGCGGAGTGGAGCGCATTGTGAGGGTTTCTAACAGGCCTTTCACTAGTAGCAGTGTTAAAAACGTCACGGGGTGGTTTGCTTCGGAGTGCCTGAAATAGGATAGGCAGTGAGTGGCAATGAAGGATGGAGAAAAGCACCTCGGGTTTGTCAGCATGGGAAGGTCTGAAAACATGCGGTGGCAATGAAGGATAGGTTTCTGAAAAACATCTCGGGGTGGTGGGCATTGTAAGGGTTTCTAACAGGCCATTCACCAGTAGGAGTGAGAAAAACATCACGGGGTGGTGTGAATCGGTGGGCCTGAATTAGCATAGGCAGTGATTGGCAATATAGGATGGGGAAATGCACCACGGCGTGGTCAGACTGGGGAGGTCAGGAAACATGCGGTGGCAATGTAGGATAGGTTTCTGAAAAGCATGGAGGGGTGGTGCGCATTGTAAGGGTTTCTAACAGGCCATTCACTAGTAGGAGTGAGAAAAGCATCACCGGGTGGTATGAATCGCAGTGTCTGAATTAGGATAGGCAGTGAGTGGCAATGTAGGATTTAGAAAAGCATCACAGGGTATTTAGCATGGGGTGGTCAGGAAACATGCGTTGGAATGTAAAATAGGTTTCTATAAAACATCGCGTGGTGGTGCGCATTGTAAGGGTTTCTAACAGGCCATTCACTAGTAGGAGTGAGAAAAACATCATGAGGTTGTGTGAAATGGAGGGCCTGAATTAGATTAGGCAGTGAGTGGTAATGTATAATGGAGTAATGCAAGACGGCGTGGTGAGCATGCGGAGTTCAGGAAACATGCAGTGGCAATGTAGGATAGGTTTCTGAAAAACATCGAGGGGTGGTGTGCATTGTAAGGGTTTCTAACAGGCCATTCACAAGTAGGAGTGAGAAAAACATCACAGGGGGGTGTGAGTCAGAGGGCCTAAGTTAGAATAGCCAGTGAGTGGCAACGTAGGATGGAGTAAAGCACCAAGGGTGGTCAGCACTGGGAGGTCAGGAAATATGCGGTGGCAATGTAGGATAGGTTTCTGAAATTCATCGCGGGGTGGTGCGCATTGTATGGTTTTCTAACAGGCCATTCACAAGTAGGAGTGAGAAAAACATCACAGGGGGGTTTGAATCAGAGGGCCTGAATTAGCATAGGCAGTGAGTGGCAATGTAGGATGGAGAAAGGCATCACCCCGTAGTTAGCAAGGCGAGGTAAGGAAACATGCAGTGCCAATGTAGGATAGGTTTCTGAAAAACATTGTGGGGTGGTGCACATTGTAAGGGGTTCTAACAGGCCATTCACTAGTAGGAGTGAGAAAAACATCATGGGGTGGTGTGAATCGGAGGGCCTAAATTTGATTAGGCAGTGAGTGGCAGTGGTGGATCTAGCAAAGCAAGACGGGGTGGTGAGCATGTGGAGGTTAGGAAACATGCAGTGGCAATGTTGGATAGGTTTCTGAAAAACATCTCTGGGTGGTGCGCATTGTAAGGGTTTCTAACAGGCCATTCACTAGTAGGAATGAGAAAATCATCACGGGGTGGTGTGAATCGCAGGACATGAATTAGCATAGGCAGTGTGTGGCCATGAAGGATGGAGAAAAGCACCACGGGATGGTCAGCATGGGGAGGTGAGGAAACATGCGGTGGCAATGTAGGATATGTTTCAGAAAAACATCGCGGGGTGGTGCGCATTGTATGGGTTTCTAACAGGCCATTCACTAGTAGGAGTTAGAAAAACATATCGGGGTGGTGTGAATTGCGGCCCTGTATTAGAATAGGCAGTGAGTGGCAATGTAGGTTGGAGAAAAGTACTACGGGGTGGTCAGCATGGGGTGGTCAGTAAACATGCAGTGGCATTGTATGATAGGTTTCTGAAAAACATTGAGGGGTGGTGCGCATTGTAAGGGTTTCTAACAGGCCATTCACTATTAGGAGTGAGAAAAACATCATGGGGTGGTGTGAATTGGAGGGCCTGAATTAGATATGGCAGTGAGTGGCAATGTAGGATCTAGCAAAGCAAGACGGGGCGGTGAGCATGCGGAGGTCTGGAAACATGAAGTGGCAATGTTGGATAGCTTTCTGAAAAACATGGTGGGGTGCTGCACATTGTAAGGGTTTCTAACAGGCCATTCACTAGTAGCAGTGAGTAAAACAGAATGGGGTGGTGTGAATCGGAGGTCCTGAATTACGATAGGCAGTGAGTGGCATTGTACAATGGAGAAAAGCACCACAGGGTGGTCAGCATGGGGAGGTCAGGAAACATCCGTTGGCCATGTAGGATATATTTCTGAAAAACATCTCAGAGTGGTGAGCATTGTTAGGGTTTCTGAGAGGCCATTCACTAGTAGGAGTGAGAAAAACATCACGAGGTGGTGTGAATCCGAGGGCCTGATATAGGATAGGAGTGAGTGGCAATGTAGGATGGAGAAAAGCACCACGGGATGGTCAGCATGGGCAGGTCAGGAAACATGCGGTGGCAATGTAGGATAGGTTTCTGAAAAACATCAAGAGGTGGTGCGCGTTGTAAGGGTTTCTAACAGGCCATTTACTAGTAGGAGTGAGAAAAACATCACGGGGTGGTGTGAATCGGTGGGCCTGAATTAGCATAGGCAGTGATTGGCAATGTAGGATGGGGAAAAGCACCACGGCGTGGTCAGACTGGGGAGGTCAGGAAACATGCGGTGGCAATGTAGGATAGGTTTCTGAAAAGCATGGAGGGGTGGTGCGCATTGTAAGTGTTTCTAACAGGCCATTCACTAGTAGGAGTGAGAAAAGCATCACCGGGTGGTGTGAATCGCAGTGTCTGAATTAGGAAAGGCAGTGAGTGGCAATGTAGGATTTAGAAAAGCATCACAGGGTATTTAGCATGGGGTGGTCAGGAAACATGCGTTGGAATGTAGAATAGGTTTCTATATAACATCGCGTGGTGGTGCGCATTGTAAGGGTTTCTACCAGGCCATTCACTAGTAGGAGTGAGAAAAACATCATGGGGTGGTGTGAATTGGAGGGCCTGAATTAGATATGGCAGTGAGTGGCAATGTAGGATCTAGCAAAGCAAGACGGGGCGGTGAGCATGCGGAGGTCAGGAAACATGAAGTGGCAATGTTGGATAGGTTTCTGAAAAACATGGTAGGGTGGTGCACATTGTAAGGGTTTCTAACAGGCCATTCACAGGTAGCAGTGAAAAAAACAGAATGGGGTGGTGTGAATCGGAGGACCTGAATTACGATAGGCAGTGAGTGGCAATGTACGATGGAGAAAAGCACCACAGGGTGGTCAGCATGGGGAGGTCAGGAAACATCCGTTGGCCATGTAGGATATATTTCTGAAAAACATCGCAGAGTAGTGAGCATTGTTAGGGTTTCTAAGAGGCCATTCACTAGTAGTCGTGAGAAAAACATCACGAGGTGGTGTGAATCCGAGGGCCTGATATAGGATAGGAGTGAGTGGCAATGTAGGATGGAGAAAGGCATCACCCCGTAGTTAGCAAGGCGAGGTAAGGAAACATGCGGTGCCAATGTAGGATAGGTTTCTGAAAAACATCAAGAGGTGGTGCGCGTTGTAAGGGTTTCTAACAGGCCATTCACTAGTAGCAGTGAGACAGTCATCACGGAGTGAGGTGAATATGAAGGCCTGAATTAGGTTAGGCAGTGAATGGCTATGAAGGATGGAGAAAAGCCCCACGGGATGGTCAGCATGGGGAGGTCAGGAAACATGCGGTGGCAATGTAGCATAGGTTTCAGTAAAACATCGCGGGGTGGTGCTCATTGTACTGGTTTATAACAGGCCATTCACTTGTAGCAGTGATAAAACATCACGGGGCGGTGTGAATCAGAGGGCCTGAATTCGGATAGGCAGTGAGTGGCAATGTAGGATGGAGAAAAGCACCACGGGATGGTCAGCATGGGGAGGTCAGGAAACATGCAGTGGCAATGTAGGATAGGTTTCTGAAAACCATCCCGGTGTGGTGGGCATTGTAAGGGTTTCTAACAGGCCATTCACTAGTAGGTCTGAGAAAAACATCATGGGGTGGTGTGAATCAGAGGGCCTGAATTTGATTAATCAGTGAGTGGCAGTGTAGGATCTAGCAAAGCAAGACGGGTCCCTGAGCATGGTGAGGTCTGGCAACACGAAGTGGCAAGGTAGGATAGGTTTCTGAAAAACATCGCGTGGTGGTGCGCATTGTAAGGGTTTCTAACAGGCCATTTTCTAGTAGGAGTGAGAAAAACATCATGGGGTGGCGTGAATTGGAGGGCCTGAATTACGATAGGCAGTGAGTCACAATGTAGGTTACAGAAAATCACCACGGGTTTATCAGCATGTGGAGGTTAGGAAACATGCGGTGGCAATGTAGCATAGGTTTCTGAAAAACATAGCGGGCTGGTGCGTATTGTAATGGTTTCGAAGAGGCCATTCACTAATAGGAGTGAGAAAAACATCACGGGGTGGTGTGAATCTAGGGGCCTGTATTTGGATAGGCAGTGAGTGCCAATGTAGGATGGGGAAAAGCACCACGGGGTGCTCAGCATGGGGTGGTCAGGAAACATCCGTTGGCCATGTAGGATAGATTTCTGAAAAACATTTCAGGGTGGTGAGCATTGTAAGGGTTTTTAACAGGCGATTCACTAGTAGGAGTGAGAAAAACATCACGTAGTGGTGTGAATCGGAGGGCCTGAATTAGAATAGGCATTGAGGGGCAATGTAGGATGAAGAAAAGCAAGACGGGGTGGTTAGCATGGGGATGTCAGGCAACATGCAGTGGCAATGTAGCATTGGTTTGTGAAAAACATAGCAGGGTGGTGCACATTGAAAGGTTTTCCAACAGGCCATTCACTAGTAGGAGGGAGAAAAACATCACGGGGTGGTGTGAATCGGAGGGCCTGAATTAGAATAGGCATTGAGTGGCAATGTAGGATGGAAAAAAGCACCATGGGATGGTCAGCATGCGGAGGTCAGGAAACATGAAGTGGCAATGTAGGATAGGATTCTGAAAAACATCTCTGGGTGGTGCGCATTGTAAGGGTTTCTAACAGGCCATTCACTAGTAGGAGTGAGAAAAACATCACAGGGTGGTGTGAATCGGATGGCCTGAATTAAAATAGGCAGTGAGTGACAATGTAGGATACAGAAAATCACCACGGGTTGGTCAGCATGGGGAGGTTAGGAAACATGCGGTGGCAATGTTTCATAGGTTTCTGAAAAACATAGCGGGCTGGTGCGCATTGTAAGGGTTTCTAACGGGCGATTCACTAGTAGGAGTGAGAAAAACATCACATGGTGGTGTGAATCGGAGTGCCTGAATTAGAATAGGCATTGAGTGGCAATGTATGATCGAGAAAAGCGAGACGGGGTGGTTAGCATGGGGAGGTCAGGAAACATGCAGTTTCAATGTAGGATAGGTTTCTGAAAAACATTTCAGTGTGGTGTGCATTGTAAGTGTTTGTAACAGGCCATTCACTAGTAGGAGTGAGAAAAACATCATGGGTTGTGTGAATCAGAGGGCCTGAATTAGAATAGGCATTGAGATCCAATGTAGGATGGAGAAAAGCACCACGGGTTATTCAGAATGAAGAGGTCAGGAAACATGCGGTGGCAATGAAGGATAGGTTTCTGATAAACATTAAGAGGTGTTGCGCATCGTAAGGGTTTCTAACAGGCCATTCACTAGTAGGAGTGAGAAAAACATCATGTGGTTGTGTGAATCGCAGAGGCTCAATTAGATTAGGCAGTGAGTGGCAATGTAGGATCGAGCAAATCAAAACGTGGCAATGATCATGGGGAGGTCAGGATACATGAAGAGGCAATGTAGGATAGGTTTCTGGAAAACGTGGCAGGGTATTGCGCATTGCAAGGGTTTCCAACAGGCCATTCACTAGTAGGAGTGAGAAAAACAGAACGGGGAGCTGTGAATCGGAGGACCTGAATTAGCATAGGCAGTGAGTAGCAATGTAGGATGGAGAAAAGCACCACAGGGTGGTCAGCATGGGGAGGTCAGGAAATATCCGGTGGCCATGTACGATAGGATTCTGAAAAACATCTCTGGGTTGTGCGCATTGTAAGGGTTTCTAACAGGCCATTCACTAGTAGGAGTGAGAAAAACATCACGGAGTGATGTGAATAGGATGGCCTGCATTAGGATAGGCATTGAGTGGCAATGTAGGAAGGAGAAGCACAACTGGGTGGTCAGCATGGGGAGGTCAGGAAACATGCGGTGGCAATGTAGTATACGTATGTGGAAATCATAGCGGGGTGGTCTCATTGTAAGGGTTTCTAAAAGGCCATTCACTAGTAGGAGTGAGAAAAACATCATGGGGTGGTGTGAATAGGAGGGCCTGAATTAGATTAGGCAGTGTGTGGTAATATAGGATGGAGAAAAGCAAGAAGCCATGGTGAGCATGGGGAGGTCAGGAAACATGCAGTGACAATGTAGGATAGGGTTCTGAAAAACATCGAGGGGTGGTGTGCATTGTAAGGGTTTCTAACAGGCCATTCACTAGTAGGAGTGAGAAAAACAAACGGGGTGGTGTGAACCAGAGGGCCTGAATTAGCATAGGCAGTGAGTGGCAATGGAGGGTGGAGAAGAGCACCACTTGGTGGTCAGCATGGGAAGGTCAGGAAACATGCGGTGGCAATGTAGGATATGTTTCTGAAACACATCGCGGAGTGGAGCGCATTGTGAGGGTTTCTAACAGGCCTTTCACTAGTAGCAGTGTTAAAAACGTCACGGGGTGGTTTGCTTCGGAGTGCCTGAAATAGGATAGGCAGTGAGTGGCAATGAAGGATGGAGAAAAGCACCTCGGGTTTGTCAGCATGGGAAGGTCTGAAAACATGCGGTGGCAATGAAGGATAGGTTTCTGAAAAACATCTCGGGGTGGTGGGCATTGTAAGGGTTTCTAACAGGCCATTCACCAGTAGGAGTGAGAAAAACATCACGGGGTGGTGTGAATCGGTGGGCCTGAATTAGCATAGGCAGTGTGTGGCCATGAAGGATGGAGAAAAGCACCACGGGATGGTCAGCATGGGGAGGTGAGGAAACATGCGGTGGCAATGTAGGATATGTTTCAGAAAAACATCGCGGGGTGGTGCGCATTGTATGGGTTTCTAACAGGCCATTCACTAGTAGGAGTTAGAAAAACATATCGGGGTGGTGTGAATTGCGGCCCTGTATTAGAATAGGCAGTGAGTGGCAATGTAGGTTGGAGAAAAGTACTACGGGGTGGTCAGCATGGGGTGGTCAGTAAACATGCAGTGGCATTGTATGATAGGTTTCTGAAAAACATTGAGGGGTGGTGCGCATTGTAAGGGTTTCTAACAGGCCATTCACTATTAGGAGTGAGAAAAACATCATGGGGTGGTGTGAATTGGAGGGCCTGAATTAGATATGGCAGTGAGTGGCAATGTAGGATCTAGCAAAGCAAGACGGGGCGGTGAGCATGCGGAGGTCTGGAAACATGAAGTGGCAATGTTGGATAGGTTTCTGAAAAACATGGTGGGGTGCTGCACATTGTAAGGGTTTCTAACAGGCCATTCACTAGTAGCAGTGAGTAAAACAGAATGGGGTGGTGTGAATCGGAGGTCCTGAATTACGATAGGCAGTGAGTGGCATTGTACGATGGAGAAAAGCACCACAGGGTGGTCAGCATGGGGAGGTCAGGAAACATCCGTTGGCCATGTAGGATATATTTCTGAAAAACATCTCAGAGTGGTGAGCATTGTTAGGGTTTCTGAGAGGCCATTCACTAGTAGGAGTGAGAAAAACATCACGAGGTGGTGTGAATCCGAGGGCCTGATATAGGATAGGAGTGAGTGGCAATGTAGGATGGAGAAAAGCACCACGGGATGGTCAGCATGGGCAGGTCAGGAAACATGCGGTGGCAATGTAGGATAGGTTTCTGAAAAACATCAAGAGGTGGTGCGCGTTGTAAGGGTTTCTAACAGGCCATTTACTAGTAGGAGTGAGAAAAACATCACGGGGTGGTGTGAATCGGTGGGCCTGAATTAGCATAGGCAGTGATTGGCAATGTAGGATGGGGAAAAGCACCACGGCGTGGTCAGACTGGGGAGGTCAGGAAACATGCGGTGGCAATGTAGGATAGGTTTCTGAAAAGCATGGAGGGGTGGTGCGCATTGTAAGTGTTTCTAACAGGCCATTCACTAGTAGGAGTGAGAAAAGCATCACCGGGTGGTGTGAATCGCAGTGTCTGAATTAGGATAGGCAGTGAGTGGCAATGTAGGATTTAGAAAAGCATCACAGGGTATTTAGCATGGGGTGGTCAGGAAACATGCGTTGGAATGTAGAATAGGTTTCTATATAACATCGCGTGGTGGTGCGCATTGTAAGGGTTTCTAACAGGCCATTCACTAGTAGGAGTGAGAAAAACATCATGGGGTGGTGTGAATTGGAGGGCCTGAATTAGATATGGCAGTGAGTGGCAATGTAGGATCTAGCAAAGCAAGACGGGGCGGTGAGCATGCGGAGGTCAGGAAACATGAAGTGGCAATGTTGGATAGGTTTCTGAAAAACATGGTAGGGTGGTGCACATTGTAAGGGTTTCTAACAGGCCATTCACAGGTAGCAGTGAAAAAAACAGAATGGGGTGGTGTGAATTGGAGGACCTGAATTACGATAGGCAGTGAGTGGCAATGTACGATGGAGAAAAGCACCACAGGGTGGTCAGCATGGGGAGGTCAGGAAACATCCGTTGGCCATGTAGGATATATTTCTGAAAAACATCGCAGAGTAGTGAGCATTGTTAGGGTTTCTAAGAGGCCATTCACTAGTAGTCGTGAGAAAAACATCACGAGGTGGTGTGAATCCGAGGGCCTGATATAGGATAGGAGTGAGTGGCAATGTAGGATGGAGAAAGGCATCACCCCGTAGTTAGCAAGGCGAGGTAAGGAAACATGCGGTGCCAATGTAGGATAGGTTTCTGAAAAACATCAAGAGGTGGTGCGCGTTGTAAGGGTTTCTAACAGGCCATTCACTAGTAGCAGTGAGACAGTCATCACGGAGTGAGGTGAATATGAAGGCCTGAATTAGGTTAGGCAGTGAATGGCTATGAAGGATGGAGAAAAGCCCCACGGGATGGTCAGCATGGGGAGGTCAGGAAACATGCGGTGGCAATGTAGCATAGGTTTCAGTAAAACATCGCGGGGTGGTGCTCATTGTACTGGTTTATAACAGGCCATTCACTTGTAGCAGTGATAAAACATCACGGGGCGGTGTGAATCAGAGGGCCTGAATTCGGATAGGCAGTGAGTGGCAATGTAGGATGGAGAAAAGCACCACGGGATGGTCAGCATGGGGAGGTCAGGAAACATGCAGTGGCAATGTAGGATAGGTTTCTGAAAACCATCCCGGTGTGGTGGGCATTGTAAGGGTTTCTAACAGGCCATTCACTAGTAGGTCTGAGAAAAACATCATGGGGTGGTGTGAATCAGAGGGCCTGAATTTGATTAATCAGTGAGTGGCAGTGTAGGATCTAGCAAAGCAAGACGGGTCCGTGAGCATGGTGAGGTCTGGCAACACGAAGTGGCAAGGTAGGATAGGTTTCTGAAAAACATCGCGTGGTGGTGCGCATTGTAAGGGTTTCTAACAGGCCATTTTCTAGTAGGAGTGAGAAAAACATCATGGGGTGGCGTGAATTGGAGGGCCTGAATTACGATAGGCAGTGAGTCACAATGTAGGTTACAGAAAATCACCACGGGTTTATCAGCATGTGGAGGTTAGGAAACATGCGGTGGCAATGTAGCATAGGTTTCTGAAAAACATAGCGGGCTGGTGCGTATTGTAATGGTTTCGAAGAGGCCATTCACTAATAGGAGTGAGAAAAACATCACGGGGTGGTGTGAATCTAGGGGCCTGTATTTGGATAGGCAGTGAGTGCCAATGTAGGATGGGGAAAAGCACCACGGGGTGCTCAGCATGGGGTGGTCAGGAAACATCCGTTGGCCATGTAGGATAGATTTCTGAAAAACATTTCAGGGTGGTGAGCATTGTAAGGGTTTTTAACAGGCGATTCACTAGTAGGAGTGAGAAAAACATCACGTAGTGGTGTGAATCGGAGGGCCTGAATTAGAATAGGCATTGAGGGGCAATGTAGGATGAAGAAAAGCAAGACGGGGTGGTTAGCATGGGGATGTCAGGCAACATGCAGTGGCAATGTAGCATTGGTTTGTGAAAAACATAGCAGGGTGGTGCACATTGAAAGGTTTTCCAACAGGCCATTCACTAGTAGGAGGGAGAAAAACATCACGGGGTGGTGTGAATCGGAGGGCCTGAATTAGAATAGGCATTGAGTGGCAATGTAGGATGGAAAAAAGCACCATGGGATGGTCAGCATGCGGAGGTCAGGAAACATGAAGTGGCAATGTAGGATAGGATTCTGAAAAACATCTCTGGGTGGTGCGCATTGTAAGGGTTTCTAACAGGCCATTCACTAGTAGGAGTGAGAAAAACATCACAGGGTGGTGTGAATCGGATGGCCTGAATTAAAATAGGCAGTGAGTGACAATGTAGGATACAGAAAATCACCACGGGTTGGTCAGCATGGGGAGGTTAGGAAACATGCGGTGGCAATGTTTCATAGGTTTCTGAAAAACATAGCGGGCTGGTGCGCATTGTAAGGGTTTCTAACGGGCGATTCACTAGTAGGAGTGAGAAAAACATCACATGGTGGTGTGAATCGGAGTGCCTGAATTAGAATAGGCATTGAGTGGCAATGTATGATCGAGAAAAGCGAGACGGGGTGGTTAGCATGGGGAGGTCAGGAAACATGCAGTTTCAATGTAGGATAGGTTTCTGAAAAACATTTCAGTGTGGTGTGCATTGTAAGTGTTTGTAACAGGCCATTCACTAGTAGGAGTGAGAAAAACATCATGGGTTGTGTGAATCAGAGGGCCTGAATTAGAATAGGCATTGAGATCCAATGTAGGATGGAGAAAAGCACCACGGGTTATTCAGAATGAAGAGGTCAGGAAACATGCGGTGGCAATGAAGGATAGGTTTCTGATAAACATTAAGAGGTGTTGCGCATCGTAAGGGTTTCTAACAGGCCATTCACTAGTAGGAGTGAGAAAAACATCATGTGGTTGTGTGAATCGCAGAGCCTCAATTAGATTAGGCAGTGAGTGGCAATGTAGGATCGAGCAAATCAAAACGTGGCAATGATCATGGGGAGGTCAGGATACATGAAGAGGCAATGTAGGATAGGTTTCTGGAAAACGTGGTGGGGTATTGCGCATTGCAAGGGTTTCCAACAGGCCATTCACTAGTAGGAGTGAGAAAAACAGAACGGGGAGGTGTGAATCGGAGGACCTGAATTAGCATAGGCAGTGAGTAGCAATGTAGGATGGAGAAAAGCACCACAGGGTGGTCAGCATGGGGAGGTCAGGAAATATCCGGTGGCCATGTACGATAGGATTCTGAAAAACATCTCTGGGTTGTGCGCATTGTAAGGGTTTCTAACAGGCCATTCACTAGTAGGAGTGAGAAAAACATCACGGAGTGATGTGAATCGGATGGCCTGCATTAGGATAGGCATTGAGTGGCAATGTAGGAAGGAGAAGCACAACTGGGTGGTCAGCATGGGGAGGTCAGGAAACATGCGGTGGCAATGTAGTATACGTATGTGGAAATCATAGCGGGGTGGTCTCATTGTAAGGGTTTCTAAAAGGCCATTCACTAGTAGGAGTGAGAAAAACATCATGGGGTGGTGTGAATAGGAGGGCCTGAATTAGATTAGGCAGTGTGTGGTAATATAGGATGGAGAAAAGCAAGAAGCCATGGTGAGCATGGGGAGGTCAGGAAACATGCAGTGACAATGTAGGATAGGGTTCTGAAAAACATCGAGGGGTGGTGTGCATTGTAAGGGTTTCTAACAGGCCATTCACTAGTAGGAGTGAGAAAAACAAACGGGGTGGTGTGAACCAGAGGGCCTGAATTAGCATAGGCAGTGAGTGGCAATGGAGGGTGGAGAAGAGCACCACGGGGTGGTCAGCATGGGAAGGTCAGGAAACATGCGGTGGCAATGTAGGATATGTTTCTGAAACACATCGCGGAGTGGAGCGCATTGTGAGGGTTTCTAACAGGCCTTTCACTAGTAGCAGTGTTAAAAACGTCACGGGGTGGTTTGCTTCGGAGTGCCTGAAATAGGATAGGCAGTGAGTGGCAATGAAGGATGGAGAAAAGCACCTCGGGTTTGTCAGCATGGGAAGGTCTGAAAACATGCGGTGGCAATGAAGGATAGGTTTCTGAAAAACATCTCGGGGTGGTGGGCATTGTAAGGGTTTCTAACAGGCCATTCACCAGTAGGAGTGAGAAAAACATCACGGGGTGGTGTGAATCGGTGGGCCTGAATTAGCATAGGCAGTGTGTGGCCATGAAGGATGGAGAAAAGCACCACGGGATGGTCAGCATGGGGAGGTGAGGAAACATGCGGTGGCAATGTAGGATATGTTTCAGAAAAACATCGCGGGGTGGTGCGCATTGTATGGGTTTCTAACAGGCCATTCACTAGTAGGAGTTAGAAAAACATATCGGGGTGGTGTGAATTGCGGCCCTGTATTAGAATAGGCAGTGAGTGGCAATGTAGGTTGGAGAAAAGTACTACGGGGTGGTCAGCATGGGGTGGTCAGTAAACATGCAGTGGCATTGTATGATAGGTTTCTGAAAAACATTGAGGGGTGGTGCGCATTGTAAGGGTTTCTAACAGGCCATTCACTATTAGGAGTGAGAAAAACATCATGGGGTGGTGTGAATTGGAGGGCCTGAATTAGATATGGCAGTGAGTGGCAATGTAGGATCTAGCAAAGCAAGACGGGGCGGTGAGCATGCGGAGGTCTGGAAACATGAAGTGGCAATGTTGGATAGCTTTCTGAAAAACATGGTGGGGTGCTGCACATTGTAAGGGTTTCTAACAGGCCATTCACTAGTAGCAGTGAGTAAAACAGAATGGGGTGGTGTGAATCGGAGGTCCTGAATTACGATAGGCAGTGAGTGGCATTGTACGATGGAGAAAAGCACCACAGGGTGGTCAGCATGGGGAGGTCAGGAAACATCCGTTGGCCATGTAGGATATATTTCTGAAAAACATCTCAGAGTGGTGAGCATTGTTAGGGTTTCTGAGAGGCCATTCACTAGTAGGAGTGAGAAAAACATCACGAGGTGGTGTGAATCCGAGGGCCTGATATAGGATAGGAGTGAGTGGCAATGTAGGATGGAGAAAAGCACCACGGGATGGTCAGCATGGGCAGGTCAGGAAACATGCGGTGGCAATGTAGGATAGGTTTCTGAAAAACATCAAGAGGTGGTGCGCGTTGTAAGGGTTTCTAACAGGCCATTTACTAGTAGGAGTGAGAAAAACATCACGGGGTGGTGTGAATCGGTGGGCCTGAATTAGCATAGGTAGTGATTGGCAATGTAGGATGGGGAAAAGCACCAGGGCGTGGTCAGACTGGGGAGGTCAGGAAACATGCGGTGGCAATGTAGGATAGGTTTCTGAAAAGCATGGAGGGGTGGTGCGCATTGTAAGTGTTTCTAACAGGCCATTCACTAGTAGGAGTTAGAAAAGCATCACCGGGTGGTGTGAATCGCAGTGTCTGAATTAGGATAGGCAGTGAGTGGCAATGGAGGGTGGAGAAGAGCACCACGGGGTGGTCAGCATGGGAAGGTCAGGAAACATGCGGTGGCAATGTAGGATATGTTTCTGAAACACATCGCGGAGTGGAGCGCATTGTGAGGGTTTCTAACAGGCCTTTCACTAGTAGCAGTGTTAAAAACGTCACGGGGTGGTTTGCTTCGGAGTGCCTGAAATAGGATAGGCAGTGAGTGGCAATGAAGGATGGAGAAAAGCACCTCGGGTTTGTCAGCATGGGAAGGTCTGAAAACATGCGGTGGCAATGAAGGATAGGTTTCTGAAAAACATCTCGGGGTGGTGGGCATTGTAAGGGTTTCTAACAGGCCATTCACCAGTAGGAGTGAGAAAAACATCACGGGGTGGTGTGAATCGGTGGGCCTGAATTAGCATAGGCAGTGATTGGCAATATAGGATGGGGAAATGCACCACGGCGTGGTCAGACTGGGGAGGTCAGGAAACATGCGGTGGCAATGTAGGATAGGTTTCTGAAAAGCATGGAGGGGTGGTGCGCATTGTAAGGGTTTCTAACAGGCCATTCACTAGTAGGAGTGAGAAAAGCATCACCGGGTGGTATGAATCGCAGTGTCTGAATTAGGATAGGCAGTGAGTGGCAATGTAGGATTTAGAAAAGCATCACAGGGTATTTAGCATGGGGTGGTCAGGAAACATGCGTTGGAATGTAGAATAGGTTTCTATAAAACATCGCGTGGTGGTGCGCATTGTAAGGGTTTCTAACAGGCCATTCACTAGTAGGAGTGAGAAAAACATCATGAGGTTGTGTGAAATGGAGGGCCTGAATTAGATTAGGCAGTGAGTGGTAATGTATAATGGAGTAATGCAAGACGGCGTGGTGAGCATTCGGAGTTCAGGAAACATGCAGTGGCAATGTAGGATAGGTTTCTGAAAAACATCGAGGGGTGATGTGCATTGTAAGGGTTTCTAACAGGCCATTCTCAAGTAGGAGTGAGAAAAACATCACAGGGGGGTGTGAGTCAGAGGGCCTAAGTTAGAATAGCCAGTGAGTGGCAACGTAGGATGGAGTAAAGCACCAAGGGTGGTCAGCACTGGGAGGTCAGGAAATATGCGGTGGCAATGTAGGATAGGTTTCTGAAATTCATCGCGGGGTGGTGCGCATAGTATGGTTTTCTAACAGGCCATTCACAAGTAGGAGTGAGAAAAACATCACAGGGGGGTTTGAATCAGAGGGCCTGAATTAGCATAGGCAGTGCGTGGCAATGTAGGATGGAGAAAGGCATCACCCCGTAGTTAGCAAGGCGAGGTAAGGAAACATGCAGTGCCAATGTAGGATAGGTTTCTGAAAAACATTGCGGGGTGGTGCACATTGTAAGGGGTTCTAACAGGCCATTCACTAGTAGGAGTGAGAAAAACATCATGGGGTGGTGTGAATCGGAGGGCCTAAATTTGATTAGGCAGTGAGTGGCAGTGGTGGATCTAGCAAAGCAAGACGGGGTGGTGAGCATGTGGAGGTTAGGAAACATGCAGTGGCAATGTTGGATAGGTTTCTGAAAAACATCTCTGGGTGGTGCGCATTGTAAGGGTTTCTAACAGGCCATTCACTAGTAGGAATGAGAAAATCATCACGGGGTGGTGTGAATCGCAGGACATGAATTAGCATAGGCAGTGTGTGGCCATGAAGGATGGAGAAAAGCACCACGGGATGGTCAGCATGGGGAGGTGAGGAAACATGCGGTGGCAATGTAGGATATGTTTCAGAAAAACATCGCGGGGTGGTGCGCATTGTATGGGTTTCTAACAGGCCATTCACTAGTAGGAGTTAGAAAAACATATCGGGGTGGTGTGAATTGCGGCCCTGTATTAGAATAGGCAGTGAGTGGCAATGTAGGTTGGAGAAAAGTACTACGGGGTGGTCAGCATGGGGTGGTCAGTAAACATGCAGTGGCATTGTATGATAGGTTTCTGAAAAACATTGAGGGGTGGTGCGCATTGTAAGGGTTTCTAACAGGCCATTCACTATTAGGAGTGAGAAAAACATCATGGGGTGGTGTGAATTGGAGGGCCTGAATTAGATATGGCAGTGAGTGGCAATGTAGGATCTAGCAAAGCAAGACGGGGCGGTGAGCATGCGGAGGTCTGGAAACATGAAGTGGCAATGTTGGATAGGTTTCTGAAAAACATGGTGGGGTGCTGCACATTGTAAGGGTTTCTAACAGGCCATTCACTAGTAGCAGTGAGTAAAACAGAATGGGGTGGTGTGAATCGGAGGTCCTGAATTACGATAGGCAGTGAGTGGCATTGTATGATGGAGAAAAGCACCACAGGGTGGTCAGCATGGGGAGGTCAGGAAACATCCGTTGGCCATGTAGGATATATTTCTGAAAAACATCTCAGAGTGGTGAGCATTGTTAGGGTTTCTGAGAGGCCATTCACTAGTAGGAGTGAGAAAAACATCACGAGGTGGTGTGAATCCGAGGGCCTGATATAGGATAGGAGTGAGTGGCAATGTAGGATGGAGAAAAGCACCACGGGATGGTCAGCATGGGCAGGTCAGGAAACATGCGGTGGCAATGTAGGATAGGTTTCTGAAAAACATCAAGAGGTGGTGCGCGTTGTAAGGGTTTCTAACAGGCCATTTACTAGTAGGAGTGAGAAAAACATCACGGGGTGGTGTGAATCGGTGGGCCTGAATTAGCATAGGCAGTGATTGGCAATGTAGGATGGGGAAAAGCACCACGGCGTGGTCAGACTGGGGAGGTCAGGAAACATGCGGTGGCAATGTAGGATAGGTTTCTGAAAAGCATGGAGGGGTGGTGCGCATTGTAAGTGTTTCTAACAGGCCATTCACTAGTAGGAGTGAGAAAAGCATCACCGGGTGGTGTGAATCGCAGTGTCTGAATTAGGATAGGCAGTGAGTGGCAATGTAGGATTTAGAAAAGCATCACAGGGTATTTAGCATGGGGTGGTCAGGAAACATGCGTTGGAATGTAGAATAGGTTTCTATATAACATCGCGTGGTGGTGCGCATTGTAAGGGTTTCTAACAGGCCATTCACTAGTAGGAGTGAGAAAAACATCATGGGGTGGTGTGAATTGGAGGGCCTGAATTAGATATGGCAGTGAGTGGCAATGTAGGATCTAGCAAAGCAAGACGGGGCGGTGAGCATGCGGAGGTCAGGAAACATGAAGTGGCAATGTTGGATAGGTTTCTGAAAAACATGGTAGGGTGGTGCACATTGTAAGGGTTTCTAACAGGCCATTCACAGGTAGCAGTGAAAAAAACAGAATGGGGTGGTGTGAATCGGAGGACCTGAATTACGATAGGCAGTGAGTGGCAATGTACGATGGAGAAAAGCACCACAGGGTGGTCAGCATGGGGAGGTCAGGAAACATCCGTTGGCCATGTAGGATATATTTCTGAAAAACATCGCAGAGTAGTGAGCATTGTTAGGGTTTCTAAGAGGCCATTCACTAGTAGTCGTGAGAAAAACATCACGAGGTGGTGTGAATCCGAGGGCCTGATATAGGATAGGAGTGAGTGGCAATGTAGGATGGAGAAAGGCATCACCCCGTAGTTAGCAAGGCGAGGTAAGGAAACATGCGGTGCCAATGTAGGATAGGTTTCTGAAAAACATCAAGAGGTGGTGCGCGTTGTAAGGGTTTCTAACAGGCCATTCACTAGTAGCAGTGAGACAGTCATCACGGAGTGAGGTGAATATGAAGGCCTGAATTAGGTTAGGCAGTGAATGGCTATGAAGGATGGAGAAAAGCCCCACGGGATGGTCAGCATGGGGAGGTCAGGAAACATGCGGTGGCAATGTAGCATAGGTTTCAGTAAAACATCGCGGGGTGGTGCTCATTGTACTGGTTTATAACAGGCCATTCACTTGTAGCAGTGATAAAACATCACGGGGCGGTGTGAATCAGAGGGCCTGAATTCGGATAGGCAGTGAGTGGCAATGTAGGATGGAGAAAAGCACCACGGGATGGTCAGCATGGGGAGGTCAGGAAACATGCAGTGGCAATGTAGGATAGGTTTCTGAAAACCATCCCGGTGTGGTGGGCATTGTAAGGGTTTCTAACAGGCCATTCACTAGTAGGTCTGAGAAAAACATCATGGGGTGGTGTGAATCAGAGGGCCTGAATTTGATTAATCAGTGAGTGGCAGTGTAGGATCTAGCAAAGCAAGACGGGTCCGTGAGCATGGTGAGGTCTGGCAACACGAAGTGGCAAGGTAGGATAGGTTTCTGAAAAACATCGCGTGGTGGTGCGCATTGTAAGGGTTTCTAACAGGCCATTTTCTAGTAGGAGTGAGAAAAACATCATGGGGTGGCGTGAATTGGAGGACCTGAATTACGATAGGCAGTGAGTCACAATGTAGGTTACAGAAAATCACCATGGGTTTATCAGCATGTGGAGGTTAGGAAACATGCGGTGGCAATGTAGCATAGGTTTCTGAAAAACATAGCGGGCTGGTGCGTATTGTAATGGTTTCGAAGAGGCCATTCACTAATAGGAGTGAGAAAAACATCACGGGGTGGTGTGAATCTAGGGGCCTGTATTTGGATAGGCAGTGAGTGCCAATGTAGGATGGGGAAAAGCACCACGGGGTGCTCAGCATGGGGTGGTCAGGAAACATCCGTTGGCCATGTAGGATAGATTTCTGAAAAACATTTCAGGGTGGTGAGCATTGTAAGGGTTTTTAACAGGCGATTCACTAGTAGGAGTGAGAAAAACATCACGTAGTGGTGTGAATCGGAGGGCCTGAATTAGAATAGGCATTGAGGGGCAATGTAGGATGAAGAAAAGCAAGACGGGGTGGTTAGCATGGGGATGTCAGGCAACATGCAGTGGCAATGTAGCATTGGTTTGTGAAAAACATAGCAGGGTGGTGCACATTGAAAGGTTTTCCAACAGGCCATTCACTAGTAGGAGGGAGAAAAACATCACGGGGTGGTGTGAATCGGAGGGCCTGAATTAGAATAGGCATTGAGTGGCAATGTAGGATGGAAAAAAGCACCATGGGATGGTCAGCATGCGGAGGTCAGGAAACATGAAGTGGCAATGTAGGATAGGATTCTGAAAAACATCTCTGGGTGGTGCGCATTGTAAGGGTTTCTAACAGGCCATTCACTAGTAGGAGTGAGAAAAACATCACAGGGTGGTGTGAATCGGATGGCCTGAATTAAAATAGGCAGTGAGTGACAATGTAGGATACAGAAAATCACCACGGGTTGGTCCGCATGGGGAGGTTAGGAAACATGCGGTGGCAATGTTTCATAGGTTTCTGAAAAACATAGCGGGCTGGTGCGCATTGTAAGGGTTTCTAACGGGCGATTCACTAGTAGGAGTGAGAAAAACATCACATGGTGGTGTGAATCGGAGTGCCTGAATTAGAATAGGCATTGAGTGGCAATGTATGATCGAGAAAAGCGAGACGGGGTGGTTAGCATGGGGAGGTCAGGAAACATGCAGTTTCAATGTAGGATAGGTTTCTGAAAAACATTTCAGTGTGGTGTGCATTGTAAGTGTTTGTAACAGGCCATTCACTAGTAGGAGTGAGAAAAACATCATGGGTTGTGTGAATCAGAGGGCCTGAATTAGAATAGGCATTGAGATCCAATGTAGGATGGAGAAAAGCACCACGGGTTATTCAGAATGAAGAGGTCAGGAAACATGCGGTGGCAATGAAGGATAGGTTTCTGATAAACATTAAGAGGTGTTGCGCATCGTAAGGGTTTCTAACAGGCCATTCACTAGTAGGAGTGAGAAAAACATCATGTGGTTGTGTGAATCGCAGAGCCTCAATTAGATTAGGCAGTGAGTGGCAATGTAGGATCGAGCAAATCAAAACGTGGCAATGATCATGGGGAGGTCAGGATACATGAAGAGGCAATGTAGGATAGGTTTCTGGAAAACGTGGCGGGGTATTGCGCATTGCAAGGGTTTCCAACAGGCCATTCACTAGTAGGAGTGAGAAAAACAGAACGGGGAGGTGTGAATCGGAGGACCTGAATTAGCATAGGCAGTGAGTAGCAATGTAGGATGGAGAAAAGCACCACAGGGTGGTCAGCATGGGGAGGTCAGGAAATATCCGGTGGCCATGTACGATAGGATTCTGAAAAACATCTCTGGGTTGTGCGCATTGTAAGGGTTTCTAACAGGCCATTCACTAGTAGGAGTGAGAAAAACATCACGGAGTGATGTGAATCGGATGGCCTGCATTAGGATAGGCATTGAGTGGCAATGTAGGAAGGAGAAGCACAACTGGGTGGTCAGCATGGGGAGGTCAGGAAACATGCGGTGGCAATGTAGTATACGTATGTGGAAATCATAGCGGGGTGGTCTCATTGTAAGGGTTTCTAAAAGGCCATTCACTAGTAGGAGTGAGAAAAACATCATGGGGTGGTGTGAATAGGAGGGCCTGTATTAGATTAGGCAGTGTGTGGTAATATAGGATGGAGAAAAGCAAGAAGCCATGGTGAGCATGGGGAGGTCAGGAAACATGCAGTGACAATGTAGGATAGGGTTCTGAAAAACATCGAGTGGTGGTGTGCATTGTAAGGGTTTCTAACAGGCCATTCACAAGTAGGAGTGAGAAAAACATCACAGGGGGGTGTGAGTCAGAGGGCCTAAGTTAGAATAGCCAGTGAGTGGCAATGTAGGATGGAGTAAAGCACCAAGGGTGGTCAGCACTGGGAGGTCAGCAAATATGCGGTGGCAATGTAGGTTAGGTTTCTGGAAAACATTGCCGGGTGGTGCGCATTGTATGGTTTTCTAACAGGCCATTCACAAGTAGGAGTGAGAAAAAGATCACAGGGGGGTTTGAATCAGAGGGCCTGAATTAGCATAGGCATTGAGTGGCAATGTAGGATGGAGAAAGGCATCACACCATAGTTAGCAAGGCGAGGTAAGGAAACATGCGGTGCCAATGTAGGATAGGTTTCTGAAAAACATTGCGGGTTGGTGCACATTGTAAGGGGTTCTAACAGGCCATTCACTAGTAGTAGTGAGAAAAACATCATGGGGTGGTGTGAATCGGAGGGCCTAAATTTGATTAGGCAGTGAGTGGCAGTGTAGGATCTAGCAAAGCAAGACGGCGCGGTGAGCAGGTGGAGGTCAGGAAACATGCACTGGCAATGTTGGATAGGTTTCTGAAAAACATCTCTGGGTGGTGCGCATTGTAAGGGTTTCTAACAGGCCATTCACTAGTAGGAGTGAGAAAAACATCACGGGGTGGTGTGAATCGGAGGACATGAATTAGAATAGGCAGTGTGTGGCCATGTAGGATGGAGAAAAGCACCACGGGATGGTCAGCTTGGGGAGGTCAGGAAACATGCGGTGGCAATGTAGGATATGTTTCAGAAAAACATCGCGGTGTGGTGCGCATTGTAAGGGTTTCTAACAGGCCATTCACAAGTAGGAGTGAGAAAAACATATCGGGATGGTGTGAATTGGGGGCCTGTATTAGGATAGGCAGTGAGTGGCAATGTAGGATGGAGAAAAGTACTACTGGGTGGTCAGCATGGGGTGGTCAGGAAACATGCCGTGGCATTGTATGATAGGTTTCTGAAAAACATTGAGAGGTGGTGCGAATTGTAAGGGTTTCTAACAGGCCATTCACTATTAGGAGTGAGAAAAACATCATGGGGTGGTGTGAAATGGAGGGCCTGAATTAGATATGGCAGTGAGTGGCAATGTAGGATCTAGCAAAGCAAGATGGGGCGGTGAGCATGCGGAGGTCAGGAAACATGAAGTGGCAATGTTGGATGGGTTTCTGAAAAACATGGTGGGGTGGTGCACATTGTATGGGTTTCTAACAGGCCATTCACTAGTAGGAGTGAGAAAAACAGAATGGGGTGGTGTGAATCGGAGGACCTGAATTACGATAGGCAGTGAGTGGCAATGTACGAAGGAGAAAAGCACCACGGGGTGGTCAGCATTGGGATGTCAGGAAACATCCGTTGGCCATGTAGGATATATTTCTGAAAAACATCTCAGTGTGGTGAGCATTGTTAGGGTTTCTAAGAGGCCATTCTCTAGTAGGAGTGAGAAAAACATCACGAGGTGGTGTGAATCCGAGGGCCTGATATAGGATAGGAGTGAGTGGCAATGTAGGATGGAGAAAAGCACCACGGGGTGGTAAGCATGGTGAGTTCAGGAAACATGCGGTGGTAAAGTAGGATACGTTTCTGAAAAACATCGCGGGGTGGTGCGCATTGTAAGAGTTTTTAACAGGCGATTCACTAGTAAGAGTGAGAAAAACATCACGGGGTGGTGTGAATCAGAGGGCCTATATTAGAATAGGCATTGAGTGGCATTGTAGGATCGAGAAAAGCAAGACGGGGTGGTTAGCATGGGGAGGTCAGGCAATATGCAGTGGCAATGTAGCATAGGTTTGTGAAAAACATAGCGGGGTGGTGCACATTGTAAGGGTTTCTAACAGGCCATTCAGTAGTAGGAGTGAGAAAAACATCACGGGGTGGTGTGAATCGGAAGGCCTGAATTAAAATAGGCATTGAGTGGCAATGTAGGATGGGAAAAGCACCACGGGATGGTCAGCATGTGGAAGTCAGGAAACATGCGGTGGCAATGTAGGAGAGGTTTCTGCAAAACATCAAGAGGTGGTGCGCTTTGTAAGGGTTTCTAACAGGCCATTCACTAGTAGCAGTGAGATAGTCATCACGGATTGAGGTGAATATGAAGGCCTGAATTAGGTTTGGCAGTGAATGGCTATGTAGGATGGAGAAAAGCACCACGGGATGGTCAGCATGGGCAGGTCAGGAAACATGCGGTGGCAATGTAGGAGAGGTTTCTGCAAAACATCAAGAGGTGGTGCGCTTTGTAAGGGTTTCTAACAGGCCATTCACTAGTAGCAGTGAGACAGTCATCACGGATTGAGGTGAATATGAAGGCCTGAATTAGTTTTGGCAGTGAATGGCTATGTAGGATGGAGAAAAGCACCACGGGATGGTCAGCAAGGGCAGGTCAGGAAACATGCGGTGGCAATGTAGGATAGGTTTCTGAAAAACATCAAGAGGTGGTGCACATTGTAAGGGTTTCTAACAGGCCATTCACTAGTAGGAGTTATAAAAACATCACGGGGTGGTGTGAATCAGAGGGTCTGAATAACGATAGGCAGTGAGTGGCAATGTAGGATGGAGAAAGGCCACGGGACGGTCAGCATGGGGAGGTCAGGAAACATGCGGTAGCAATGTAGGATAGGTTTCTGAAAATCATCGCGGTGTGGTGCGCATTGTAAGGGTTTCTAACAGGCCATTCACTAGTAGGAGTGAGAAAAACATCATGGGGTGGTGTGAATCGGAGGGCCTGAATTTGATTAGGCAGTGAGTGGCAGTGTAGGTTCTAGCAAAGCAAGACGGGGCGGTGAGCATGCGGAGGTCAGGAAACATGAATGGCAATGTAGGATAGGTTTCTTCAAAACATCGCGTGGTGGTGCGGATTGTAAGAGTTTCTAACAGGCCATTCACTAATAGGAGTGAGAAAAACATCACGGGGTGGTGTGAATCAGAGGACCTGAATTAGGATAGGCAGTGTGTGGCAATATAGGATGGAGAAAATCACCACGGGGTAGTCAGAATCGGGAGGTCAGGAAACATGCCGTGGCAATGTAGGATAGGTTTCTGAAAAACATCTCTGGGTGGTGCGCATTGTAAGGGTTTCTAACAGGCCATTCACTAGTAGGAGTGAGAAAAACATCACGGGGTGGTGTGAATCGGAGGACATGAATTAGAATAGGCAGTGTGTGGCCATGTAGGATGGAGAAAAGCACCACGGGATGGTCAGCTTGGGGAGGTCAGGAAACATGCGGTGGCAATGTAGGATAGGTTTCTGGAAAACGTGGCGGGGTATTGCGCATTGCAAGGGTTTCCAACAGGCCATTCACTAGTAGGAGTGAGAAAAACAGAACGGGGAGGTGTGAATCGGAGGACCTGAATTAGCATAGGCAGTGAGTAGCAATGTAGGATGGAGAAAAGCACCACAGGGTGGTCAGCATGGGGAGGTCAGGAAATATCCGGTGGCCATGTACGATAGGATTCTGAAAAACATCTCTGGGTTGTGCGCATTGTAAGGGTTTCTAACAGGCCATTCACTAGTAGGAGTGAGAAAAACATCACGGAGTGATGTGAATCGGATGGCCTGCATTAGGATAGGCATTGAGTGGCAATGTAGGAAGGAGAAGCACAACTGGGTGGTCAGCATGGGGAGGTCAGGAAACATGCGGTGGCAATGTAGTATACGTATGTGGAAATCATAGCGGGGTGGTCTCATTGTAAGGGTTTCTAAAAGGCCATTCACTAGTAGGAGTGAGAAAAACATCATGGGGTGGTGTGAATAGGAGGGCCTGAATTAGATTAGGCAATGTGTGGTAATATAGGATGGAGAAAAGCAAGAAGCCATGGTGAGCATGGGGAGGTCAGGAAACATGCAGTGACAATGTAGGATAGGGTTCTGAAAAACATCGAGGGGTGGTGTGCATTGTAAGGGTTTCTAACAGGCCATTCACAAGTAGGAGTGAGAAAAACATCACAGGGGGGTGTGAGTCAGAGGGCCTAAGTTAGAATAGCCAGTGAGTGGCAATGTAGGATGGAGTAAAGCACCAAGGGTGGTCAGCACTGGGAGGTCAGCAAATATGCGGTGGCAATGTAGGTTAGGTTTCTGAAAAACATTGCCGGGTGGTGCGCATTGTATGGTTTTCTAACAGGCCATTCACAAGTAGGAGTGAGAAAAACATCACAGGGGGGTTTGAATCAGAGGGCCTGAATTAGCATAGGCATTGAGTGGCAATGTAGGATGGAGAAAGGCATCACACCGTAGTTAGCAAGGCGAGGTAAGGAAACATGCGGTGCCAATGTAGGATAGGTTTCTGAAAAACATTGCGGGTTGGTGCACATTGTAAGGGGTTCTAACAGGCCATTCACTAGTAGGAGTGAGAAAAACATCATGGGGTGGTGTGAATCGAAGGGCCTAAATTTGATTAGGCAGTGAGTGGCAGTGTAGGATCTAGCAAAGCAAGACGGCGCGGTGAGCAGGTGGAGGTCAGGAAACATGCACTGGCAATGTAGGATATGTTTCAGAAAAACATCGCGGGGTGGTGCGCATTGTAAGGGTTTCTAACAGGCCATTCACTAGTAGGAGTGAGAAAAACATATCGGGATGGTGTGAATTGGGGGCCTGTATTAGGATAGGCAGTGAGTGGCAATGTAGGATGGAGAAAAGTACTACGGGGTGGTCAGCATGGGGTGGTCAGGAAACATGCCGTGGCATTGTATGATAGGTTTCTGAAAAACATTGAGGGGTGGTGCGCATTGTAAGGGTTTCTAACAGGCCATTCACTATTAGGAGTGAGAAAAACATCATGGGGTGGTGTGAAATGGAGGGCCTGAATTAGATATGGCAGTGAGTGGCAATGTAGGATCTAGCAAAGCAAGATGGGGCGGTGAGCATGCGGAGGTCAGGAAACATGAAGTGGCAATGTTGGATGGGTTTCTGCAAAACATGGTGGGGTGGTGCACATTGTATGGGTTTCTAACAGGCCATTCACTAGTAGGAGTGAGAAAAACAGAATGGGGTGGTGTGAATCGGAGGACCTGAATTACGATAGGCAGTGAGTGGCAATGTACGATGGAGAAAAGCACCACGGGGTGGTCAGCATTGGGAGGTCAGGAAACATCCGTTGGCCATGTAGGATATATTTCTGAAAAACATCTCAGTGTGGTGAGCATTGTTAGGGTTTCTAAGAGGCCATTCTCTAGTAGGAGTGAGAAAAACATCACGAGGTGGTGTGAATCCGAGGGCCTGATATAGGATAGGAGTGAGTGGCAATGTAGGATGAAGAAAAGCACCACGGGGTGGTCAGCATGGTGAGTTCAGGAAACATGCGGTGGTAAAGTAGGATACGTTTCTGAAAAACATCGCGGGGTGGTGCGCATTGTAAGAGTTTTTAACAGGCGATTCACTAGTAAGAGTGAGAAAAACATCACGGGGTGGTGTGAATCAGAGGGCCTATATTAGAATAGGCATTGAGTGGCATTGTAGGATCGAGAAAAGCAAGACGGGGTGGTTAGCATGGGGAGGTCAGGCAATATGCAGTGGCAATGTAGCATAGGTTTGTGAAAAACATAGCGGGGTGGTGCACATTGTAAGGGTTTCTAACAGGCCATTCAGTAGTAGGAGTGAGAAAAACATCACGGGGTGGTGTGAATCGGAAGGCCTGAATTAAAATAGGCATTGAGTGGCAATGTAGGATGGGAAAAGCACCACGGGATGGTCAGCATGTGGAAGTCAGGAAACATGCGGTGGCAATGTAGGAGAGGTTTCTGCAAAACATCAAGAGGTGGTGCGCTTTGTAAGGGTTTCTAACAGGCCATTCACTAGTAGCAGTGAGATAGTCATCACGGATTGAGGTGAATATGAAGGCCTGAATTAGGTTTGGCAGTGAATGGCTATGTAGGATGGAGAAAAGCACCACGGGATGGTCAGCATGGGCAGGTCAGGAAACATGCGGTGGCAATGTAGGAGAGGTTTCTGCAAAACATCAAGAGGTGGTGCGCTTTGTAAGGGTTTCTAACAGGCCATTCACTAGTAGCAGTGAGACAGTCATCACGGATTGAGGTGAATATGAAGGCCTGAATTAGTTTTGGCAGTGAATGGCTATGTAGGATGGAGAAAAACACCACGGGATGGTCAGCAAGGGCAGGTCAGGAAACATGCGGTGGCAATGTAGGATAGGTTTCTGAAAAACATCAAGAGGTGGTGCACATTGTAAGGGTTTCTAACAGGCCATTCACTAGTAGGAGTTATAAAAACATCACGGGGTGGTGTGAATCAGAGGGTCTGAATAACGATAGGCAGTGAGTGGCAATGTAGGATGGAGAAAGGCCACGGGACGGTCAGCATGGGGAGGTCAGGAAACATGCGGTAGCAATGTAGGATAGGTTTCTGAAAATCATCGCGGTGTGGTGCGCATTGTAAGGGTTTCTAACAGGCCATTCACTAGTAGGAGTGAGAAAAACATCATGGGGTGGTGTGAATCGGAGGGCCTGAATTTGATTAGGCAGTGAGTGGCAGTGTAGGTTCTAGCAAAGCAAGACGGGGCGGTGAGCATGCGGAGGTCAGGAAACATGAATGGCAATGTAGGATAGGTTTCTTCAAAACATCGCGTGGTGGTGCGGATTGTAAGAGTTTCTAACAGGCCATTCACTAATAGGAGTGAGAAAAACATCACGGGGTGGTGTGAATCAGAGGACCTGAATTAGGATAGGCAGTGTGTGGCAATATAGGATGGAGAAAATCACCACGGGGTAGTCAGAATCGGGAGGTCAGGAAACATGCCGTGGCAATGTAGGATAGGTTTCTGAAAAACATCTCTGGGTGGTGCGCATTGTAAGGGTTTCTAACAGGCCATTCACTAGTAGGAGTGAGAAAAACATCACGGGGTGGTGTGAATCGGAGGACATGAATTAGAATAGGCAGTGTGTGGCCATGTAGGATGGAGAAAAGCACCACGGGATGGTCAGCTTGGGGAGGTCAGGAAACATGCGGTGGCAATGTAGGATAGGTTTCTGGAAAACGTGGCGGGGTATTGCGCATTGCAAGGGTTTCCAACAGGCCATTCACTAGTAGGAGTGAGAAAAACAGAACGGGGAGGTGTGAATCGGAGGACCTGAATTAGCGTAGGCAGTGAGTAGCAATGTAGGATGGAGAAAAGCACCACAGGGTGGTCAGCATGGGGAGGTCAGGAAATATCCGGTGGCCATGTACGATAGGATTCTGAAAAACATCTCTGGGTTGTGCGCATTGTAAGGGTTTCTAACAGGCCATTCACTAGTAGGAGTGAGAAAAACATCACGGAGTGATGTGAATCGGATGGCCTGCATTAGGATAGGCATTGAGTGGCAATGTAGGAAGGAGAAGCACAACTGGGTGGTCAGCATGGGGAGGTCAGGAAACATGCGGTGGCAATGTAGTATACGTATGTGGAAATCATAGCGGGGTGGTCTCATTGTAAGGGTTTCTAAAAGGCCATTCACTAGTAGGAGTGAGAAAAACATCATGGGGTGGTGTGAATAGGAGGGCCTGAATTAGATTAGGCAATGTGTGGTAATATAGGATGGAGAAAAGCAAGAAGCCATGGTGAGCATGGGGAGGTCAGGAAACATGCAGTGACAATGTAGGATAGGGTTCTGAAAAACATCGAGGGGTGGTGTGCATTGTAAGGGTTTCTAACAGGCCATTCACAAGTAGGAGTGAGAAAAACATCACAGGGGGGTGTGAGTCAGAGGGCCTAAGTTAGAATAGCCAGTGAGTGGCAATGTAGGATGGAGTAAAGCACCAAGGGTGGTCAGCACTGGGAGGTCAGCAAATATGCGGTGGCAATGTAGGTTAGGTTTCTGAAAAACATTGCCGGGTGGTGCGCATTGTATGGTTTTCTAACAGGCCATTCACAAGTAGGAGTGAGAAAAACATCACAGGGGGGTTTGAATCAGAGGGCCTGAATTAGCATAGGCATTGAGTGGCAATGTAGGATGGAGAAAGGCATCACACCGTAGTTAGCAAGGCGAGGTAAGGAAACATGCGGTGCCAATGTAGGATAGGTTTCTGAAAAACATTGCGGGTTGGTGCACATTGTAAGGGGTTCTAACAGGCCATTCACTAGTAGGAGTGAGAAAAACATCATGGGGTGGTGTGAATCGAAGGGCCTAAATTTGATTAGGCAGTGAGTGGCAGTGTAGGATCTAGCAAAGCAAGACAGCGCGGTGAGCAGGTGGAGGTCAGGAAACATGCACTGGCAATGTTGGATAGGTTTCTGAAAAACATCTCTGGGTGGTGCGCATTGTAAGGGTTTCTAACAGGCCATTCACTAGTAGGAGTGAGAAAAACATCACGGGGTGGTGTGAATCGGAGGACATGAATTAGAATAGGCAGTGTGTGGCCATGTAGGATGGAGAAAAGCACCACGGGATGGTCAGCTTGGGGAGGTCAGGAAACATGCGGTGGCAATGTAGGATATGTTTCAGAAAAACATCGCGGGGTGGTGCGCATTGTAAGGGTTTCTAACAGGCCATTCACTAGTAGGAGTGAGAAAAACATATCGGGATGGTGTGAATTGGGGGCCTGTATTAGGATAGGCAGTGAGTGGCAATGTAGGATGGAGAAAAGTACTACGGGGTGGTCAGCATGGGGTGGTCAGGAAACATGCCGTGGCATTGTATGATAGGTTTCTGAAAAACATTGAGGGGTGGTGCGCATTGTAAGGGTTTCTAACAGGCCATTCACTATTAGGAGTGAGAAAAACATCATGGGGTGGTGTGAAATGGAGGGCCTGAATTAGATATGGCAGTGAGTGGCAATGTAGGATCTAGCAAAGCAAGATGGGGCGGTGAGCATGCGGAGGTCAGGAAACATGAAGTGGCAATGTTGGATGGGTTTCTGCAAAACATGGTGGGGTGGTGCACATTGTATGGGTTTCTAACAGGCCATTCACTAGTAGGAGTGAGAAAAACAGAATGGGGTGGTGTGAATCGGAGGACCTGAATTACGATAGGCAGTGAGTGGCAATGTACGATGGAGAAAAGCACCACGGGGTGGTCAGCATTGGGAGGTCAGGAAACATCCGTTGGCCATGTAGGATATATTTCTGAAAAACATCTCAGTGTGGTGAGCATTGTTAGGGTTTCTAAGAGGCCATTCTCTAGTAGGAGTGAGAAAAACATCACGAGGTGGTGTGAATCCGAGGGCCTGATATAGGATAGGAGTGAGTGGCAATGTAGGATGAAGAAAAGCACCACGGGGTGGTCAGCATGGTGAGTTCAGGAAACATGCGGTGGTAAAGTAGGATACGTTTCTGAAAAACATCGCGGGGTGGTGCGCATTGTAAGAGTTTTTAACAGGCGATTCACTAGTAAGAGTGAGAAAAACATCACGGGGTGGTGTGAATCAGAGGGCCTATATTAGAATAGGCATTGAGTGGCATTGTAGGATCGAGAAAAGCAAGACGGGGTGGTTAGCATGGGGAGGTCAGGCAATATGCAGTGGCAATGTAGCATAGGTTTGTGAAAAACATAGCGGGGTGGTGCACATTGTAAGGGTTTCTAACAGGCCATTCAGTAGTAGGAGTGAGAAAAACATCACGGGGTGGTGTGAATCGGAAGGCCTGAATTAAAATAGGCATTGAGTGGCAATGTAGGATGGGAAAAGCACCACGGGATGGTCAGCATGTGGAAGTCAGGAAACATGCGGTGGCAATGTAGGAGAGGTTTCTGCAAAACATCAAGAGGTGGTGCGCTTTGTAAGGGTTTCTAACAGGCCATTCACTAGTAGCAGTGAGATAGTCATCACGGATTGAGGTGAATATGAAGGCCTGAATTAGGTTTGGCAGTGAATGGCTATGTAGGATGGAGAAAAGCACCACGGGATGGTCAGCATGGGCAGGTCAGGAAACATGCGGTGGCAATGTAGGAGAGGTTTCTGCAAAACATCAAGAGGTGGTGCGCTTTGTAAGGGTTTCTAACAGGCCATTCACTAGTAGCAGTGAGACAGTCATCACGGATTGAGGTGAATATGAAGGCCTGAATTAGTTTTGGCAGTGAATGGCTATGTAGGATGGAGAAAAACACCACGGGATGGTCAGCAAGGGCAGGTCAGGAAACATGCGGTGGCAATGTAGGATAGGTTTCTGAAAAACATCAAGAGGTGGTGCACATTGTAAGGGTTTCTAACAGGCCATTCACTAGTAGGAGTTATAAAAACATCACGGGGTGGTGTGAATCAGAGGGTCTGAATAACGATAGGCAGTGAGTGGCAATGTAGGATGGAGAAAGGCCACGGGACGGTCAGCATGGGGAGGTCAGGAAACATGCGGTAGCAATGTAGGATAGGTTTCTGAAAATCATCGCGGTGTGGTGCGCATTGTAAGGGTTTCTAACAGGCCATTCACTAGTAGGAGTGAGAAAAACATCATGGGGTGGTGTGAATCGGAGGGCCTGAATTTGATTAGGCAGTGAGTGGCAGTGTAGGTTCTAGCAAAGCAAGACGGGGCGGTGAGCATGCGGAGGTCAGGAAACATGAATGGCAATGTAGGATAGGTTTCTTCAAAACATCGCGTGGTGGTGCGGATTGTAAGAGTTTCTAACAGGCCATTCACTAATAGGAGTGAGAAAAACATCACGGGGTGGTGTGAATCAGAGGACCTGAATTAGGATAGGCAGTGTGTGGCAATATAGGATGGAGAAAATCACCACGGGGTAGTCAGAATCGGGAGGTCAGGAAACATGCCGTGGCAATGTAGGATAGGTTTCTGAAAAACATCTCTGGGTGGTGCGCATTGTAAGGGTTTCTAACAGGCCATTCACTAGTAGGAGTGAGAAAAACATCACGGGGTGGTGTGAATCGGAGGACATGAATTAGAATAGGCAGTGTGTGGCCATGTAGGATGGAGAAAAGCACCACGGGATGGTCAGCTTGGGGAGGTCAGGAAACATGCGGTGGCAATGTAGGATAGGTTTCTGGAAAACGTGGCGGGGTATTGCGCATTGCAAGGGTTTCCAACAGGCCATTCACTAGTAGGAGTGAGAAAAACAGAACGGGGAGGTGTGAATCGGAGGACCTGAATTAGCATAGGCAGTGAGTAGCAATGTAGGATGGAGAAAAGCACCACAGGGTGGTCAGCATGGGGAGGTCAGGAAATATCCGGTGGCCATGTACGATAGGATTCTGAAAAACATCTCTGGGTTGTGCGCATTGTAAGGGTTTCTAACAGGCCATTCACTAGTAGGAGTGAGAAAAACATCACGGAGTGATGTGAATCGGATGGCCTGCATTAGGATAGGCATTGAGTGGCAATGTAGGAAGGAGAAGCACAACTGGGTGGTCAGCATGGGGAGGTCAGGAAAC
Source organism: Cavia porcellus (assembly GCF_034190915.1). Taxonomy (NCBI): domain Eukaryota; kingdom Metazoa; phylum Chordata; class Mammalia; order Rodentia; family Caviidae; genus Cavia; species Cavia porcellus. Next base: position 992,979 of record NW_026947534.1, read on the forward strand.
ATGCGGTGGCAATGTAGTATACGTATGTGGAAATCATAGCGGGGTGGTCTCATTGTAAGGGTTTCTAAAAGGCCATTCACTAGTAGGAGTGAGAAAAACATCATGGGGTGGTGTGAATAGGAGGGCCTGAATTAGATTAGGCAATGTGTGGTAATATAGGATGGAGAAAAGCAAGAAGCCATGGTGAGCATGGGGAGGTCAGGAAACATGCAGTGACAATGTAGGATAGGGTTCTGAAAAACATCGAGGGGTGGTGTGCATTGTAAGGGTTTCTAACAGGCCATTCACAAGTAGGAGTGAGAAAAACATCACAGGGGGGTGTGAGTCAGAGGGCCTAAGTTAGAATAGCCAGTGAGTGGCAATGTAGGATGGAGTAAAGCACCAAGGGTGGTCAGCACTGGGAGGTCAGCAAATATGCGGTGGCAATGTAGATTAGGTTTCTGAAAAACATTGCCGGGTGGTGCGCATTGTATGGTTTTCTAACAGGCCATTCACAAGTAGGAGTGAGAAAAACATCACAGGGGGGTTTGAATCAGAGGGCCTGAATTAGCATAGGCATTGAGTGGCAATGTAGGATGGAGAAAGGCATCACACCGTAGTTAGCAAGGCGAGGTAAGGAAACATGTGGTGCCAATGTAGGATAGGTTTCTGAAAAACATTGCGGGTTGGTGCACATTGTAAGTGGTTCTAACAGGCCATTCACTAGTAGGAGTGAGAAAAACATCATGGGGTGGTGTGAATCGAAGGGCCTAAATTTGATTAGGCAGTGAGTGGCAGTGTAGGATCTAGCAAAGCAAGACGGCGCGGTGAGCAGGTGGAGGTCAGGAAACATGCACTGGCAATGTTGGATAGGTTTCTGAAAAACATCTCTGGGTGGTGCGCATTGTAAGGGTTTCTAACAGGCCATTCACTAGTAGGAGTGAGAAAAACATCACGGGGTGGTGTGAATCGGAGGACATGAATTAGAATAGGCAGTGTGTGGCCATGTAGGATGGAGAAAAGCACCACGGGATGGTCAGCTTGGGGAGGTCAGGAAACATGCGGTGGCAATGTAGGATATGTTTCAGAAAAACATCGCGGGGTGGTGCGCATTGTAAGTGTTTCTAACAGGCCATTCACTAGTAGGAGTGAGAAAAACATATCGGGATGGTGTGAATTGGGGGCCTGTATTAGGATAGGCAGTGAGTGGCAATGTAGGATGGAGAAAAGTACTACGGGGTGGTCAGCATGGGGTGGTCAGGAAACATGCCGTGGCATTGTATGATAGGTTTCTGAAAAACATTGAGGGGTGGTGCGCATTGTAAGGGTTTCTAACAGGCCATTCACTATTAGGAGTGAGAAAAACATCATGGGGTGGTGTGAAATGGAGGGCCTGAATTAGATATGGCAGTGAGTGGCAATGTAGGATCTAGCAAAGCAAGATGGGGCGGTGAGCATGTGGAGGTCAGGAAACATGAAGTGGCAATGTTGGATGGGTTTCTGCAAAACATGGTGGGGTGGTGCACATTGTATGGGTTTCTAACAGGCCATTCACTAGTAGGAGTGAGAAAAACAGAATGGGGTGGTGTGAATCGGAGGACCTGAATTACGATAGGCAGTGAGTGGCAATGTACGATGGAGAAAAGCACCACGGGGTGGTCAGCATTGGGAGGTCAGGAAACATCCGTTGGCCATGTAGGATATATTTCTGAAAAACATCTCAGTGTGGTGAGCATTGTTAGGGTTTCTAAGAGGCCATTCTCTAGTAGGAGTGAGAAAAACATCACGAGGTGGTGTGAATCCGAGGGCCTGATATAGGATAGGAGTGAGTGGCAATGTAGGATGAAGAAAAGCACCACGGGGTGGTCAGCATGGTGAGTTCAGGAAACATGCGGTGGTAAAGTAGGATACGTTTCTGAAAAACATCGCGGGGTGGTGCGCATTGTAAGAGTTTTTAACAGGCGATTCACTAGTAAGAGTGAGAAAAACATCACGGGGTGGTGTGAATCAGAGGGCCTATATTAGAATAGGCATTGAGTGGCATTGTAGGATCGAGAAAAGCAAGACGGGGTGGTTAGCATGGGGAGGTCAGGCAATATGCAGTGGCAATGTAGCATAGGTTTGTGAAAAACATAGCGGGGTGGTGCACATTGTAAGGGTTTCTAACAGGCCATTCAGTAGTAGGAGTGAGAAAAACATCACGGGGTGGTGTGAATCGGAAGGCCTGAATTAAAATAGGCATTGAGTGGCAATGTAGGATGGGAAAAGCACCACGGGATGGTCAGCATGTGGAAGTCAGGAAACATGCGGTGGCAATGTAGGAGAGGTTTCTGCAAAACATCAAGAGGTGGTGCGCTTTGTAAGGGTTTCTAACAGGCCATTCACTAGTAGCAGTGAGATAGTCATCACGGATTGAGGTGAATATGAAGGCCTGAATTAGGTTTGGCAGTGAATGGCTATGTAGGATGGAGAAAAGCACCACGGGATGGTCAGCATGGGCAGGTCAGGAAACATGCGGTGGCAATGTAGGAGAGGTTTCTGCAAAACATCAAGAGGTGGTGCGCTTTGTAAGGGTTTCTAACAGGCCATTCACTAGTAGCAGTGAGACAGTCATCACGGATTGAGGTGAATATGAAGGCCTGAATTAGTTTTGGCAGTGAATGGCTATGTAGGATGGAGAAAAACACCACGGGATGGTCAGCAAGGGCAGGTCAGGAAACATGCGGTGGCAATGTAGGATAGGTTTCTGAAAAACATCAAGAGGTGGTGCACATTGTAAGGGTTTCTAACAGGCCATTCACTAGTAGGAGTTATAAAAACATCACGGGGTGGTGTGAATCAGAGGGTCTGAATAACGATAGGCATTGAGTGGCAATGTAGGATGGAGAAAGGCCACGGGACGGTCAGCATGGGGAGGTCAGGAAACATGCGGTAGCAATGTAGGATAGGTTTCTGAAAATCATCGCGGTGTGGTGCGCATTGTAAGGGTTTCTAACAGGCCATTCACTAGTAGGAGTGAGAAAAACATCATGGGGTGGTGTGAATCGGAGGGCCTGAATTTGATTAGGCAGTGAGTGGCAGTGTAGGTTCTAGCAAAGCAAGACGGGGCGGTGAGCATGCGGAGGTCAGGAAACATGAATGGCAATGTAGGATAGGTTTCTTCAAAACATCGCGTGGTGGTGCGGATTGTAAGAGTTTCTAACAGGCCATTCACTAATAGGAGTGAGAAAAACATCACGGGGTGGTGTGAATCAGAGGACCTGAATTAGGATAGGCAGTGTGTGGCAATAGAGGATGGAGAAAATCACCACGGGGTAGTCAGAATCGGGAGGTCAGGAAACATGCCGTGGCAATGTAGGATAGGTTTCTGAAAAACATCTCTGGGTGGTGCGCATTGTAAGGGTTTCTAACAGGCCATTCACTAGTAGGAGTGAGAAAAACATCACGGGGTGGTGTGAATCGGAGGACATGAATTAGAATAGGCAGTGTGTGGCCATGTAGGATGGAGAAAAGCACCACGGGATGGTCAGCTTGGGGAGGTCAGGAAACATGCGGTGGCAATGTAGGATAGGTTTCTGGAAAACGTGGCGGGGTATTGCGCATTGCAAGGGTTTCCAACAGGCCATTCACTAGTAGGAGTGAGAAAAACAGAACGGGGAGGTGTGAATCGGAGGACCTGAATTAGCATAGGCAGTGAGTAGCAATGTAGGATGGAGAAAAGCACCACAGGGTGGTCAGCATGGGGAGGTCAGGAAATATCCGGTGGCCATGTACGATAGGATTCTGAAAAACATCTCTGGGTTGTGCGCATTGTAAGGGTTTCTAACAGGCCATTCACTAGTAGGAGTGAGAAAAACATCACGGAGTGATGTGAATCGGATGGCCTGCATTAGGATAGGCATTGAGTGGCAATGTAGGAAGGAGAAGCACAACTGGGTGGTCAGCATGGGGAGGTCAGGAAACATGCGGTGGCAATGTAGTATACGTATGTGGAAATCATAGCGGGGTGGTCTCATTGTAAGGGTTTCTAAAAGGCCATTCACTAGTAGGAGTGAGAAAAACATCATGGGGTGGTGTGAATAGGAGGGCCTGAATTAGATTAGGCAATGTGTGGTAATATAGGATGGAGAAAAGCAAGAAGCCATGGTGAGCATGGGGAGGTCAGGAAACATGCAGTGACAATGTAGGATAGGGTTCTGAAAAACATCGAGGGGTGGTGTGCATTGTAAGGGTTTCTAACAGGCCATTCACAAGTAGGAGTGAGAAAAACATCACAGGGGGGTGTGAGTCAGAGGGCCTAAGTTAGAATAGCCAGTGAGTGGCAATGTAGGATGGAGTAAAGCACCAAGGGTGGTCAGCACTGGGAGGTCAGCAAATATGCGGTGGCAATGTAGATTAGGTTTCTGAAAAACATTGCCGGGTGGTGCGCATTGTATGGTTTTCTAACAGGCCATTCACAAGTAGGAGTGAGAAAAACATCACAGGGGGGTTTGAATCAGAGGGCCTGAATTAGCATAGGCATTGAGTGGCAATGTAGGATGGAGAAAGGCATCACACCGTAGTTAGCAAGGCGAGGTAAGGAAACATGCGGTGCCAATGTAGGATAGGTTTCTGAAAAACATTGCGGGTTGGTGCACATTGTAAGGGGTTCTAACAGGCCATTCACTAGTAGGAGTGAGAAAAACATCATGGGGTGGTGTGAATCGAAGGGCCTAAATTTGATTAGGCAGTGAGTGGCAGTGTAGGATCTAGCAAAGCAAGACAGCGCGGTGAGCAGGTGGAGGTCAGGAAACATGCACTGGCAATGTTGGATAGGTTTCTGAAAAACATCTCTGGGTGGTGCGCATTGTAAGGGTTTCTAACAGGCCATTCACTAGTAGGAGTGAGAAAAACATCACGGGGTGGTGTGAATCGGAGGACATGAATTAGAATAGGCAGTGTGTGGCCATGTAGGATGGAGAAAAGCACCACGGGATGGTCAGCTTGGGGAGGTCAGGAAACATGCGGTGGCAATGTAGGATATGTTTCAGAAAAACATCGCGGGGTGGTGCGCATTGTAAGGGTTTCTAACAGGCCATTCACTAGTAGGAGTGAGAAAAACATATCGGGATGGTGTGAATTGGGGGCCTGTATTAGGATAGGCAGTGAGTGGCAATGTAGGATGGAGAAAAGTACTACGGGGTGGTCAGCATGGGGTGGTCAGGAAACATGCCGTGGCATTGTATGATAGGTTTCTGAAAAACATTGAGGGGTGGTGCGCATTGTAAGGGTTTCTAACAGGCCATTCACTATTAGGAGTGAGAAAAACATCATGGGGTGGTGTGAAATGGAGGGCCTGAATTAGATATGGCAGTGAGTGGCAATGTAGGATCTAGCAAAGCAAGATGGGGCGGTGAGCATGCGGAGGTCAGGAAACATGAAGTGGCAATGTTGGATGGGTTTCTGCAAAACATGGTGGGGTGGTGCACATTGTATGGGTTTCTAACAGGCCATTCACTAGTAGGAGTGAGAAAAACAGAATGGGGTGGTGTGAATCGGAGGACCTGAATTACGATAGGCAGTGAGTGGCAATGTACGATGGAGAAAAGCACCACGGGGTGGTCAGCATTGGGAGGTCAGGAAACATCCGTTGGCCATGTAGGATATATTTCTGAAAAACATCTCAGTGTGGTGAGCATTGTTAGGGTTTCTAAGAGGCCATTCTCTAGTAGGAGTGAGAAAAACATCACGAGGTGGTGTGAATCCGAGGGCCTGATATAGGATAGGAGTGAGTGGCAATGTAGGATGAAGAAAAGCACCACGGGGTGGTCAGCATGGTGAGTTCAGGAAACATGCGGTGGTAAAGTAGGATACGTTTCTGAAAAACATCGCGGGGTGGTGCGCATTGTAAGAGTTTTTAACAGGCGATTCACTAGTAAGAGTGAGAAAAACATCACGGGGTGGTGTGAATCAGAGGGCCTATATTAGAATAGGCATTGAGTGGCATTGTAGGATCGAGAAAAGCAAGACGGGGTGGTTAGCATGGGGAGGTCAGGCAATATGCAGTGGCAATGTAGCATAGGTTTGTGAAAAACATAGCGGGGTGGTGCACATTGTAAGGGTTTCTAACAGGCCATTCAGTAGTAGGAGTGAGAAAAACATCACGGGGTGGTGTGAATCGGAAGGCCTGAATTAAAATAGGCATTGAGTGGCAATGTAGGATGGGAAAAGCACCACGGGATGGTCAGCATGTGGAAGTCAGGAAACATGCGGTGGCAATGTAGGAGAGGTTTCTGCAAAACATCAAGAGGTGGTGCGCTTTGTAAGGGTTTCTAACAGGCCATTCACTAGTAGCAGTGAGATAGTCATCACGGATTGAGGTGAATATGAAGGCCTGAATTAGGTTTGGCAGTGAATGGCTATGTAGGATGGAGAAAAGCACCACGGGATGGTCAGCATGGGCAGGTCAGGAAACATGCGGTGGCAATGTAGGAGAGGTTTCTGCAAAACATCAAGAGGTGGTGCGCTTTGTAAGGGTTTCTAACAGGCCATTCACTAGTAGCAGTGAGACAGTCATCACGGATTGAGGTGAATATGAAGGCCTGAATTAGTTTTGGCAGTGAATGGCTATGTAGGATGGAGAAAAACACCACGGGATGGTCAGCAAGGGCAGGTCAGGAAACATGCGGTGGCAATGTAGGATAGGTTTCTGAAAAACATCAAGAGGTGGTGCACATTGTAAGGGTTTCTAACAGGCCATTCACTAGTAGGAGTTATAAAAACATCACGGGGTGGTGTGAATCAGAGGGTCTGAATAACGATAGGCAGTGAGTGGCAATGTAGGATGGAGAAAGGCCACGGGACGGTCAGCATGGGGAGGTCAGGAAACATGCGGTAGCAATGTAGGATAGGTTTCTGAAAATCATCGCGGTGTGGTGCGCATTGTAAGGGTTTCTAACAGGCCATTCACTAGTAGGAGTGAGAAAAACATCATGGGGTGGTGTGAATCGGAGGGCCTGAATTTGATTAGGCAGTGAGTGGCAGTGTAGGTTCTAGCAAAGCAAGACGGGGCGGTGAGCATGCGGAGGTCAGGAAACATGAATGGCAATGTAGGATAGGTTTCTTCAAAACATCGCGTGGTGGTGCGGATTGTAAGAGTTTCTAACAGGCCATTCACTAATAGGAGTGAGAAAAACATCACGGGGTGGTGTGAATCAGAGGACCTGAATTAGGATAGGCAGTGTGTGGCAATATAGGATGGAGAAAATCACCACGGGGTAGTCAGAATCGGGAGGTCAGGAAACATGCCGTGGCAATGTAGGATAGGTTTCTGAAAAACATCTCTGGGTGGTGCGCATTGTAAGGGTTTCTAACAGGCCATTCACTAGTAGGAGTGAGAAAAACATCACGGGGTGGTGTGAATCGGAGGACATGAATTAGAATAGGCAGTGTGTGGCCATGTAGGATGGAGAAAAGCACCACGGGATGGTCAGCTTGGGGAGGTCAGGAAACATGCGGTGGCAATGTAGGATAGGTTTCTGGAAAACGTGGCGGGGTATTGCGCATTGCAAGGGTTTCCAACAGGCCATTCACTAGTAGGAGTGAGAAAAACAGAACGGGGAGGTGTGAATCGGAGGACCTGAATTAGCGTAGGCAGTGAGTAGCAATGTAGGATGGAGAAAAGCACCACAGGGTGGTCAGCATGGGGAGGTCAGGAAATATCCGGTGGCCATGTACGATAGGATTCTGAAAAACATCTCTGGGTTGTGCGCATTGTAAGGGTTTCTAACAGGCCATTCACTAGTAGGAGTGAGAAAAACATCACGGAGTGATGTGAATCGGATGGCCTGCATTAGGATAGGCATTGAGTGGCAATGTAGGAAGGAGAAGCACAACTGGGTGGTCAGCATGGGGAGGTCAGGAAACATGCGGTGGCAATGTAGTATACGTATGTGGAAATCATAGCGGGGTGGTCTCATTGTAAGGGTTTCTAAAAGGCCATTCACTAGTAGGAGTGAGAAAAACATCATGGGGTGGTGTGAATAGGAGGGCCTGAATTAGATTAGGCAATGTGTGGTAATATAGGATGGAGAAAAGCAAGAAGCCATGGTGAGCATGGGGAGGTCAGGAAACATGCAGTGACAATGTAGGATAGGGTTCTGAAAAACATCGAGGGGTGGTGTGCATTGTAAGGGTTTCTAACAGGCCATTCACAAGTAGGAGTGAGAAAAACATCACAGGGGGGTGTGAGTCAGAGGGCCTAAGTTAGAATAGCCAGTGAGTGGCAATGTAGGATGGAGTAAAGCACCAAGGGTGGTCAGCACTGGGAGGTCAGCAAATATGCGGTGGCAATGTAGGTTAGGTTTCTGAAAAACATTGCCGGGTGGTGCGCATTGTATGGTTTTCTAACAGGCCATTCACAAGTAGGAGTGAGAAAAACATCACAGGGGGGTTTGAATCAGAGGGCCTGAATTAGCATAGGCATTGAGTGGCAATGTAGGATGGAGAAAGGCATCACACCGTAGTTAGCAAGGCGAGGTAAGGAAACATGCGGTGCCAATGTAGGATAGGTTTCTGAAAAACATTGCGGGTTGGTGCACATTGTAAGGGGTTCTAACAGGCCATTCACTAGTAGGAGTGAGAAAAACATCATGGGGTGGTGTGAATCGAAGGGCCTAAATTTGATTAGGCAGTGAGTGGCAGTGTAGGATCTAGCAAAGCAAGACAGCGCGGTGAGCAGGTGGAGGTCAGGAAACATGCACTGGCAATGTTGGATAGGTTTCTGAAAAACATCTCTGGGTGGTGCGCATTGTAAGGGTTTCTAACAGGCCATTCACTAGTAGGAGTGAGAAAAACATCACGGGGTGGTGTGAATCGGAGGACATGAATTAGAATAGGCAGTGTGTGGCCATGTAGGATGGAGAAAAGCACCACGGGATGGTCAGCTTGGGGAGGTCAGGAAACATGCGGTGGCAATGTAGGATATGTTTCAGAAAAACATCGCGGGGTGGTGCGCATTGTAAGGGTTTCTAACAGGCCATTCACTAGTAGGAGTGAGAAAAACATATCGGGATGGTGTGAATTGGGGGCCTGTATTAGGATAGGCAGTGAGTGGCAATGTAGGATGGAGAAAAGTACTACGGGGTGGTCAGCATGGGGTGGTCAGGAAACATGCCGTGGCATTGTATGATAGGTTTCTGAAAAACATTGAGGGGTGGTGCGCATTGTAAGGGTTTCTAACAGGCCATTCACTATTAGGAGTGAGAAAAACATCATGGGGTGGTGTGAAATGGAGGGCCTGAATTAGATATGGCAGTGAGTGGCAATGTAGGATCTAGCAAAGCAAGATGGGGCGGTGAGCATGCGGAGGTCAGGAAACATGAAGTGGCAATGTTGGATGGGTTTCTGCAAAACATGGTGGGGTGGTGCACATTGTATGGGTTTCTAACAGGCCATTCACTAGTAGGAGTGAGAAAAACAGAATGGGGTGGTGTGAATCGGAGGACCTGAATTACGATAGGCAGTGAGTGGCAATGTACGATGGAGAAAAGCACCACGGGGTGGTCAGCATTGGGAGGTCAGGAAACATCCGTTGGCCATGTAGGATATATTTCTGAAAAACATCTCAGTGTGGTGAGCATTGTTAGGGTTTCTAAGAGGCCATTCTCTAGTAGGAGTGAGAAAAACATCACGAGGTGGTGTGAATCCGAGGGCCTGATATAGGATAGGAGTGAGTGGCAATGTAGGATGAAGAAAAGCACCACGGGGTGGTCAGCATGGTGAGTTCAGGAAACATGCGGTGGTAAAGTAGGATACGTTTCTGAAAAACATCGCGGGGTGGTGCGCATTGTAAGAGTTTTTAACAGGCGATTCACTAGTAAGAGTGAGAAAAACATCACGGGGTGGTGTGAATCAGAGGGCCTATATTAGAATAGGCATTGAGTGGCATTGTAGGATCGAGAAAAGCAAGACGGGGTGGTTAGCATGGGGAGGTCAGGCAATATGCAGTGGCAATGTAGCATAGGTTTGTGAAAAACATAGCGGGGTGGTGCACATTGTAAGGGTTTCTAACAGGCCATTCAGTAGTAGGAGTGAGAAAAACATCACGGGGTGGTGTGAATCGGAAGGCCTGAATTAAAATAGGCATTGAGTGGCAATGTAGGATGGGAAAAGCACCACGGGATGGTCAGCATGTGGAAGTCAGGAAACATGCGGTGGCAATGTAGGAGAGGTTTCTGCAAAACATCAAGAGGTGGTGCGCTTTGTAAGGGTTTCTAACAGGCCATTCACTAGTAGCAGTGAGATAGTCATCACGGATTGAGGTGAATATGAAGGCCTGAATTAGGTTTGGCAGTGAATGGCTATGTAGGATGGAGAAAAGCACCACGGGATGGTCAGCATGGGCAGGTCAGGAAACATGCGGTGGCAATGTAGGAGAGGTTTCTGCAAAACATCAAGAGGTGGTGCGCTTTGTAAGGGTTTCTAACAGGCCATTCACTAGTAGCAGTGAGACAGTCATCACGGATTGAGGTGAATATGAAGGCCTGAATTAGTTTTGGCAGTGAATGGCTATGTAGGATGGAGAAAAACACCACGGGATGGTCAGCAAGGGCAGGTCAGGAAACATGCGGTGGCAATGTAGGATAGGTTTCTGAAAAACATCAAGAGGTGGTGCACATTGTAAGGGTTTCTAACAGGCCATTCACTAGTAGGAGTTATAAAAACATCACGGGGTGGTGTGAATCAGAGGGTCTGAATAACGATAGGCAGTGAGTGGCAATGTAGGATGGAGAAAGGCCACGGGACGGTCAGCATGGGGAGGTCAGGAAACATGCGGTAGCAATGTAGGATAGGTTTCTGAAAATCATCGCGGTGTGGTGCGCATTGTAAGGGTTTCTAACAGGCCATTCACTAGTAGGAGTGAGAAAAACATCATGGGGTGGTGTGAATCGGAGGGCCTGAATTTGATTAGGCAGTGAGTGGCAGTGTAGGTTCTAGCAAAGCAAGACGGGGCGGTGAGCATGCGGAGGTCAGGAAACATGAATGGCAATGTAGGATAGGTTTCTTCAAAACATCGCGTGGTGGTGCGGATTGTAAGAGTTTCTAACAGGCCATTCACTAATAGGAGTGAGAAAAACATCACGGGGTGGTGTGAATCAGAGGACCTGAATTAGGATAGGCAGTGTGTGGCAATATAGGATGGAGAAAATCACCACGGGGTAGTCAGAATCGGGAGGTCAGGAAACATGCCGTGGCAATGTAGGATAGGTTTCTGAAAAACATCTCTGGGTGGTGCGCATTGTAAGGGTTTCTAACAGGCCATTCACTAGTAGGAGTGAGAAAAACATCACGGGGTGGTGTGAATCGGAGGACATGAATTAGAATAGGCAGTGTGTGGCCATGTAGGATGGAGAAAAGCACCACGGGATGGTCAGCTTGGGGAGGTCAGGAAACATGCGGTGGCAATGTAGGATAGGTTTCTGGAAAACGTGGCGGGGTATTGCGCATTGCAAGGGTTTCCAACAGGCCATTCACTAGTAGGAGTGAGAAAAACAGAACGGGGAGGTGTGAATCGGAGGACCTGAATTAGCATAGGCAGTGAGTAGCAATGTAGGATGGAGAAAAGCACCACAGGGTGGTCAGCATGGGGAGGTCAGGAAATATCCGGTGGCCATGTACGATAGGATTCTGAAAAACATCTCTGGGTTGTGCGCATTGTAAGGGTTTCTAACAGGCCATTCACTAGTAGGAGTGAGAAAAACATCACGGAGTGATGTGAATCGGATGGCCTGCATTAGGATAGGCATTGAGTGGCAATGTAGGAAGGAGAAGCACAACTGGGTGGTCAGCATGGGGAGGTCAGGAAACATGCGGTGGCAATGTAGTATACGTATGTGGAAATCATAGCGGGGTGGTCTCATTGTAAGGGTTTCTAAAAGGCCATTCACTAGTAGGAGTGAGAAAAACATCATGGGGTGGTGTGAATAGGAGGGCCTGAATTAGATTAGGCAATGTGTGGTAATATAGGATGGAGAAAAGCAAGAAGCCATGGTGAGCATGGGGAGGTCAGGAAACATGCAGTGACAATGTAGGATAGGGTTCTGAAAAACATCGAGGGGTGGTGTGCATTGTAAGGGTTTCTAACAGGCCATTCACAAGTAGGAGTGAGAAAAACATCACAGGGGGGTGTGAGTCAGAGGGCCTAAGTTAGAATAGCCAGTGAGTGGCAATGTAGGATGGAGTAAAGCACCAAGGGTGGTCAGCACTGGGAGGTCAGCAAATATGCGGTGGCAATGTAGATTAGGTTTCTGAAAAACATTGCCGGGTGGTGCGCATTGTATGGTTTTCTAACAGGCCATTCACAAGTAGGAGTGAGAAAAACATCACAGGGGGGTTTGAATCAGAGGGCCTGAATTAGCATAGGCATTGAGTGGCAATGTAGGATGGAGAAAGGCATCACACCGTAGTTAGCAAGGCGAGGTAAGGAAACATGTGGTGCCAATGTAGGATAGGTTTCTGAAAAACATTGCGGGTTGGTGCACATTGTAAGTGGTTCTAACAGGCCATTCACTAGTAGGAGTGAGAAAAACATCATGGGGTGGTGTGAATCGAAGGGCCTAAATTTGATTAGGCAGTGAGTGGCAGTGTAGGATCTAGCAAAGCAAGACGGCGCGGTGAGCAGGTGGAGGTCAGGAAACATGCACTGGCAATGTTGGATAGGTTTCTGAAAAACATCTCTGGGTGGTGCGCATTGTAAGGGTTTCTAACAGGCCATTCACTAGTAGGAGTGAGAAAAACATCACGGGGTGGTGTGAATCGGAGGACATGAATTAGAATAGGCAGTGTGTGGCCATGTAGGATGGAGAAAAGCACCACGGGATGGTCAGCTTGGGGAGGTCAGGAAACATGCGGTGGCAATGTAGGATATGTTTCAGAAAAACATCGCGGGGTGGTGCGCATTGTAAGTGTTTCTAACAGGCCATTCACTAGTAGGAGTGAGAAAAACATATCGGGATGGTGTGAATTGGGGGCCTGTATTAGGATAGGCAGTGAGTGGCAATGTAGGATGGAGAAAAGTACTACGGGGTGGTCAGCATGGGGTGGTCAGGAAACATGCCGTGGCATTGTATGATAGGTTTCTGAAAAACATTGAGGGGTGGTGCGCATTGTAAGGGTTTCTAACAGGCCATTCACTATTAGGAGTGAGAAAAACATCATGGGGTGGTGTGAAATGGAGGGCCTGAATTAGATATGGCAGTGAGTGGCAATGTAGGATCTAGCAAAGCAAGATGGGGCGGTGAGCATGTGGAGGTCAGGAAACATGAAGTGGCAATGTTGGATGGGTTTCTGCAAAACATGGTGGGGTGGTGCACATTGTATGGGTTTCTAACAGGCCATTCACTAGTAGGAGTGAGAAAAACAGAATGGGGTGGTGTGAATCGGAGGACCTGAATTACGATAGGCAGTGAGTGGCAATGTACGATGGAGAAAAGCACCACGGGGTGGTCAGCATTGGGAGGTCAGGAAACATCCGTTGGCCATGTAGGATATATTTCTGAAAAACATCTCAGTGTGGTGAGCAATGTTAGGGTTTCTAAGAGGCCATTCTCTAGTAGGAGTGAGAAAAACATCACGAGGTGGTGTGAATCCGAGGGCCTGATATAGGATAGGAGTGAGTGGCAATGTAGGATGAAGAAAAGCACCACGGGGTGGTCAGCATGGTGAGTTCAGGAAACATGCGGTGGTAAAGTAGGATACGTTTCTGAAAAACATCGCGGGGTGGTGCGCATTGTAAGAGTTTTTAACAGGCGATTCACTAGTAAGAGTGAGAAAAACATCACGGGGTGGTGTGAATCAGAGGGCCTATATTAGAATAGGCATTGAGTGGCATTGTAGGATCGAGAAAAGCAAGACGGGGTGGTTAGCATGGGGAGGTCAGGCAATATGCAGTGGCAATGTAGCATAGGTTTGTGAAAAACATAGCGGGGTGGTGCACATTGTAAGGGTTTCTAACAGGCCATTCAGTAGTAGGAGTGAGAAAAACATCACGGGGTGGTGTGAATCGGAAGGCCTGAATTAAAATAGGCATTGAGTGGCAATGTAGGATGGGAAAAGCACCACGGGATGGTCAGCATGTGGAAGTCAGGAAACATGCGGTGGCAATGTAGGAGAGGTTTCTGCAAAACATCAAGAGGTGGTGCGCTTTGTAAGGGTTTCTAACAGGCCATTCACTAGTAGCAGTGAGATAGTCATCACGGATTGAGGTGAATATGAAGGCCTGAATTAGGTTTGGCAGTGAATGGCTATGTAGGATGGAGAAAAGCACCACGGGATGGTCAGCATGGGCAGGTCAGGAAACATGCGGTGGCAATGTAGGAGAGGTTTCTGCAAAACATCAAGAGGTGGTGCGCTTTGTAAGGGTTTCTAACAGGCCATTCACTAGTAGCAGTGAGACAGTCATCACGGATTGAGGTGAATATGAAGGCCTGAATTAGTTTTGGCAGTGAATGGCTATGTAGGATGGAGAAAAACACCACGGGATGGTCAGCAAGGGCAGGTCAGGAAACATGCGGTGGCAATGTAGGATAGGTTTCTGAAAAACATCAAGAGGTGGTGCACATTGTAAGGGTTTCTAACAGGCCATTCACTAGTAGGAGTTATAAAAACATCACGGGGTGGTGTGAATCAGAGGGTCTGAATAACGATAGGCATTGAGTGGCAATGTAGGATGGAGAAAGGCCACGGGACGGTCAGCATGGGGAGGTCAGGAAACATGCGGTAGCAATGTAGGATAGGTTTCTGAAAATCATCGCGGTGTGGTGCGCATTGTAAGGGTTTCTAACAGGCCATTCACTAGTAGGAGTGAGAAAAACATCATGGGGTGGTGTGAATCGGAGGGCCTGAATTTGATTAGGCAGTGAGTGGCAGTGTAGGTTCTAGCAAAGCAAGACGGGGCGGTGAGCATGCGGAGGTCAGGAAACATGAATGGCAATGTAGGATAGGTTTCTTCAAAACATCGCGTGGTGGTGCGGATTGTAAGAGTTTCTAACAGGCCATTCACTAATAGGAGTGAGAAAAACATCACGGGGTGGTGTGAATCAGAGGACCTGAATTAGGATAGGCAGTGTGTGGCAATAGAGGATGGAGAAAATCACCACGGGGTAGTCAGAATCGGGAGGTCAGGAAACATGCCGTGGCAATGTAGGATAGGTTTCTGAAAAACATCTCTGGGTGGTGCGCATTGTAAGGGTTTCTAACAGGCCATTCACTAGTAGGAGTGAGAAAAACATCACGGGGTGGTGTGAATCGGAGGACATGAATTAGAATAGGCAGTGTGTGGCCATGTAGGATGGAGAAAAGCACCACGGGATGGTCAGCTTGGGGAGGTCAGGAAACATGCGGTGGCAATGTAGGATAGGTTTCTGGAAAACGTGGCGGGGTATTGCGCATTGCAAGGGTTTCCAACAGGCCATTCACTAGTAGGAGTGAGAAAAACAGAACGGGGAGGTGTGAATCGGAGGACCTGAATTAGCATAGGCAGTGAGTAGCAATGTAGGATGGAGAAAAGCACCACAGGGTGGTCAGCATGGGGAGGTCAGGAAATATCCGGTGGCCATGTACGATAGGATTCTGAAAAACATCTCTGGGTTGTGCGCATTGTAAGGGTTTCTAACAGGCCATTCACTAGTAGGAGTGAGAAAAACATCACGGAGTGATGTGAATCGGATGGCCTGCATTAGGATAGGCATTGAGTGGCAATGTAGGAAGGAGAAGCACAACTGGGTGGTCAGCATGGGGAGGTCAGGAAACATGCGGTGGCAATGTAGTATACGTATGTGGAAATCATAGCGGGGTGGTCTCATTGTAAGGGTTTCTAAAAGGCCATTCACTAGTAGGAGTGAGAAAAACATCATGGGGTGGTGTGAATAGGAGGGCCTGAATTAGATTAGGCAATGTGTGGTAATATAGGATGGAGAAAAGCAAGAAGCCATGGTGAGCATGGGGAGGTCAGGAAACATGCAGTGACAATGTAGGATAGGGTTCTGAAAAACATCGAGGGGTGGTGTGCATTGTAAGGGTTTCTAACAGGCCATTCACAAGTAGGAGTGAGAAAAACATCACAGGGGGGTGTGAGTCAGAGGGCCTAAGTTAGAATAGCCAGTGAGTGGCAATGTAGGATGGAGTAAAGCACCAAGGGTGGTCAGCACTGGGAGGTCAGCAAATATGCGGTGGCAATGTAGATTAGGTTTCTGAAAAACATTGCCGGGTGGTGCGCATTGTATGGTTTTCTAACAGGCCATTCACAAGTAGGAGTGAGAAAAACATCACAGGGGGGTTTGAATCAGAGGGCCTGAATTAGCATAGGCATTGAGTGGCAATGTAGGATGGAGAAAGGCATCACACCGTAGTTAGCAAGGCGAGGTAAGGAAACATGCGGTGCCAATGTAGGATAGGTTTCTGAAAAACATTGCGGGTTGGTGCACATTGTAAGGGGTTCTAACAGGCCATTCACTAGTAGGAGTGAGAAAAACATCATGGGGTGGTGTGAATCGAAGGGCCTAAATTTGATTAGGCAGTGAGTGGCAGTGTAGGATCTAGCAAAGCAAGACAGCGCGGTGAGCAGGTGGAGGTCAGGAAACATGCACTGGCAATGTTGGATAGGTTTCTGAAAAACATCTCTGGGTGGTGCGCATTGTAAGGGTTTCTAACAGGCCATTCACTAGTAGGAGTGAGAAAAACATCACGGGGTGGTGTGAATCGGAGGACATGAATTAGAATAGGCAGTGTGTGGCCATGTAGGATGGAGAAAAGCACCACGGGATGGTCAGCTTGGGGAGGTCAGGAAACATGCGGTGGCAATGTAGGATATGTTTCAGAAAAACATCGCGGGGTGGTGCGCATTGTAAGGGTTTCTAACAGGCCATTCACTAGTAGGAGTGAGAAAAACATATCGGGATGGTGTGAATTGGGGGCCTGTATTAGGATAGGCAGTGAGTGGCAATGTAGGATGGAGAAAAGTACTACGGGGTGGTCAGCATGGGGTGGTCAGGAAACATGCCGTGGCATTGTATGATAGGTTTCTGAAAAACATTGAGGGGTGGTGCGCATTGTAAGGGTTTCTAACAGGCCATTCACTATTAGGAGTGAGAAAAACATCATGGGGTGGTGTGAAATGGAGGGCCTGAATTAGATATGGCAGTGAGTGGCAATGTAGGATCTAGCAAAGCAAGATGGGGCGGTGAGCATGCGGAGGTCAGGAAACATGAAGTGGCAATGTTGGATGGGTTTCTGCAAAACATGGTGGGGTGGTGCACATTGTATGGGTTTCTAACAGGCCATTCACTAGTAGGAGTGAGAAAAACAGAATGGGGTGGTGTGAATCGGAGGACCTGAATTACGATAGGCAGTGAGTGGCAATGTACGATGGAGAAAAGCACCACGGGGTGGTCAGCATTGGGAGGTCAGGAAACATCCGTTGGCCATGTAGGATATATTTCTGAAAAACATCTCAGTGTGGTGAGCATTGTTAGGGTTTCTAAGAGGCCATTCTCTAGTAGGAGTGAGAAAAACATCACGAGGTGGTGTGAATCCGAGGGCCTGATATAGGATAGGAGTGAGTGGCAATGTAGGATGAAGAAAAGCACCACGGGGTGGTCAGCATGGTGAGTTCAGGAAACATGCGGTGGTAAAGTAGGATACGTTTCTGAAAAACATCGCGGGGTGGTGCGCATTGTAAGAGTTTTTAACAGGCGATTCACTAGTAAGAGTGAGAAAAACATCACGGGGTGGTGTGAATCAGAGGGCCTATATTAGAATAGGCATTGAGTGGCATTGTAGGATCGAGAAAAGCAAGACGGGGTGGTTAGCATGGGGAGGTCAGGCAATATGCAGTGGCAATGTAGCATAGGTTTGTGAAAAACATAGCGGGGTGGTGCACATTGTAAGGGTTTCTAACAGGCCATTCAGTAGTAGGAGTGAGAAAAACATCACGGGGTGGTGTGAATCGGAAGGCCTGAATTAAAATAGGCATTGAGTGGCAATGTAGGATGGGAAAAGCACCACGGGATGGTCAGCATGTGGAAGTCAGGAAACATGCGGTGGCAATGTAGGAGAGGTTTCTGCAAAACATCAAGAGGTGGTGCGCTTTGTAAGGGTTTCTAACAGGCCATTCACTAGTAGCAGTGAGATAGTCATCACGGATTGAGGTGAATATGAAGGCCTGAATTAGGTTTGGCAGTGAATGGCTATGTAGGATGGAGAAAAGCACCACGGGATGGTCAGCATGGGCAGGTCAGGAAACATGCGGTGGCAATGTAGGAGAGGTTTCTGCAAAACATCAAGAGGTGGTGCGCTTTGTAAGGGTTTCTAACAGGCCATTCACTAGTAGCAGTGAGACAGTCATCACGGATTGAGGTGAATATGAAGGCCTGAATTAGTTTTGGCAGTGAATGGCTATGTAGGATGGAGAAAAACACCACGGGATGGTCAGCAAGGGCAGGTCAGGAAACATGCGGTGGCAATGTAGGATAGGTTTCTGAAAAACATCAAGAGGTGGTGCACATTGTAAGGGTTTCTAACAGGCCATTCACTAGTAGGAGTTATAAAAACATCACGGGGTGGTGTGAATCAGAGGGTCTGAATAACGATAGGCAGTGAGTGGCAATGTAGGATGGAGAAAGGCCACGGGACGGTCAGCATGGGGAGGTCAGGAAACATGCGGTAGCAATGTAGGATAGGTTTCTGAAAATCATCGCGGTGTGGTGCGCATTGTAAGGGTTTCTAACAGGCCATTCACTAGTAGGAGTGAGAAAAACATCATGGGGTGGTGTGAATCGGAGGGCCTGAATTTGATTAGGCAGTGAGTGGCAGTGTAGGTTCTAGCAAAGCAAGACGGGGCGGTGAGCATGCGGAGGTCAGGAAACATGAATGGCAATGTAGGATAGGTTTCTTCAAAACATCGCGTGGTGGTGCGGATTGTAAGAGTTTCTAACAGGCCATTCACTAATAGGAGTGAGAAAAACATCACGGGGTGGTGTGAATCAGAGGACCTGAATTAGGATAGGCAGTGTGTGGCAATATAGGATGGAGAAAATCACCACGGGGTAGTCAGAATCGGGAGGTCAGGAAACATGCCGTGGCAATGTAGGATAGGTTTCTGAAAAACATCTCTGGGTGGTGCGCATTGTAAGGGTTTCTAACAGGCCATTCACTAGTAGGAGTGAGAAAAACATCACGGGGTGGTGTGAATCGGAGGACATGAATTAGAATAGGCAGTGTGTGGCCATGTAGGATGGAGAAAAGCACCACGGGATGGTCAGCTTGGGGAGGTCAGGAAACATGCGGTGGCAATGTAGGATAGGTTTCTGGAAAACGTGGCGGGGTATTGCGCATTGCAAGGGTTTCCAACAGGCCATTCACTAGTAGGAGTGAGAAAAACAGAACGGGGAGGTGTGAATCGGAGGACCTGAATTAGCATAGGCAGTGAGTAGCAATGTAGGATGGAGAAAAGCACCACAGGGTGGTCAGCATGGGGAGGTCAGGAAATATCCGGTGGCCATGTACGATAGGATTCTGAAAAACATCTCTGGGTTGTGCGCATTGTAAGGGTTTCTAACAGGCCATTCACTAGTAGGAGTGAGAAAAACATCACGGAGTGATGTGAATCGGATGGCCTGCATTAGGATAGGCATTGAGTGGCAATGTAGGAAGGAGAAGCACAACTGGGTGGTCAGCATGGGGAGGTCAGGAAACATGCGGTGGCAATGTAGTATACGTATGTGGAAATCATAGCGGGGTGGTCTCATTGTAAGGGTTTCTAAAAGGCCATTCACTAGTAGGAGTGAGAAAAACATCATGGGGTGGTGTGAATAGGAGGGCCTGAATTAGATTAGGCAATGTGTGGTAATATAGGATGGAGAAAAGCAAGAAGCCATGGTGAGCATGGGGAGGTCAGGAAACATGCAGTGACAATGTAGGATAGGGTTCTGAAAAACATCGAGGGGTGGTGTGCATTGTAAGGGTTTCTAACAGGCCATTCACAAGTAGGAGTGAGAAAAACATCACAGGGGGGTGTGAGTCAGAGGGCCTAAGTTAGAATAGCCAGTGAGTGGCAATGTAGGATGGAGTAAAGCACCAAGGGTGGTCAGCACTGGGAGGTCAGCAAATATGCGGTGGCAATGTAGATTAGGTTTCTGAAAAACATTGCCGGGTGGTGCGCATTGTATGGTTTTCTAACAGGCCATTCACAAGTAGGAGTGAGAAAAACATCACAGGGGGGTTTGAATCAGAGGGCCTGAATTAGCATAGGCATTGAGTGGCAATGTAGGATGGAGAAAGGCATCACACCGTAGTTAGCAAGGCGAGGTAAGGAAACATGTGGTGCCAATGTAGGATAGGTTTCTGAAAAACATTGCGGGTTGGTGCACATTGTAAGGGGTTCTAACAGGCCATTCACTAGTAGGAGTGAGAAAAACATCATGGGGTGGTGTGAATCGAAGGGCCTAAATTTGATTAGGCAGTGAGTGGCAGTGTAGGATCTAGCAAAGCAAGACGGCGCGGTGAGCAGGTGGAGGTCAGGAAACATGCACTGGCAATGTTGGATAGGTTTCTGAAAAACATCTCTGGGTGGTGCGCATTGTAAGGGTTTCTAACAGGCCATTCACTAGTAGGAGTGAGAAAAACATCACGGGGTGGTGTGAATCGGAGGACATGAATTAGAATAGGCAGTGTGTGGCCATGTAGGATGGAGAAAAGCACCACGGGATGGTCAGCTTGGGGAGGTCAGGAAACATGCGGTGGCAATGTAGGATATGTTTCAGAAAAACATCGCGGGGTGGTGCGCATTGTAAGTGTTTCTAACAGGCCATTCACTAGTAGGAGTGAGAAAAACATATCGGGATGGTGTGAATTGGGGGCCTGTATTAGGATAGGCAGTGAGTGGCAATGTAGGATGGAGAAAAGTACTACGGGGTGGTCAGCATGGGGTGGTCAGGAAACATGCCGTGGCATTGTATGATAGGTTTCTGAAAAACATTGAGGGGTGGTGCGCATTGTAAGGGTTTCTAACAGGCCATTCACTATTAGGAGTGAGAAAAACATCATGGGGTGGTGTGAAATGGAGGGCCTGAATTAGATATGGCAGTGAGTGGCAATGTAGGATCTAGCAAAGCAAGATGGGGCGGTGAGCATGTGGAGGTCAGGAAACATGAAGTGGCAATGTTGGATGGGTTTCTGCAAAACATGGTGGGGTGGTGCACATTGTATGGGTTTCTAACAGGCCATTCACTAGTAGGAGTGAGAAAAACAGAATGGGGTGGTGTGAATCGGAGGACCTGAATTACGATAGGCAGTGAGTGGCAATGTACGATGGAGAAAAGCACCACGGGGTGGTCAGCATTGGGAGGTCAGGAAACATCCGTTGGCCATGTAGGATATATTTCTGAAAAACATCTCAGTGTGGTGAGCATTGTTAGGGTTTCTAAGAGGCCATTCTCTAGTAGGAGTGAGAAAAACATCACGAGGTGGTGTGAATCCGAGGGCCTGATATAGGATAGGAGTGAGTGGCAATGTAGGATGAAGAAAAGCACCACGGGGTGGTCAGCATGGTGAGTTCAGGAAACATGCGGTGGTAAAGTAGGATACGTTTCTGAAAAACATCGCGGGGTGGTGCGCATTGTAAGAGTTTTTAACAGGCGATTCACTAGTAAGAGTGAGAAAAACATCACGGGGTGGTGTGAATCAGAGGGCCTATATTAGAATAGGCATTGAGTGGCATTGTAGGATCGAGAAAAGCAAGACGGGGTGGTTAGCATGGGGAGGTCAGGCAATATGCAGTGGCAATGTAGCATAGGTTTGTGAAAAACATAGCGGGGTGGTGCACATTGTAAGGGTTTCTAACAGGCCATTCAGTAGTAGGAGTGAGAAAAACATCACGGGGTGGTGTGAATCGGAAGGCCTGAATTAAAATAGGCATTGAGTGGCAATGTAGGATGGGAAAAGCACCACGGGATGGTCAGCATGTGGAAGTCAGGAAACATGCGGTGGCAATGTAGGAGAGGTTTCTGCAAAACATCAAGAGGTGGTGCGCTTTGTAAGGGTTTCTAACAGGCCATTCACTAGTAGCAGTGAGATAGTCATCACGGATTGAGGTGAATATGAAGGCCTGAATTAGGTTTGGCAGTGAATGGCTATGTAGGATGGAGAAAAGCACCACGGGATGGTCAGCATGGGCAGGTCAGGAAACATGCGGTGGCAATGTAGGAGAGGTTTCTGCAAAACATCAAGAGGTGGTGCGCTTTGTAAGGGTTTCTAACAGGCCATTCACTAGTAGCAGTGAGACAGTCATCACGGATTGAGGTGAATATGAAGGCCTGAATTAGTTTTGGCAGTGAATGGCTATGTAGGATGGAGAAAAACACCACGGGATGGTCAGCAAGGGCAGGTCAGGAAACATGCGGTGGCAATGTAGGATAGGTTTCTGAAAAACATCAAGAGGTGGTGCACATTGTAAGGGTTTCTAACAGGCCATTCACTAGTAGGAGTTATAAAAACATCACGGGGTGGTGTGAATCAGAGGGTCTGAATAACGATAGGCAGTGAGTGGCAATGTAGGATGGAGAAAGGCCACGGGACGGTCAGCATGGGGAGGTCAGGAAACATGCGGTAGCAATGTAGGATAGGTTTCTGAAAATCATCGCGGTGTGGTGCGCATTGTAAGGGTTTCTAACAGGCCATTCACTAGTAGGAGTGAGAAAAACATCATGGGGTGGTGTGAATCGGAGGGCCTGAATTTGATTAGGCAGTGAGTGGCAGTGTAGGTTCTAGCAAAGCAAGACGGGGCGGTGAGCATGCGGAGGTCAGGAAACATGAATGGCAATGTAGGATAGGTTTCTTCAAAACATCGCGTGGTGGTGCGGATTGTAAGAGTTTCTAACAGGCCATTCACTAATAGGAGTGAGAAAAACATCACGGGGTGGTGTGAATCAGAGGACCTGAATTAGGATAGGCAGTGTGTGGCAATAGAGGATGGAGAAAATCACCACGGGGTAGTCAGAATCGGGAGGTCAGGAAACATGCCGTGGCAATGTAGGATAGGTTTCTGAAAAACATCTCTGGGTGGTGCGCATTGTAAGGGTTTCTAACAGGCCATTCACTAGTAGGAGTGAGAAAAACATCACGGGGTGGTGTGAATCGGAGGACATGAATTAGAATAGGCAGTGTGTGGCCATGTAGGATGGAGAAAAGCACCACGGGATGGTCAGCTTGGGGAGGTCAGGAAACATGCGGTGGCAATGTAGGATAGGTTTCTGGAAAACGTGGCGGGGTATTGCGCATTGCAAGGGTTTCCAACAGGCCATTCACTAGTAGGAGTGAGAAAAACAGAACGGGGAGGTGTGAATCGGAGGACCTGAATTAGCATAGGCAGTGAGTAGCAATGTAGGATGGAGAAAAGCACCACAGGGTGGTCAGCATGGGGAGGTCAGGAAATATCCGGTGGCCATGTACGATAGGATTCTGAAAAACATCTCTGGGTTGTGCGCATTGTAAGGGTTTCTAACAGGCCATTCACTAGTAGGAGTGAGAAAAACATCACGGAGTGATGTGAATCGGATGGCCTGCATTAGGATAGGCATTGAGTGGCAATGTAGGAAGGAGAAGCACAACTGGGTGGTCAGCATGGGGAGGTCAGGAAACATGCGGTGGCAATGTAGTATACGTATGTGGAAATCATAGCGGGGTGGTCTCATTGTAAGGGTTTCTAAAAGGCCATTCACTAGTAGGAGTGAGAAAAACATCATGGGGTGGTGTGAATAGGAGGGCCTGAATTAGATTAGGCAATGTGTGGTAATATAGGATGGAGAAAAGCAAGAAGCCATGGTGAGCATGGGGAGGTCAGGAAACATGCAGTGACAATGTAGGATAGGGTTCTGAAAAACATCGAGGGGTGGTGTGCATTGTAAGGGTTTCTAACAGGCCATTCACAAGTAGGAGTGAGAAAAACATCACAGGGGGGTGTGAGTCAGAGGGCCTAAGTTAGAATAGCCAGTGAGTGGCAATGTAGGATGGAGTAAAGCACCAAGGGTGGTCAGCACTGGGAGGTCAGCAAATATGCGGTGGCAATGTAGATTAGGTTTCTGAAAAACATTGCCGGGTGGTGCGCATTGTATGGTTTTCTAACAGGCCATTCACAAGTAGGAGTGAGAAAAACATCACAGGGGGGTTTGAATCAGAGGGCCTGAATTAGCATAGGCATTGAGTGGCAATGTAGGATGGAGAAAGGCATCACACCGTAGTTAGCAAGGCGAGGTAAGGAAACATGCGGTGCCAATGTAGGATAGGTTTCTGAAAAACATTGCGGGTTGGTGCACATTGTAAGGGGTTCTAACAGGCCATTCACTAGTAGGAGTGAGAAAAACATCATGGGGTGGTGTGAATCGAAGGGCCTAAATTTGATTAGGCAGTGAGTGGCAGTGTAGGATCTAGCAAAGCAAGACGGCGCGGTGAGCAGGTGGAGGTCAGGAAACATGCACTGGCAATGTTGGATAGGTTTCTGAAAAACATCTCTGGGTGGTGCGCATTGTAAGGGTTTCTAACAGGCCATTCACTAGTAGGAGTGAGAAAAACATCACGGGGTGGTGTGAATCGGAGGACATGAATTAGAATAGGCAGTGTGTGGCCATGTAGGATGGAGAAAAGCACCACGGGATGGTCAGCTTGGGGAGGTCAGGAAACATGCGGTGGCAATGTAGGATATGTTTCAGAAAAACATCGCGGGGTGGTGCGCATTGTAAGTGTTTCTAACAGGCCATTCACTAGTAGGAGTGAGAAAAACATATCGGGATGGTGTGAATTGGGGGCCTGTATTAGGATAGGCAGTGAGTGGCAATGTAGGATGGAGAAAAGTACTACGGGGTGGTCAGCATGGGGTGGTCAGGAAACATGCCGTGGCATTGTATGATAGGTTTCTGAAAAACATTGAGGGGTGGTGCGCATTGTAAGGGTTTCTAACAGGCCATTCACTATTAGGAGTGAGAAAAACATCATGGGGTGGTGTGAAATGGAGGGCCTGAATTAGATATGGCAGTGAGTGGCAATGTAGGATCTAGCAAAGCAAGATGGGGCGGTGAGCATGTGGAGGTCAGGAAACATGAAGTGGCAATGTTGGATGGGTTTCTGCAAAACATGGTGGGGTGGTGCACATTGTATGGGTTTCTAACAGGCCATTCACTAGTAGGAGTGAGAAAAACAGAATGGGGTGGTGTGAATCGGAGGACCTGAATTACGATAGGCAGTGAGTGGCAATGTACGATGGAGAAAAGCACCACGGGGTGGTCAGCATTGGGAGGTCAGGAAACATCCGTTGGCCATGTAGGATATATTTCTGAAAAACATCTCAGTGTGGTGAGCATTGTTAGGGTTTCTAAGAGGCCATTCTCTAGTAGGAGTGAGAAAAACATCACGAGGTGGTGTGAATCCGAGGGCCTGATATAGGATAGGAGTGAGTGGCAATGTAGGATGAAGAAAAGCACCACGGGGTGGTCAGCATGGTGAGTTCAGGAAACATGCGGTGGTAAAGTAGGATACGTTTCTGAAAAACATCGCGGGGTGGTGCGCATTGTAAGAGTTTTTAACAGGCGATTCACTAGTAAGAGTGAGAAAAACATCACGGGGTGGTGTGAATCAGAGGGCCTATATTAGAATAGGCATTGAGTGGCATTGTAGGATCGAGAAAAGCAAGACGGGGTGGTTAGCATGGGGAGGTCAGGCAATATGCAGTGGCAATGTAGCATAGGTTTGTGAAAAACATAGCGGGGTGGTGCACATTGTAAGGGTTTCTAACAGGCCATTCAGTAGTAGGAGTGAGAAAAACATCACGGGGTGGTGTGAATCGGAAGGCCTGAATTAAAATAGGCATTGAGTGGCAATGTAGGATGGGAAAAGCACCACGGGATGGTCAGCATGTGGAAGTCAGGAAACATGCGGTGGCAATGTAGGAGAGGTTTCTGCAAAACATCAAGAGGTGGTGCGCTTTGTAAGGGTTTCTAACAGGCCATTCACTAGTAGCAGTGAGATAGTCATCACGGATTGAGGTGAATATGAAGGCCTGAATTAGGTTTGGCAGTGAATGGCTATGTAGGATGGAGAAAAGCACCACGGGATGGTCAGCATGGGCAGGTCAGGAAACATGCGGTGGCAATGTAGGAGAGGTTTCTGCAAAACATCAAGAGGTGGTGCGCTTTGTAAGGGTTTCTAACAGGCCATTCACTAGTAGCAGTGAGACAGTCATCACGGATTGAGGTGAATATGAAGGCCTGAATTAGTTTTGGCAGTGAATGGCTATGTAGGATGGAGAAAAACACCACGGGATGGTCAGCAAGGGCAGGTCAGGAAACATGCGGTGGCAATGTAGGATAGGTTTCTGAAAAACATCAAGAGGTGGTGCACATTGTAAGGGTTTCTAACAGGCCATTCACTAGTAGGAGTTATAAAAACATCACGGGGTGGTGTGAATCAGAGGGTCTGAATAACGATAGGCAGTGAGTGGCAATGTAGGATGGAGAAAGGCCACGGGACGGTCAGCATGGGGAGGTCAGGAAACATGCGGTAGCAATATAGGATAGGTTTCTGAAAATCATCGCGGTGTGGTGCGCATTGTAAGGGTTTCTAACAGGCCATTCACTAGTAGGAGTGAGAAAAACATCATGGGGTGGTGTGAATCGGAGGGCCTGAATTTGATTAGGCAGTGAGTGGCAGTGTAGGTTCTAGCAAAGCAAGACGGGGCGGTGAGCATGCGGAGGTCAGGAAACATGAATGGCAATGTAGGATAGGTTTCTTCAAAACATCGCGTGGTGGTGCGGATTGTAAGAGTTTCTAACAGGCCATTCACTAATAGGAGTGAGAAAAACATCACGGGGTGGTGTGAATCAGAGGACCTGAATTAGGATAGGCAGTGTGTGGCAATATAGGATGGAGAAAATCACCACGGGGTAGTCAGAATCGGGAGGTCAGGAAACATGCCGTGGCAATGTAGGATAGGTTTCTGAAAAATATCTCTGGGTGGTGCGCATTGTAAGGGTTTCTAACAGGCCATTCACTAGTAGGAGTGAGAAAAACATCACGGGGTGGTGTGAATCGGAGGACATGAATTAGAATAGGCAGTGTGTGGCCATGTAGGATGGAGAAAAGCACCACGGGATGGTCAGCTTGGGGAGGTCAGGAAACATGCGGTGGCAATGTAGGATAGGTTTCTGGAAAACGTGGCGGGGTATTGCGCATTGCAAGGGTTTCCAACAGGCCATTCACTAGTAGGAGTGAGAAAAACAGAACGGGGAGGTGTGAATCGGAGGACCTGAATTAGCATAGGCAGTGAGTAGCAATGTAGGATGGAGAAAAGCACCACAGGGTGGTCAGCATGGGGAGGTCAGGAAATATCCGGTGGCCATGTACGATAGGATTCTGAAAAACATCTCTGGGTTGTGCGCATTGTAAGGGTTTCTAACAGGCCATTCACTAGTAGGAGTGAGAAAAACATCACGGAGTGATGTGAATCGGATGGCCTGCATTAGGATAGGCATTGAGTGGCAATGTAGGAAGGAGAAGCACAACTGGGTGGTCAGCATGGGGAGGTCAGGAAACATGCGGTGGCAATGTAGTATACGTATGTGGAAATCATAGCGGGGTGGTCTCATTGTAAGGGTTTCTAAAAGGCCATTCACTAGTAGGAGTGAGAAAAACATCATGGGGTGGTGTGAATAGGAGGGCCTGAATTAGATTAGGCAATGTGTGGTAATATAGGATGGAGAAAAGCAAGAAGCCATGGTGAGCATGGGGAGGTCAGGAAACATGCAGTGACAATGTAGGATAGGGTTCTGAAAAACATCGAGGGGTGGTGTGCATTGTAAGGGTTTCTAACAGGCCATTCACAAGTAGGAGTGAGAAAAACATCACAGGGGGGTGTGAGTCAGAGGGCCTAAGTTAGAATAGCCAGTGAGTGGCAATGTAGGATGGAGTAAAGCACCAAGGGTGGTCAGCACTGGGAGGTCAGCAAATATGCGGTGGCAATGTAGATTAGGTTTCTGAAAAACATTGCCGGGTGGTGCGCATTGTATGGTTTTCTAACAGGCCATTCACAAGTAGGAGTGAGAAAAACATCACAGGGGGGTTTGAATCAGAGGGCCTGAATTAGCATAGGCATTGAGTGGCAATGTAGGATGGAGAAAGGCATCACACCGTAGTTAGCAAGGCGAGGTAAGGAAACATGCGGTGCCAATGTAGGATAGGTTTCTGAAAAACATTGCGGGTTGGTGCACATTGTAAGGGGTTCTAACAGGCCATTCACTAGTAGGAGTGAGAAAAACATCATGGGGTGGTGTGAATCGAAGGGCCTAAATTTGATTAGGCAGTGAGTGGCAGTGTAGGATCTAGCAAAGCAAGACGGCGCGGTGAGCAGGTGGAGGTCAGGAAACATGCACTGGCAATGTTGGATAGGTTTCTGAAAAACATCTCTGGGTGGTGCGCATTGTAAGGGTTTCTAACAGGCCATTCACTAGTAGGAGTGAGAAAAACATCACGGGGTGGTGTGAATCGGAGGACATGAATTAGAATAGGCAGTGTGTGGCCATGTAGGATGGAGAAAAGCACCACGGGATGGTCAGCTTGGGGAGGTCAGGAAACATGCGGTGGCAATGTAGGATATGTTTCAGAAAAACATCGCGGGGTGGTGCGCATTGTAAGTGTTTCTAACAGGCCATTCACTAGTAGGAGTGAGAAAAACATATCGGGATGGTGTGAATTGGGGGCCTGTATTAGGATAGGCAGTGAGTGGCAATGTAGGATGGAGAAAAGTACTACGGGGTGGTCAGCATGGGGTGGTCAGGAAACATGCCGTGGCATTGTATGATAGGTTTCTGAAAAACATTGAGGGGTGGTGCGCATTGTGAGGGTTTCTAACAGGCCATTCACTATTAGGAGTGAGAAAAACATCATGGGGTGGTGTGAAATGGAGGGCCTGAATTAGATATGGCAGTGAGTGGCAATGTAGGATCTAGCAAAGCAAGATGGGGCGGTGAGCATGTGGAGGTCAGGAAACATGAAGTGGCAATGTTGGATGGGTTTCTGCAAAACATGGTGGGGTGGTGCACATTGTATGGGTTTCTAACAGGCCATTCACTAGTAGGAGTGAGAAAAACAGAATGGGGTGGTGTGAATCGGAGGACCTGAATTACGATAGGCAGTGAGTGGCAATGTACGATGGAGAAAAGCACCACGGGGTGGTCAGCATTGGGAGGTCAGGAAACATCCGTTGGCCATGTAGGATATATTTCTGAAAAACATCTCAGTGTGGTGAGCATTGTTAGGGTTTCTAAGAGGCCATTCTCTAGTAGGAGTGAGAAAAACATCACGAGGTGGTGTGAATCCGAGGGCCTGATATAGGATAGGAGTGAGTGGCAATGTAGGATGAAGAAAAGCACCACGGGGTGGTCAGCATGGTGAGTTCAGGAAACATGCGGTGGTAAAGTAGGATACGTTTCTGAAAAACATCGCGGGGTGGTGCGCATTGTAAGAGTTTTTAACAGGCGATTCACTAGTAAGAGTGAGAAAAACATCACGGGGTGGTGTGAATCAGAGGGCCTATATTAGAATAGGCATTGAGTGGCATTGTAGGATCGAGAAAAGCAAGACGGGGTGGTTAGCATGGGGAGGTCAGGCAATATGCAGTGGCAATGTAGCATAGGTTTGTGAAAAACATAGCGGGGTGGTGCACATTGTAAGGGTTTCTCACAGGCCATTCAGTAGTAGGAGTGAGAAAAACATCACGGGGTGGTGTGAATTGGAAGGCCTGAATTAAAATAGGCATTGAGTGGCAATGTAGGATGGGAAAAGCACTACGGGATGGTCAGCATGGGGAAGTCAGGAAACATGCGGTGGCAATGTAGGAGAGGTTTCTGCAAAACATCAAGAGGTGGTGCGCTTTGTAAGGGTTTCTAACAGGCCATTCACTAGTAGCAGTGAGACAGTCATCAAGGATTGAGGTGAATATGAAGGCCTGAATTAGGTTTGGCAGTGAATGGCTATGTAGGATGGAGAAAAGCACCACGGGATGGTCAGCATGGGCAGGTCAGGAAACATGCGCTGGCAATGTAGGAGAGGTTTCTGCAAAACATCAAGAGGTGGTGCGCTTTGTAAGGGTTTCTAACAGGCCATTCACTAGTAGCAGTGAGACAGTCATCACGGATTGAGGTGAATATGAAGGCCTGAATTAGTTTTGGCAGTGAATGGCTGTGTAGGATGGAGAAAAGCACCACGGGATGGTCAGCAAGGGCAGGTCAGGAAACATGCGGTGGCAATGTAGGATAGGTTTCTGAAAAACATCAAGAGGTGGTGCACATTGTAAGGGTTTCTAACAGGCCATTCACTAGTAGGAGTTATAAAAACATCACGGGGTGGTGTGAATCAGAGGGTCTGAATTACGATAGGCAGTGAGTGGCAATGTAGGATGGAGAAAGGCCACGGGACGGTCAGCATGGGAGGTCAGGAAACATGCGGTAGCAATGTAGGATAGGTTTCTGAAAATCATCGCGGTGTGGTGCGCATTGTAAGGGTTTCTAACAGGCCATTCACTAGTAGGAGTGAGAAAAACATCATGGGGTGGTGTGAATCGGAGGGCCTGAATTTGATTAGGCAGTGAGTGGCAGTGTAGGTTCTAGCAAAGCAAGACGGGGCGGTGAGCATGCGGAGGTCAGGAAACATGAATGGCAATGTAGGATAGGTTTCTTCAAAACATCGCGTGGTGGTGCGGATTGTAAGAGTTTCTAACAGGCCATTCACTAATAGGAGTGAGAAAAACATCACGGGGTGGTGTGAATCAGAGGACCTGAATTAGGATAGGCAGTGTGTGGCAATATAGGATGGAGAAAATCACCACGGGGTAGTCAGAATCGGGAGGTCAGGAAACATGCCGTGGCAATGTAGGATAGGTTTCTGAAAAACATCTCTGGGTGGTGCGCATTGTAAGGGTTTCTAACAGGCCATTCACTAGTAGGAGTGAGAAAAACATCACGGGGTGGTGTGAATCGGAGGACATGAATTAGAATAGGCAGTGTGTGGCCATGTAGGATGGAGAAAAGCACCACGGGATGGTCAGCTTGGGGAGGTCAGGAAACATGCGGTGGCAATGTAGGATAGGTTTCTGGAAAACGTGGCGGGGTATTGCGCATTGCAAGGGTTTCCAACAGGCCATTCACTAGTAGGAGTGAGAAAAACAGAACGGGGAGGTGTGAATCGGAGGACCTGAATTAGCATAGGCAGTGAGTAGCAATGTAGGATGGAGAAAAGCACCACAGGGTGGTCAGCATGGGGAGGTCAGGAAATATCCGGTGGCCATGTACGATAGGATTCTGAAAAACATCTCTGGGTTGTGCGCATTGTAAGGGTTTCTAACAGGCCATTCACTAGTAGGAGTGAGAAAAACATCACGGAGTGATGTGAATCGGATGGCCTGCATTAGGATAGGCATTGAGTGGCAATGTAGGAAGGAGAAGCACAACTGGGTGGTCAGCATGGGGAGGTCAGGAAACATGCGGTGGCAATGTAGTATACGTATGTGGAAATCATAGCGGGGTGGTCTCATTGTAAGGGTTTCTAAAAGGCCATTCACTAGTAGGAGTGAGAAAAACATCATGGGGTGGTGTGAATAGGAGGGCCTGAATTAGATTAGGCAATGTGTGGTAATATAGGATGGAGAAAAGCAAGAAGCCATGGTGAGCATGGGGAGGTCAGGAAACATGCAGTGACAATGTAGGATAGGGTTCTGAAAAACATCGAGGGGTGGTGTGCATTGTAAGGGTTTCTAACAGGCCATTCACAAGTAGGAGTGAGAAAAACATCACAGGGGGGTGTGAGTCAGAGGG
This sequence comes from Cavia porcellus, assembly GCF_034190915.1. Lineage (NCBI taxonomy): Eukaryota > Metazoa > Chordata > Mammalia > Rodentia > Caviidae > Cavia > Cavia porcellus. The sequence goes on from NW_026947534.1 coordinate 1,024,847, forward strand.
CCTAAGTTAGAATAGCCAGTGAGTGGCAATGTAGGATGGAGTAAAGCACCAAGGGTGGTCAGCACTGGGAGGTCAGCAAATATGCGGTGGCAATGTAGGTTAGGTTTCTGAAAAACATTGCCGGGTGGTGCGCATTGTATGGTTTTCTAACAGGCCATTCACAAGTAGGAGTGAGAAAAACATCACAGGGGGGTTTGAATCAGAGGGCCTGAATTAGCATAGGCATTGAGTGGCAATGTAGGATGGAGAAAGGCATCACACCGTAGTTAGCAAGGCGAGGTAAGGAAACATGCGGTGCCAATGTAGGATAGGTTTCTGAAAAACATTGCGGGTTGGTGCACATTGTAAGGGGTTCTAACAGGCCATTCACTAGTAGTAGTGAGAAAAACATCATGGGGTGGTGTGAATCGGAGGGCCTAAATTTGATTAGGCAGTGAGTGGCAGTGTAGGATCTAGCAAAGCAAGACGGCGCGGTGAGCAGGTGGAGGTCAGGAAACATGCACTGGCAATGTTGGATAGGTTTCTGAAAAACATCTCTGGGTGGTGCGCATTGTAAGGGTTTCTAACAGGCCATTCACTAGTAGGAGTGAGAAAAACATCACGGGGTGGTGTGAATCGGAGGACATGAATTAGAATAGGCAGTGTGTGGCCATGTAGGATGGAGAAAAGCACCACGGGATGGTCAGCTTGGGGAGGTCAGGAAACATGCGGTGGCAATGTAGGATATGTTTCAGAAAAACATCGCGGGGTGGTGCGCATTGTAAGGGTTTCTAACAGGCCATTCACTAGTAGGAGTGAGAAAAACATATCGGGATGGTGTGAATTGGGGGCCTGTATTAGGATAGGCAGTGAGTGGCAATGTAGGATGGAGAAAAGTACTACGGGGTGGCCAGCATGGGGTGGTCAGGAAACATGCCGTGGCATTGTATGATAGGTTTCTGAAAAACATTGAGGGGTGGTGCGCATTGTAAGGGTTTCTAACAGGCCATTCACTATTAGGAGTGAGAAAAACATCATGGGGTGGTGTGAAATGGAGGGCCTGAATTAGATATGGCAGTGAGTGGCAATGTAGGATCTAGCAAAGCAAGATGGGGCGGTGAGCATGCGGAGGTCAGGAAACATGAAGTGGCAATGTTGGATGGGTTTCTGAAAAACATGGTGGGGTGGTGCACATTGTATGGGTTTCTAACAGGCCATTCACTAGTAGGAGTGAGAAAAACAGAATGGGGTGGTGTGAATCGGAGGACCTGAATTACGATAGGCAGTGAGTGGCAATGTACGATGGAGAAAAGCACCACGGGGTGGTCAGCATTGGGAGGTCAGGAAACATCCGTTGGCCATGTAGGATATATTTCTGAAAAACATCTCAGTGTGGTGAGCATTGTTAGGGTTTCTAAGAGGCCATTCTCTAGTAGGAGTGAGAAAAACATCACGAGGTGGTGTGAATCCGAGGGCCTGATATAGGATAGGAGTGAGTGGCAATGTAGGATGGAGAAAAGCACCACGGGGTGGTCAGCATGGTGAGTTCAGGAAACATGCGGTGGTAAAGTAGGATACGTTTCTGAAAAACATCGCGGGGTGGTGCGCATTGTAAGAGTTTTTAACAGGCGATTCACTAGTAAGAGTGAGAAAAACATCACGGGGTGGTGTGAATCAGAGGGCCTATATTAGAATAGGCATTGAGTGGCATTGTGGGATCGAGAAAAGCAAGACGGGGTGGTTAGCATGGGGAGGTCAGGCAATATGCAGTGGCAATGTAGCATAGGTTTGTGAAAAACATAGCGGGGTGGTGCACATTGTAAGGGTTTCTAGCAGGCCATTCAGTAGTAGGAGTGAGAAAAACATCACGGGGTGGTGTGAATCGGAAGGCCTGAATTAAAATAGGCATTGAGTGGCAATGTAGGATGGGAAAAGCACCACGGGATGGTCAGCATGGGGAAGTCAGGAAACATGCGGTGGCAATGTAGGAGAGGTTTCTGCAAAACATCAAGAGGTGGTGCGCTTTGTAAGGGTTTCTAACAGGCCATTCACTAGTAGCAGTGAGACAGTCATCACGGATTGAGGTGAATATGAAGGCCTGAATTAGGTTTGGCAGTGAATGGCTATGTAGGATGGAGAAAAGCACCACGGGATGGTCAGCATGGGCAGGTCAGGAAACATGCGGTGGCAATGTAGGAGAGGTTTCTGCAAAACATCAAGAGGTGGTGCGCTTTGTAAGGGTTTCTAACAGGCCATTCACTATTAGGAGTGAGAAAAACATCATGGGGTGGTGTGAAATGGAGGGCCTGAATTAGATATGGCAGTGAGTGGCAATGTAGGATCTAGCAAAGCAAGATGGGGCGGTGAGCATGCGGAGGTCAGGAAACATGAAGTGGCAATGTTGGATGGGTTTCTGAAAAACATGGTGGGGTGGTGCACATTGTATGGGTTTCTAACAGGCCATTCACTAGTAGGAGTGAGAAAAACAGAATGGGGTGGTGTGAATCTGAGGACCTGAATTACGATAGGCAGTGAGTGGCAATGTACGATGGAGAAAAGCACCACGGGGTGGTCAGCATTGGGAGGTCAGGAAACATCCGTTGGCCATGTAGGATATATTTCTGAAAAACATCTCAGTGTGGTGAGCATTGTTAGGGTTTCTAAGAGGCCATTCTCTAGTAGGAGTGAGAAAAACATCACGAGGTGGTGTGAATCCGAGGGCCTGATATAGGATAGGAGTGAGTGGCAATGTAGGATGGAGAAAAGCACCACGGGGTGGTCAGCATGGTGAGTTCAGGAAACATGCGGTGGTAAAGTAGGATACGTTTCTGAAAAACATTGCGGGGTGGTGCGCATTGTAAGGGTTTCTAACAGGCCATTCACTAGTAGGAGTGAGAAAAACATCATGGGGTGGTGTGAATAGGAGGGCCTGAATTAGATTAGGCAGTGTGTGGTAATGTAGGATGGAGAAAAGCAAGAAGCCATGGTGAGCATGGGGAGGTCAGGAAACATGCAGTGACAATGTAGGATAGGGTTCTGAAAAACATCGAGGGGTGGTGTGCATTGTAAGGGTTTCTAACAGGCCATTCACAAGTAAGAGTGAGAAAAACATCACAGGGGGGTGTGAGTCAGAGGGCCTAAGTTAGAATAGCCAGTGAGTGGCAATGTAGGATGGAGTAAAGCACCAAGGGTGGTCGGCACTGGGAGGTCAGCAAATATGCGGTGGCAATGTAGCATAGGTTTGTGAAAAACATAGCGGGGTGGTGCACATTGTAAGGGTTTCTAACAGGCCATTCAGTAGTAGGAGTGAGAAAAACATCACGGGGTGGTGTGAATCGGAAGGCCTGAATTAAAATAGGCATTGAGTGGCAATGTAGGATGGGAAAAGCACCACGGGATGGTCAGCATGGGGAAGTCAGGAAACATGCGGTGGCAATGTAGGAGAGGTTTCTGCAAAACATCAAGAGGTGGTGCGCTTTGTAAGGGTTTCTAACAGTCCATTCACTAGTAGCAGTGAGACAGTCATCACGGATTGAGGTGAATATGAAGGCCTGAATTAGGTTTGGCAGTGAATGGCTATGTAGGATGGAGAAAAGCACCACGGGATGGTCAGCATGGGCAGGTCAGGAAACATGCGGTGGCAATGTAGGAGAGGTTTCTGCAAAACATCAAGAGGTGGTGCGCTTTGTAAGGGTTTCTAACAGGCCATTCACTAGTAGCAGTGAGACAGTCATCACGGATTGAGGTGAATATGAAGGCCTGAATTAGTTTTGGCAGTGAATGGCTATGTAGGATGGAGAAAAGCACCACGGGATGGTCAGCAAGGGCAGGTCAGGAAACATGCGGTGGCAATGTAGGATAGGTTTCTGAAAAACATCAAGAGGTGGTGCACATTGTAAGGGTTTCTAACAGGCCATTCACTAGTAGGAGTTATAAAAACATCACGGGGTGGTGTGAATCAGAGGGTCTGAATTACGATAGGCAGTGAGTGGCAATGTAGGATGGAGAAAGGCCACGGGACGGTCAGCATGGGGAGGTCAGGAAACATGCGGTAGCAATGTAGGATAGGTTTCTGAAAATCATCGCGGTGTGGTGCGCATTGTAAGGGTTTCTAACAGGCCATTCACCAGTAGGAGTGAGAAAAACATCATGGGGTGGTGTGAATCGGAGGGCCTGAATTTGATTAGGCAGTGAGTGGCAGTGTAGGTTCTAGCAAAGCAAGACGGGGCGGTGAGCATGCGGAGGTCAGGAAACATGAATGGCAATGTAGGATAGGTTTCTTCAAAACATCGCGTGGTGGTGCGGATTGTAAGAGTTTCTAACAGGCCATTCACTAATAGGAGTGAGAAAAACATCACGGGGTGGTGTGAATCAGAGGACCTGAATTAGGATAGGCAGTGTGTGGCAATATAGGATGGAGAAAATCACCACGGGGTAGTCAGAATCGGGAGGTCAGGAAACATGCCGTGGCAATGTAGGATAGGTTTCTGAAAAACATCTCTGGGTGGTGCGCATTGTAAGGGTTTCTAACAGGCCATTCACTAGTAGGAGTGAGAAAAACATCACGGGGTGGTGTGAATCGGAGGACATGAATTAGAATAGGCAGTGTGTGGCCATGTAGGATGGAGAAAAGCACCACGGGATGGTCAGCTTGGGGAGGTCAGGAAACATGCGGTGGCAATGTAGGATAGGTTTCTGGAAAACGTGGCGGGGTATTGCGCATTGCAAGGGTTTCCAACAGGCCATTCACTAGTAGGAGTGAGAAAAACAGAACGGGGAGGTGTGAATCGGAGGACCTGAATTAGCATAGGCAGTGAGTAGCAATGTAGGATGGAGAAAAGCACCACAGGGTGGTCAGCATGGGGAGGTCAGGAAATATCCGGTGGCCATGTACGATAGGATTCTGAAAAACATCTCTGGGTTGTGCGCATTGTAAGGGTTTCTAACAGGCCATTCACTAGTAGGAGTGAGAAAAACATCACGGAGTGATGTGAATCGGATGGCCTGCATTAGGATAGGCATTGAGTGGCAATGTAGGAAGGAGAAGCACAACTGGGTGGTCAGCATGGGGAGGTCAGGAAACATGCGGTGGCAATGTAGTATACGTATGTGGAAATCATAGCGGGGTGGTCTCATTGTAAGGGTTTCTAAAAGGCCATTCACTAGTAGGAGTGAGAAAAACATCATGGGGTGGTGTGAATAGGAGGGCCTGAATTAGATTAGGCAGTGTGTGGTAATATAGGATGGAGAAAAGCAAGAAGCCATGGTGAGCATGGGGAGGTCAGGAAACATGCAGTGACAATGTAGGATAGGGTTCTGAAAAACATCGAGGGGTGGTGTGCATTGTAAGGGTTTCTAACAGGCCATTCACAAGTAGGAGTGAGAAAAACATCACAGGGGGGTGTGAGTCAGAGGGCCTAAGTTAGAATAGCCAGTGAGTGGCAATGTAGGATGGAGTAAAGCACCAAGGGTGGTCAGCACTGGGAGGTCAGCAAATATGCGGTGGCAATGTAGGTTAGGTTTCTGAAAAACATTGCCGGGTGGTGCGCATTGTATGGTTTTCTAACAGGCCATTCACAAGTAGGAGTGAGAAAAACATCACAGGGGGGTTTGAATCAGAGGGCCTGAATTAGCATAGGCATTGAGTGGCAATGTAGGATGGAGAAAGGCATCACACCGTAGTTAGCAAGGCGAGGTAAGGAAACATGCGGTGCCAATGTAGGATAGGTTTCTGAAAAACATTGCGGGTTGGTGCACATTGTAAGGGGTTCTAACAGGCCATTCACTAGTAGTAGTGAGAAAATCATCATGGGGTGGTGTGAATCGGAGGGCCTAAATTTGATTAGGCAGTGAGTGGCAGTGTAGGATCTAGCAAAGCAAGACGGCGCGGTGAGCAGGTGGAGGTCAGGAAACATGCACTGGCAATGTTGGATAGGTTTCTGAAAAACATCTCTGGGTGGTGCGCATTGTAAGGGTTTCTAACAGGCCATTCACTAGTAGGAGTGAGAAAAACATCACGGGGTGGTGTGAATCGGAGGACATGAATTAGAATAGGCAGTGTGTGGCCATGTAGGATGGAGAAAAGCACCACGGGATGGTCAGCTTGGGGAGGTCAGGAAACATGCGGTGGCAATGTAGGATATGTTTCAGAAAAACATCGCGGGGTGGTGCGCATTGTAAGGGTTTCTAACAGGCCATTCACTAGTAGGAGTGAGAAAAACATATCGGGATGGTGTGAATTGGGGGCCTGTATTAAGATAGGCAGTGAGTGGCAATGTAGGATGGAGAAAAGTACTACGGGGTGGCCAGCATGGGGTGGTCAGGAAACATGCCGTGGCATTGTATGATAGGTTTCTGAAAAACATTGAGGGGTGGTGCGCATTGTAAGGGTTTCTAACAGGCCATTCACTATTAGGAGTGAGAAAAACATCATGGGGTGGTGTGAAATGGAGGGCCTGAATTAGATATGGCAGTGAGTGGCAATGTAGGATCTAGCAAAGCAAGATGGGGCGGTGAGCATGCGGAGGTCAGGAAACATGAAGTGGCAATGTTGGATGGGTTTCTGAAAAACATGGTGGGGTGGTGCACATTGTATGGGTTTCTAACAGGCCATTCACTAGTAGGAGTGAGAAAAACAGAATGGGGTGGTGTGAATCTGAGGACCTGAATTACGATAGGCAGTGAGTGGCAATGTACGATGGAGAAAAGCACCACGGGGTGGTCAGCATTGGGAGGTCAGGAAACATCCGTTGGCCATGTAGGATATATTTCTGAAAAACATCTCAGTGTGGTGAGCATTGTTAGGGTTTCTAAGAGGCCATTCTCTAGTAGGAGTGAGAAAAACATCACGAGGTGGTGTGAATCCGAGGGCCTGATATAGGATAGGAGTGAGTGGCAATGTAGGATGGAGAAAAGCACCACGGGGTGGTCAGCATGGTGAGTTCAGGAAACATGCGGTGGTAAAGTAGGATACGTTTCTGAAAAACATCGCGGGGTGGTGCGCATTGTAAGAGTTTCTAACACGCCATTCACTATTAGGAGTGAGAAAAACATCATGGGGTCGTGTGAATTGGACGGCCTGAATTAGATATCGCAGTGAGTGGCAATGTAGGATCTAGCAAAGAAAGACGGGGCGGTGAGCATGCGGAGGTCAGGAAACATGAAGCGGCAATGTTGGATAGGTTTCTGAAAAACATGTTGGGGTGGTGCACATTGTAAGGTTTTCTAACAGGCCATTCAAAAGTAGGAGTGAGAAAAACAGAATGGGGTGGTGGGAATCGCAGAGCCTCAATTAGATTAGGCAGTGAGTGGCAATGTAGGATCGAGCAAATCAAAACGTGGCAGTGATCATGGGGAGGTCAGGATACATGAAGTGGCAATGTAGGATAGGTTTCTGGAAAACGTGGCAGGGTGGTGCGCATTGCAAGGGTTTCCAACAGGCCATTCACTAGTAGGAGTGAGAAAAACAGAACGGGGAGGTGTGAATCGGAGGACCTGAATTAGCATAGGCAGTGAGTAGCAATGTAGGATGGAGAAAATCAGCACAGGGTGGTCAGCATGGGGAGGTCAGGAAATATCCCGTGGCCATGTACGATAGGATTCTGAAAAACATCTCTGGGTTGTGCGCATTGTAAGGGTTTCTAACAGGCCATTCACTAGTAGGAGTGAGAAAAACATCATGGGGTGGTGTGAATAGGAGGGCCTGAATTAGATTAGGCAGTGTGTGGTAATGTAGGATGGAGAAAAGCAAGAAGCCATGGTGAGCATGGGGAGGTCAGGAAACATGCAGTGACAATGTAGGATAGGGTTCTGAAAAACATCGAGGGGTGGTGTGCATTGTAAGGGTTTCTAACAGGCCATTCACAAGTAAGAGTGAGAAAAACATCACAGGGGGGTGTGAGTCAGAGGGCCTAAGTTAGAATAGCCAGTGAGTGGCAATGTAGGATGGAGTAAAGCACCAAGGGTGGTCGGCACTGGGAGGTCAGCAAATATGCGGTGGCAATGTAGCATAGGTTTGTGAAAAACATAGCGGGGTGGTGCACATTGTAAGGGTTTCTAACAGGCCATTCAGTAGTAGGAGTGAGAAAAACATCACGGGGTGGTGTGAATCGGAAGGCCTGAATTAAAATAGGCATTGAGTGGCAATGTAGGATGGGAAAAGCACCACGGGATGGTCAGCATGGACAAGTCAGGAAACATGCGGTGGCAATGTAGGAGAGGTTTCTGCAAAACATCAAGAGGTGGTGCGCTTTGTAAGGGTTTCTAACAGTCCATTCACTAGTAGCAGTGAGACAGTCATCACGGATTGAGGTGAATATGAAGGCCTGAATTAGGTTTGGCAGTGAATGGCTATGTAGGATGGAGAAAAGCACCACGGGATGGTCAGCATGGGCAGGTCAGGAAACATGCGGTGGCAATGTAGGAGAGGTTTCTGCAAAACATCAAGAGGTGGTGCGCTTTGTAAGGGTTTCTAACAGGCCATTCACTAGTAGCAGTGAGACAGTCATCACGGATTGAGGTGAATATGAAGGCCTGAATTAGTTTTGGCAGTGAATGGCTATGTAGGATGGAGAAAAGCACCACGGGATGGTCAGCAAGGGCAGGTCAGGAAACATGCGGTGGCAATGTAGGATAGGTTTCTGAAAAACATCAAGAGGTGGTGCACATTGTAAGGGTTTCTAACAGGCCATTCACTAGTAGGAGTTATAAAAACATCACGGGGTGGTGTGAATCAGAGGGTCTGAATTACGATAGGCAGTGAGTGGCAATGTAGGATGGAGAAAGGCCACGGGACGGTCAGCATGGGGAGGTCAGGAAACATGCGGTAGCAATGTAGGATAGGTTTCTGAAAATCATCGCGGTGTGGTGCGCATTGTAAGGGTTTCTAACAGGCCATTCACCAGTAGGAGTGAGAAAAACATCATGGGGTGGTGTGAATCGGAGGGCCTGAATTTGATTAGGCAGTGAGTGGCAGTGTAGGTTCTAGCAAAGCAAGACGGGGCGGTGAGCATGCGGAGGTCAGGAAACATGAATGGCAATGTAGGATAGGTTTCTTCAAAACATCGCGTGGTGGTGCGGATTGTAAGAGTTTCTAACAGGCCATTCACTAATAGGAGTGAGAAAAACATCACGGGGTGGTGTGAATCAGAGGACCTGAATTAGGATAGGCAGTGTGTGGCAATATAGGATGGAGAAAATCACCACGGGGTAGTCAGAATCGGGAGGTCAGGAAACATGCCGTGGCAATGTAGGATAGGTTTCTGAAAAACATCTCTGGGTGGTGCGCATTGTAAGGGTTTCTAACAGGCCATTCACTAGTAGGAGTGAGAAAAACATCACGGGGTGGTGTGAATCGGAGGACATGAATTAGAATAGGCAGTGTGTGGCCATGTAGGATGGAGAAAAGCACCACGGGATGGTCAGCTTGGGGAGGTCAGGAAACATGCGGTGGCAATCTAGGATAGGTTTCTGGAAAACGTGGCGGGGTATTGCGCATTGCAAGGGTTTCCAACAGGCCATTCACTAGTAGGAGTGAGAAAAACAGAACGGGGAGGTGTGAATCGGAGGACCTGAATTAGCATAGGCAGTGAGTAGCAATGTAGGATGGAGAAAAGCACCACAGGGTGGTCAGCATGGGGAGGTCAGGAAATATCCGGTGGCCATGTACGATAGGATTCTGAAAAACATCTCTGGGTTGTGCGCATTGTAAGGGTTTCTAACAGGCCATTCACTAGTAGGAGTGAGAAAAACATCACGGAGTGATGTGAATCGGATGGCCTGCATTAGGATAGGCATTGAGTGGCAATGTAGGAAGGAGAAGCACAACTGGGTGGTCAGCATGGGGAGGTCAGGAAACATGCGGTGGCAATGTAGTATACGTATGTGGAAATCATAGCGGGGTGGTCTCATTGTAAGGGTTTCTAAAAGGCCATTCACTAGTAGGAGTGAGAAAAACATCATGGGGTGGTGTGAATAGGAGGGCCTGAATTAGATTAGGCAGTGTGTGGTAATATAGGATGGAGAAAAGCAAGAAGCCATGGTGAGCATGGGGAGGTCAGGAAACATGCAGTGACAATGTAGGATAGGGTTCTGAAAAACATCGAGGGGTGGTGTGCATTGTAAGGGTTTCTAACAGGCCATTCACAAGTAGGAGTGAGAAAAACATCACAGGGGGGTGTGAGTCAGAGGGCCTAAGTTAGAATAGCCAGTGAGTGGCAATGTAGGATGGAGTAAAGCACCAAGGGTGGTCAGCACTGGGAGGTCAGCAAATATGCGGTGGCAATGTAGGTTAGGTTTCTGAAAAACATTGCCGGGTGGTGCGCATTGTATGGTTTTCTAACAGGCCATTCACAAGTAGGAGTGAGAAAAACATCACAGGGGGGTTTGAATCAGAGGGCCTGAATTAGCATAGGCATTGAGTGGCAATGTAGGATGGAGAAAGGCATCACACCGTAGTTAGCAAGGCGAGGTAAGGAAACATGCGGTGCCAATGTAGGATAGGTTTCTGAAAAACATTGCGGGTTGGTGCACATTGTAAGGGGTTCTAACAGGCCATTCACTAGTAGTAGTGAGAAAAACATCATGGGGTGGTGTGAATCGGAGGGCCTAAATTTGATTAGGCAGTGAGTGGCAGTGTAGGATCTAGCAAAGCAAGACGGCGCGGTGAGCAGGTGGAGGTCAGGAAACATGCACTGGCAATGTTGGATAGGTTTCTGAAAAACATCTCTGGGTGGTGCGCATTGTAAGGGTTTCTAACAGGCCATTCACTAGTAGGAGTGAGAAAAACATCACGGGGTGGTGTGAATCGGAGGACATGAATTAGAATAGGCAGTGTGTGGCCATGTAGGATGGAGAAAAGCACCACGGGATGGTCAGCTTGGGGAGGTCAGGAAACATGCGGTGGCAATGTAGGATATGTTTCAGAAAAACATCGCGGGGTGGTGCGCATTGTAAGGGTTTCTAACAGGCCATTCACTAGTAGGAGTGAGAAAAACATATCGGGATGGTGTGAATTGGGGGCCTGTATTAAGATAGGCAGTGAGTGGCAATGTAGGATGGAGAAAAGTACTACGGGGTGGCCAGCATGGGGTGGTCAGGAAACATGCCGTGGCATTGTATGATAGGTTTCTGAAAAACATTGAGGGGTGGTGCGCATTGTAAGGGTTTCTAACAGGCCATTCACTATTAGGAGTGAGAAAAACATCATGGGGTGGTGTGAAATGGAGGGCCTGAATTAGATATGGCAGTGAGTGGCAATGTAGGATCTAGCAAAGCAAGATGGGGCGGTGAGCATGTGGAGGTCAGGAAACATGAAGTGGCAATGTTGGATGGGTTTCTGAAAAACATGGTGGGGTGGTGCACATTGTATGGGTTTCTAACAGGCCATTCACTAGTAGGAGTGAGAAAAACAGAATGGGGTGGTGTGAATCTGAGGACCTGAATTACGATAGGCAGTGAGTGGCAATGTACGATGGAGAAAAGCACCACGGGGTGGTCAGCATTGGGAGGTCAGGAAACATCCGTTGGCCATGTAGGATATATTTCTGAAAAACATCTCAGTGTGGTGAGCATTGTTAGGGTTTCTAAGAGGCCATTCTCTAGTAGGAGTGAGAAAAACATCACGAGGTGGTGTGAATCCGAGGGCCTGATATAGGATAGGAGTGAGTGGCAATGTAGGATGGAGAAAAGCACCACGGGGTGGTCAGCATGGTGAGTTCAGGAAACATGCGGTGGTAAAGTAGGATACGTTTCTGAAAAACATCGCGGGGTGGTGCGCATTGTAAGAGTTTCTAACACGCCATTCACTATTAGGAGTGAGAAAAACATCATGGGGTCGTGTGAATTGGACGGCCTGAATTAGATATCGCAGTGAGTGGCAATGTAGGATCTAGCAAAGAAAGACGGGGCGGTGAGCATGCGGAGGTCAGGAAACATGAAGTGGCAATGTTGGATAGGTTTCTGAAAAACATGTTGGGGTGGTGCACATTGTAAGGTTTTCTAACAGGCCATTCAAAAGTAGGAGTGAGAAAAACAGAATGGGGTGGTGGGAATCGCAGAGCCTCAATTAGATTAGGCAGTGAGTGGCAATGTAGGATCGAGCAAATCAAAACGTGGCAGTGATCATGGGGAGGTCAGGATACATGAAGTGGCAATGTAGGATAGGTTTCTGGAAAACGTGGCAGGGTGGTGCGCATTGCAAGGGTTTCCAACAGGCCATTCACTAGTAGGAGTGAGAAAAACAGAACGGGGAGGTGTGAATCGGAGGACCTGAATTAGCATAGGCAGTGAGTAGCAATGTAGGATGGAGAAAATCAGCACAGGGTGGTCAGCATGGGGAGGTCAGGAAATATCCCGTGGCCATGTACGATAGGATTCTGAAAAACATCTCTGGGTTGTGCGCATTGTAAGGGTTTCTAACAGGCCATTCACTAGTAGGAGTGAGAAAAACATCATGGGGTGGTGTGAATAGGAGGGCCTGAATTAGATTAGGCAGTGTGTGGTAATGTAGGATGGAGAAAAGCAAGAAGCCATGGTGAGCATGGGGAGGTCAGGAAACATGCAGTGACAATGTAGGATAGGGTTCTGAAAAACATCGAGGGGTGGTGTGCATTGTAAGGGTTTCTAACAGGCCATTCACAAGTAAGAGTGAGAAAAACATCACAGGGGGGTGTGAGTCAGAGGGCCTAAGTTAGAATAGCCAGTGAGTGGCAATGTAGGATGGAGTAAAGCACCAAGGGTGGTCGGCACTGGGAGGTCAGCAAATATGCGGTGGCAATGTAGCATAGGTTTGTGAAAAACATAGCGGGGTGGTGCACATTGTAAGGGTTTCTAACAGGCCATTCAGTAGTAGGAGTGAGAAAAACATCACGGGGTGGTGTGAATCGGAAGGCCTGAATTAAAATAGGCATTGAGTGGCAATGTAGGATGGGAAAATCACCACGGGATGGTCAGCATGGGGAAGTCAGGAAACATGCGGTGGCAATGTAGGAGAGGTTTCTGCAAAACATCAAGAGGTGGTGCGCTTTGTAAGGGTTTCTAACAGTCCATTCACTAGTAGCAGTGAGACAGTCATCACGGATTGAGGTGAATATGAAGGCCTGAATTAGGTTTGGCAGTGAATGGCTATGTAGGATGGAGAAAAGCACCACGGGATGGTCAGCATGGGCAGGTCAGGAAACATGCGGTGGCAATGTAGGAGAGGTTTCTGCAAAACATCAAGAGGTGGTGCGCTTTGTAAGGGTTTCTAACAGGCCATTCACTAGTAGCAGTGAGACAGTCATCACGGATTGAGGTGAATATGAAGGCCTGAATTAGTTTTGGCAGTGAATGGCTATGTAGGATGGAGAAAAGCACCACGGGATGGTCAGCAAGGGCAGGTCAGGAAACATGCGGTGGCAATGTAGGATAGGTTTCTGAAAAACATCAAGAGGTGGTGCACATTGTAAGGGTTTCTAACAGGCCATTCACTAGTAGGAGTTATAAAAACATCACGGGGTGGTGTGAATCAGAGGGTCTGAATTACGATAGGCAGTGAGTGGCAATGTAGGATGGAGAAAGGCCACGGGACGGTCAGCATGGGGAGGTCAGGAAACATGCGGTAGCAATGTAGGATAGGTTTCTGAAAATCATCGCGGTGTGGTGCGCATTGTAAGGGTTTCTAACAGGCCATTCACCAGTAGGAGTGAGAAAAACATCATGGGGTGGTGTGAATCGGAGGGCCTGAATTTGATTAGGCAGTGAGTGGCAGTGTAGGTTCTAGCAAAGCAAGACGGGGCGGTGAGCATGCGGAGGTCAGGAAACATGAATGGCAATGTAGGATAGGTTTCTTCAAAACATCGCGTGGTGGTGCGGATTGTAAGAGTTTCTAACAGGCCATTCACTAATAGGAGTGAGAAAAACATCACGGGGTGGTGTGAATCAGAGGACCTGAATTAGGATAGGCAGTGTGTGGCAATATAGGATGGAGAAAATCACCACGGGGTAGTCAGAATCGGGAGGTCAGGAAACATGCCGTGGCAATGTAGGATAGGTTTCTGAAAAACATCTCTGGGTGGTGCGCATTGTAAGGGTTTCTAACAGGCCATTCACTAGTAGGAGTGAGAAAAACATCACGGGGTGGTGTGAATCGGAGGACATGAATTAGAATAGGCAGTGTGTGGCCATGTAGGATGGAGAAAAGCACCACGGGATGGTCAGCTTGGGGAGGTCAGGAAACATGCGGTGGCAATGTAGGATATGTTTCAGAAAAACATCGCGGGGTGGTGCGCATTGTAAGGGTTTCTAACAGGCCATTCACTAGTAGGAGTGAGAAAAACATATCGGGATGGTGTGAATTGGGGGCCTGTATTAAGATAGGCAGTGAGTGGCAATGTAGGATGGAGAAAAGTACTACGGGGTGGCCAGCATGGGGTGGTCAGGAAACATGCCGTGGCATTGTATGATAGGTTTCTGAAAAACATTGAGGGGTGGTGCGCATTGTAAGGGTTTCTAACAGGCCATTCACTATTAGGAGTGAGAAAAACATCATGGGGTGGTGTGAAATGGAGGGCCTGAATTAGATATGGCAGTGAGTGGCAATGTAGGATCTAGCAAAGCAAGATGGGGCGGTGAGCATGCGGAGGTCAGGAAACATGAAGTGGCAATGTTGGATGGGTTTCTGAAAAACATGGTGGGGTCGTGCACATTGTATGGGTTTCTAACAGGCCATTCACTAGTAGGAGTGAGAAAAACAGAATGGGGTGGTGTGAATCTGAGGACCTGAATTACGATAGGCAGTGAGTGGCAATGTACGATGGAGAAAAGCACCACGGGGTGGTCAGCATTGGGAGGTCAGGAAACATCCGTTGGCCATGTAGGATATATTTCTGAAAAACATCTCAGTGTGGTGAGCATTGTTAGGGTTTCTAAGAGGCCATTCTCTAGTAGGAGTGAGAAAAACATCACGAGGTGGTGTGAATCCGAGGGCCTGATATAGGATAGGAGTGAGTGGCAATGTAGGATGGAGAAAAGCACCACGGGGTGGTCAGCATGGTGAGTTCAGGAAACATGCGGTGGTAAAGTAGGATACGTTTCTGAAAAACATCGCGGGGTGGTGCGCATTGTAAGAGTTTCTAACACGCCATTCACTATTAGGAGTGAGAAAAACATCATGGGGTCGTGTGAATTGGACGGCCTGAATTAGATATCGCAGTGAGTGGCAATGTAGGATCTAGCAAAGAAAGACGGGGCGGTGAGCATGCGGAGGTCAGGAAACATGAAGTGGCAATGTTGGATAGGTTTCTGAAAAACATGTTGGGGTGGTGCACATTGTAAGGTTTTCTAACAGGCCATTCAAAAGTAGGAGTGAGAAAAACAGAATGGGGTGGTGGGAATCGCAGAGCCTCAATTAGATTAGGCAGTGAGTGGCAATGTAGGATCGAGCAAATCAAAACGTGGCAGTGATCATGGGGAGGTCAGGATACATGAAGTGGCAATGTAGGATAGGTTTCTGGAAAACGTGGCAGGGTGGTGCGCATTGCAAGGGTTTCCAACAGGCCATTCACTAGTAGGAGTGAGAAAAACAGAACGGGGAGGTGTGAATCGGAGGACCTGAATTAGCATAGGCAGTGAGTAGCAATGTAGGATGGAGAAAATCAGCACAGGGTGGTCAGCATGGGGAGGTCAGGAAATATCCCGTGGCCATGTACGATAGGATTCTGAAAAACATCTCTGGGTTGTGCGCATTGTAAGGGTTTCTAACAGGCCATTCACTAGTAGGAGTGAGAAAAACATCATGGGGTGGTGTGAATAGGAGGGCCTGAATTAGATTAGGCAGTGTGTGGTAATGTAGGATGGAGAAAAGCAAGAAGCCATGGTGAGCATGGGGAGGTCAGGAAACATGCAGTGACAATGTAGGATAGGGTTCTGAAAAACATCGAGGGGTGGTGTGCATTGTAAGGGTTTCTAACAGGCCATTCACAAGTAAGAGTGAGAAAAACATCACAGGGGGGTGTGAGTCAGAGGGCCTAAGTTAGAATAGCCAGTGAGTGGCAATGTAGGATGGAGTAAAGCACCAAGGGTGGTCGGCACTGGGAGGTCAGCAAATATGCGGTGGCAATGTAGCATAGGTTTGTGAAAAACATAGCGGGGTGGTGCACATTGTAAGGGTTTCTAACAGGCCATTCAGTAGTAGGAGTGAGAAAAACATCACGGGGTGGTGTGAATCGGAAGGCCTGAATTAAAATAGGCATTGAGTGGCAATGTAGGATGGGAAAAGCACCACGGGATGGTCAGCATGGGGAAGTCAGGAAACATGCGGTGGCAATGTAGGAGAGGTTTCTGCAAAACATCAAGAGGTGGTGCGCTTTGTAAGGGTTTCTAACAGTCCATTCACTAGTAGCAGTGAGACAGTCATCACGGATTGAGGTGAATATGAAGGCCTGAATTAGGTTTGGCAGTGAATGGCTATGTAGGATGGAGAAAAGCACCACGGGATGGTCAGCATGGGCAGGTCAGGAAACATGCGGTGGCAATGTAGGAGAGGTTTCTGCAAAACATCAAGAGGTGGTGCGCTTTGTAAGGGTTTCTAACAGGCCATTCACTAGTAGCAGTGAGACAGTCATCACGGATTGAGGTGAATATGAAGGCCTGAATTAGTTTTGGCAGTGAATGGCTATGTAGGATGGAGAAAAGCACCACGGGATGGTCAGCAAGGGCAGGTCAGGAAACATGCGGTGGCAATGTAGGATAGGTTTCTGAAAAACATCAAGAGGTGGTGCACATTGTAAGGGTTTCTAACAGGCCATTCACTAGTAGGAGTTATAAAAACATCACGGGGTGGTGTGAATCAGAGGGTCTGAATTACGATAGGCAGTGAGTGGCAATGTAGGATGGAGAAAGGCCACGGGACGGTCAGCATGGGGAGGTCAGGAAACATGCGGTAGCAATGTAGGATAGGTTTCTGAAAATCATCGCGGTGTGGTGCGCATTGTAAGGGTTTCTAACAGGCCATTCACCAGTAGGAGTGAGAAAAACATCATGGGGTGGTGTGAATCGGAGGGCCTGAATTTGATTAGGCAGTGAGTGGCAGTGTAGGTTCTAGCAAAGCAAGACGGGGCGGTGAGCATGCGGAGGTCAGGAAACATGAATGGCAATGTAGGATAGGTTTCTTCAAAACATCGCGTGGTGGTGCGGATTGTAAGAGTTTCTAACAGGCCATTCACTAATAGGAGTGAGAAAAACATCACGGGGTGGTGTGAATCAGAGGACCTGAATTAGGATAGGCAGTGTGTGGCAATATAGGATGGAGAAAATCACCACGGAGTAGTCAGAATCGGGAGGTCAGGAAACATGCCGTGGCAATGTAGGTTAGGTTTCTGAAAAACATTGCCGGGTGGTGCGCATTGTATGGTTTTCTAACAGGCC
Source organism: Cavia porcellus (assembly GCF_034190915.1). Taxonomy (NCBI): domain Eukaryota; kingdom Metazoa; phylum Chordata; class Mammalia; order Rodentia; family Caviidae; genus Cavia; species Cavia porcellus. The sequence continues at coordinate 1,042,229 of NW_026947534.1, forward strand.
ATTCACAAGTAGGAGTGAGAAAAACATCACAGGGGGGTTTGAATCAGAGGGCCTGAATTAGCATAGGCATTGAGTGGCAATGTAGGATGGAGAAAGGCATCACACCGTAGTTAGCAAGGCGAGGTAAGGAAACATGCGGTGCCAATGTAGGATAGGTTTCTGAAAAACATTGCGGGTTGGTGCACATTGTAAGGGGTTCTAACAGGCCATTCACTAGTAGTAGTGAGAAAAACATCATGGGGTGGTGTGAATCGGAGGGCCTAAATTTGATTAGGCAGTGAGTGGCAGTGTAGGATCTAGCAAAGCAAGACGGCGCGGTGAGCAGGTGGAGGTCAGGAAACATGCACTGGCAATGTTGGATAGGTTTCTGAAAAACATCTCTGGGTGGTGCGCATTGTAAGGGTTTCTAACAGGCCATTCACTAGTAGGAGTGAGAAAAACATCACGGGGTGGTGTGAATCGGAGGACATGAATTAGAATAGGCAGTGTGTTGCCATGTAGGATGGAGAAAAGCACCACGGGATGGTCAGCTTGGGGAGGTCAGGAAACATGCGGTGGCAATGTAGGATATGTTTCAGAAAAACATCGCGGGGTGGTGCGCATTGTAAGGGTTTCTAACAGGCCATTCACTAGTAGGAGTGAGAAAAACATATCGGGATGGTGTGAATTGGGGGCCTGTATTAAGATAGGCAGTGAGTGGCAATGTAGGATGGAGAAAAGTACTACGGGGTGGCCAGCATGGGGTGGTCAGGAAACATGCCGTGGCATTGTATGATAGGTTTCTGAAAAACATTGAGGGGTGGTGCGCATTGTAAGGGTTTCTAACAGGCCATTCACTATTAGGAGTGAGAAAAACATCATGGGGTGGTGTGAAATGGAGGGCCTGAATTAGATATGGCAGTGAGTGGCAATGTAGGATCTAGCAAAGCAAGATGGGGCGGTGAGCATGCGGAGGTCAGGAAACATGAAGTGGCAATGTTGGATGGGTTTCTGAAAAACATGGTGGGGTCGTGCACATTGTATGGGTTTCTAACAGGCCATTCACTAGTAGGAGTGAGAAAAACAGAATGGGGTGGTGTGAATCTGAGGACCTGAATTACGATAGGCAGTGAGTGGCAATGTACGATGGAGAAAAGCACCACGGGGTGGTCAGCATTGGGAGGTCAGGAAACATCCGTTGGCCATGTAGGATATATTTCTGAAAAACATCTCAGTGTGGTGAGCATTGTTAGGGTTTCTAAGAGGCCATTCTCTAGTAGGAGTGAGAAAAACATCACGAGGTGGTGTGAATCCGAGGGCCTGATATAGGATAGGAGTGAGTGGCAATGTAGGATGGAGAAAAGCACCACGGGGTGGTCAGCATGGTGAGTTCAGGAAACATGCGGTGGTAAAGTAGGATACGTTTCTGAAAAACATCGCGGGGTGGTGCGCATTGTAAGAGTTTCTAACACGCCATTCACTATTAGGAGTGAGAAAAACATCATGGGGTCGTGTGAATTGGACGGCCTGAATTAGATATCGCAGTGAGTGGCAATGTAGGATCTAGCAAAGAAAGACGGGGCGGTGAGCATGCGGAGGTCAGGAAACATGAAGTGGCAATGTTGGATAGGTTTCTGAAAAACATGTTGGGGTGGTGCACATTGTAAGGTTTTCTAACAGGCCATTCAAAAGTAGGAGTGAGAAAAACAGAATGGGGTGGTGGGAATCGCAGAGCCTCAATTAGATTAGGCAGTGAGTGGCAATGTAGGATCGAGCAAATCAAAACGTGGCAGTGATCATGGGGAGGTCAGGATACATGAAGTGGCAATGTAGGATAGGTTTCTGGAAAACGTGGCAGGGTGGTGCGCATTGCAAGGGTTTCCAACAGGCCATTCACTAGTAGGAGTGAGAAAAACAGAACGGGGAGGTGTGAATCGGAGGACCTGAATTAGCATAGGCAGTGAGTAGCAATGTAGGATGGAGAAAATCAGCACAGGGTGGTCAGCATGGGGAGGTCAGGAAATATCCCGTGGCCATGTACGATAGGATTCTGAAAAACATCTCTGGGTTGTGCGCATTGTAAGGGTTTCTAACAGGCCATTCACTAGTAGGAGTGAGAAAAACATCATGGGGTGGTGTGAATAGGAGGGCCTGAATTAGATTAGGCAGTGTGTGGTAATGTAGGATGGAGAAAAGCAAGAAGCCATGGTGAGCATGGGGAGGTCAGGAAACATGCAGTGACAATGTAGGATAGGGTTCTGAAAAACATCGAGGGGTGGTGTGCATTGTAAGGGTTTCTAACAGGCCATTCACAAGTAAGAGTGAGAAAAACATCACAGGGGGGTGTGAGTCAGAGGGCCTAAGTTAGAATAGCCAGTGAGTGGCAATGTAGGATGGAGTAAAGCACCAAGGGTGGTCGGCACTGGGAGGTCAGCAAATATGCGGTGGCAATGTAGCATAGGTTTGTGAAAAACATAGCGGGGTGGTGCACATTGTAAGGGTTTCTAACAGGCCATTCAGTAGTAGGAGTGAGAAAAACATCACGGGGTGGTGTGAATCGGAAGGCCTGAATTAAAATAGGCATTGAGTGGCAATGTAGGATGGGAAAAGCACCACGGGATGGTCAGCATGGGGAAGTCAGGAAACATGCGGTGGCAATGTAGGAGAGGTTTCTGCAAAACATCAAGAGGTGGTGCGCTTTGTAAGGGTTTCTAACAGTCCATTCACTAGTAGCAGTGAGACAGTCATCACGGATTGAGGTGAATATGAAGGCCTGAATTAGGTTTGGCAGTGAATGGCTATGTAGGATGGAGAAAAGCACCACGGGATGGTCAGCATGGGCAGGTCAGGAAACATGCGGTGGCAATGTAGGAGAGGTTTCTGCAAAACATCAAGAGGTGGTGCGCTTTGTAAGGGTTTCTAACAGGCCATTCACTAGTAGCAGTGAGACAGTCATCACGGATTGAGGTGAATATGAAGGCCTGAATTAGTTTTGGCAGTGAATGGCTATGTAGGATGGAGAAAAGCACCACGGGATGGTCAGCAAGGGCAGGTCAGGAAACATGCGGTGGCAATGTAGGATAGGTTTCTGAAAAACATCAAGAGGTGGTGCACATTGTAAGGGTTTCTAACAGGCCATTCACTAGTAGGAGTTATAAAAACATCACGGGGTGGTGTGAATCAGAGGGTCTGAATTACGATAGGCAGTGAGTGGCAATGTAGGATGGAGAAAGGCCACGGGACGGTCAGCATGGGGAGGTCAGGAAACATGCGGTAGCAATGTAGGATAGGTTTCTGAAAATCATCGCGGTGTGGTGCGCATTGTAAGGGTTTCTAACAGGCCATTCACCAGTAGGAGTGAGAAAAACATCATGGGGTGGTGTGAATCGGAGGGCCTGAATTTGATTAGGCAGTGAGTGGCAGTGTAGGTTCTAGCAAAGCAAGACGGGGCGGTGAGCATGCGGAGGTCAGGAAACATGAATGGCAATGTAGGATAGGTTTCTTCAAAACATCGCGTGGTGGTGCGGATTGTAAGAGTTTCTAACAGGCCATTCACTAATAGGAGTGAGAAAAACATCACGGGGTGGTGTGAATCAGAGGACCTGAATTAGGATAGGCAGTGTGTGGCAATATAGGATGGAGAAAATCACCACGGAGTAGTCAGAATCGGGAGGTCAGGAAACATGCCGTGGCAATGTAGGTTAGGTTTCTGAAAAACATTGCCGGGTGGTGCGCATTGTATGGTTTTCTAACAGGCCATTCACAAGTAGGAGTGAGAAAAACATCACAGGGGGGTTTGAATCAGAGGGCCTGAATTAGCATAGGCATTGAGTGGCAATGTAGGATGGAGAAAGGCATCACACCGTAGTTAGCAAGGCGAGGTAAGGAAACATGCGGTGCCAATGTAGGATAGGTTTCTGAAAAACATTGCGGGTTGGTGCACATTGTAAGGGGTTCTAACAGGCCATTCACTAGTAGTAGTGAGAAAAACATCATGGGGTGGTGTGAATCGGAGGGCCTAAATTTGATTAGGCAGTGAGTGGCAGTGTAGGATCTAGCAAAGCAAGACGGCGCGGTGAGCAGGTGGAGGTCAGGAAACATGCACTGGCAATGTTGGATAGGTTTCTGAAAAACATCTCTGGGTGGTGCGCATTGTAAGGGTTTCTAACAGGCCATTCACTAGTAGGAGTGAGAAAAACATCACGGGGTGGTGTGAATCGGAGGACATGAATTAGAATAGGCAGTGTGTTGCCATGTAGGATGGAGAAAAGCACCACGGGATGGTCAGCTTGGGGAGGTCAGGAAACATGCGGTGGCAATGTAGGATATGTTTCAGAAAAACATCGCGGGGTGGTGCGCATTGTAAGGGTTTCTAACAGGCCATTCACTAGTAGGAGTGAGAAAAACATATCGGGATGGTGTGAATTGGGGGCCTGTATTAAGATAGGCAGTGAGTGGCAATGTAGGATGGAGAAAAGTACTACGGGGTGGCCAGCATGGGGTGGTCAGGAAACATGCCGTGGCATTGTATGATAGGTTTCTGAAAAACATTGAGGGGTGGTGCGCATTGTAAGGGTTTCTAACAGGCCATTCACTATTAGGAGTGAGAAAAACATCATGGGGTGGTGTGAAATGGAGGGCCTGAATTAGATATGGCAGTGAGTGGCAATGTAGGATCTAGCAAAGCAAGATGGGGCGGTGAGCATGCGGAGGTCAGGAAACATGAAGTGGCAATGTTGGATGGGTTTCTGAAAAACATGGTGGGGTGGTGCACATTGTATGGGTTTCTAACAGGCCATTCACTAGTAGGAGTGAGAAAAACAGAATGGGGTGGTGTGAATCTGAGGACCTGAATTACGATAGGCAGTGAGTGGCAATGTACGATGGAGAAAAGCACCACGGGGTGGTCAGCATTGGGAGGTCAGGAAACATCCGTTGGCCATGTAGGATATATTTCTGAAAAACATCTCAGTGTGGTGAGCATTGTTAGGGTTTCTAAGAGGCCATTCTCTAGTAGGAGTGAGAAAAACATCACGAGGTGGTGTGAATCCGAGGGCCTGATATAGGATAGGAGTGAGTGGCAATGTAGGATGGAGAAAAGCACCACGGGGTGGTCAGCATGGTGAGTTCAGGAAACATGCGGTGGTAAAGTAGGATACGTTTCTGAAAAACATCGCGGGGTGGTGCGCATTGTAAGAGTTTCTAACACGCCATTCACTATTAGGAGTGAGAAAAACATCATGGGGTCGTGTGAATTGGACGGCCTGAATTAGATATCGCAGTGAGTGGCAATGTAGGATCTAGCAAAGAAAGACGGGGCGGTGAGCATGCGGAGGTCAGGAAACATGAAGTGGCAATGTTGGATAGGTTTCTGAAAAACATGTTGGGGTGGTGCACATTGTAAGGTTTTCTAACAGGCCATTCAAAAGTAGGAGTGAGAAAAACAGAATGGGGTGGTGGGAATCGCAGAGCCTCAATTAGATTAGGCAGTGAGTGGCAATGTAGGATCGAGCAAATCAAAACGTGGCAGTGATCATGGGGAGGTCAGGATACATGAAGTGGCAATGTAGGATAGGTTTCTGGAAAACGTGGCAGGGTGGTGCGCATTGCAAGGGTTTCCAACAGGCCATTCACTAGTAGGAGTGAGAAAAACAGAACGGGGAGGTGTGAATCGGAGGACCTGAATTAGCATAGGCAGTGAGTAGCAATGTAGGATGGAGAAAATCAGCACAGGGTGGTCAGCATGGGGAGGTCAGGAAATATCCCGTGGCCATGTACGATAGGATTCTGAAAAACATCTCTGGGTTGTGCGCATTGTAAGGGTTTCTAACAGGCCATTCACTAGTAGGAGTGAGAAAAACATCATGGGGTGGTGTGAATAGGAGGGCCTGAATTAGATTAGGCAGTGTGTGGTAATGTAGGATGGAGAAAAGCAAGAAGCCATGGTGAGCATGGGGAGGTCAGGAAACATGCAGTGACAATGTAGGATAGGGTTCTGAAAAACATCGAGGGGTGGTGTGCATTGTAAGGGTTTCTAACAGGCCATTCACAAGTAAGAGTGAGAAAAACATCACAGGGGGGTGTGAGTCAGAGGGCCTAAGTTAGAATAGCCAGTGAGTGGCAATGTAGGATGGAGTAAAGCACCAAGGGTGGTCGGCACTGGGAGGTCAGCAAATATGCGGTGGCAATGTAGCATAGGTTTGTGAAAAACATAGCGGGGTGGTGCACATTGTAAGGGTTTCTAACAGGCCATTCAGTAGTAGGAGTGAGAAAAACATCACGGGGTGGTGTGAATCGGAAGGCCTGAATTAAAATAGGCATTGAGTGGCAATGTAGGATGGGAAAAGCACCACGGGATGGTCAGCATGGGGAAGTCAGGAAACATGCGGTGGCAATGTAGGAGAGGTTTCTGCAAAACATCAAGAGGTGGTGCGCTTTGTAAGGGTTTCTAACAGTCCATTCACTAGTAGCAGTGAGACAGTCATCACGGATTGAGGTGAATATGAAGGCCTGAATTAGGTTTGGCAGTGAATGGCTATGTAGGATGGAGAAAAGCACCACGGGATGGTCAGCATGGGCAGGTCAGGAAACATGCGGTGGCAATGTAGGAGAGGTTTCTGCAAAACATCAAGAGGTGGTGCGCTTTGTAAGGGTTTCTAACAGGCCATTCACTAGTAGCAGTGAGACAGTCATCACGGATTGAGGTGAATATGAAGGCCTGAATTAGTTTTGGCAGTGAATGGCTATGTAGGATGGAGAAAAGCACCACGGGATGGTCAGCAAGGGCAGTTCAGGAAACATGCGGTGGCAATGTAGGATAGGTTTCTGAAAAACATCAAGAGGTGGTGCACATTGTAAGGGTTTCTAACAGGCCATTCACTAGTAGGAGTTATAAAAACATCACGGGGTGGTGTGAATCAGAGGGTCTGAATTACGATAGGCAGTGAGTGGCAATGTAGGATGGAGAAAGGCCACGGGACGGTCAGCATGGGGAGGTCAGGAAACATGCGGTAGCAATGTAGGATAGGTTTCTGAAAATCATCGCGGTGTGGTGCGCATTGTAAGGGTTTCTAACAGGCCATTCACCAGTAGGAGTGAGAAAAACATCATGGGATGGTGTGAATCGGAGGGCCTGAATTTGATTAGGCAGTGAGTGGCAGTGTAGGTTCTAGCAAAGCAAGACGGGGCGGTGAGCATGCGGAGGTCAGGAAACATGAATGGCAATGTAGGATAGGTTTCTTCAAAACATCGCGTGGTGGTGCGGATTGTAAGAGTTTCTAACAGGCCATTCACTAATAGGAGTGAGAAAAACATCACGGGGTGGTGTGAATCAGAGGACCTGAATTAGGATAGGCAGTGTGTGGCAATATAGGATGGAGAAAATCACCACGGAGTAGTCAGAATCGGGAGGTCAGGAAACATGCCGTGGCAATGTAGGTTAGGTTTCTGAAAAACATTGCCGGGTGGTGCGCATTGTATGGTTTTCTAACAGGCCATTCACAAGTAGGAGTGAGAAAAACATCACAGGGGGGTTTGAATCAGAGGGCCTGAATTAGCATAGGCATTGAGTGGCAATGTAGGATGGAGAAAGGCATCACACCGTAGTTAGCAAGGCGAGGTAAGGAAACATGCGGTGCCAATGTAGGATAGGTTTCTGAAAAACATTGCGGGTTGGTGCACATTGTAAGGGGTTCTAACAGGCCATTCACTAGTAGTAGTGAGAAAAACATCATGGGGTGGTGTGAATCGGAGGGCCTAAATTTGATTAGGCAGTGAGTGGCAGTGTAGGATCTAGCAAAGCAAGACGGCGCGGTGAGCAGGTGGAGGTCAGGAAACATGCACTGGCAATGTTGGATAGGTTTCTGAAAAACATCTCTGGGTGGTGCGCATTGTAAGGGTTTCTAACAGGCCATTCACTAGTAGGAGTGAGAAAAACATCACGGGGTGGTGTGAATCGGAGGACATGAATTAGAATAGGCAGTGTGTTGCCATGTAGGATGGAGAAAAGCACCACGGGATGGTCAGCTTGGGGAGGTCAGGAAACATGCGGTGGCAATGTAGGATATGTTTCAGAAAAACATCGCGGGGTGGTGCGCATTGTAAGGGTTTCTAACAGGCCATTCACTAGTAGGAGTGAGAAAAACATATCGGGATGGTGTGAATTGGGGGCCTGTATTAAGATAGGCAGTGAGTGGCAATGTAGGATGGAGAAAAGTACTACGGGGTGGCCAGCATGGGGTGGTCAGGAAACATGCCGTGGCATTGTATGATAGGTTTCTGAAAAACATTGAGGGGTGGTGCGCATTGTAAGGGTTTCTAACAGGCCATTCACTATTAGGAGTGAGAAAAACATCATGGGGTGGTGTGAAATGGAGGGCCTGAATTAGATATGGCAGTGAGTGGCAATGTAGGATCTAGCAAAGCAAGATGGGGCGGTGAGCATGCGGAGGTCAGGAAACATGAAGTGGCAATGTTGGATGGGTTTCTGAAAAACATGGTGGGGTGGTGCACATTGTATGGGTTTCTAACAGGCCATTCACTAGTAGGAGTGAGAAAAACAGAATGGGGTGGTGTGAATCTGAGGACCTGAATTACGATAGGCAGTGAGTGGCAATGTACGATGGAGAAAAGCACCACGGGGTGGTCAGCATTGGGAGGTCAGGAAACATCCGTTGGCCATGTAGGATATATTTCTGAAAAACATCTCAGTGTGGTGAGCATTGTTAGGGTTTCTAAGAGGCCATTCTCTAGTAGGAGTGAGAAAAACATCACGAGGTGGTGTGAATCCGAGGGCCTGATATAGGATAGGAGTGAGTGGCAATGTAGGATGGAGAAAAGCACCACGGGGTGGTCAGCATGGTGAGTTCAGGAAACATGCGGTGGTAAAGTAGGATACGTTTCTGAAAAACATCGCGGGGTGGTGCGCATTGTAAGAGTTTCTAACACGCCATTCACTATTAGGAGTGAGAAAAACATCATGGGGTCGTGTGAATTGGACGGCCTGAATTAGATATCGCAGTGAGTGGCAATGTAGGATCTAGCAAAGAAAGACGGGGCGGTGAGCATGCGGAGGTCAGGAAACATGAAGTGGCAATGTTGGATAGGTTTCTGAAAAACATGTTGGGGTGGTGCACATTGTAAGGTTTTCTAACAGGCCATTCAAAAGTAGGAGTGAGAAAAACAGAATGGGGTGGTGGGAATCGCAGAGCCTCAATTAGATTAGGCAGTGAGTGGCAATGTAGGATCGAGCAAATCAAAACGTGGCAGTGATCATGGGGAGGTCAGGATACATGAAGTGGCAATGTAGGATAGGTTTCTGGAAAACGTGGCAGGGTGGTGCGCATTGCAAGGGTTTCCAACAGGCCATTCACTAGTAGGAGTGAGAAAAACAGAACGGGGAGGTGTGAATCGGAGGACCTGAATTAGCATAGGCAGTGAGTAGCAATGTAGGATGGAGAAAATCAGCACAGGGTGGTCAGCATGGGGAGGTCAGGAAATATCCCGTGGCCATGTACGATAGGATTCTGAAAAACATCTCTGGGTTGTGCGCATTGTAAGGGTTTCTAACAGGCCATTCACTAGTAGGAGTGAGAAAAACATCATGGGGTGGTGTGAATAGGAGGGCCTGAATTAGATTAGGCAGTGTGTGGTAATGTAGGATGGAGAAAAGCAAGAAGCCATGGTGAGCATGGGGAGGTCAGGAAACATGCAGTGACAATGTAGGATAGGGTTCTGAAAAACATCGAGGGGTGGTGTGCATTGTAAGGGTTTCTAACAGGCCATTCACAAGTAAGAGTGAGAAAAACATCACAGGGGGGTGTGAGTCAGAGGGCCTAAGTTAGAATAGCCAGTGAGTGGCAATGTAGGATGGAGTAAAGCACCAAGGGTGGTCGGCACTGGGAGGTCAGCAAATATGCGGTGGCAATGTAGCATAGGTTTGTGAAAAACATAGCGGGGTGGTGCACATTGTAAGGGTTTCTAACAGGCCATTCAGTAGTAGGAGTGAGAAAAACATCACGGGGTGGTGTGAATCGGAAGGCCTGAATTAAAATAGGCATTGAGTGGCAATGTAGGATGGGAAAAGCACCACGGGATGGTCAGCATGGGGAAGTCAGGAAACATGCGGTGGCAATGTAGGAGAGGTTTCTGCAAAACATCAAGAGGTGGTGCGCTTTGTAAGGGTTTCTAACAGTCCATTCACTAGTAGCAGTGAGACAGTCATCACGGATTGAGGTGAATATGAAGGCCTGAATTAGGTTTGGCAGTGAATGGCTATGTAGGATGGAGAAAAGCACCACGGGATGGTCAGCATGGGCAGGTCAGGAAACATGCGGTGGCAATGTAGGAGAGGTTTCTGCAAAACATCAAGAGGTGGTGCGCTTTGTAAGGGTTTCTAACAGGCCATTCACTAGTAGCAGTGAGACAGTCATCACGGATTGAGGTGAATATGAAGGCCTGAATTAGTTTTGGCAGTGAATGGCTATGTAGGATGGAGAAAAGCACCACGGGATGGTCAGCAAGGGCAGTTCAGGAAACATGCGGTGGCAATGTAGGATAGGTTTCTGAAAAACATCAAGAGGTGGTGCACATTGTAAGGGTTTCTAACAGGCCATTCACTAGTAGGAGTTATAAAAACATCACGGGGTGGTGTGAATCAGAGGGTCTGAATTACGATAGGCAGTGAGTGGCAATGTAGGATGGAGAAAGGCCACGGGACGGTCAGCATGGGGAGGTCAGGAAACATGCGGTAGCAATGTAGGATAGGTTTCTGAAAATCATCGCGGTGTGGTGCGCATTGTAAGGGTTTCTAACAGGCCATTCACCAGTAGGAGTGAGAAAAACATCATGGGATGGTGTGAATCGGAGGGCCTGAATTTGATTAGGCAGTGAGTGGCAGTGTAGGTTCTAGCAAAGCAAGACGGGGCGGTGAGCATGCGGAGGTCAGGAAACATGAATGGCAATGTAGGATAGGTTTCTTCAAAACATCGCGTGGTGGTGCGGATTGTAAGAGTTTCTAACAGGCCATTCACTAATAGGAGTGAGAAAAACATCACGGGGTGGTGTGAATCAGAGGACCTGAATTAGGATAGGCAGTGTGTGGCAATATAGGATGGAGAAAATCACCACGGGGTAGTCAGAATCGGGAGGTCAGGAAACATGCCGTGGCAATGTAGGATAGGTTTCTGAAAAACATCTCTGGGTGGTGCGCATTGTAAGGGTTTCTAACAGGCCATTCACTATTAGGAGTGAGAAAAACATCATGGGGTGGTGTGAAATGGAGGGCCTGAATTAGATATGGCAGTGAGTGGCAATGTAGGATCTAGCAAAGCAAGATGGGGCGGTGAGCATGCGGAGGTCAGGAAACATGAAGTGGCAATGTTGGATGGGTTTCTGAAAAACATGGTGGGGTGGTGCACATTGTATGGGTTTCTAACAGGCCATTCACTAGTAGGAGTGAGAAAAACAGAATGGGGTGGTGTGAATCTGAGGACCTGAATTACGATAGGCAGTGAGTGGCAATGTACGATGGAGAAAAGCACCACGGGGTGGTCAGCATTGGGAGGTCAGGAAACATCCGTTGGCCATGTAGGATATATTTCTGAAAAACATCTCAGTGTGGTGAGCATTGTTAGGGTTTCTAAGAGGCCATTCTCTAGTAGGAGTGAGAAAAACATCACGAGGTGGTGTGAATCCGAGGGCCTGATATAGGATAGGAGTGAGTGGCAATGTAGGATGGAGAAAAGCACCACGGGGTGGTCAGCATGGTGAGTTCAGGAAACATGCGGTGGTAAAGTAGGATACGTTTCTGAAAAACATCGCGGGGTGGTGCGCATTGTAAGAGTTTCTAACACGCCATTCACTATTAGGAGTGAGAAAAACATCATGGGGTCGTGTGAATTGGACGGCCTGAATTAGATATCGCAGTGAGTGGCAATGTAGGATCTAGCAAAGAAAGACGGGGCGGTGAGCATGCGGAGGTCAGGAAACATGAAGTGGCAATGTTGGATAGGTTTCTGAAAAACATGTTGGGGTGGTGCACATTGTAAGGTTTTCTAACAGGCCATTCAAAAGTAGGAGTGAGAAAAACAGAATGGGGTGGTGGGAATCGCAGAGCCTCAATTAGATTAGGCAGTGAGTGGCAATGTAGGATCGAGCAAATCAAAACGTGGCAGTGATCATGGGGAGGTCAGGATACATGAAGTGGCAATGTAGGATAGGTTTCTGGAAAACGTGGCAGGGTGGTGCGCATTGCAAGGGTTTCCAACAGGCCATTCACTAGTAGGAGTGAGAAAAACAGAACGGGGAGGTGTGAATCGGAGGACCTGAATTAGCATAGGCAGTGAGTAGCAATGTAGGATGGAGAAAATCAGCACAGGGTGGTCAGCATGGGGAGGTCAGGAAATATCCCGTGGCCATGTACGATAGGATTCTGAAAAACATCTCTGGGTTGTGCGCATTGTAAGGGTTTCTAACAGGCCATTCACTAGTAGGAGTGAGAAAAACATCATGGGGTGGTGTGAATAGGAGGGCCTGAATTAGATTAGGCAGTGTGTGGTAATGTAGGATGGAGAAAAGCAAGAAGCCATGGTGAGCATGGGGAGGTCAGGAAACATGCAGTGACAATGTAGGATAGGGTTCTGAAAAACATCGAGGGGTGGTGTGCATTGTAAGGGTTTCTAACAGGCCATTCACAAGTAAGAGTGAGAAAAACATCACAGGGGGGTGTGAGTCAGAGGGCCTAAGTTAGAATAGCCAGTGAGTGGCAATGTAGGATGGAGTAAAGCACCAAGGGTGGTCGGCACTGGGAGGTCAGCAAATATGCGGTGGCAATGTAGCATAGGTTTGTGAAAAACATAGCGGGGTGGTGCACATTGTAAGGGTTTCTAACAGGCCATTCAGTAGTAGGAGTGAGAAAAACATCACGGGGTGGTGTGAATCGGAAGGCCTGAATTAAAATAGGCATTGAGTGGCAATGTAGGATGGGAAAAGCACCACGGGATGGTCAGCATGGGGAAGTCAGGAAACATGCGGTGGCAATGTAGGAGAGGTTTCTGCAAAACATCAAGAGGTGGTGCGCTTTGTAAGGGTTTCTAACAGTCCATTCACTAGTAGCAGTGAGACAGTCATCACGGATTGAGGTGAATATGAAGGCCTGAATTAGGTTTGGCAGTGAATGGCTATGTAGGATGGAGAAAAGCACCACGGGATGGTCAGCATGGGCAGGTCAGGAAACATGCGGTGGCAATGTAGGAGAGGTTTCTGCAAAACATCAAGAGGTGGTGCGCTTTGTAAGGGTTTCTAACAGGCCATTCACTAGTAGCAGTGAGACAGTCATCACGGATTGAGGTGAATATGAAGGCCTGAATTAGTTTTGGCAGTGAATGGCTATGTAGGATGGAGAAAAGCACCACGGGATGGTCAGCAAGGGCAGGTCAGGAAACATGCGGTGGCAATGTAGGATAGGTTTCTGAAAAACATCAAGAGGTGGTGCACATTGTAAGGGTTTCTAACAGGCCATTCACTAGTAGGAGTTATAAAAACATCACGGGGTGGTGTGAATCAGAGGGTCTGAATTACGATAGGCAGTGAGTGGCAATGTAGGATGGAGAAAGGCCACGGGACGGTCAGCATGGGGAGGTCAGGAAACATGCGGTAGCAATGTAGGATAGGTTTCTGAAAATCATCGCGGTGTGGTGCGCATTGTAAGGGTTTCTAACAGGCCATTCACCAGTAGGAGTGAGAAAAACATCATGGGATGGTGTGAATCGGAGGGCCTGAATTTGATTAGGCAGTGAGTGGCAGTGTAGGTTCTAGCAAAGCAAGACGGGGCGGTGAGCATGCGGAGGTCAGGAAACATGAATGGCAATGTAGGATAGGTTTCTTCAAAACATCGCATGGTGGTGCGGATTGTAAGAGTTTCTAACAGGCCATTCACTAATAGGAGTGAGAAAAACATCACGGGGTGGTGTGAATCAGAGGACCTGAATTAGGATAGGCAGTGTGTGGCAATATAGGATGGAGAAAATCACCACGGGGTAGTCAGAATCGGGAGGTCAGGAAACATGCCGTGGCAATGTAGGATAGGTTTCTGAAAAACATCTCTGGGTGGTGCGCATTGTAAGGGTTTCTAACAGGCCATTCACTATTAGGAGTGAGAAAAACATCATGGGGTGGTGTGAAATGGAGGGCCTGAATTAGATATGGCAGTGAGTGGCAATGTAGGATCTAGCAAAGCAAGATGGGGCGGTGAGCATGCGGAGGTCAGGAAACATGAAGTGGCAATGTTGGATGGGTTTCTGAAAAACATGGTGGGGTGGTGCACATTGTATGGGTTTCTAACAGGCCATTCACTAGTAGGAGTGAGAAAAACAGAATGGGGTGGTGTGAATCTGAGGACCTGAATTACGATAGGCAGTGAGTGGCAATGTACGATGGAGAAAAGCACCACGGGGTGGTCAGCATTGGGAGGTCAGGAAACATCCGTTGGCCATGTAGGATATATTTCTGAAAAACATCTCAGTGTGGTGAGCATTGTTAGGGTTTCTAAGAGGCCATTCTCTAGTAGGAGTGAGAAAAACATCACGAGGTGGTGTGAATCCGAGGGCCTGATATAGGATAGGAGTGAGTGGCAATGTAGGATGGAGAAAAGCACCACGGGGTGGTCAGCATGGTGAGTTCAGGAAACATGCGGTGGTAAAGTAGGATACGTTTCTGAAAAACATCGCGGGGTGGTGCGCATTGTAAGAGTTTCTAACACGCCATTCACTATTAGGAGTGAGAAAAACATCATGGGGTCGTGTGAATTGGACGGCCTGAATTAGATATCGCAGTGAGTGGCAATGTAGGATCTAGCAAAGAAAGACGGGGCGGTGAGCATGCGGAGGTCAGGAAACATGAAGTGGCAATGTTGGATAGGTTTCTGAAAAACATGTTGGGGTGGTGCACATTGTAAGGTTTTCTAACAGGCCATTCAAAAGTAGGAGTGAGAAAAACAGAATGGGGTGGTGGGAATCGCAGAGCCTCAATTAGATTAGGCAGTGAGTGGCAATGTAGGATCGAGCAAATCAAAACGTGGCAGTGATCATGGGGAGGTCAGGATACATGAAGTGGCAATGTAGGATAGGTTTCTGGAAAACGTGGCAGGGTGGTGCGCATTGCAAGGGTTTCCAACAGGCCATTCACTAGTAGGAGTGAGAAAAACAGAACGGGGAGGTGTGAATCGGAGGACCTGAATTAGCATAGGCAGTGAGTAGCAATGTAGGATGGAGAAAATCAGCACAGGGTGGTCAGCATGGGGAGGTCAGGAAATATCCCGTGGCCATGTACGATAGGATTCTGAAAAACATCTCTGGGTTGTGCGCATTGTAAGGGTTTCTAACAGGCCATTCACTAGTAGGAGTGAGAAAAACATCATGGGGTGGTGTGAATAGGAGGGCCTGAATTAGATTAGGCAGTGTGTGGTAATGTAGGATGGAGAAAAGCAAGAAGCCATGGTGAGCATGGGGAGGTCAGGAAACATGCAGTGACAATGTAGGATAGGGTTCTGAAAAACATCGAGGGGTGGTGTGCATTGTAAGGGTTTCTAACAGGCCATTCACAAGTAAGAGTGAGAAAAACATCACAGGGGGGTGTGAGTCAGAGGGCCTAAGTTAGAATAGCCAGTGAGTGGCAATGTAGGATGGAGTAAAGCACCAAGGGTGGTCGGCACTGGGAGGTCAGCAAATATGCGGTGGCAATGTAGCATAGGTTTGTGAAAAACATAGCGGGGTGGTGCACATTGTAAGGGTTTCTAACAGGCCATTCAGTAGTAGGAGTGAGAAAAACATCACGGGGTGGTGTGAATCGGAAGGCCTGAATTAAAATAGGCATTGAGTGGCAATGTAGGATGGGAAAAGCACCACGGGATGGTCAGCATGGGGAAGTCAGGAAACATGCGGTGGCAATGTAGGAGAGGTTTCTGCAAAACATCAAGAGGTGGTGCGCTTTGTAAGGGTTTCTAACAGTCCATTCACTAGTAGCAGTGAGACAGTCATCACGGATTGAGGTGAATATGAAGGCCTGAATTAGGTTTGGCAGTGAATGGCTATGTAGGATGGAGAAAAGCACCACGGGATGGTCAGCATGGGCAGGTCAGGAAACATGCGGTGGCAATGTAGGAGAGGTTTCTGCAAAACATCAAGAGGTGGTGCGCTTTGTAAGGGTTTCTAACAGGCCA
This sequence comes from Cavia porcellus, assembly GCF_034190915.1. NCBI lineage: Eukaryota > Metazoa > Chordata > Mammalia > Rodentia > Caviidae > Cavia > Cavia porcellus. Next base: position 1,058,424 of record NW_026947534.1, read on the forward strand.
TTCACTAGTAGCAGTGAGACAGTCATCACGGATTGAGGTGAATATGAAGGCCTGAATTAGTTTTGGCAGTGAATGGCTATGTAGGATGGAGAAAAGCACCACGGGATGGTCAGCAAGGGCAGGTCAGGAAACATGCGGTGGCAATGTAGGATAGGTTTCTGAAAAACATCAAGAGGTGGTGCACATTGTAAGGGTTTCTAACAGGCCATTGACTAGTAGGAGTTATAAAAACATCACGGGGTGGTGTGAATCAGAGGGTCTGAATTACGATAGGCAGTGAGTGGCAATGTAGGATGGAGAAAGGCCACGGGACGGTCAGCATGGGGAGGTCAGGAAACATGCGGTAGCAATGTAGGATAGGTTTCTGAAAATCATCGCGGTGTGGTGCGCATTGTAAGGGTTTCTAACAGGCCATTCACCAGTAGGAGTGAGAAAAACATCATGGGGTGGTGTGAATCGGAGGGCCTGAATTTGATTAGGCAGTGAGTGGCAGTGTAGGTTCTAGCAAAGCAAGACGGGGCGGTGAGCATGCGGAGGTCAGGAAACATGAATGGCAATGTAGGATAGGTTTCTTCAAAACATCGCGTGGTGGTGCGGATTGTAAGAGTTTCTAACAGGCCATTCACTAATAGGAGTGAGAAAAACATCACGGGGTGGTGTGAATCAGAGGACCTGAATTAGGATAGGCAGTGTGTGGCAATATAGGATGGAGAAAATCACCACGGGGTAGTCAGAATCGGGAGGTCAGGAAACATGCCGTGGCAATGTAGGTTAGGTTTCTGAAAAACATTGCCGGGTGGTGCGCATTGTATGGTTTTCTAACAGGCCATTCACAAGTAGGAGTGAGAAAAAGATCACAGGGGGGTTTGAATCAGAGGGCCTGAATTAGCATAGGCATTGAGTGGCAATGTAGGATGGAGAAAGGCATCACACCATAGTTAGCAAGGCGAGGTAAGGAAACATGCGGTGCCAATGTAGGATAGGTTTCTGAAAAACATTGCGGGTTGGTGCACATTGTAAGGGGTTCTAACAGGCCATTCACTAGTAGTAGTGAGAAAAACATCATGGGGTGGTGTGAATCGGAGGGCCTAAATTTGATTAGGCAGTGAGTGGCAGTGTAGGATCTAGCAAAGCAAGACGGCGCGGTGAGCAGGTGGAGGTCAGGAAACATGCACTGGCAATGTTGGATAGGTTTCTGAAAAACATCTCTGGGTGGTGCGCATTGTAAGGGTTTCTAACAGGCCATTCACTAGTAGGAGTGAGAAAAACATCACGGGGTGGTGTGAATCGGAGGACATGAATTAGAATAGGCAGTGTGTGGCCATGTAGGATGGAGAAAAGCACCACGGGATGGTCAGCTTGGGGAGGTCAGGAAACATGCGGTGGCAATGTAGGATATGTTTCAGAAAAACATCGCGGGGTGGTGCGCATTGTAAGGGTTTCTAACAGGCCATTCACTAGTAGGAGTGAGAAAAACATATCGGGATGGTGTGAATTGGGGGCCTGTATTAAGATAGGCAGTGAGTGGCAATGTAGGATGGAGAAAAGTACTACGGGGTGGCCAGCATGGGGTGGTCAGGAAACATGCCGTGGCATTGTATGATAGGTTTCTGAAAAACATTGAGGGGTGGTGCGCATTGTAAGGGTTTCTAACAGGCCATTCACTATTAGGAGTGAGAAAAACATCATGGGGTGGTGTGAAATGGAGGGCCTGAATTAGATATGGCAGTGAGTGGCAATGTAGGATCTAGCAAAGCAAGATGGGGCGGTGAGCATGCGGAGGTCAGGAAACATGAAGTGGCAATGTTGGATGGGTTTCTGAAAAACATGGTGGGGTGGTGCACATTGTATGGGTTTCTAACAGGCCATTCACTAGTAGGAGTGAGAAAAACAGAATGGGGTGGTGTGAATCTGAGGACCTGAATTACGATAGGCAGTGAGTGGCAATGTACGATGGAGAAAAGCACCACGGGGTGGTCAGCATTGGGAGGTCAGGAAACATCCGTTGGCCATGTAGGATATATTTCTGAAAAACATCTCAGTGTGGTGAGCATTGTTAGGGTTTCTAAGAGGCCATTCTCTAGTAGGAGTGAGAAAAACATCACGAGGTGGTGTGAATCCGAGGGCCTGATATAGGATAGGAGTGAGTGGCAATGTAGGATGGAGAAAAGCACCACGGGGTGGTCAGCATGGTGAGTTCAGGAAACATGCGGTGGTAAAGTAGGATACGTTTCTGAAAAACATCGCGGGGTGGTGCGCATTGTAAGAGTTTCTAACACGCCATTCACTATTAGGAGTGAGAAAAACATCATGGGGTCGTGTGAATTGGACGGCCTGAATTAGATATCGCAGTGAGTGGCAATGTAGGATCTAGCAAAGAAAGACGGGGCGGTGAGCATGCGGAGGTCAGGAAACATGAAGTGGCAATGTTGGATAGGTTTCTGATAAACATTAAGAGGTGTTGCGCATCGTAAGGGTTTCTAACAGGCCATTCACTAGTAGGAGTGAGAAAAACATCATGTGGTTGTGTGAATCGCAGAGCCTCAATTAGATTAGGCAGTGAGTGGCAATGTAGGATCGAGCAAATCAAAACGTGGCAGTGATCATGGGGAGGTCAGGATACATGAAGTGGCAATGTAGGATAGGTTTCTGGAAAACGTGGCAGGGTGGTGCGCATTGCAAGGGTTTCCAACAGGCCATTCACTAGTAGGAGTGAGAAAAACAGAACGGGGAGGTGTGAATCGGAGGACCTGAATTAGCATAGGCAGTGAGTAGCAATGTAGGATGGAGAAAATCAGCACAGGGTGGTCAGCATGGGGAGGTCAGGAAATATCCCGTGGCCATGTACGATAGGATTCTGAAAAACATCTCTGGGTTGTGCGCATTGTAAGGGTTTCTAACAGGCCATTCACTAGTAGGAGTGAGAAAAACATCATGGGGTGGTGTGAATAGGAGGGCCTGAATTAGATTAGGCAGTGTGTGGTAATGTAGGATGGAGAAAAGCAAGAAGCCATGGTGAGCATGGGGAGGTCAGGAAACATGCAGTGACAATGTAGGATAGGGTTCTGAAAAACATCGAGGGGTGGTGTGCATTGTAAGCGTTTCTAACAGGCCATTCACAAGTAAGAGTGAGAAAAACATCACAGGGGGGTGTGAGTCAGAGGGCCTAAGTTAGAATAGCCAGTGAGTGGCAATGTAGGATGGAGTAAAGCACCAAGGGTGGTCGGCACTGGGAGGTCAGCAAATATGCGGTGGCAATGTAGCATAGGTTTGTGAAAAACATAGCGGGGTGGTGCACATTGTAAGGGTTTCTAACAGGCCATTCAGTAGTAGGAGTGAGAAAAACATCACGGGGTGGTGTGAATCGGAAGGCCTGAATTAAAATAGGCATTGAGTGGCAATGTAGGATGGGAAAAGCACCACGGGATGGTCAGCATGGGGAAGTCAGGAAACATGCGGTGGCAATGTAGGAGAGGTTTCTGCAAAACATCAAGAGGTGGTGCGCTTTGTAAGGGTTTCTAACAGGCCATTCACTAGTAGAAGTGAGACAGTCATCACGGATTGAGGTGAATATGAAGGCCTGAATTAGGTTTGGCAGTGAATGGCTATGTAGGATGGAGAAAAGCACCACGGGATGGTCAGCATGGGCAGGTCAGGAAACATGCGGTGGCAATGTAGGAGAGGTTTCTGCAAAACATCAAGAGGTGGTGCGCTTTGTAAGGGTTTCTAACAGGCCATTCACTAGTAGCAGTGAGACAGTCATCACGGATTGAGGTGAATATGAAGGCCTGAATTAGTTTTGGCAGTGAATGGCTATGTAGGATGGAGAAAAGCACCACGGGATGGTCAGCAAGGGCAGGTCAGGAAACATGCGGTGGCAATGTAGGATAGGTTTCTGAAAAACATCAAGAGGTGGTGCACATTGTAAGGGTTTCTAACAGGCCATTCACTAGTAGGAGTTATAAAAACATCACGGGGTGGTGTGAATCAGAGGGTCTGAATTACGATAGGCAGTGAGTGGCAATGTAGGATGGAGAAAGGCCACGGGACGGTCAGCATGGGGAGGTCAGGAAACATGCGGTAGCAATGTAGGATAGGTTTCTGAAAATCATCGCGGTGTGGTGCGCATTGTAAGGGTTTCTAACAGGCCATTCACCAGTAGGAGTGAGAAAAACATCATGGGGTGGTGTGAATCGGAGGGCCTGAATTTGATTAGGCAGTGAGTGGCAGTGTAGGTTCTAGCAAAGCAAGACGGGGCGGTGAGCATGCGGAGGTCAGGAAACATGAATGGCAATGTAGGATAGGTTTCTTCAAAACATCGCGTGGTGGTGCGGATTGTAAGAGTTTCTAACAGGCCATTCACTAATAGGAGTGAGAAAAACATCACGGGGTGGTGTGAATCAGAGGACCTGAATTAGGATAGGAAGTGTGTGGCAATATAGGATGGAGAAAATCACCACGGGGTAGTCAGAATCGGGAGGTCAGGAAACATGCCGTGGCAATGTAGGATAGGTTTCTGAAAAACATCTCTGGGTGGTGCGCATTGTAAGGGTTTCTAACAGGCCATTCACTAGTAGGAGTGAGAAAAACATCACGGGGTGGTGTGAATCGGAGGACATGAATTAGAATAGGCAGTGTGTGGCCATGTAGGATGGAGAAAAGCACCACGGGATGGTCAGCTTGGGGAGGTCAGGAAACATGCGGTGGCAATGTAGGATAGGTTTCTGGAAAACGTGGCGGGGTATTGCGCATTGCAAGGGTTTCCAACAGGCCATTCACTAGTAGGAGTGAGAAAAACAGAACGGGGAGGTGTGAATCGGAAGACCTGAATTATCATAGGCAGTGAGTAGCAATGTAGGATGGAGAAAAGCACCACAGGGTGGTCAGCATGGGGAGGTCAGGAAATATCCGGTGGCCATGTACGATAGGATTCTGAAAAACATCTCTGGGTTGTGCGCATTATAAGGGTTTCTAACAGGCCATTCACTAGTAGGAGTGAGAAAAACATCACGGAGTGATGTGAATCGGATGGCCTGCATTAGGATAGGCATTGAGTGGCAATGTAGGAAGGAGAAGCACAACTGGGTGGTCAGCATGGGGAGGTCAGGAAACATGCGGTGGCAATGTAGTATACGTATGTGGAAATCATAGCGGGGTGGTCTCATTGTAAGGGTTTCTAAAAGGCCATTCACTAGTAGGAGTGAGAAAAACATCATGGGGTGGTGTGAATAGGAGGGCCTGAATTAGATTAGGCAGTGTGTGGTAATATAGGATGGAGAAAAGCAAGAAGCCATGGTGAGCATGGGGAGGTCAGGAAACATGCAGTGACAATGTAGGATAGGGTTCTGAAAAACATCGAGGGGTGGTGTGCATTGTAAGGGTTTCTAACAGGCCATTCACAAGTAGGAGTGAGAAAAACATCACAGGGGGGTTTGAATCAGAGGGCCTGAATTAGCATAGGCAGTGAGTGGCAATGTAGGATGGAGAAAGGCATCACCCCGTAGTTAGCAAGGCGAAGTAAGGAAACATGCGGTGCCAATGTAGGATAGGTTTCTGAAAAACATTGCGGGGTGGGGCACATTGTAAGGGGTTCTAACAGGCCATTCACTAGTAGGAGTGAGAAAAACATCATGGGGTGGTGTGAATCGGAGGGCCTAAATTTGATTAGGCAGTGAGTGGCAGTGTAGGATCTAGCAAAGCAAGACGGCGCGGTGAGCAGGTGGAGGTCAGGAAACATGCACTGGCAATGTTGGATAGGTTTCTGAAAAACATCTCTGGGTGGTGCGCATTGTAAGGTTTTCTAACAGGCCATTCACTAGTAGGAGTGAGAAAAACATCACGGGGTGGTGTGAATCGGAGGACATGAATTAGAATAGGCAGTGTGTGGCCATGTAGGATGGAGAAAAGCACCACGGGATGGTCAGCATGGGGAGGTCAGGAAACATGCGGTGGCAATGTAGGATATGTTTCAGAAAAACATCGCGGGGTGGTGAGCATTGTAAGGGTTTCTAACAGGCCATTCACTAGTAGGAGTGAGAAAAACATATCGGGATGGTGTGAATTGTGGGCCTGTATTAGGATAGGTAGTGAGTGGCAATGTAGGATGGAGAAAAGTACTACGGGGTGGTCAGCATGGGGTGGTCAGGAAACATGCAGTGGCATTGAATGATAGGTTTCTGAAAAACATCGAGGGGTGGTGCGCATTGTAAGGGTTTCTAACAGGCCATTCACTATTAGGAGTGAGAAAAACATCATGGGGTGGTGTGAATTGGAGGGACTGAATTAGATATGGCAGTGAGTGGCAATGTAGGATCTAGCAAAGCAAGACGGGGCGGTGAGCATGCGGAGGTCAGGAAACATGAAGTGGCAATGTTGGATAGGTTTCTGAAAAACATGGTGGGGTGGTGCACTTTGTATGGGTTTCTAACAGGCCATTCACTATTAGGAGTGAGAAAAACATCATGGGGTGGTGTGAATTGGAGGGACTGAATTAGATATGGCAGTGAGTGGCAATGTAGGATCTAGCAAAGCAAGACGGGGCGGTGAGCATGGGGAGGTCAGGAAACATGAATGGCAATGTAGGATAGGTTTCTTCAAAACATCGCGTGGTGGTGCGGATTGTAAGAGTTTCTAACAGGCCATTCACTAATAGGAGGGAGAAAAACAACATGGGGTGGTGTGAATCAGAGGACCTGAATTAGGATAAGCAGTGTGTGGCAATGTAGGATGGAGAAAATCACCACGGGTTAGTCAGAATCGTGAGTTCAGGAAACATGCCGTGGCAATGTAGGATAGGATTCTGAAAAACTTCTCTGGGTGGTGCGCATTGTAAGGGTTTCTGACAGGCCATTCACTAGTAGAAGTTAGAAAAACACTACAGGGTGGTGTGAATCGGAGGGCCTGAATTACCATAGGCAGTGAGTGACAATGTAGGATACAGAAAATCACCATGGTTTGGTCAGCATGGGGAAGTTAGGAAACATGCGGTAGCAATGTTCCATAGGTTTCTGAAAAACTTAGTGGGTTGGTGCGCATTGTAAAGGTTTCTAACAGGCCATTCACTAGTAGGAGTGAGAAAAACATCACGGGGTGGTGTGAGTCGGGGGGCCTGCATTAGGATAGGCAGTGAGTGGCAAGGTAGGATGGATAAAACTACCACGGGGTGTTCAGCATAGGGAGGTCAGGAAACATGCAGTGGCATTGTACGATAGGTTTCTGAAAAACATCGAGGGGTGGTGCGCATTGTAAGGGTTTCTAACAGGCCATTCACTATTAGGAGTGAGAAAAACATCATGGGGTCTTGTGAATTGGAGGGCCTGAATTAGATATGGCAGTGAGTGGCAATGTAGGATCTAGCAAAGAAAGACGGGGTGGTGAGTATGCGGATGTCAGGAAACATGAAGTGGCAATGTTAGATAGGTTTCTGAAAAACATGTTGGGGTGGTGCACATTGTAAGGGTTTCTAACAGGCCATTCACTAGTAGGAGTGAGAAAAACAGAATGGGGTGGTGTGAATCGGAGGACCTGAATTACGATAGGCAGTGAGTGGTAATGTACGATGGAGAAAAGTACCACAGAGTGGTCAGCATGGGGAGATCAGGAAACATCCGCTGGCCATGTAGGATATATTTCTGAAAAACATCTCAGGGTGGTGAGCATTGTTAGGGTTTCTAAGAGGCCATTCACTAGTAGGAGTGAGAAAAACATCACGGGGTGGTGTGAAACGGAGTGTCTGAATTAGATTAGGCAGTGAGTGGTAATGTAGAATGGAGAAAAGCAAGATGGCGTGGTGAGCATGGGGAGTTCAGAAACATGCAGTTGCAATGTAGGATAGGTTACTGAAAAACATCGCGGGGTGGTGCGCATTGTAAGGGTTTCTAACAGGCCATTCACTAGTAGGAGTGAGAAAAACATCACCGGGTGGTGTGAATCGCAGTGTCTGAATTAGGATAGGCAGTGAGTGGCAATGTAGGATTTAGAAAAGCATCACAGGTTATTCAGCATGGGGTGGTCTGGAAACATGCGTTGGAATGTAGAATAGGTTTCTATAAAACATCGCGAGTTGGTGCGCATTGTAAGGGTTTCTAACAGGCCATTCACTAGTAGGAGTGAGAAAAATATCATGAGGTGGTGTGAAATGGAGGGCCTGAATTAGATTAGGCCGTTAGTGGTAATGTATAATGGAGTGATGCAAGACGGCGTGGTGAGCATGGGGAGTTCAGGAAACATGCAGTGGCAATGTAGGATAGGTTTCTAAAAAACATCGCGTGGTCCTGGGCATTGTAAGGGTTTCTATCAGGCCTTTCACTAGTAGGAGTGATAAAAACGTCACGGGGTTGTTTGCTTCGGAGGGCCTGAAATAGGATAGGCAGTGTGTGGCAATGTAGGATGGAGAAAAGCACCCCGGGTTGGTCAGCATGGGGACGTGAGGAAACATGCGGTGGCAATGTAGGATAGGTATCTGAAAAACATCGCGGGATGGTGCGCATTGTAAGTGTTTCTAACAGGCCATTCACTAGTAGGAGTGAGAAAAACAAACGGGGTGGTGTGAACCAAAGGGCCTGAATTAGCATCGGCAGTCAGTGGCAATGGAGGGTGGAGAAGAGCACCATGGGGTGGTCAGCATGGGAAGGTCAGGAAACATGCGGTGGCAATGTAGGATAGGTTTCTGAAACACATCGCGGAGTGGTGCGCATTGTAAGGGTTGCTAAAAGGCCATTCACTGGTAGGATAGAGAAAAAGTTCCCGGGGTGGTGTCAATCGGAGGACCTGTATTAGGATAGGCAGTGAGTGGCAATGTAGTTTGGAGAAAAGCACCACGGGGTGGTCAGCATGGGGAGGTCAGGAAACATGTGGTAGCAGTGTAGCATGGGTTTCTGAAAAACATTGCGTGGTAGTGCGCATTGTAAGGGTTTCAAACAGGCCATTCACTAGTAGGAGTGAGAAAATCATCGCGGAGTGGTGTGTAACCTTGGGCCTAAATTAGGATAGGCAGTGAGTGGCAATGTAGGATACAGAAAAGCACCACGGGGTGGTCAGCATGGGTAGGTCAGGAAATATGCGGTGGCAATGTAGGATATGTTCCTGTAAAAAATCGCGGGGTGTTGCGCATTGTAAGGTTTTCTTTTAGGTCATTCACTAGTAGGAGTGAGAAAAACATGACTGGGTGGTGTGAATCGGAGGGCCTGAGTTAGATTAGGCAGTGAGTGGCAATTTAAGATCTAGCAAAGCAAGAGGGGGCGGTGAGCATTGGGAGGTCAGGAAACATGCAGTGGCAATGTAGGATAGCTTTCTGAAAAACATCGCGGGGTGGTGCGAATTGTGAGGGTTTGGAACAGACAATTCACTAGTAGGAGTGAGAAAAACATCACGGGGTGGTATGAATCAGAGGGCCTGAATTAGGATAGGCAGTGTGTGGCAATGTAGGATGGAGAAAAGCACCACGGGTGGTCAGCATGGGGAGATCGGGAAACATGAGGTCGCAATGTAGGATAGGTTTCTGAAAAATATCTCGGGGTGGTGCGCAATGTAAGGTTTTCTAACAGCCCCTTCACTAGTAGGAGTGTGAAAAGCATCACAGGATGGTGTGAATTGAAGGGCCTGAATTCGGATAGGCAGTGAGTGGCAATGTAGGATGGAGAAAACAACAAGTGGGGGTCAGCACTGGGTGGTCAGGAAACATGCGGTGGCAATGTAGGATAGGTTTCTGAACAACATCGGGGGTGGTGCGCATTGTAAGGCTTGCTAACAGGCCATTCACTAGTAAGAGTGAGGAAAACATCACGTGGTGGTGTGAATCAGAGGTCCTGAATTAGCATAGGCAGTGATTGGCAATGTAGGATGGGGAAAAGCACCACGGAGTGGTCAGAATGGGGAGGTCATTAAACATGTGGTGGCAATGTAGGATAGGTTTCTGAAAAACATCGCGGGGTGAGGCGCATTGTAAGAGTTTCTAACAGGCCATTCACTAGTAGGAGTGAGAAAAACATCATGGGGTGGTGTGAATCAGAGTGTCTGAATTAGGATAGGCAGTGAGTGGCAATGTAGGATGGAGAAAAGCACCACAGGCTATTCACCATGGGGAGCTCAGCAAACATGCGGTCGCAATGTTGGATAGGTTTCTGAAAAACATCGCGGGGTGGTGCGCATTGTAAGGGTTTCTAACAGGCCTTTCACTAGTAGGAGTGTTAAAAACGTCACGGGGTGGTTTGCTTCGGAGGGCCTGAAATAGGATAGGCAGTGAGTGGCAATGAAGGATGGAGAAAAGCACCTCGGGTTGCTCAGCATGGGAAGGTCAGAAAACATGCGGTGGCAATGAAGGATAGGTTTGTGAAAAACATCTCAGGGTGGTGCGCATTGTAAGGGTTTCTAACAGGCCATTCACTAGTAGGAGTGAGAAAAACATCACGGGGTGGTGTGAATAGGTGGGCCTGAATTAGCATAGGCAGTGATTGGCAATGTAGGATGGGGAAAAGCACCACGGCGTGGTCAGACTGGGGAGGTCAGGAAACATGTGGTGGCAATGTAGGATAGGTTTCTGAAAAGCATGGAGGGGTGGTGTGCATTGTAAGGGTTTCTAACAGGCCATTCACTAGTAGGAGTGAGAAAAGCATCACCGGGTGGTGTGAAACGCAGTGTCTGAATTAGGATAGGCAGTGAGTGGCAATGTAGGATTTAGAAAAGCATCACAGGTTATTCAGCATGTGGTGGTCAGGAAACATGCGTTGGAATGTAGAATAAGTTTCTATAAAACATCGCATGGTGGTGCGCATTGTAATGGTTTCTAACAGGCCATTCACTAGTAGGAGTGAGAAAAACATCATGAGGTGGTGTGAAATGGAGGGCCTGAATTAGATTAGGCAGTGAGTGGTAATGTATAACGGAGTAATGCAAGACGGCGTGGTGAGCATGGGGAGTTCAGGAAACATGCAGTGGCAATGTAGGATAGGTTTCTGAAAAACATCGAGGGGTGGTGTGCATTGTAAAGTTTTCTAACAGGCCGTTCACTAGTAGGAGTGAGAAATACATCACAGGGTGGTGCGAATCGGGGGGCCTGTATTAGGCTAGGCAGTGAGTGGCAATGTAGGATGGAGAAAAGTACCACGTGGTGGTCAGCATGGGGAGGTCAGGAAACATGCAGTGGCATTGTAGGATAGGTTTCTGAAAAACATCGGGCTGTGGTGCGCATTATAAGGGTTTCTAACAGGCCATTCACCATTAGGAGTGAGAACAATATCATGGGGTGGTGTGAATTGGAGGGCCTGAATTAGATATGGTAGTGGGTGGCAATGTAGGATCTAGCAAAGCAAGACGGGGTGGTGAGCATGGGGAGGTCAGGAAACATGAAGTGGCAATGTTGGATAGGTTTCTGAAAAACATGGTGGGGTGGTGCACATTGTAATAGTTTCTAACACCCATTCACTAGTAGGAGTGAGAAAAACATCACGGGTGGTGTGAATCGGAGGGCCTGAATTAGAATAGGCATTGAGTGGCAATGTAGGATGGAGAAAATCAAGACGGGGTGGTTAGCATGGGGAGGTCAGGCAACATGCAGTGGCAATGTAGCATAGGTTTTTGAAAAACATAGCGGGGTGGTGCATAATGTAAAGGTTTCTAACAGGCCATTTTCTAGTAGGAGTGAGAAAAACATCATGGGGTGGCGCGAATCGGAGGGCCTGAATTACGATAGGCAGTGAGTCACAATGTAGGATACAGAAAATCACCATGGGTTTATCAGCATGTGGAGGTTAGGAAACATGCGGTGGCAACGTAGCATAGGTTTCTGAAAAACATAGCGGGCTGGTGCGTATTGTAAAGGTTTCGAAGAGGCCATTCACTAATAGGAGTGAGAAAAACATCACGGGGTGGTGTGAATCTAGGGGCCTGTATTTGGATAGGCAGTGAGTGGCAATGTAGGATGGGGAAAAGCACCACGGGGTGCTCAGCATGGGGTGGTCAGGAAACATCCGTTGGCCATGTAGGATAGATTTCTGAAAAACATTTCAGGGTGGTGAGCATTGTAAGGGTTTTTAACAGGCGATTCACTAGTAGGAGTGAGAAAAACATCACGTGGTGGTGTGAATCGGAGGGCCTGAATTAGAATAGGCATTGAGTGGCAATGTAGGATGAAGAAAAGCAAGACGGGGTGGTTAGCATGGGGATGTCAGGCAACATGCAGTGGCAATGTAGCATTGGTTTGTGAAAAACATAGCGGAGTGGTGCACATTGTAAGGTTTTCCAACAGGCCATTCACTAGTAGGAGGGAGAAAAACATCACGGGGTGGTGTGAATCGGAGGGCCTGAATTAGAATAGGCATTGAGTGGCAATGTAGGATGGAAAAAAGCACCATGGGATGGTCAGCATGCGGAGGTCAGGAAACATGAAGTGGCAATGTAGGATAGGATTCTGAAAAACATCTCTGGGTGGTGCGCATTGTAAGGGTTTCTAACAGGCCATTCACTAGTAGGAGTGAGAAAAACATCACAGGGTGGTGTGAATCGGATGGCCTGAATTAAAATAGGCAGTGAGTGACAAGGTAGGATACAGAAAATCACCACGGGTTGGTCAGCATGGGGAGGTTAGGAAACATGCGGTGGCAATGTTTCCTAGGTTTCTGAAAAACATAGCGGGCTGGTGCGCATTGTAAGGGTTTCTAACGGGCGATTCACTAGTAGGAGTGAGAACAACATCACATGGTGGTGTGAATCGGAGTGCCTGAATTAGAATATGCATTGAGTGGCAATGTATGATGGAGAAAAGCGAGACGGGGTGGTTAGCATGGGGAGGTCAGGAAACATGCAGTTTCAATGTAGGATAGGTTTCTGAAAAACATTTCAGTGTGGTGTGCATTGTAAGTGTTTGTAACAGGCCATTCACTAGTAGGAGTGAGAAAAACATCACGGGTTGTGTGAATCAGAGGGCCTGAATTAGAATAGGCATTGAGTGCCAATGTAGGATGGAGAAAAGCACCACGGGTTATTCAGAATGAAGAGGTCAGGAAACATGCATTGGCAATGAAGGATAGGTTTCTGATAAACATTAAGAGGTGTTGCGCATCGTAAGGGTTTCTAACAGGCCATTCACTAGTAGGAGTGAGAAAAACATCATGTGGTTGTGTGAATCGCAGAGCCTCAATTAGATTAGGCAGTGAGTGGCAATGTAGGATCGAGCAAATCAAAACGTGGCAATGATCATGGGGAGGTCAGGATACATGAAGTGGCAATGTAGGATAGGTTTCTGGAAAACGTGGCGGGGTATTGCGCATTGCAAGGGTTTCCAACAGGCCATTCACTAGTAGGAGTGAGAAAAACAGAACGGGCAGGTGTGAATCGGAGGACCTGAATTAGCATAGGCAGTGAGTAGCAATGTAGGATGGAGAAAAGCACCACAGGGTGGTCAGCATGGGGAGGTCAGGAAATATCCGGTGGCCATGTACGATAGGATTCTGAAAAACATCTCTGGGTTGTGCGCATTGTAAGGGTTTCTAACAGGCCATTCACTAGTAGGAGTAGGAAAAACATCATGGGGTGGTGTGAATAGGAGGGGCTGAATTAGATTAGGCAGTGTATGGTAATGTAGGATGGAGAAAAGCAAGAAGCCATGGTGAGCATGGGGAGGTCAGGAAACATGCAGTGACAATGTAGGATAGGGTTCTGAAAAACATCGAGGGGTGGTGTGCATTGTAAGGGTTTCTAACAGGCCATTCACAAGTAGGAGTGAGAAAAACATCACAGGGGGGTGTGAGTCAGAGGGCCTAAGTTAGAATAGCCAGTGAGTGGCAATGTAGGATGGAGTAAAGCACCAAGGGTGGTCAGCACTGGGAGGTCAGCAAATATGCGGTGGCAATGTAGGTTAGGTTTCTGAAAAACATTGCCGGGTGGTGCGCATTGTATGGTTTTCTAACAGGCCATTCACAAGTAGGAGTGAGAAAAACATCACAGGGGGGTTTGAATCAGAGGGCCGGAATTAGCATAGGCAGTGAGTGGCAATGTAGGATGGAGAAAGGCATCACAACGTAGTTAGCAAGGCGAGGTAAGGAAACATGCGGTGCCAATGTAGGATAGGTTTCTGAAAAACATTGCGGGGTGGTGCACATTGTAAGGGGTTCTAACAGGCCATTCACTAGTAGGAGTGAGAAAAACATCATGGGGTGGTGTGAATCGGAGGGCCTAAATTTGATTAGGCAGTGAGTGGCAGTGTAGGATCTAGCAAAGCAAGACGGCGCGGTGAGCATGTGGAGGTCAGGAAACATGCACTGGCAATGTGGGATAGGTTTCTGAAAAACATCTCTGGGTGGTGCGCATTGTAAGGGTTTCTAACAGGCCATTCACTAGTAGGAGTGAGAAAAACATCACGGGGTGGTGTGAATCGGAGGATATGAATTAGAATAGGCAGTGTGTGGCCATGTAGGTTGGAGACAAGCACCACGGGATGGTCAGCTTGGGGAGGTCAGGAAACATGCGGTGGCAATGTAGGATATGTTTCAGAAAAACATCGCGGGGTGGTGCGCATTGTAAGGGTTTCTAACAGGCCATTCACTAGTAGGAGTGAGAAAAAAATATCGGGATGGTGTGAATTGGGGGCCTCTATTAGGATAGGCAGTGAGTGGCAATGTAGGATGGAGAAACGTACTACGGGGTGGTCAGCATGGGGTGGTCAGGAAACATGCAGTGGCATTGTATGATAGGTTTCTGAAAAACATCGAGGGGTGGTGCGCATTGTAAGGGTTTCTAACAGGCCATTCACTATTAGGAGTGAGAAAAACATCATGGGGTGGTGTGAATTGGAGGGCCTGAATTAGATATGGCAGTGAGTGGCAATGTAGGATCTAGCAAAGCAAGACGGGGCGGTGAGCATGCGGAGGTCAGGAAACATGAAGTGGCAATGTTGGATGGGTTTCTGAAAAACATGGTGGGGTGGTGCACATTGTATGGGTTTCTAACAGGCCGTTCACTAGAAGGAGTGAGAAAAACAGAATGGGGTGGTGTGAATCGGAGGACCTGAATTACGATAGGCAGTGAGTGGCAATGTACGATGGAGAAAAGCACCACGGGGTAGTCAGCATTGGGAGGTCAGGAAACATCCGTTGGCCATGTAGGATATATTTCTGAAAAACATCTCAGTGTGGTGAGCATTGTTAGGGTTTCTAAGAGGCCATTCACTAGTAGGAGTGAGAAAAACATCACGAGGTGGTGTGAATCCGAGGACCTGATATAGGATAGGAGTGAGTGGCAATGTAGGATGGAGAAAAGCACCACGGGGTGGTCAGCATGGTGAGTTCAGGAAACATGCGGTGGTAAAGTAGGATACGTTTCTGAAAAACATCGCGGGGTGGTGCGCATTGTAAGAGTTTTTAACAGGCGATTCACTAGTAAGAGTGAGAAAAACATCATGGGGTGGTGTGAATCAGAGGGCCTATATTAGAATAGGCATTGAGTGGCAATGTAGGATCGAGAAAAGCAAGACGGGGTGGTTAGCATGGGGAGGTCAGGCAATATGCAGTGGCAATGTAGCATAGGTTTGTGAAAAACATAGCGGGGTGGTGCACATTGTAAGAGTTTCTAACAGGCCATTCAGTAGTAGGAGTGAGAAAAACATCACGGGGTGGTGTCAATCGGAAGGCCTGAATAAAAATAGGCATTGAGTGGCAATGTAGGATGGAGAAAAGCACCACGGGATGGTCAGCATGGGGAGGTCAGGAAACATGCGGTGGCAATGTAGGAGAGGTTTCTGCAAAACATCAAGAGGTGGTGCGCTTTGTAAGGGTTTCTAACAGGCCATTCACTAGTAGCAGTGAGACAGTCATCACGGATTGAGGTGAATATGAAGGCCTGAATTAGGTTTGGCAGTGAATGGCTATGTAGGATGGAGAAAAGCACCACGGGATGGTCAGCATGGGCAGGTCAGGAAACATGCTGTGGCAATGTAGGAAAGGTTTCTGCAAAACATCAAGAGGTGGTGCGCTTTGTAAGGGTTTCTAACAGGCCATTCACTAGTAGCAGTGAGACAGTCATCACGGATTGAGGTGAATATGAAGGCCTGAATTAGGTTTGGCAGTGAATGGCTATGTAGGATGGAGAAAAGCACCACGGGATGGTCAGCAAGGGCAGGTCAGGAAACATGCGGTGGCAATGTAGGATAGGTTTCTGAAAAACATCAAGAGGTGGTGCACATTGTAAGGGTTTCTAACAGGCCATTCACTAGTAGGAGTTATAAAAACATCACGGGGTGGTTTGAATCAGAGGGTCTGAATTACGATAGGCAGTGAGTGGCAATGTAGGGTGGAGAAAGGCCACGGGACGGTCAGCATGGGGAGGTCAGGAAACATGCGGTAGCAATGTAGGATAGGTTTCTGAAAATCATCGTGGTGTGGTGCGCATTGTAAGAGTTTCTAACAGGTCATTCACTAGTAGGAGTGAGAAAAACATCATGGGGTGGTGTGAATCGGAGGGCCTGAATTTGATTAGGCAGTGAGTGGCAGTGTAGGTTCTAGCAAAGCAAGACGGGGCGGTGAGCATGGGGAGGTCAGGAAACATGAATGGCAATGTAGGATAGGTTTCTTCAAAACATCGCGTGGTGGTGCGGATTGTAAGAGTTTCTAACAGGCCATTCACTAATAGGAGTGAGAAAAACATCACGGGGTGGTGTGAATCAGAGGACCTGAATAAGGATAGGCAGTGTGTGGCAATATAGGATGGAGAAAATCACCACGGGTAGTCAGAATCGGGAGGTCAGGAAACATGCCGTGGCAATGTAGGATAGGATTCTGAAAAACATCTCTGGGTGGTGCGCATTTTAAGGGTTTCTGACAGGCCATTTACTAGTAGAAGTGAGAAAAACATCACAGGGTGGTGTGTATCGGAGGGCCTGAATTACCATAGGCAGTGAGTGACAATGTAGGATACAGAAAATCACCACGGGTTGTTCAGCATGGGGAAGTTAGGAAACCTGCGGTAGCAATGTTCCATAGGTTTCTGAAAAACATAGCGGGTTGGTGCGCATTGTAAAGGTTTCTAACAGGCCATTCACTAGTAGGAGTGAGAAAAACATCACGGGGTGCTTTGAGTCGGGGGGCCTGCATTAGGATAGGCAGTGAGTGGCAAGATAGGATGGAGAAAACTACCACAGGGTGGTCAGCATAGGGAGGTCAGGAAACATGCAGTGGCATTGTAGGATAGGTTTCTGAAAAACTTCGAGGGGTGGTGCGCATTGTAAGGGTTTCTAACAGGCCATTCACTATTAGGAGTGACAAAAACATCATGGGGTCGTGTGAATTGGAGGGCCTGAATTAGATATTGCAGTGAGTGGCAATGTAGGATCTAGCAAAGAAAGACGGGGCGGTGAGCATGCGGAGGTCAGGAAACATGAAGTGGCAATGTTGGATAGGTTTCTGAAAAACATGTTGGGTGGTGCACATTGTAAGGGTTTCTAACAGGCCATTCAAAAGTAGGAGTGAGAAAAACAGAATGGGGTGGTGGGAATCGCAGAGCCTCAATTAGATTAGGCAGTGAGTGGCAATGTAGGATTGAGCAAATCAAAACGTGGCAGTGATCATGGGGAGGTCAGGATACATGAAGTGGCAATGTAGGATACGTTCCTGAAAACGTGGCAGGGTGGTGCGCATTGCAAGGGTTTCCAACAGGCCATTCACTAGTAGGAGTGAGAAAAACAGAACTGGGAGGTGTGAATCGGAGGACCTGAATTAGCATAGGCAGTGAGGAGCAATGTAGGATGGAGAAAAGCACCACAGGATGGTCAGCATGGGGAGGTCAGGAAATATCCGGTGGCCATGTACGATAGGATTCTGAAAAACATCTCTGGGTTGTGCGCATTGTAAGGGTTTCTAACAGGCCATTCACTAGTAGGAGTGAGAAAAACATCACGGAGTGATGTGAATCGGATGGCCTGAATTAGGATAGGCATTGAGTGGCAATGTAGGAAGGAGAAGCACAACTGGGTGGTCAGCATGGGGAGGTCAGGAAACATGCGGTGGCAATGTAGCATACGTTAGTGAAAAACTTAGCGGGGTGGTCACATTGTAAGGGTTTCTAACAGGCCATTCATTAGTAGGAGTGAGAAAAACATCATGGGGTGGTGTGAATAGGAGGGCCTGAATTAGATTAGGCAGTGTGTGGTAATGTAGGATGGAGAAAAGCAAGAAGCCATGGTGAGCATGGGGAGGTCAGGAAACATGCAGTGACAATGTAGGATAGGGTTCTGAAAAACATCGAGGGGTGGTGTGCATTGTAAGGGTTTCTAACAGGCCATTCACAAGTAGGAGTGAGAAAAACATCACAGGGGGGTGTGAGTCAGAGGGCCTAAGTTAGAATAGCCAGTGAGTGGCAATGTAGGATGGAGTAAAGCACCAAGCGTGGTCAGCACTGGGAGGTCAGCAAATATGCGGTGGCAATGTAGGTTAATTTTCTGTAAAACATCGCGTGGTGGTGCGCATTGTATGGTTTTCTAACAGGCCATTCACAAGTAGGAGTGAGAAAAACATCACAGGGGGGTTTGAATCAGAGGGCCTGAATTAGCATAGGCAGTGAGTGGCAATGTAGGATGGAGAAAGGCATCACCCCGTAGTTAGCAAGGCGAGGTAAGGAAACATGCGGTGGCAATGTAGGATATGTTTCAGAAAAACATCGCGGGGTGGTGAGCATTGTAACGGTTTCTAACAGGCCATTCACTAGTAGAAGTGAGAAAAACATATCGGGATGGTGTGAATTGGGGGCCTGTATTAGGATAGGTAGTGAGTGGCAATGTAGGATGGAGAAAAGTACTACGGTGTGGTCAGCATGGGGTGGTCAGGAAACATGCAGTGGCATTGTATGATAGGCTTCTGAAAAACATCGAGGGGTGGTGCGCATTGTAAGGGTTTCTAACAGGACATTCACTATTAGGAGTGAGAAAAACATCATGGGGTGGTGTGAATTGGAGGGCCTGAATTAGATATGGCAGTGAGTGGCAATGTAGGATCTAGCAAAGCAAGACGGGGCGGTGAGCATGCGGAGGTCAGGAAACATGAAGTGGCAATGTTGGATAGGTTTCTGAAAAACATGGTGGGGTGGTGCACATTGTATGGGTTTCTAACAGGCCATTCACTAGTAGGAGTGAGAAAAACAGAATGGGGTGGTGTGAATCGGAGGACCTGAATTACGATAGGCAGTGAGTGGCAATGTAGGATGGAGAAAGGCCACGGGTCGGTCAGCATGGGGAGGTCAGGAAACATGCGGTAGCAATGTAGGATAGGTTTCTGAAAATCATCGTTGTGTGGTGCGCATTGTAAGGGTTTCTAACAGGCCATTCACTAGTAGGAGTGAGAAAAACATCATGGGGTGGTGTGAATTGGAGGGCCTGAATTTGATTAGGCAGTGAGTGGCAGTGTAGGTTCTAGCAAAGCAAGACGGGGCGGTGAGCATGGGGAGGTCAGGAAACATGAAGTGGCAATGTAGGATAGGTTTCTTCAAAACATCGCGTGGTGGTGCGGATTGTAAGAGTTTCTATCAGGCCATTCACTAACAGGAGTGAGAAAAACAACACGGGGTGGTGTGAATCAGAGGACCTGAATTAGGATAGGCAGTGTGTGGCAATGTAGGATGGAGAAAATCACCACAGGTTAGTCAGAATCGGGAGGTCAGGAAACATGCCGTGGCAATGTAGGATAGGATTCTGAAAAACTTCTCTGGGTGGTGCGCATTGTAAGGGTTTCTGACAGGCCATTCACTAGTAGAAGTGAGAAAAACATCACAGGGTGGTGTGAATCGGAGGGCCTGAATTACCATAGGCAGTGAGTGACAATGTAGGATACAGAAAATCACCACGGGTTGGTCAGCATGGGGAAGTTAGGAAACATGCGGTAGCAATGTTCCATAGGTTTCTGAAAAACATAGCGGGTTGGTGCGCATTGTAAAGGTTTCTAACAGGCCATTCACTAGTAGGAGTGAGAAAAACATCACGGGGTGGTGTGAGTCGGGGGGCCTGCATTAGGATAGGCAGTGAGTGGCAAGGTAGGATGGAGAAAACTACCACGGGGTGGTCAGCATAGGGAGGTCAGGAAACATGCAGTGGCATTGTACGATAGGTTTCTGAAAAACATCGAGGTGTGGTGCGCCTTGTAAGGGTTTCTAACAGGCCATTCACTATTAGGAGTGAGAAAAACATCATGGGGTCTTGTGAATTGGAGGGCCTGAATTAGATATGGCAGTGAGTGGCAATGTAGGATCTAGCAAAGAAAGACGGGGCGGTGAGCATGCGGAGGTCAGGAAACATGAAGTGGCAATGTTAGATAGGTTTCTGAAAAACATGTTGGGGTGGTGCACATTGTAAGGGTTTCTAACAGGCCATTCACTAGTAGGAGTGAGAAAAACAGAATGGGGTGGTGTGAATCGGAGGACCTGAATTACGATAGGCAGTGAGTGGTAATGTACGATGGAGAAAAGTACCACAGAGTGGTCAGCATGGGGAGGTCAGGAAACATCCGCTGGCCATGTAGGATATATTTCTGAAAAACATCGCAGGGTGGTGAGCATTGTTAGGGTTTCTAAGAGGCCATTCACTAGTAGGAGTGAGAAAAACATCACGGGGTGGTGTGAAACGGAGTGTTTGAATTAGATTAGGCAGTGAGTGGTAATGTAAAATGGAGAAAAGCAAGATCGCGTGGTGAGCATGGGGAGTTCAGAAACATGCAGTTGCAATGTAGGATAGGTTACTGAAAAACATCGCGGGGTGGTGCGCATTGTAAGGGTTTCTAACAGGCCATTCACTAGTAGGAGTGAGAAAAACATCACCGGGTGGTGTGAATCGCAGTGTCTGAATTAGGATAGGCAGTGAGTGGCAATGTAGGATTTAGAAAAGCATCACAGGTTATTTAGCATGGGGTGGTCAGGAAACATGCGTTGGAATGTAGAATAGGTTTCTATAAAACATCGCTAGGTGGTGCGCATTGTAAGGGTTTCTAACAGGCCATTCACTAGTAGGAGTGAGAAAAATATCATGAGGTGGTGTGAAATGGAGGGCCTGAATTAGATTAGGCCGTGAGTGGTAATGTATAATGGAGTGATGCAAGACGGCGTGGTGAGCATGGGGAGTTCAGGAAACATGCAGTGGCAATGTAGGATAGGTTTCTAAAAAACATCGCGTGGTCCTGGGCATTGTAAGGCTTTCTATCAGGCCTTTCACTAGTAGGAGTGATAAAAACGTCACTGGGTGGTTTGCTTCGGGGGGCCTGAAAAAGGATAGGCAGTGTGTGGCAATGTAGGATGGAGAAAAGCACCCCGGGTTGGTCAGCATGGGGAGGTGAGGAAACATGTGGTGGCAATGTAGGATAGGTATCTGAAAAACATCGCGGGATGGTGCGCATTGTAAGTGTTTCTAACAGGCCATTCACTAGTAGGAGTGAGAAAAACAAACGGGGTGGTGTGAACCAAAGGGCCTGAATTAGCATCGGCAGTGAGTGGCAATGGAGGGTGGAGAAGAGCACCACGGGGTGGTCAGCACGGGAAGGTCAGGAAACATGTGGTGGCAATGTAGGATAGGTTTCTGAAACACATCGCGGAGTGGTGCGCATTGTAAGGGTTGCTAAAAGGCCATTCACTGGTAGGATAGAGAAAAAGTTCCCGGGGTGGTGTCAATCGGAGGACCTGTATTAGGATAGGCAGTGAGTGGCAATGTAGATTGGAGAAAAGCACCACAGGGTGGTCAGCATGGGGAGGTCAGGAAACATGCGGTAGTAGTGTAGCATGGGTTTCTGAAAAACATTGCGTGGTAGTGCGCATTGTAAGGGTTTCAAACAGGCCATTCACTAGTAGGAGTGAGAAAATCATCGCGGAGTGGTGTGTAACCTTGGGCCTAAATTAGGATAGGCAGTGAGTGGCAATGTAGGATACAGAAAAGCACCACGGGGTGGTCAGCATGGGTAGGTCAGGAAATATGCGGTGACATTTAGAATATGTTCCTGTAAAAAATCGCGGGGTGCTGCGCATTGTAAGGTTTTCTTATAGGTCATTCACTACTAGGAGTGAGAAAAACATGACTGGGTGGTGTGAATCGGAGGGCCTGAGTTAGATTAGGCAGTGAGTGGCAATGTAAGATCTAGCAAAGCAAGAGGGGGCGGTGAGCATTGGGAGGTCAGGAAACATGCAGTGGCAATGTAGGATAGCTTTCTGAAAAACATCGCGGGGTGGTGCGAATTGTGAGGGTTTGGAACAGACAATTCACTAGTAGGAGTGAGAAAAACATCACGGGGTGGTATGAATCGGAGGGCCTGAATTAGGATAGGCAGTGTGTGGCAATGTAGGATGGAGATAAACACCACGGGTGGTCAGCATGGGGAGATCGGGAAACAGGAGGTCGCAATGTAGGATAGGTTTCTGAACAACATTGCGGGTGGTGCGCATTGTAAGCTTTGCTAACAGGCCATTCACCAGTAAGAGTGAGGAAAACATCACGGGGTGGTGTGAATGAGAGGTCCTGAATTAGCATAGGCAGTGATTGGCAATGTAGGATGGGGAAAAGCACCACGGAGTGGTCAGAATGGGGAGGTCATTAAACATGTGGTGGCAATGTAGGATAGGTTTCTGAAAAACATCGCGGGGTGAGGTGCATTGTAAGAGTTTCTAACAGGCCATTCACTATTAGGAGTGAGAAAAACATCATGGGGTGGTGTGAATCGGAGTGTCTGAATTAGGATAGGCAGTGAGTGGCAATGTAGGATGGAGGAAAGCACCACAGGCTATTCACCATGGGGAGCTCAGCAAACATGCGGTCGCAATGTAGGATAGGTTTCTGAAAAACATCGCGGGGTGGTGCGCATTGTAAGGGTTTCTAACAGGCCTTTCACTAGTAGGAGTGTTAAAAACGTCACGGGGTGGTTTGCTTCGGAGGGCCTGAAATAGGATAGGCAGTGAGTGGCAATGAAGGATGGAGAAAAGCACCTCGGGTTGCTCAGCATGGGAAGGTCAGAAAACATGCGGTGGCAATGAAGGATAGGTTTGTGAAAAACATCTCGGGGTGGTGCGCATTGTAAGGGTTTCTAACAGGCCATTCACTAGTAGGAGTGAGAAAAACATCACAGGGTGGTGTGAATCGGGGGGCCTGTATTAGGCTAGGCAGTGAGTGGCAATATAGGATGGAGAAAAGTACCACGTGGTGGTCAGCATGGGGAGGTCAGGAAACATGCAGTGGCATTGTAGGATAGGTTTCTGAAAAACATCGGGCTGTGGTGCGCATTGTAAGGGTTTCTAACAGGCCATGCACTAGTAGGAGTGATAAAAACATCACGGGGTGGTGTGAATCAGAGGGCCTGAATTACGATAGGCAGTGAGTGGCAATGTAGGTTGGAGAAAGGCACCACGGGACGGTCAGCATGGGGAGATCAGGAAACATGAAGTTGAAATGTAGGATAGGTTTCTGAAAACCATCGCGGTGTGGTGCACATTGTAAGGGTTTCTAACAGGCATTCACTAGTAGGAGTGAGAAAAACATCATGGGGTGGTGTGAATCGGATGGCCTGAATTTGATTAGGCAGTGAGTGGCAGTGTAGGTTCTAGCAAAGCAAGACGGGGCGGTGAGCTTGGGGAGGTCAGGAAACATGGAGTGGCAATGTAGGATAGGTTTCTTCAAAACATCGCGTGGTGGTGCGCATTGTAAGAGTTTCTAACAGGCCATTCACTAGTAGGAGTGAGAAAAACATCACGGGATGGTGTGAATCGGAGGACATGAATTAGGATAGGCAGTGTGTGGCAATGTAGGATGGAGAAAATCACCACGGGGTAGTCAGAATCGGAAGGTCAGGAAACATGCCGTGGCATTTTAAGATAGGATTCTGAAAAACATCTCTGGGTGGGGCTCATTGTAAGGGTTTCTAACAGGCCATTCACTAGTAGGAGTGAGAAAAACATCACGGGGTGGTGTGAATTGGAGGGCCTGAATTAAAATAGGCAGTGAGTGACAATGTAGGATGCAGAAAATTACCACTGGTTGGTCAGCATGGGGAGGTTAGGAAACATGCGGTGGCAAAGTTTCATAGGTTTCTAAAAAAGATAGCAGGCTGGTGCGCATTGTAAAGGTTTCTAACAGGCCATTCACTAGTAGGAGTGAGAAAAACATCACGTGGTGGTGTGAATCGGAGGGCCAGAATCAGGATAGGCAGTGAGTGGCAATGGAGGATGGAGAAAAGCACCACGGGGTGGTCAGCATGGGGAGGTCAGGAAACATGCGGTGGCAGTGTAGGATAGTTTTCTGAAAAACATCACGGGGTGGGGCGCATTGTAAGGTTTCTAAAAGGCCATTCACTATTAGGAGTGAGAAAAACATCATGGGGTGGTGTGAATTGGAGTACATGAATTAGATATGGCAGTGAGTGGCAATGTAGGATCTAGCAAAGCAAGACGGGGCGGTGAGCTTGGGGAGGTCAGGAAACATGAAGTGGCAATGTAGGATAGGTTTCTGAAAAACATGGTGGGGTGGTGCACATTGTAAGGGTTTCTAACAGGCCATTCACTAGTAGGAGTGTGAAAAACAGAATGGGGTGGTGTGAATCGGAGGACCTGTATTATGATTGGCAGTGAGTGGCATTTTACGATGGAGAAAAGCACCACGGGCTGGTCAGCATTGTGAATTCAGGAAACATCCGTTGGCAAGGTAGGATAGGTTTCTGAAAAACATGTCAGGGTGGCGTGCATTGTAAGGGTTTCTAAGAGGCCATTCACTAATAGGAGTGAGAAAAAGATCACGGGGTGGTGTGAATCGGAGGGCCTGATATAGCAAAGGAGTGAATGGCAATGTATGATGGAGAAAAGCACCACGGGGTGGTCAGCATGGGGAGTTCAGGAAACATGCGGCGGTAAAGTAGGATATGCTTCTGAAAAACATCGCGGGATGGTGCGTATTGTAAGGGTTTCTAACAGGCGAATCACTAGTAGGAGTGAGAAAAACGTAACATGGTGGTGTGAATCAGAGGGCCTGAATTAGAATAGGCATTGAGTGGCAATGTATGATGGAGAAAAGCGAGACAGCCGGTTAGCATGGGGAGGTCAGGAAACATGCAGTTTCAATGTAGGATAGGTTTCTGAAAAACATTGCGGGGTGGTGGGCATTGTAAGTGTTTGTAACAGGCCATTCACTAGTAGGAGTGAGAAAAACATCACGGGTTGTGTGAATCAGAGGGCCTGAATTAGAATAGGCATTGAGTGTCAATGTAGGATGGAGAAAAGCACCACGGGTTATTCAGAATGAAGAGGTTAGGAAACACGCGCTGGCAATATAGCATAGGTTTCTGATAAACATCAAGAGGTGTTGCGCATTTTAAGGGTTTCTAACAGGCCATTCACTAGTAGGAGTGAGAAAAACAACATGGGGTGGTGTGAATCGCAGGGCCTCAATTAGATTAGGCAGTGAGTGGCAATGTAGGATTGAGCAAATCAAGACGGGCCGTGAACATGGGAAGGTCAGGATACATGAAGTGGCAATGTAGGATAGGTTTCTGAAAAACGTGGCGGGGTGGTGCGCATTGTAAGGGTTTCGAACAGTACATTCACTAGTAGGAGTGAGAAAAACATCATGGGATGGTGTGAATCGGAAGGGCTGAATTTGATTAGGCAGTGAGTGGCAGTGTAGGATCTAGCAAAGCAAGACGGGGTGATGAGCATGTGGAGGTCAGGAAACATGAAGTGTCAATGTAGGACAGGTTTCTGAAAAACATCTCTGGGTCGTGCGCATTGTAAGGGTTTCTGACAGGCCATTCTCTATTAGGAGTGAGAAAAACGTCATGGGGTGGTGTGAATCGGAGGGCCTGAATTAGAATAGGCATTGGGTGGCAATGTAGGATGGAGAAAAGCACCACGGGTTATTCAGCATGAGGAGGTTTGGAAACATGTGGTGGCAATGTTGGATAGGGTTCTGAAAAACATCAAGAGGTGGTGCGCATTGTAAGGGTTTCTAACAGGCCATTCACTAGTAGGAGTGAGAAAAACACCATGGGGTGGTGTGAATCGCAGGGCCTCAATTAGATTAGGCAGTGAGTGGCAATGTAGGATCTAGCAAAGCAAGACGGGGCGGTGAGCATGAGGAGATCGAGAAACGTTAAGTGGCAATTTAAGATAGGTTTCTGAAAAAAATGGCTGGGTGATGCGCATTGTAACGGTTTCTAACAGGCCATTCACTAGTAGCAGTGAGACAATCATCACAGATTGATGTGAATATGAAGGCCTAAATTAGGATAGGCAGTGAGTTTCAAGGTAGGATGGAGAAAAGCACAACGGGGTGGTCAGCATGGCGAGGTCAGGAAACATGCAGTGGCAATGTAGGATATGTTTCAGAAAAACATCGCGGGGTGGTGCGCATTGTAAGGGTTTCTAACAGGCCATTCACTAGTAGGAGTGAGAAAAACAGAATGGGGTGGTGTGAATTGGAGGGCCTGAATTAGTTATGGCAGTGAGTGGCAATGTAGAATCTAGCAAAGCAAGACAGGGCGGTGAGCATGCGGTGGTCAGGAAACATGAAGTGGCAATGTTGGATAGGTTTCTGAAAAACATGGTGGGGTGGTGCACATTGTAAGGGTTTCTAAGAGGCCATTCACTAGTAGGAGTGAGAAAAACAGAATGGGGTGGTGTGAATCCGAGGGCCTGATATAGGATAGGAGTGAGTGGCAATGTAGTATGGAGAAAAGCACCACGGGGTGGTCAGCATGGTGAGTTCAGGAAAATTGCGGTGGTAAAGTAGGTTACGTTTCTGAAAAACATCGCGGGGTGGTGCGCATTGTAAGAGTTTTTAACAGGCGATTCACTAGTAAGAGTGAGAAAAACTTCACGGGGTGGTGTGAATCAGAGGGCATGAATTAGAATAGGCATTGAGTGGCATTGTAGGATGGAGAAAAGCACCACGGGATGGTCAGCATGGGCAGGTCAGGAAACATGCAGTGGCAATGTAGGATAGGTTTCTGAAAAACATCAAGAGGTGGTGCACGTTGTAAGGGTTTCTAACAGGCCATTCACTCGTAGCAGTGAGACAGTCATCATGGAGTGATGTGAATATGAAGGCCTGAATTAGGTTAGGCAGTGAATGGCTATGTAGGATGGAGAAAAGCACCACGGGATGGTCAGCATGGGGAGGTCAGGAAACATGCGGTGGCAGTGTAGGATAGGTTTCAGGAAAACATCGCGGGGTGGTGCTCATTGTAATGGTTTATAACAGGCCATTCACTTGTAGCAGTGATAAAAACATCATGGGGCGGTGTGAATCAGAGGGCCTGAATTCGGATAGGCAGTGAGTGGCAATGTAGGATGGAGAAAAGCACCACGGGATGGTCAGCATGGGGAGGTCAGGAAACATGCAGTGGCAATGTAGGATAGGTTTCTGAAAACCATCCCGGTGTTGTGCGCATTGTAAGGGTTTCTAACAGGCCATTCACTAGTAGGTCTGAGAAAAACATCATGGGGTGGTGTGAATCAGAGGGCCTGAATTTGATTAAACAGTGAGTGGCAGTGTAGGATCTAGCAAAGCAAGACGGGGCGGTGAGCATGGTGAGGTCAGGAAACACGAAGTGGCAAGGTAGGATAGGTTTCTGAAAAACATCGCGTGGTGGTGGCATTGTAAGGGTTTCTAACAGGCCATTCACTAGTAGGAGTGAGAAAAACATCATGGGGTGGCGTGAATCAGAGGGCCTGAATTAAGATTGGCAGTGAGTCACAATGTAGGATACAGAAAATCACCACGGGTTGGTCAGCATGTGGAGGTTAGGAAACATGCGGTGGCAATTTAGCATAGGTTTCTGAAAAACATAGCGGGCTGGTGCGCATTGTAAAGCTTTCGAAGAGGCCATTCACTAATAGGAGTTAGAAAAACATCACGGGGTGGTGTGAATCTATGGGCCTGTATTTGGATAGGCAGTGAGTGGCAATGTAGGATGGGGAAAAGCACCACGGGGTGCTCAGCATGGGGAGGTCAGGCAACATCCGTTGGCCATGTAGGATAGATTTCTGAAAAACATTTCAGGGTGGTGAGCATTGTTAGGGTTTTTAACAGGCGATTCACTAGTAGGAGTGAGAAAAACATCACGGGGTGGTGTGATTCAGAGGGCCTGAATTAGAATAGGCAGTGAGTGGCAATGTAGGATGGAGAAAAGCAAGACGGGGTGGTTAGCATGGGGAGGTCAGGCAACATGCAGTGGCAATGTAGCATTGGTTTGTGAAAAACATAGTGGGGTGGTGCACATTGTAAGGTTTTCCAACAGGCCATTCACTAGTAGGAGGGAGAAAAACATCATGGGGGGGGGTGTGAATCGAAGGGCCTGAAATAGAATAGGCATTGAGTGGCAATGTAGGATGGAGAAAAGCACCATGGGATGGTCAGCATGGGGAGGTCAGGAAACATGAAGTGGCAATGTAGGATAGGATTCTGAAAAACATCTCTGGGTGGTGCTAATTGTAAGGGTTTTAACAGGCCTTTCACTAGTAGGAGTGAGAAAAACATCACGGGGTGGTATGAATCGGATGGCCTGAATTACAATAGGCAGTGAGTGACAATGTAGGTTACAGAAAATCACCAAGGGTTGGTCAGCATGGGGAGGTTAGAAAACATGCGGTGGCAATGTTTCATAGGTTTCTGAAAAACATAGCGGGGTGGTGCGCATTGCAAGGGTTTCCAACAGGCCATTCACTAGTAGGAGTGAGAAAAACAGAACGGGGTGGTGTGAATCGGAGGACCTGAATTAGCATAGGCAGTGAGTAGCAATGTAGGATGGAGAAAAGCACCACAGGGTGGTCAGCATGGGGAGGTCAGGAAATATCCGGTGGCCATGTACGATAGGATTCTGAAAAACATCTCTGGGTTGTGCGCATTGTAAGGGTTTCTAACAGGCCATTCACTAGTAGGAGTGAGAAAAACATCACGGAGTGATGTGAATCGGAAGGCCTGAATTAGGATAGGCATTGAGTGGCAATGTAGGAAGGAGAAGCACAACTGGGTGGTCAGCATGGGGAGGTCAGGAAACATGCGGTGGCAATGTAGCATACGTTAGTGAAAAACTTAGGGGGTGGTCACATTGTAAGGGTTTCTAAAAGGCCATTCACTAGTAGGAGTAAGAAAAACATCATGGGGTGGTGTGAATAGGAGGGCCTGAATTAGATTAGGCAGTGTGTGGTAACGTAGGATGGAGAAAAGCAAGAAGCCGTGGTTAGCATGGGGAGGTCATAAAACATGCAGTGACAATGTAGGATACGTTTCTGAAAAACATCGCGGGGTGGTGTGCATTGTAAGGGTTTCTTACAGGCCATTCACAAGTAGGAGTGAGAAAAATATCACAGCGGGTGTGAGTCGGAGGGCCTAAGTTAGAATAGCCAGTGAGTGGCAATGTAGGATGGAGAAAAGCACCAAGGGTGGTCAGCATTGGGAGGTCAGGAAATATGGGGTGGCAAAGTAGGATAGGTTTCTGAAAAACATCGCGGTGTGGTGCACATTGTATGGTTTTTCAACAGGCCATTCACTAGTAGGAGTGAGAAAAACATCACGGGGTGGTGTGAATCAGAGGGCCTGAATTAGCATAGGCAGTGAGTGGCAATGTAGGATGGAGAAAAGCATCGCCCCGTATTTAGCAAGGCGAGATCAGGAAACATGCGGGGCCAATGTAGGACAGGTTTCTGAAAAACATCGCGGGGTGGTGCGCATTGTAAGGGTTTCTAACAGGCCATTCTCTAGTAGGAGTGAGAAAAACAAAGAGGGGTGGTGTGAAAAGAAGGACCTGAATTAGGATAGGCAGTGTGTGGCAATATAGAATGGAGAACATCACGACGGGGTAGTCAGCATGGGGAGGTCAGGAAACATGTGGTGGCAATGTAGCATACGTTTCTGAAATACATCGCGGGGTGGCGCGCACTGTAAAGATTTGTTACAGGCCATTCACTAGTAGGAGTGAGAAAAACATCATGGGGTGGTGTGAATAGGAGGGCCTGAATTAGATTAGGCAGTGTGTGGTAATGTAGGATGGAGAAAAGCAATAAGCCATGGTGAGCATGGGGAGGTCAGGAAACATGCAGTGACAATGTAGGATAGGGTTCTGAAAAACATCGAGGGGTGGTGTGCATTGTAAGGGTTTCTAACAGGCCATTTTCAAGTAGGAGTGAGAAAAACATCACAGGGATTTTGAATCAGAGGGACTGAATTAGCATAGGCAGTGAGCGGCAATGTAGGATGGAGAAAGGCATCACCCCGTAGTTAGCAAGGCGAGGTAAGGAAACATGCCGTGCCAATGTAGGATAGGTTTCTGAAAAACATTGCGGGGTGGTGCACATTGTAAGGGGTTCTAAAAGGCCATTCAATAGTAGGAGTGAGAAAAACATCATGGGGTGGTGTGAATCGGAGGGCCTAAATTTGATTAGGCAGTGAGAGGCAGTGTAGGATCTAGCAAAGCAAGACGGGGCGGTGAGCATGTGGAGGTCAGGAAACATGCAGTGGCAATGTTGGATAGGTTTCTGAAAAACATCTCTGGGTTGTGCGCATTGTAAGGGTTTCTAACAGGCCATTCACTAGTAGGAGTGAGAAAAACATATCGGGGTGGTGTGAATTGGGGGCCTGTATTAGGATAGGCAGTGAGTGTCAATGAAGGATGGAGAAAAGTACTACGGGGTGGTCAGCATGGGGTGGTCAGGAAACATGCAGTGGCATTGTATGATAGGTTTCTGAAAAACATCGAGGGGTGGTGCGCATTGCAAGGGATTTTAACAGGTGATTCACTAGTAATAGTGAGAAAAACATCACGGGGTGGTGTGAATCAGAGGGCCTGAATTAGATATGGCAGTGAGTGGCATTGTAGGATGGAGAAAACCAAGATGGGGTGGTTAGCATGGGGAGGTCAGGCAATATGCAGTGGCAATGTAGCATAGGTTTGTGAAAAACATAGTGGGGTGGTGCACATTGTAAGGGTTTCTAACAGGCCATTCAGTAGTAGGAGTGAGAAAAACATCACTGGGTGGTGTGAATCGGAAGGCCTGAATTAAAATAGGCATTGAGTAGCAATGTAGGATGGAGAAAAGCACCACGGGATGGTAAGCATGGGCAGGTCAAGAATCATGCGGTGGCAATGTAGGATAGGTTTCTGAAAAACATCAAGAGGTGGTGCGCGTTGTAAGGGTTTCTAACAGGCCATTCACTAGTAGCAGTGAGACAGTCATCACGGAGCCAGGTGAATATGAAGGCCTGAATTAGGTTAGGCAGTGAATGGCTATGTAGGATGGAGAAAAGCACCACGGGATGGTCAGCATGGGGAGGTCAGGAAACATGCAGTGGCAATGTAGGATAGGTTTCTGAAAACCATCCCGGTGTGGTGCGCATTGCAAGCTTTTCCAAAAGGCCATTCACTAGTAGGAGTGAGAAAAACAGAACGGGGTGGTGTGAATCGGAGGACCTGAATTAGCATAGGCAGTGAGTAGCAATGTAGGATGGAGAAAAGCACCACAGGGTGGTCAGCATGGGGAGGTCAGGAAATATCCGGTGGCCATGTACGATAGAATTCTGAAAAACATCTCTGGGTTGTGCGCATTGTAAGGGTGTGAGAAAAACATCATGGGGTGGTGTGAATCGGAAGGCCTAAATTTTATTACGCAGTGAGTGGCAGTGTAGGATCTAGTAAAGCAAGACGGGGCGGTGAGGATGTGGAGGTCAGGAAACATGAAGTGTCAATGTAGGATAGGTTTCTGAAAAACATCTCTGGGTCGTGCGCATTGTAAGGGTTTCTGACAGGCCATTCACTATTAGGAGTGAGAAAAACATCACGGGGTGGTGTGAATAGGAGGGCCTGAATTAGAGTGGCAATGTAGGATGGAGAAAAGCACCACGAGTTATTCAGCATGAGGAGGTTTAGAAACATGCGGTGGCAATGTAGGATAGGTTTCTGAAAAACGTCAAGAGGTGGTGCGCCTTGTAAGGGTTTCTAACAGGCCATTCACTAGTACGAGGGAGAAAAACATCATGGGGTGCTGTGAATTGGAGTGCCTGAATTGGATTAGGCAGTCAGTGTCAATGTAGGATCTAGCAAAGCAAGACAGGGTGGTGAGCATGAGGAGATCAGGAAACGTTAAGTGGCAATTTAAGATAGGTTTCTGAAAAACATGGCGGGGTGGCGTGCATTGTAACGGTTTCTAACAGGCCATTCACTAGTAGCAGTGAGACAATCATCACGGAGTGATGTGAATATGAAGGCCTGAATTAGGATAGGCAGTGAGTGGCAATGTAGGATGGAGAAAAGCACCACGGGATGGTCAGCATCGGGAGGTCAGGAAACATGCGTTGGCAATGTAGGATAGGTTTCTGAAAACCATCGCTTTGTGTTGAGCATTGTAAGATTTTCCAACAGTCCATTCACTAGTATGAGTGAGAAAAACATCATTGGGTGGTTTGAATCGGAGGGCCTTAATTAAGATAGGCAGTGAGTGGCAATGTAGGATGGAGAAGCACAATGGGGTGGTCAACATGGGGAGGTCAGGAAACATGCGGTGGAAATGTAGCATACGTTTTCGAAAAACACAGCAGGGTGGTCACATTGTAAGGGTTTCTAACAGGTCATTCACTAGTAGGAGTGAGAAAAACATCATGAGGTGGTGTGAATTGGAGGGCCTGAATTAGATTAGGCAGTGAGTGGCAATGTAGGATCTAGCAAAGCAAAAACCGGCATGAG
Organism: Cavia porcellus; assembly: GCF_034190915.1. NCBI lineage: Eukaryota > Metazoa > Chordata > Mammalia > Rodentia > Caviidae > Cavia > Cavia porcellus. The sequence goes on from NW_026947534.1 coordinate 1,091,090, forward strand.
CATGGGGAGATCATGAAACATGTAGTGGCAATGTAGGATAGGTTTCTGAAAAACATGGCGGAGTGGTGTGCATTGTAAGGGTTTCCAACAGGCCATTCACTAATAATAGTGAGAAAAACAGAACGGGATGGTGTGAATCAGAGGACCTGAATTAGGATAGACAGTGAGTAGCAATGTAGGATGGGGAAAAGCACCACGGGGTGGTCAGCATGGGGAGGGTGGAAACATGCGGTGGCCATGTAGGATAGGTTTCTGAAAAACATCGCGGGTTGGTGCACATTGTAAGGGTTTCTAACAGGCCATTCACTAGCAGGAGTGAGAAAAACATCATGGGGTGTTGTGAATCGGAGGGCCTGCATTTGATTAGGCAGTGAGTGGCATTGTAGGATCTAGCAAAGCAAGACGGGGCAGTGAGCATGTGGAGGTCAGGAAACATGAAGTGGCAATGTAGGATAGGTTTCTGAAAAACATGGCGGAATGGTGCGCATTGTAAGGGTTTCTGACAGGCCATTCACTAGTAGAAGTTAGAAAAACAGAATGGGGTGGTGTGAATCGGAGGACCTGAATTAGAATAGGCAGGGAGCAGCAATGTAGGATGGAGAAAAGCACCACAGGGTGGTCAGAATGGGGAGGTCAGGAAATATCCGTTGGCCATGTCGGTTAGGTTTCTGAAAAACAACTCAGGGTGGTGCGAATTGTAAGGGTTTCTAAGAGGGCATTCACTAGTAGGAGTGAGAAAAACATCACGGGGTGGTGTGAATCGGAGGGCCTGATATAGGATAGGAGTGAGTGGCAATGTAGGATGGAGAAAAGCACCACAGGATGGTCAGCATGGGGAGGTCAGGAGACATGCGTTGGCAATATAGGATAGGTTTCTGAAAACCATCGTGGTGTGGTGAGCATTGTAAGGGTTTCTAACAGGCCATTCACTAGTAGGAGTGAGAAAAAGAAAATGGGGTGGTGTGAATCGGAGGACCTGAATTAGGATAGTCAGTGAGTAGCAATGTAGGATGGAGAAAAGCACCACAGGGTGTTCAGCATGGGGAGTTCAGGAAACATGCGGTGGCAATGTAGGAAAGTTTTCTGAAAAACATCGTGGGGTGGTGTGCATTGTAAGGGTTTCTAACAGGCCATTCACTAGTAGGAGTGGGAAAAACATCACGGGGTGGTGTGTATCGAGTGGCCTGTATTAGGATAGGCGGTGAGTGGCAATGTAGGATCTAGCAAAGAAAGACGGGGCGGTGATCATGGGGAGGTCATGAAACATGAAGTGGCAATGTAGGATAGGTTTCTGAAAAACATGGCGGGGTGGTGTGCATTGTAAGATTTTCTAAAAGGCAATTAACTAGTATGAGTGAGAAAAACATCACGGGTGGTGTGAATCGAAGGACCTGAATTAGGATAGGCAGTGAGTGGCAATGTAGGATGGAGAAAAGCACCACGGGGTGGTCAGCATGGGGAGTTCAGGAAACATGCGGTGGCCATGTAGGATACGTTTCTGAAAAACATCTCAGGGTCGTGCACATTGTAAGGGTTTAATAGGCCATTCACTAGTAGGAGTGAGAAGAACATCACGGGGTGATGTGAATCGGAGGGCCTTATATAGGATAGGAGTGAGTGGCAATGTAGGATGGAGAAAAGCACCACGGGGTGATCAGCATGGTGAGTTCAGGAAACATGCGGTGGTAAAGTAGGATATGTTTCTGAAAAAAATCGCATGGTGGTGCACATTGTAAGGGTTTCTAACAGGCGTTTCACTAGTAGGAGTGAGAAAAACATCACGGGTGGTGTGAATAGGAGGGCATGAATTAGAATAGGCATTGAGTGGCAATGTAGGTTGGAGAAAAGCAAAACAGATTGGTTAGCATGGGGAGGTCAGGAAACATGCAGTTTCAATGTAGAATAGGTTTCGGAAAAACATTGCGGGGAGGTGTGCATTGTAAGGGTTTCTAACAGGCCATTCACTACTAGGGGTGAGAAAAACATCACGGGGTGGTGTGAATCGGAGGGCCTGAATTAGATTAGGCCATGAGTGGCAATGAAGGATCTAGCAAACAAGACGGGGTGGTGAGCATGGGGAGTTGAGGAAACATGAAGTGGCAATGTAGGATAGATTTCTGAAAAACATCGCGGGGTGGTGCGCATTTTAAGGGTTTCTAACAGGCCATTCACTAGTAGCAGTGAGACAATCATCACGGAGTGATGTGAATATGAAGGCCTGACTTAGGATAGGCAGTGAGTGGCAATGTAGGATGGAGAAAAGCACCACGGGATGGTCAGCATGGGGAGGTCAATAAACATGAGTTGGCAATGTAGTATAGGTTTCAGAACAACATCACGGGGTGGTGCGCATTGTAAGGGTTTCTAACCGGCCATTCCCTAGGAGGAGTGATAAAAATATCACGGGGTTGTGTGAATCAGAGAGCCTGAATTACGATATGCAGTGAGTGGCAATGTAGGATGGAGAAAAGCACCACGGGATGTTCAGTCTGGGGAGATCAGGAAACATGCGGTGGCAATGTAGCATACGTTTGTCAAAAACATAGCGGCGTGGTCAAATTGTAAGGGTTTCTAACAGGCCATTCACTAGTAGGAGTGAGAAAAACATCACGGGGAGATGTGAATCGGAGAGCCTGAATTAGAATAGGCAGTCAGTGGCAATGTAGAATGGAGAAAAGCACCACGGGCTGGTCAGCATGGGGAGGTCAGGAAACATGCGGTGGCAATGTAGGATAGGTTTCTGAAAAACATCGCGGGGTGGTGTGCATTGTAAGGGTTTCTAACAGACCATTCACTAGTAGGCATGAGAAAAACATCACGGGGTCGTGTGAATCGGAGGGCCTGAATTACAATAGGCAGTGAGTGGGAATGTAGGATGGGGAATAGCACCACGGGGTTGTTAGCATGGGGAGGTCAGGAAACATGAGGTGGCCATGTAGGATACGTTTCTGAAAAACATCTCAGGGTCGTGCACATTGTAAGGGTTTAATAGGCCATTCACTAGTAGGAGTGAGAAGAACATCACGGGGTGATGTGAATCGGAGGGCCTTATATAGGATAGGAGTGAGTGGCAATGTAGGATGGAGAAAAGCACCACGGGCTGGTCAGCATGGTGAGTTCAGGAAACATGCGGTGGTAAAGTAGGATATGTTTCTGAAAACAATCGCATGGTTGTGCGCATTGTAAGGGTTTCTAACAGGCGTTTCACTAGTAGGAGTGAGAAAAACATCACGGGTGGTGTGAATAGGAGGGCATGAATTAGAATAGGCATTGAGTGGCAATGTAGGTTGGAGAAAAGCAAAAGAGATTGGTTAGCATAGGGAGGTCAGGAAACATGCAGTTTCAATGTAGAATAGGTTTCGGAAAAACATTGCGGGGAGGGGTGCATTGTAAGGGTTTCTAACAGGCCATTCACTACTAGGGGTGAGAAAAACATCACGGGGTGGTGTGAATCGGAGGGACTGAATTAGATTAGGCCATGAGTGGCAATGAAGGATCTAGCAAACAAGATGGGGTGGTGAGCATGGGGAGTTGAGGAAACATGAAGTGGCAATGTAGGATAGATTTCTGAAAAACATCGCGGGGTGGTGCGCATTTTAATGGTTTCTAACAGGCCTTTCACTAGTAGCAGTGAGACAATCATCACGGAGTGATGTGAATATGAAGGCCTGACTTAGGATAGGCAGTGAGTGGCAATGCAGGATGGAGAAAAGCACCACGGGATGGTCAGCATGGGGAGGTCAGGAAACATGCGGTGGCAATGTAGGATATGTTTCAGAAAAACATCGCGGGGTGGTGCGCATTGTAAGAGTTTCTAACAGGTCATTCACTAGTAGGAGTGAGAAAAACATATCGGGGTGGTGTGAATTGGGGGCCTGTATTAGGATAGGCAGTGAGTGTCAATGTAGGATGGAGAAAAGTACTACGGGGTGGTCAGCATGGGGTGGTCAGGAAACATGCAGTGGCATTGTATGATAGGATTCTGAAAAACATCGAGGGGTGGTGCGCATTGCAAGGGATTTTAACAGGTGATTCACTAGTAAGAGTGAGAAAAACATCACGGGGTGGTGTGAATCAGAGGGCCTGGATTAGATATGGCAGTGAGTGGCATTGTAGGATGGAGAAAACCAAGATGGGGTGGTTAGCATGGGGAGGTCACGCAATATGCAGTGGCAATGTAGCATAGGTTTGTGAAAAACATAGCGGGGTGGTGCACATTGTAAGGGTTTCTAACAGGCCATTCAGTAGTAGGAGTGAGAAAAACATCACGGGGTGGTGTGAATCGGAAGGCCTGAATTAAAATAGGCATTGAGTGGCAATGTAGGATGGAGAAAAGCACCATGGGATGGTCAGCATGGGCAGGTCAAGAATCATGCGGTGGCAATGCAGGATAGGTTTCTGAAAAACATCAAGAGGTGGTGCGCGTTGTAAGGGTTTCTAACAGGCCATTCACTAGTAGCAGTGAGACAGTCATCACGGAGCCAGGTGAATATGAAGGCCTGAATTAGGTTAGGCAGTGAATGGCTATGTAGGATGGAGAAAAGCACCACGGGATGGTCAGCATGGGGAGGTCAGGAAACATGCAGTGGCAATGTAGGATAAGTTTCTGAAAACCATCCCGGTGTGGTGCGCATTGTAAGGGTTTCTAACAGGCCATTCACTAGTAGGACTGAGAAAAACATCATGGGGTGGTGTGAATCGGAGGGCCTGAATATGATTAGGCAGTGAGTAGCAGTGTAGTATCTAGCAAAGCAAGACGGGGCGGTGAGCATGGGGAGGTCAGGAAACACGAAGTGGCAAGGAAGGATAGGTTTCTGAAAAGCATCGCGTGGTGGTGCGCATTGTAAGGGTTTCTAACAGGCCATTCACTAGTAGGAGTGAGAAAAACATCATTGGGTTGCATGAATCGGAGGGCCTGAATTACGATAGGCAGTGAGTCACAATGTAGGATACAGAAAATCACCACGGGTTGGTCAGCATGTGAGGTTAGGAAACATGTGGTGGCAATGTAGCATAGGTTTCTGAAAAACATAGGGGGCTGGTGCGCATTGTAGAGGTTTCGAAGAGGCCATTCACTAATAGGAGTGAGAAAACCATCACGGGGTGGTGTGAATCTGGGGGCCTGTATTTGGATAGGCAGTGAGTGGCAATGTAGGATGGGCAAAAGCACCACGGGGTGATCAGCATGGGGAGTTCAGGAAACATCCGTTGGCCATGTAGGATAGATTTCTAAAAAACATTTCAGGGTGGTGAGCATTGTAAGGGTTTTTAACAGGCGATTCACTAGTAGGAGTGTGAAAAACATCACGGGGTGGTGTGATTCAGAGGGCCTGAATTAGAATAGGCATTGAGTGGCAATGTAGGATCGAGAAAAGCAAGATGGGGTGGTTAGCATGGGGAGGTCAGGCAACATGCAGTGGCAATGTAGAATTGGTTTGTGAAAAACATAGCGGGGTGGTGCACATAGTAAGGTTTTCCAACAGGCCATTCACTAGTAGGAGGGAGAAAAACATTACGGGGTGGTGTGAATCGGAGGGCCTGAATTAGAATAGGCATTGAGTGGCAATGTAGGATGGAGAAAAGCACCATGGGATGGTCAGCATGGGGAGGTCAGGAAACATGAAGTGGCAATGTAGGATAGGATTCTGAAAAACATCTCTGGGTGGTGCGCATTGTAAGGGTTTCTAACAGGCCATTCACTAGTAGGAGTGAAAAAAACATCACGGGGTGGTGTGAAACGGATGGCCTGAATTACAGTAGGCAGTGAGTGACAATGTAGGATACAGAAAATCACCACGGGTTGGTGAGCATGGGGAGGTTAGGAAACATGCGGTGGCAATGTTTCATAGGTTTCTGAAAAACATAGCGGGCTGGTGCGCATTGTAATGGTTTCTAACAGGCGATTCACTAGTCGGAGTGAGAAAAACATCACATGGTGGTGTGAATCGGAGTGCCTGAATTAGAATAGGCATTGAGTGGCAATGTATGATGGAGAAAAGCGAGACGGGGTGGTTAGCATGGGGAGGTCAGGAAACATGCAGTTTCAATGTAGGATAGGTTTCTGAAAATCATTTCAGTGTGGTGTGCATTGTAAGTGTTTGTAAGATTCCATTCACTAGTAGGAGTTAGAAAAACATCACGGGTTGTGTGAATCAGAGGGCCTGAATTAGAATAGGCATTGAGTGCCAATGTAGGATGGAGAAAAGCACCATGGGTTATTCAGAATGAAGAGGTCAGGAAACATGCGTTGGCAATGTAGGATAGGTTTCTGATAAACATCAAGAGTTGTTGCGCATTGTACGGGTTTCTAACAGGCCATTCACTAGTAGGAGTGAGAAAAACATCATGGGGTTGTGTGAATCGTAAGGCCTCAATTAGATTAGGCAGTGAGTGGCAATGTAGGATCGAGCAAATCAAGACGTGGCAGTGAGCATCGGGAGGTCAGGATACATGAAGTGGCAATGTAGGATAGGTTTCTGGAAAACGTGGCGGGGTGGTGCGCATTGCAAGCTTTTCCAAAAGGCCATTCACTAGTAGGAGTGAGAAAAACAGAACGGAGTGGTGTGAATCGGAGGACCTGAATTAGCATAGGCAGTGAGTAGCAATGTAGGATGGAGAAAAGCACCACAGGGTGGTCAGCATGGGGAGGTCAGGAAATATCCGGTGGCCATGTACGATAGGATTCTGAAAAACATCTCTGGGTTGTGCGCATTGTAAGGGTGTGAGAAAAACATCATGGGGTGGTGTGAATCAGAAGGCCTAAATTTTATTACGCAGTGAGTGGCAGTGTAGGATCTAGCAAAGCAAGACGGGGCGGTGAGGATGTGGAGGTCAGGAAACATGAAGTGTCAATGTAGGATAGGTTTCTGAAAAACATCTCTGGGTCGTGCGCATTGTAAGGGTTTCTGACAGGCCATTCACTATTAGGAGTGAGAAAAACATCACGGGGTGGTGTGAATAGGAGGGCCTGAATTAGAGTGGCAATGTAGGATGGAGAAAAGCACCACGAGTTATTCAGCATGAGGAGGTTTAGAAACATGCGGTGGCAATGTAGGATAGGTTTCTGAAAAACGTCAAGAGGTGGTGCGCCTTGTAAGGGTTTCTAACAGGCCATTCACTAGTACGAGGGAGAAAAACATCATGGGGTGCTGTGAATTGGAGTGCCTGAATTGGATTAGGCAGTCAGTGGCAATGTAGGATCTAGCAAAGCAAGACAGGGTGGTGAGCATGAGGAGATCAGGAAACGTTAAGTGGCAATTTAAGATAGGTTTCTGAAAAACATGGCGGGGTGGCGTGCATTGTAACGGTTTCTAACAGGCCATTCACTAGTAGCAGTGAGACAATCATCACGGAGTGATGTGAATATGAAGGCCTGAATTAGGATAGGCAGTGAGTGGCAATGTAGGATGGAGAAAAGCACCACGGGATGGTCAGCATCGGGAGGTCAGGAAACATGCGTTGGCAATGTAGGATAGGTTTCTGAAAACCATAGCGGTGTGTTGAGCATTGTAAGATTTTCCAACAGTCCATTCACTAGTAGGAGTGAGAAAAACATCATTGGGTGGTTTGAATCGGAGGGCCTTAATTAAGATAGGCAGTGAGTGGCAATGTAGGATGGAGAAGCACAATAGGGTGGTCAACATGGGGAGGTCAGGAAACATGCGGTGGAAATGTAGCATACGTTTTCGAAAAACACAGCAGGGTGGTCACATTGTAAGGGTTTCTAACAGGCCATTCACTAGTAGGAGTGAGAAAAACATCATGAGGTGGTGTGAATTGGAGGGCCTGAATTAGATTAGGCAGTGAGTGGCAATGTAGGATCTAGCAAAGCAAAAACCGGCATGAGCATGGGGAGATCATGAAACATGTAGTGGCAATGTAGGATAGGTTTCTGAAAAACATGGCGGAGTGGTGCGCATTGTAAGGGTTTCCAACAGGCCATTCACTAATAATAGTGAGAAAAACAGAACGGGATGGTGTGAATCAGAGGACCTGAATTAGGATAGACAGTGAGTAGCAATGTAGGATGGGGAAAAGCACCACGGGGTGGTCAGCATGGGGAGGGTGGAAACATGCGGTGGCCATGTAGGATAGGTTTCTGAAAAACATCGCGGGTTGGTGCACATTGTAAGGGTTTCTAACAGGCCATTCACTAGCAGGAGTGAGAAAAACATCATGGGGTGTTGTGAATCGGAGGGCCTGCATTTGATTAGGCAGTGAGTGGCATTGTAGGATCTAGCAAAGCAAGACGGGGCAGTGAGCATGTGGAGGTCAGGAAACATGAAGTGGCAATGTAGGATAGGTTTCTGAAAAACATGGCGGAATGGTGCGCATTGTAAGGGTTTCTGACAGGCCATTCACTAGTAGAAGTTAGAAAAACAGAATGGGGTGGTGTGAATCGGAGGACCTGAATTAGAATAGGCAGGGAGCAGCAATGTAGGATGGAGAAAAGCACCACAGGGTGGTCAGAATGGGGAGGTCAGGAGGAAATATCCGTTGGCCATGTCGGTTAGGTTTCTGAAAAACAACTCAGGGTGGTGCGAATTGTAAGGGTTTCTAAGAGGGCATTCACTAGTAGGAGTGAGAAAAACATCACGGGGTGGTGTGAATCGGAGGGCCTGATATAGGATACGAGTGAGTGGCAATGTAGGATGGAGAAAAGCACCACAGGATGGTCAGCATGGGGAGGTCAGGAGACATGCGTTGGCAATATAGGATAGGTTTCTGAAAACCATCGTGGTGTGGTGAGCATTGTAAGGGTTTCTAACAGGCCATTCACTAGTAGGAGTGAGAAAAAGAAAATGGGGTGGTGTGAATCGGAGGACCTGAATTAGGATAGTCAGTGAGTAGCAATGTAGGATGGAGAAAAGCACCACAGGGTGTTCAGCATGGGGAGTTCAGGAAACATGCGGTGGCAATGTAGGAAAGTTTTCTGAAAAACATCGCGGGGTGGTGTGCATTGTAAGGGTTTCTAACAGGCCATTCACTAGTAGGAGTGGGAAAAACATCACGGGGTGGTGTGTATCGAGTGGCCTGTATTAGGATAGGCGGTGAGTGGCAATGTAGGATCTAGCAAAGAAAGACAGGGCGGTGATCATGGGGAGGTCCTGAAACATGAAGTGGCAATGTAGGATAGGTTTCTGAAAAACATGGCGGGGTGGTGCGCATTGTAAGATTTTCTAAAAGTCAATTAACTAGTATGAGTGAGAAAAACATCACGGGTGGTGTGAATCGAAGGACCTGAATTAGGATAGGCAGTGAGTGGCAATGTAGGATGGAGAAAAGCACCACGGGGTGGTCAGCATGGGGAGTTCAGGAAACATGCGGTGGCCATGTAGGATACGTTTCTGAAAAACATCTCAGGGTCGTGCACATTGTAAGGGTTTAATAGGCCATTCACTAGTAGGAGTGAGAAGAACATCACGGGGTGATGTGAATCGGAGGGCCTTATATAGGATAGGAGTGAGTGGCAATGTAGGATGGAGAAAAGCACCACGGGGTGGTCAGCATGGTGAGTTCAGGAAACATGCGGTGGTAAAGTAGGATATGTTTCTGAAAAAAATCGCATGGTGGTGCGCATTGTAAGGGTTTCTAACAGGCGTTTCACTAGTAGGAGTGAGAAAAACATCACGGGTGGTGTGAATAGGAGGGCATGAATTAGAATAGGCATTGAGTGGCAATGTAGGTTGGAGAAAAGCAAAACAGATTGGTTAGCATGGGGAGGTCAGGAAACATGCAGTTTCAATGTAGAATAGGTTTCGGAAAAACATTGCGGGGAGGTGTGCATTGTAAGGGTTTCTAACAGGCCATTCACTACTAGGGGTGAGAAAAACATCACGGGGTGGTGTGAATCGGAGGGCCTGAATTAGATTAGGCCATGAGTGGCAATGAAGGATCTAGCAAACAAGACGGGGTGGTGAGCATGGGGAGTTGAGGAAACATGAAGTGGCAATGTAGGATAGATTTCTGAAAAACATCGCGGGGTGGTGCGTATTTTAAGGGTTTCTAACAGGCCATTCACTAGTAGCAGTGAGACAATCATCACGGAGTGATGTGAATATGAAGGCCTGACTTAGGATAGGCAGTGAGTGGCAATGTAGGATGGAGAAAAGCACCACGGGATGGTCAGCATGGGGAGGTCAGGAAACATGCGGTGGCAATGTAGTATAGGTTTCAGAACAACATCATGGGGTGGTGCGCATTGTAAGGGTTTCTAACCGGCCATTCCCTAGGAGGAGTGATAAAAATATCACGGGGTTGTGTGAATCAGAGAGCCTGAATTACGATATGCAGTGAGTGGCAATGTAGGATGGAGAAAAGCACCACGGGATGTTCAGTCTGGGGAGGTCAGGAAACATGCGGTGGCAATGTTGCATACGTTTGTCAAAAACATAGCGGCGTGGTCAAATTGTAAGGGTTTCTAACAGGCCATTCACTAGTAGGAGTGAGAAAAACATCACGGGGAGATGTGAATCGGAGAGCCTGAATTAGAATAGGCAGTCAGTGGCAATGTAGAATGGAGAAAAGCACCACGGGCTGGTCAGCATGGGGAGGTCAGGAAACATGCGGTGGCAATGTAGGATAGGTTTCTGAAAAACATCGCGGGGTGGTGTGCATTGTAAGGGTTTCTAACAGACCATTCACTAGTAGGCATGAGAAAAACATCACGGGGTCGTGTGAATCGGAGGGCCTGAATTACAATAGGCAGTGAGTGGGAATGTAGGATGGGGAATAGCACCACGGGGTTGTTAGCATGGGGAGGTCAGGAAACATGAGGTGGCCATGTAGGATACGTTTCTGAAAAACATCTCAGGGTCGTGCACATTGTAAGGGTTTAATAGGCCATTCACTAGTAGGAGTGAGAAGAACATCACGGGGTGATGTGAATCGGAGGGCCTTATATAGGATAGGAGTGAGTGGCAATGTAGGATGGAGAAAAGCACCACGGGCTGGTCAGCATGGTGAGTTCAGGAAACATGCGGTGGTAAAGTAGGATATGTTTCTGAAAAAAATCGCATGGTTGTGCACATTGTAAGGGTTTCTAACAGGCGTTTCACTAGTAGGAGTGAGAAAAACATCACGCGTGGTGTGAATAGGAGGGCATGAATTAGAATAGCCATTGAGTGGCAATGTAGGTTGGAGAAAAGCAAAAGAGATTGGTTAGCATAGGGAGGTCAGGAAACATGCAGTTTCAATGTAGAATAGGTTTCGGAAAAACATTGCGGGGAGGGGTGCATTGTAAGGGTTTCTAACAGGCCATTCACTACTAGGGGTGAGAAAAACATCACGGGGTGGTGTGAATCGGAGGGACTGAATTAGATTAGGCCATGAGTGGCAATGAAGGATCTAGCAAACAAGACGGGGTGGTGAGCATGGGGAGTTGAGGAAACATGAAGTGGCAATGTAGGATAGATTTCTGAAAAACATCGCGGGGTGGTGCGCATTTTAATGGTTTCTAACAGGCCTTTCACTAGTAGCAGTGAGACAATCATCACGGAGTGATGTGAATATGAAGGCCTGACTTAGGATAGGCAGTGAGTGGCAATGCAGGATGGAGAAAAGCACCACGGGATGGTCAGCATGGGGAGGTCAGGAAACATGCGGTGGCAATGTAGGATATGTTTCAGAAAAACATCGCGGGGTGGTGCGCATTGTAAGAGTTTCTAACAGGCCATTCACTAGTAGGAGTGAGAAAAACATATCGGGGTGGTGTGAATTGGGGGCCTGTATTAGGATAGGCAGTGAGTGTCAATGTAGGATGGAGAAAAGTACTACGGGGTGGTCAGCATGGGGTGGTCAGGAAACATGCAGTGGCATTGTATGATAGGTTTCTGAAAAACATCGAGGGGTGGTGCGCATTGCAAGGGATTTTAACAGGTGATTCACTAGTAAGAGTGAGAAAAACATCACGGGGTGGTGTGAATCAGAGGGCCTGAATTAGGTATGGCAGTGAGTGGCATTGTAGGATGGAGAAAACCAAGATGGGGTGGTTAGCATGGGGAGGTCACGCAATATGCAGTGGCAATGTAGCATAGGTTTGTGAAAAACATAGCGGGGTGGTGCACATTGTAAGGGTTTCTAACAGGCCATTCAGTAGTAGGAGTGAGAAAAACATCACGGGGTGGTGTGAATCGGAAGGCCTGAATTAAAATAGGCATTGAGTGGCAATGTAGGATGGAGAAAAGCACCATGGGATGGTCAGCATGGGCAGGTCAAGAATCATGCGGTGGCAATGTAGGATAGGTTTCTGAAAAACATCAAGAGGTGGTGCGCGTTGTAAGGGTTTCTAACAGGCCATTCACTAGTAGCAGTGAGACAGTCATCACGGAGCCAGGTGAATATGAAGGCCTGAATTAGGTTAGGCAGTGAATGGCTATGTAGGATGGAGAAAAGCACCACGGGATGTTCAGTCTGGGGAGGTCAGGAAACATGCGGTGGCAATGTAGCATACGTTTGTCAAAAACATAGCGGCGTGGTCAAATTGTAAGGGTTTCTAACAGGCCATTCACTAGTAGGAGTGAGAAAAACATCACGGGGAGATGTGAATCGGAGAGCCTGAATTAGAATAGGCAGTCAGTGGCAATGTAGAATGGAGAAAAGCACCACGGGCTGGTCAGCATGGGGAGGTCAGGAAACATGCGGTGGCAATGTAGGATAGGTTTCTGAAAAACATTGCGGGGAGGTGTGCATTGTAAGGGTTTCTAACAGGCCATTCACTACTAGGGGTGAGAAAAACATCACGGGGTGGTGTGAATCGGAGGGACTGAATTAGATTAGGCCATGAGTGGCAATGAAGGATCTAGCAAACAAGACGGGGTGGTGAGCATGGGGAGTTGAGGAAACATGAAGTGGCAATGTAGGATAGATTTCTGAAAAACATCGCGGGGTGGTGCGCATTTTAATGGTTTCTAACAGGCCTTTCACTAGTAGCAGTGAGACAATCATCACGGAGTGATGTGAATATGAAGGCCTGACTTAGGATAGGCAGTGAGTGGCAATGCAGGATGGAGAAAAGCACCACGGGATGGTCAGCATGGGGAGGTCAGGAAACATGCGGTGGCAATGTAGGATATGTTTCAGAAAAACATCGCGGGGTGGTGCGCATTGTAAGAGTTTCTAACAGGCCATTCACTAGTAGGAGTGAGAAAAACATATCGGGGTGGTGTGAATTGGGGGCCTGTATTAGGATAGGCAGTGAGTGTCAATGTAGGATGGAGAAAAGTACTACGGGGTGGTCAGCATGGGGTGGTCAGGAAACATGCAGTGGCATTGTATGATAGGTTTCTGAAAAACATCGAGGGGTGGTGCGCATTGCAAGGGATTTTAACAGGTGATTCACTAGTAAGAGTGAGAAAAACATCACGGGGTGGTGTGAATCAGAGGGCCTGAATTAGATATGGCAGTGAGTGGCATTGTAGGATGGAGAAAACCAAGATGGGGTGGTTAGCATGGGGAGGTCACGCAATATGCAGTGGCAATGTAGCATAGGTTTGTGAAAAACATAGCGGGGTGGTGCACATTGTAAGGGTTTCTAACAGGCCATTCAGTAGTAGGAGTGAGAAAAACATCACGGGGTGGTGTGAATCGGAAGGCCTGAATTAAAATAGGCATTGAGTGGCAATGTAGGATGGAGAAAAGCACCATGGGATGGTCAGCATGGGCAGGTCAAGAATCATGCGGTGGCAATGTAGGATAGGTTTCTGAAAAACATCAAGAGGTGGTGCGCGTTGTAAGGGTTTCTAACAGGCCATTCACTAGTAGCAGTGAGACAGTCATCACGGAGCCAGGTGAATATGAAGGCCTGAATTAGGTTAGGCAGTGAATGGCTATGTAGGATGGAGAAAAGCACCACGGGATGTTCAGTCTGGGGAGGTCAGGAAACATGCGGTGGCAATGTAGCATACGTTTGTCAAAAACATAGCGGCGTGGTCAAATTGTAAGGGTTTCTAACAGGCCATTCACTAGTAGGAGTGAGAAAAACATCACGGGGAGATGTGAATCGGAGAGCCTGAATTAGAATAGGCAGTCAGTGGCAATGTAGAATGGAGAAAAGCACCACGGGCTGGTCAGCATGGGGAGGTCAGGAAACATGCGGTGGCAATGTAGGATAGGTTTCTGAAAAACATTGCGGGGAGGTGTGCATTGTAAGGGTTTCTAACAGGCCATTCACTACTAGGGGTGAGAAAAACATCACGGGGTGGTGTGAATCGGAGGGACTGAATTAGATTAGGCCATGAGTGGCAATGAAGGATCTAGCAAACAAGACGGGGTGGTGAGCATGGGGAGTTGAGGAAACATGAAGTGGCAATGTAGGATAGATTTCTGAAAAACATCGCGGGGTGGTGCGCATTTTAATGGTTTCTAACAGGCCTTTCACTAGTAGCAGTGAGACAATCATCACGGAGTGATGTGAATATGAAGGCCTGACTTAGGATAGGCAGTGAGTGGCAATGCAGGATGGAGAAAAGCACCACGGGATGGTCAGCATGGGGAGGTCAGGAAACATGCGGTGGCAATGTAGGATATGTTTCAGAAAAACATCGCGGGGTGGTGCGCATTGTAAGAGTTTCTAACAGGCCATTCACTAGTAGGAGTGAGAAAAACATATCGGGGTGGTGTGAATTGGGGGCCTGTATTAGGATAGGCAGTGAGTGTCAATGTAGGATGGAGAAAAGTACTACGGGGTGGTCAGCATGGGGTGGTCAGGAAACATGCAGTGGCATTGTATGATAGGTTTCTGAAAAACATCGAGGGGTGGTGCGCATTGCAAGGGATTTTAACAGGTGATTCACTAGTAAGAGTGAGAAAAACATCACGGGGTGGTGTGAATCAGAGGGCCTGAATTAGATATGGCAGTGAGTGGCATTGTAGGATGGAGAAAACCAAGATGGGGTGGTTAGCATGGGGAGGTCACGCAATATGCAGTGGCAATGTAGCATAGGTTTGTGAAAAACATAGCGGGGTGGTGCACATTGTAAGGGTTTCTAACAGGCCATTCAGTAGTAGGAGTGAGAAAAACATCACGGGGTGGTGTGAATCGGAAGGCCTGAATTAAAATAGGCATTGAGTGGCAATGTAGGATGGAGAAAAGCACCATGGGATGGTCAGCATGGGCAGGTCAAGAATCATGCGGTGGCAATGTAGGATAGGTTTCTGAAAAACATCAAGAGGTGGTGCGCGTTGTAAGGGTTTCTAACAGGCCATTCACTAGTAGCAGTGAGACAGTCATCACGGAGCCAGGTGAATATGAAGGCCTGAATTAGGTTAGGCAGTGAATGGCTATGTAGGATGGAGAAAAGCACCACGGGATGTTCAGTCTGGGGAGGTCAGGAAACATGCGGTGGCAATGTAGCATACGTTTGTCAAAAACATAGCGGCGTGGTCAAATTGTAAGGGTTTCTAACAGGCCATTCACTAGTAGGAGTGAGAAAAACATCACGGGGAGATGTGAATCGGAGAGCCTGAATTAGAATAGGCAGTCAGTGGCAATGTAGAATGGAGAAAAGCACCACGGGCTGGTCAGCATGGGGAGGTCAGGAAACATGCGGTGGCAATGTAGGATAGGTTTCTGAAAACCATCCCGGTGTGGTGCGCATTGCAAGCTTTTCCAAAAGGCCATTCACTAGTAGGAGTGAGAAAAACAGAACGGGGTGGTGTGAATCGGAGGACCTGAATTAGCATAGGCAGTGAGTAGCAATGTAGGATGGAGAAAAGCACCACAGGGTGGTCAGCATGGGGAGGTCAGGAAATATCCGGTGGCCATGTACGATAGAATTCTGAAAAACATCTCTGGGTTGTGCGCATTGTAAGGGTGTGAGAAAAACATCATGGGGTTGTGTGAATCGGAAGGCCTAAATTTTATTACGCAGTGAGTGGCAGTGTAGGATCTAGTAAAGCAAGACGGGGCGGTGAGGATGTGGAGGTCAGGAAACATGAAGTGTCAATGTAGGATAGGTTTCTGAAAAACATCTCTGGGTCGTGCGCATTGTAAGGGTTTCTGACAGGCCATTCACTATTAGGAGTGAGAAAAACATCACGGGGTGGTGTGAATAGGAGGGCCTGAATTAGAGTGGCAATGTAGGATGGAGAAAAGCACCACGAGTTATTCAGCATGAGGAGGTTTAGAAACATGCGGTGGCAATGTAGGATAGGTTTCTGAAAAACGTCAAGAGGTGGTGCGCCTTGTAAGGGTTTCTAACAGGCCATTCACTAGTACGAGGGAGAAAAACATCATGGGGTGCTGTGAATTGGAGTGCCTGAATTGGATTAGGCAGTCAGTGTCAATGTAGGATCTAGCAAAGCAAGACAGGGTGGTGAGCATGAGGAGATCAGGAAACGTTAAGTGGCAATTTAAGATAGGTTTCTGAAAAACATGGCGGGGTGGCGTGCATTGTAACGGTTTCTAACAGGCCATTCACTAGTAGCAGTGAGACAATCATCACGGAGTGATGTGAATATGAAGGCCTGAATTAGGATAGGCAGTGAGTGGCAATGTAGGATGGAGAAAAGCACCACGGGATGGTCAGCATCGGGAGGTCAGGAAACATGCGTTGGCAATGTAGGATAGGTTTCTGAAAACCATCGCTTTGTGTTGAGCATTGTAAGATTTTCCAACAGTCCATTCACTAGTATGAGTGAGAAAAACATCATTGGGTGGTTTGAATCGGAGGGCCTTAATTAAGATAGGCAGTGAGTGGCAATGTAGGATGGAGAAGCACAATGGGGTGGTCAACATGGGGAGGTCAGGAAACATGCGGTGGAAATGTAGCATACGTTTTCGAAAAACACAGCAGGGTGGTCACATTGTAAGGGTTTCTAACAGGTCATTCACTAGTAGGAGTGAGAAAAACATCATGAGGTGGTGTGAATTGGAGGGCCTGAATTAGATTAGGCAGTGAGTGGCAATGTAGGATCTAGCAAAGCAAAAACCGGCATGAGCATGGGGAGATCATGAAACATGTAGTGGCAATGTAGGATAGGTTTCTGAAAAACATGGCGGAGTGGTGTGCATTGTAAGGGTTTCCAACAGGCCATTCACTAATAATAGTGAGAAAAACAGAACGGGATGGTGTGAATCAGAGGACCTGAATTAGGATAGACAGTGAGTAGCAATGTAGGATGGGGAAAAGCACCACGGGGTGGTCAGCATGGGGAGGGTGGAAACATGCGGTGGCCATGTAGGATAGGTTTCTGAAAAACATCGCGGGTTGGTGCACATTGTAAGGGTTTCTAACAGGCCATTCACTAGCAGGAGTGAGAAAAACATCATGGGGTGTTGTGAATCGGAGGGCCTGCATTTGATTAGGCAGTGAGTGGCATTGTAGGATCTAGCAAAGCAAGACGGGGCAGTGAGCATGTGGAGGTCAGGAAACATGAAGTGGCAATGTAGGATAGGTTTCTGAAAAACATGGCGGAATGGTGCGCATTGTAAGGGTTTCTGACAGGCCATTCACTAGTAGAAGTTAGAAAAACAGAATGGGGTGGTGTGAATCGGAGGACCTGAATTAGAATAGGCAGGGAGCAGCAATGTAGGATGGAGAAAAGCACCACAGGGTGGTCAGAATGGGGAGGTCAGGAAATATCCGTTGGCCATGTCGGTTAGGTTTCTGAAAAACAACTCAGGGTGGTGCGAATTGTAAGGGTTTCTAAGAGGGCATTCACTAGTAGGAGTGAGAAAAACATCACGGGGTGGTGTGAATCGGAGGGCCTGATATAGGATAGGAGTGAGTGGCAATGTAGGATGGAGAAAAGCACCACAGGATGGTCAGCATGGGGAGGTCAGGAGACATGCGTTGGCAATATAG
This sequence comes from Cavia porcellus, assembly GCF_034190915.1. Lineage (NCBI taxonomy): Eukaryota > Metazoa > Chordata > Mammalia > Rodentia > Caviidae > Cavia > Cavia porcellus. The sequence goes on from NW_026947534.1 coordinate 1,108,894, forward strand.
GATAGGTTTCTGAAAACCATCGTGGTGTGGTGAGCATTGTAAGGGTTTCTAACAGGCCATTCACTAGTAGGAGTGAGAAAAAGAAAATGGGGTGGTGTGAATCGGAGGACCTGAATTAGGATAGTCAGTGAGTAGCAATGTAGGATGGAGAAAAGCACCACAGGGTGTTCAGCATGGGGAGTTCAGGAAACATGCGGTGGCAATGTAGGAAAGTTTTCTGAAAAACATCGTGGGGTGGTGTGCATTGTAAGGGTTTCTAACAGGCCATTCACTAGTAGGAGTGGGAAAAACATCACGGGGTGGTGTGTATCGAGTGGCCTGTATTAGGATAGGCGGTGAGTGGCAATGTAGGATCTAGCAAAGAAAGACGGGGCGGTGATCATGGGGAGGTCATGAAACATGAAGTGGCAATGTAGGATAGGTTTCTGAAAAACATGGCGGGGTGGTGTGCATTGTAAGATTTTCTAAAAGGCAATTAACTAGTATGAGTGAGAAAAACATCACGGGTGGTGTGAATCGAAGGACCTGAATTAGGATAGGCAGTGAGTGGCAATGTAGGATGGAGAAAAGCACCACGGGGTGGTCAGCATGGGGAGTTCAGGAAACATGCGGTGGCCATGTAGGATACGTTTCTGAAAAACATCTCAGGGTCGTGCACATTGTAAGGGTTTAATAGGCCATTCACTAGTAGGAGTGAGAAGAACATCACGGGGTGATGTGAATCGGAGGGCCTTATATAGGATAGGAGTGAGTGGCAATGTAGGATGGAGAAAAGCACCACGGGGTGATCAGCATGGTGAGTTCAGGAAACATGCGGTGGTAAAGTAGGATATGTTTCTGAAAAAAATCGCATGGTGGTGCACATTGTAAGGGTTTCTAACAGGCGTTTCACTAGTAGGAGTGAGAAAAACATCACGGGTGGTGTGAATAGGAGGGCATGAATTAGAATAGGCATTGAGTGGCAATGTAGGTTGGAGAAAAGCAAAACAGATTGGTTAGCATGGGGAGGTCAGGAAACATGCAGTTTCAATGTAGAATAGGTTTCGGAAAAACATTGCGGGGAGGTGTGCATTGTAAGGGTTTCTAACAGGCCATTCACTACTAGGGGTGAGAAAAACATCACGGGGTGGTGTGAATCGGAGGGCCTGAATTAGATTAGGCCATGAGTGGCAATGAAGGATCTAGCAAACAAGACGGGGTGGTGAGCATGGGGAGTTGAGGAAACATGAAGTGGCAATGTAGGATAGATTTCTGAAAAACATCGCGGGGTGGTGCGCATTTTAAGGGTTTCTAACAGGCCATTCACTAGTAGCAGTGAGACAATCATCACGGAGTGATGTGAATATGAAGGCCTGACTTAGGATAGGCAGTGAGTGGCAATGTAGGATGGAGAAAAGCACCACGGGATGGTCAGCATGGGGAGGTCAATAAACATGAGTTGGCAATGTAGTATAGGTTTCAGAACAACATCACGGGGTGGTGCGCATTGTAAGGGTTTCTAACCGGCCATTCCCTAGGAGGAGTGATAAAAATATCACGGGGTTGTGTGAATCAGAGAGCCTGAATTACGATATGCAGTGAGTGGCAATGTAGGATGGAGAAAAGCACCACGGGATGTTCAGTCTGGGGAGATCAGGAAACATGCGGTGGCAATGTAGCATACGTTTGTCAAAAACATAGCGGCGTGGTCAAATTGTAAGGGTTTCTAACAGGCCATTCACTAGTAGGAGTGAGAAAAACATCACGGGGAGATGTGAATCGGAGAGCCTGAATTAGAATAGGCAGTCAGTGGCAATGTAGAATGGAGAAAAGCACCACGGGCTGGTCAGCATGGGGAGGTCAGGAAACATGCGGTGGCAATGTAGGATAGGTTTCTGAAAAACATCGCGGGGTGGTGTGCATTGTAAGGGTTTCTAACAGACCATTCACTAGTAGGCATGAGAAAAACATCACGGGGTCGTGTGAATCGGAGGGCCTGAATTACAATAGGCAGTGAGTGGGAATGTAGGATGGGGAATAGCACCACGGGGTTGTTAGCATGGGGAGGTCAGGAAACATGAGGTGGCCATGTAGGATACGTTTCTGAAAAACATCTCAGGGTCGTGCACATTGTAAGGGTTTAATAGGCCATTCACTAGTAGGAGTGAGAAGAACATCACGGGGTGATGTGAATCGGAGGGCCTTATATAGGATAGGAGTGAGTGGCAATGTAGGATGGAGAAAAGCACCACGGGCTGGTCAGCATGGTGAGTTCAGGAAACATGCGGTGGTAAAGTAGGATATGTTTCTGAAAAAAATCGCATGGTTGTGCGCATTGTAAGGGTTTCTAACAGGCGTTTCACTAGTAGGAGTGAGAAAAACATCACGGGTGGTGTGAATAGGAGGGCATGAATTAGAATAGGCATTGAGTGGCAATGTAGGTTGGAGAAAAGCAAAAGAGATTGGTTAGCATAGGGAGGTCAGGAAACATGCAGTTTCAATGTAGAATAGGTTTCGGAAAAACATTGCGGGGAGGGGTGCATTGTAAGGGTTTCTAACAGGCCATTCACTACTAGGGGTGAGAAAAACATCACGGGGTGGTGTGAATCGGAGGGACTGAATTAGATTAGGCCATGAGTGGCAATGAAGGATCTAGCAAACAAGATGGGGTGGTGAGCATGGGGAGTTGAGGAAACATGAAGTGGCAATGTAGGATAGATTTCTGAAAAACATCGCGGGGTGGTGCGCATTTTAATGGTTTCTAACAGGCCTTTCACTAGTAGCAGTGAGACAATCATCACGGAGTGATGTGAATATGAAGGCCTGACTTAGGATAGGCAGTGAGTGGCAATGCAGGATGGAGAAAAGCACCACGGGATGGTCAGCATGGGGAGGTCAGGAAACATGCGGTGGCAATGTAGGATATGTTTCAGAAAAACATCGCGGGGTGGTGCGCATTGTAAGAGTTTCTAACAGGTCATTCACTAGTAGGAGTGAGAAAAACATATCGGGGTGGTGTGAATTGGGGGCCTGTATTAGGATAGGCAGTGAGTGTCAATGTAGGATGGAGAAAAGTACTACGGGGTGGTCAGCATGGGGTGGTCAGGAAACATGCAGTGGCATTGTATGATAGGATTCTGAAAAACATCGAGGGGTGGTGCGCATTGCAAGGGATTTTAACAGGTGATTCACTAGTAAGAGTGAGAAAAACATCACGGGGTGGTGTGAATCAGAGGGCCTGAATTAGATATGGCAGTGAGTGGCATTGTAGGATGGAGAAAACCAAGATGGGGTGGTTAGCATGGGGAGGTCACGCAATATGCAGTGGCAATGTAGCATAGGTTTGTGAAAAACATAGCGGGGTGGTGCACATTGTAAGGGTTTCTAACAGGCCATTCAGTAGTAGGAGTGAGAAAAACATCACGGGGTGGTGTGAATCGGAAGGCCTGAATTAAAATAGGCATTGAGTGGCAATGTAGGATGGAGAAAAGCACCATGGGATGGTCAGCATGGGCAGGTCAAGAATCATGCGGTGGCAATGCAGGATAGGTTTCTGAAAAACATCAAGAGGTGGTGCGCGTTGTAAGGGTTTCTAACAGGCCATTCACTAGTAGCAGTGAGACAGTCATCACGGAGCCAGGTGAATATGAAGGCCTGAATTAGGTTAGGCAGTGAATGGCTATGTAGGATGGAGAAAAGCACCACGGGATGGTCAGCATGGGGAGGTCAGGAAACATGCAGTGGCAATGTAGGATAGGTTTCTGAAAACCATCCCGGTGTGGTGTGCATTGTAAGGGTTTCTAACAGGCCATTCACTAGTAGGACTGAGAAAAACATCATGGGGTGGTGTGAATCGGAGGGCCTGAATATGATTAGGCAGTGAGTAGCAGTGTAGTATCTAGCAAAGCAAGACGGGGCGGTGAGCATGGGGAGGTCAGGAAACACGAAGTGGCAAGGAAGGATAGGTTTCTGAAAAGCATCGCGTGGTGGTGCGCATTGTAAGGGTTTCTAACAGGCCATTCACTAGTAGGAGTGAGAAAAACATCATTGGGTTGCATGAATCGGAGGGCCTGAATTACGATAGGCAGTGAGTCACAATGTAGGATACAGAAAATCACCACGGGTTGGTCAGCATGTGAGGTTAGGAAACATGTGGTGGCAATGTAGCATAGGTTTCTGAAAAACATAGGGGGCTGGTGCGCATTGTAGAGGTTTCGAAGAGGCCATTCACTAATAGGAGTGAGAAAACCATCACGGGGTGGTGTGAATCTGGGGGCCTGTATTTGGATAGGCAGTGAGTGGCAATGTAGGATGGGGAAAAGCACCACGGGGTGATCAGCATGGGGAGTTCAGGAAACATCCGTTGGCCATGTAGGATAGATTTCTAAAAAACATTTCAGGGTGGTGAGCATTGTAAGGGTTTTTAACAGGCGATTCACTAGTAGGAGTGTGAAAAACATCACGGGGTGGTGTGATTCAGAGGGCCTGAATTAGAATAGGCATTGAGTGGCAATGTAGGATCGAGAAAAGCAAGATGGGGTGGTTAGCATGGGGAGGTCAGGCAACATGCAGTGGCAATGTAGAATTGGTTTGTGAAAAACATAGCGGGGTGGTGCACATAGTAAGGTTTTCCAACAGGCCATTCACTAGTAGGAGGGAGAAAAACATTACGGGGTGGTGTGAATCGGAGGGCCTGAATTAGAATAGGCATTGAGTGGCAATGTAGGATGGAGAAAAGCACCATGGGATGGTCAGCATGGGGAGGTCAGGAAACATGAAGTGGCAATGTAGGATAGGATTCTGAAAAACATCTCTGGGTGGTGCGCATTGTAAGGGTTTCTAACAGGCCATTCACTAGTAGGAGTGAAAAAAACATCACGGGGTGGTGTGAAACGGATGGCCTGAATTACAGTAGGCAGTGAGTGACAATGTAGGATACAGAAAATCACCACGGGTTGGTGAGCATGGGGAGGTTAGGAAACATGCGGTGGCAATGTTTCATAGGTTTCTGAAAAACATAGCGGGCTGGTGCGCATTGTAATGGTTTCTAACAGGCGATTCACTAGTCGGAGTGAGAAAAACATCACATGGTGGTGTGAATCGGAGTGCCTGAATTAGAATAGGCATTGAGTGGCAATGTATGATGGAGAAAAGCGAGACGGGGTGGTTAGCATGGGGAGGTCAGGAAACATGCAGTTTCAATGTAGGATAGGTTTCTGAAAATCATTTCAGTGTGGTGTGCATTGTAAGTGTTTGTAAGATTCCATTCACTAGTAGGAGTTAGAAAAACATCACGGGTTGTGTGAATCAGAGGGCCTGAATTAGAATAGGCATTGAGTGCCAATGTAGGATGGAGAAAAGCACCATGGGTTATTCAGAATGAAGAGGTCAGGAAACATGCGTTGGCAATGTAGGATAGGTTTCTGATAAACATCAAGAGTTGTTGCGCATTGTACGGGTTTCTAACAGGCCATTCACTAGTAGGAGTGAGAAAAACATCATGGGGTTGTGTGAATCGTAAGGCCTCAATTAGATTAGGCAGTGAGTGGCAATGTAGGATCGAGCAAATCAAGACGTGGCAGTGAGCATCGGGAGGTCAGGATACATGAAGTGGCAATGTAGGATAGGTTTCTGGAAAACGTGGCGGGGTGGTGCGCATTGCAAGCTTTTCCAAAAGGCCATTCACTAGTAGGAGTGAGAAAAACAGAACGGAGTGGTGTGAATCGGAGGACCTGAATTAGCATAGGCAGTGAGTAGCAATGTAGGATGGAGAAAAGCACCACAGGGTGGTCAGCATGGGGAGGTCAGGAAATATCCGGAGGCCATGTACGATAGGATTCTGAAAAACATCTCTGGGTTGTGCGCATTGTAAGGGTGTGAGAAAAACATCATGGGGTGGTGTGAATCAGAAGGCCTAAATTTTATTACGCAGTGAGTGGCAGTGTAGGATCTAGCAAAGCAAGACGGGGCGGTGAGGATGTGGAGGTCAGGAAACATGAAGTGTCAATGTAGGATAGGTTTCTGAAAAACATCTCTGGGTCGTGCGCATTGTAAGGGTTTCTGACAGGCCATTCACTATTAGGAGTGAGAAAAACATCACGGGGTGGTGTGAATAGGAGGGCCTGAATTAGAGTGGCAATGTAGGATGGAGAAAAGCACCACGAGTTATTCAGCATGAGGAGGTTTAGAAACATGCGGTGGCAATGTAGGATAGGTTTCTGAAAAACGTCAAGAGGTGGTGCGCCTTGTAAGGGTTTCTAACAGGCCATTCACTAGTACGAGGGAGAAAAACATCATGGGGTGCTGTGAATTGGAGTGCCTGAATTGGATTAGGCAGTCAGTGGCAATGTAGGATCTAGCAAAGCAAGACAGGGTGGTGAGCATGAGGAGATCAGGAAACGTTAAGTGGCAATTTAAGATAGGTTTCTGAAAAACATGGCGGGGTGGCGTGCATTGTAACGGTTTCTAACAGGCCATTCACTAGTAGCAGTGAGACAATCATCACGGAGTGATGTGAATATGAAGGCCTGAATTAGGATAGGCAGTGAGTGGCAATGTAGGATGGAGAAAAGCACCACGGGATGGTCAGCATCGGGAGGTCAGGAAACATGCGTTGGCAATGTAGGATAGGTTTCTGAAAACCATAGCGGTGTGTTGAGCATTGTAAGATTTTCCAACAGTCCATTCACTAGTAGGAGTGAGAAAAACATCATTGGGTGGTTTGAATCGGAGGGCCTTAATTAAGATAGGCAGTGAGTGGCAATGTAGGATGGAGAAGCACAATAGGGTGGTCAACATGGGGAGGTCAGGAAACATGCGGTGGAAATGTAGCATACGTTTTCGAAAAACACAGCAGGGTGGTCACATTGTAAGGGTTTCTAACAGGCCATTCACTAGTAGGAGTGAGAAAAACATCATGAGGTGGTGTGAATTGGAGGGCCTGAATTAGATTAGGCAGTGAGTGGCAATGTAGGATCTAGCAAAGCAAAAACCGGCATGAGCATGGGGAGATCATGAAACATGTAGTGGCAATGTAGGATAGGTTTCTGAAAAACATGGCGGAGTGGTGCGCATTGTAAGGGTTTCCAACAGGCCATTCACTAATAATAGTGAGAAAAACAGAACGGGATGGTGTGAATCAGAGGACCTGAATTAGGATAGACAGTGAGTAGCAATGTAGGATGGGGAAAAGCACCACGGGGTGGTCAGCATGGGGAGGGTGGAAACATGCGGTGGCCATGTAGGATAGGTTTCTGAAAAACATCGCGGGTTGGTGCACATTGTAAGGGTTTCTAACAGGCCATTCACTAGCAGGAGTGAGAAAAACATCATGGGGTGTTGTGAATCGGAGGGCCTGCATTTGATTAGGCAGTGAGTGGCATTGTAGGATCTAGCAAAGCAAGACGGGGCAGTGAGCATGTGGAGGTCAGGAAACATGAAGTGGCAATGTAGGATAGGTTTCTGAAAAACATGGCGGAATGGTGCGCATTGTAAGGGTTTCTGACAGGCCATTCACTAGTAGAAGTTAGAAAAACAGAATGGGGTGGTGTGAATCGGAGGACCTGAATTAGAATAGGCAGGGAGCAGCAATGTAGGATGGAGAAAAGCACCACAGGGTGGTCAGAATGGGGAGGTCAGGAGGAAATATCCGTTGGCCATGTCGGTTAGGTTTCTGAAAAACAACTCAGGGTGGTGCGAATTGTAAGGGTTTCTAAGAGGGCATTCACTAGTAGGAGTGAGAAAAACATCACGGGGTGGTGTGAATCGGAGGGCCTGATATAGGATACGAGTGAGTGGCAATGTAGGATGGAGAAAAGCACCACAGGATGGTCAGCATGGGGAGGTCAGGAGACATGCGTTGGCAATATAGGATAGGTTTCTGAAAACCATCGTGGTGTGGTGAGCATTGTAAGGGTTTCTAACAGGCCATTCACTAGTAGGAGTGAGAAAAAGAAAATGGGGTGGTGTGAATCGGAGGACCTGAATTAGGATAGTCAGTGAGTAGCAATGTAGGATGGAGAAAAGCACCACAGGGTGTTCAGCATGGGGAGTTCAGGAAACATGCGGTGGCAATGTAGGAAAGTTTTCTGAAAAACATCGCGGGGTGGTGTGCATTGTAAGGGTTTCTAACAGGCCATTCACTAGTAGGAGTGGGAAAAACATCACGGGGTGGTGTGTATCGAGTGGCCTGTATTAGGATAGGCGGTGAGTGGCAATGTAGGATCTAGCAAAGAAAGACAGGGCGGTGATCATGGGGAGGTCCTGAAACATGAAGTGGCAATGTAGGATAGGTTTCTGAAAAACATGGCGGGGTGGTGCGCATTGTAAGATTTTCTAAAAGTCAATTAACTAGTATGAGTGAGAAAAACATCACGGGTGGTGTGAATCGAAGGACCTGAATTAGGATAGGCAGTGAGTGGCAATGTAAGATGGAGAAAAGCACCACGGGGTGGTCAGCATGGGGAGTTCAGGAAACATGCGGTGGCCATGTAGGATACGTTTCTGAAAAACATCTCAGGGTCGTGCACATTGTAAGGGTTTAATAGGCCATTCACTAGTAGGAGTGAGAAGAACATCACGGGGTGATGTGAATCGGAGGGCCTTATATAGGATAGGAGTGAGTGGCAATGTAGGATGGAGAAAAGCACCACGGGGTGGTCAGCATGGTGAGTTCAGGAAACATGCGGTGGTAAAGTAGGATATGTTTCTGAAAAAAATCGCATGGTGGTGCGCATTGTAAGGGTTTCTAACAGGCGTTTCACTAGTAGGAGTGAGAAAAACATCACGGGTGGTGTGAATAGGAGGGCATGAATTAGAATAGGCATTGAGTGGCAATGTAGGTTGGAGAAAAGCAAAACAGATTGGTTAGCATGGGGAGGTCAGGAAACATGCAGTTTCAATGTAGAATAGGTTTCGGAAAAACATTGCGGGGAGGTGTGCATTGTAAGGGTTTCTAACAGGCCATTCACTACTAGGGGTGAGAAAAACATCACGGGGTGGTGTGAATCGGAGGGCCTGAATTAGATTAGGCCATGAGTGGCAATGAAGGATCTAGCAAACAAGACGGGGTGGTGAGCATGGGGAGTTGAGGAAACATGAAGTGGCAATGTAGGATAGATTTCTGAAAAACATCGCGGGGTGGTGCGTATTTTAAGGGTTTCTAACAGGCCATTCACTAGTAGCAGTGAGACAATCATCACGGAGTGATGTGAATATGAAGGCCTGACTTAGGATAGGCAGTGAGTGGCAATGTAGGATGGAGAAAAGCACCACGGGATGGTCAGCATGGGGAGGTCAGGAAACATGCGGTGGCAATGTAGTATAGGTTTGAGAACAACATCATGGGGTGGTGCGCATTGTAAGGGTTTCTAACCGGCCATTCCCTAGGAGGAGTGATAAAAATATCACGGGGTTGTGTGAATCAGAGAGCCTGAATTACGATATGCAGTGAGTGGCAATGTAGGATGGAGAAAAGCACCACGGGATGTTCAGTCTGGGGAGGTCAGGAAACATGCGGTGGCAATGTTGCATACGTTTGTCAAAAACATAGCGGCGTGGTCAAATTGTAAGGGTTTCTAACAGGCCATTCACTAGTAGGAGTGAGAAAAACATCACGGGGAGATGTGAATCGGAGAGCCTGAATTAGAATAGGCAGTCAGTGGCAATGTAGAATGGAGAAAAGCACCACGGGCTGGTCAGCATGGGGAGGTCAGGAAACATGCGGTGGCAATGTAGGATAGGTTTCTGAAAAACATCGCGGGGTGGTGTGCATTGTAAGGGTTTCTAACAGACCATTCACTAGTAGGCATGAGAAAAACATCACGGGGTCGTGTGAATCGGAGGGCCTGAATTACAATAGGCAGTGAGTGGGAATGTAGGATGGGGAATAGCACCACGGGGTTGTTAGCATGGGGAGGTCAGGAAACATGAGGTGGCCATGTAGGATACGTTTCTGAAAAACATCTCAGGGTCGTGCACATTGTAAGGGTTTAATAGGCCATTCACTAGTAGGAGTGAGAAGAACATCACGGGGTGATGTGAATCGGAGGGCCTTATATAGGATAGGAGTGAGTGGCAATGTAGGATGGAGAAAAGCACCACGGGCTGGTCAGCATGGTGAGTTCAGGAAACATGCGGTGGTAAAGTAGGATATGTTTCTGAAAAAAATCGCATGGTTGTGCACATTGTAAGGGTTTCTAACAGGCGTTTCACTAGTAGGAGTGAGAAAAACATCACGCGTGGTGTGAATAGGAGGGCATGAATTAGAATAGGCATTGAGTGGCAATGTAGGTTGGAGAAAAGCAAAAGAGATTGGTTAGCATAGGGAGGTCAGGAAACATGCAGTTTCAATGTAGAATAGGTTTCGGAAAAACATTGCGGGGAGGGGTGCATTGTAAGGGTTTCTAACAGGCCATTCACTACTAGGGGTGAGAAAAACATCACGGGGTGGTGTGAATCGGAGGGACTGAATTAGATTAGGCCATGAGTGGCAATGAAGGATCTAGCAAACAAGACGGGGTGGTGAGCATGGGGAGTTGAGGAAACATGAAGTGGCAATGTAGGATAGATTTCTGAAAAACATCGCGGGGTGGTGCGCATTTTAATGGTTTCTAACAGGCCTTTCACTAGTAGCAGTGAGACAATCATCACGGAGTGATGTGAATATGAAGGCCTGACTTAGGATAGGCAGTGAGTGGCAATGCAGGATGGAGAAAAGCACCACGGGATGGTCAGCATGGGGAGGTCAGGAAACATGCGGTGGCAATGTAGGATATGTTTCAGAAAAACATCGCGGGGTGGTGCGCATTGTAAGAGTTTCTAACAGGCCATTCACTAGTAGGAGTGAGAAAAACATATCGGGGTGGTGTGAATTGGGGGCCTGTATTAGGATAGGCAGTGAGTGTCAATGTAGGATGGAGAAAAGTACTACGGGGTGGTCAGCATGGGGTGGTCAGGAAACATGCAGTGGCATTGTATGATAGGTTTCTGAAAAACATCGAGGGGTGGTGCGCATTGCAAGGGATTTTAACAGGTGATTCACTAGTAAGAGTGAGAAAAACATCACGGGGTGGTGTGAATCAGAGGGCCTGAATTAGATATGGCAGTGAGTGGCATTGTAGGATGGAGAAAACCAAGATGGGGTGGTTAGCATGGGGAGGTCACGCAATATGCAGTGGCAATGTAGCATAGGTTTGTGAAAAACATAGCGGGGTGGTGCACATTGTAAGGGTTTCTAACAGGCCATTCAGTAGTAGGAGTGAGAAAAACATCACGGGGTGGTGTGAATCGGAAGGCCTGAATTAAAATAGGCATTGAGTGGCAATGTAGGATGGAGAAAAGCACCATGGGATGGTCAGCATGGGCAGGTCAAGAATCATGCGGTGGCAATGTAGGATAGGTTTCTGAAAAACATCAAGAGGTGGTGCGCGTTGTAAGGGTTTCTAACAGGCCATTCACTAGTAGCAGTGAGACAGTCATCACGGAGCCAGGTGAATATGAAGGCCTGAATTAGGTTAGGCAGTGAATGGCTATGTAGGATGGAGAAAAGCACCACGGGATGTTCAGTCTGGGGAGGTCAGGAAACATGCGGTGGCAATGTAGCATACGTTTGTCAAAAACATAGCGGCGTGGTCAAATTGTAAGGGTTTCTAACAGGCCATTCACTAGTAGGAGTGAGAAAAACATCACGGGGAGATGTGAATCGGAGAGCCTGAATTAGAATAGGCAGTCAGTGGCAATGTAGAATGGAGAAAAGCACCACGGGCTGGTCAGCATGGGGAGGTCAGGAAACATGCGGTGGCGATGTAGGATAGGTTTCTGAAAAACATCGCGGGGTGGTGTGCATTGTAAGGGTTTCTAACAGACCATTCACTAGTAGGCATGAGAAAAACATCACGGGGTCGTGTGAATCGGAGGGCCTGAATTACAATAGGCAGTGAGTGGGAATGTAGGATGGGGAATAGCACCACGGGGTTGTTAGCATGGGGAGGTCAGGAAACATGAGGTGGCCATGTAGGATACGTTTCTGAAAAACATCTCAGGGTCGTGCACATTGTAAGGGTTTAATAGGCCATTCACTAGTAGGAGTGAGAAGAACATCACGGGGTGATGTGAATCGGAGGGCCTTATATAGGATAGGAGTGAGTGGCAATGTAGGATGGAGAAAAGCACCACGGGCTGGTCAGCATGGTGAGTTCAGGAAACATGCGGTGGTAAAGTAGGATATGTTTCTGAAAAAAATCGCATGGTTGTGCGCATTGTAAGGGTTTCTAACAGGCGTTTCACTAGTAGGAGTGAGAAAAACATCACGGGTGGTGTGAATAGGAGGGCATGAATTAGAATAGGCATTGAGTGGCAATGTAGGTTGGAGAAAAGCAAAAGAGATTGGTTAGCATAGGGAGGTCAGGAAACATGCAGTATCAATGTAGAATAGGTTTCGGAAAAGCATTGCGGGGAGGGGTGCATTGTAAAGGTTTCTAACAGGCCATTCACTACTAGGGGTGAGAAAAACATCACGGGGTGGTGTGAATCGGAGGGACTGAATTAGATTAGGCCATGAGTGGCAATGAAGGATCTAGCAAACAAGACGGGGTGGTGAGCATGGGGAGTTGAGGAAACATGAAGTGGCAATGTAGGATAGATTTCTGAAAAACATCGCGGGGTGGTGCGCATTTTAATGGTTTCTAACAGGCCATTCACTAGTAACAGTGAGACAATCATCACGGAGTGATGTGAATATGAAGGCCTGACTTAGGATAGGCAGTGAGTGGCAATGTAGGATGGAGAAAAGCACCACGGGATGGTCAGCATGGGGAGGTCAGGAAACATGCGGTGGCAATGTAGTATAGGTTTCAGAACAACATCACGGGGTGGTGCGCATTGTAAGGGTTTCTAACCGGCCATTCCCTAGGAGGAGTGATAAAAATATCACGGGGTTGTGTGAATCAGAGAGCCTGAATTACGATATGCAGTGAGTGGCAATGTAGGATGGAGAAAAGCACCACGGGATGTTCAGTCTGGGGAGGTCAGGAAACATGTGGTGGCAATGTAGCATACGTTTGTCAAAAACATAGCGGCGTGGTCAAATTGTAAGGGTTTCTAACAGGCCATTCACTAGTAGGAGTGAGAAAAACATCACGGGGAGATGTGAATCGGAGAGCCTGAATTAGAATAGGCAGTCAGTGGCAATGTAGAATGGAGAAAAGCACCACGGGCTGGTCAGCATGGGGAGGTCAGGAAACATGCGGTGGCAATGTAGGATAGGTTTCTGAAAAACATCGCGGGGTGGTGTGCATTGTAAGGGTTTCTAACAGACCATTCACTAGTAGGCATGAGAAAAACATCACGGGGTCGTGTGAATCGGAGGGCCTGAATTACAATAGGCAGTGAGTGGGAATGTAGGATGGGGAATAGCACCACGGGGTTGTTAGCATGGGGAGGTCAGGAAACATGAGGTGGCCATGTAGGATACGTTTCTGAAAAACATCTCAGGGTCGTGCACATTGTAAGGGTTTAATAGGCCATTCACTAGTAGGAGTGAGAAGAACATCACGGGGTGATGTGAATCGGAGGGCCTTATATAGGATAGGAGTGAGTGGCAATGTAGGATGGAGAAAAGCACCACGGGCTGGTCAGCATGGTGAGTTCAGGAAACATGCGGTGGTAAAGTAGGATATGTTTCTGAAAAAAATCGCATGGTTGTGCACATTGTAAGGGTTTCTAACAGGCGTTTCACTAGTAGGAGTGAGAAAAACATCACGGGTGGTGTGAATAGGAGGGCATGAATTAGAATAGGCATTGAGTGGCAATGTAGGTTGGAGAAAAGCAAAAGAGATTGGTTAGCATAGGGAGGTCAGGAAACATGCAGTTTCAATGTAGAATAGGTTTCGGAAAAACATTGCGGGGAGGGGTGCATTGTAAGGGTTTCTAACAGGCCATTCACTACTAGGGGTGAGAAAAACATCACGGGGTGGTGTGAATCGGAGGGACTGAATTAGATTAGGCCATGAGTGGCAATGAAGGATCTAGCAAACAAGACGGGGTGGTGAGCATGGGGAGTTGAGGAAACATGAAGTGGCAATGTAGGATAGATTTCTGAAAAACATCGCGGGGTGGTGCGCATTTTAATGGTTTCTAACAGGCCATTCACTAGTAGCAGTGAGACAATCATCACGGAGTGATGTGAATATGAAGGCCTGACTTAGGATAGGCAGTGAGTGGCAATGCAGGATGGAGAAAAGCACCACGGGATGGTCAGCATGGGGAGGTCAGGAAACATGCGGTGGCAATGTAGGATATGTTTCAGAAAAACATCGCGGGGTGGTGCGCATTGTAAGAGTTTCTAACAGGCCATTCACTAGTAGGAGTGAGAAAAACATATCGGGGTGGTGTGAATTGGGGGCCTGTATTAGGATAGGCAGTGAGTGTCAATGTAGGATGGAGAAAAGTACTACGGGGTGGTCAGCATGGGGTGGTCAGGAAACATGCAGTGGCATTGTATGATAGGTTTCTGAAAAACATCGAGGGGTGGTGCGCATTGCAAGGGATTTTAACAGGTGATTCACTAGTAAGAGTGAGAAAAACATCACGGGGTGGTGTGAATCAGAGGGCCTGAATTAGATATGGCAGTGAGTGGCATTGTAGGATGGAGAAAACCAAGATGGGGTGGTTAGCATGGGGAGGTCACGCAATATGCAGTGGCAATGTAGCATAGGTTTGTGAAAAACATAGCGGGGTGGTGCACATTGTAAGGGTTTCTAACAGGCCATTCAGTAGTAGGAGTGAGAAAAACATCACGGGGTGGTGTGAATCGGAAGGCCTGAATTAAAATAGGCATTGAGTGGCAATGTAGGATGGAGAAAAGCACCATGGGATGGTCAGCATGGGCAGGTCAAGAATCATGCGGTGGCAATGTAGGATAGGTTTCTGAAAAACATCAAGAGGTGGTGCGCGTTGTAAGGGTTTCTAACAGGCCATTCACTAGTAGCAGTGAGACAGTCATCACGGAGCCAGGTGAATATGAAGGCCTGAATTAGGTTAGGCAGTGAATGGCTATGTAGGATGGAGAAAAGCACCACGGGATGTTCAGTCTGGGGAGGTCAGGAAACATGCGGTGGCAATGTAGCATACGTTTGTCAAAAACATAGCGGCGTGGTCAAATTGTAAGGGTTTCTAACAGGCCATTCACTAGTAGGAGTGAGAAAAACATCACGGGGAGATGTGAATCGGAGAGCCTGAATTAGAATAGGCAGTCAGTGGCAATGTAGAATGGAGAAAAGCACCACGGGCTGGTCAGCATGGGGAGGTCAGGAAACATGCGGTGGCAATGTAGGATAGGTTTCTGAAAAACATTGCGGGGAGGTGTGCATTGTAAGGGTTTCTAACAGGCCATTCACTACTAGGGGTGAGAAAAACATCACGGGGTGGTGTGAATCGGAGGGACTGAATTAGATTAGGCCATGAGTGGCAATGAAGGATCTAGCAAACAAGACGGGGTGGTGAGCATGGGGAGTTGAGGAAACATGAAGTGGCAATGTAGGATAGATTTCTGAAAAACATCGCGGGGTGGTGCGCATTTTAATGGTTTCTAACAGGCCTTTCACTAGTAGCAGTGAGACAATCATCACGGAGTGATGTGAATATGAAGGCCTGACTTAGGATAGCCAGTGAGTGGCAATGCAGGATGGAGAAAAGCACCACGGGATGGTCAGCATGGGGAGGTCAGGAAACATGCGGTGGCAATGTAGGATATGTTTCAGAAAAACATCGCGGGGTGGTGCGCATTGTAAGAGTTTCTAACAGGCCATTCACTAGTAGGAGTGAGAAAAACATATCGGGGTGGTGTGAATTGGGGGCCTGTATTAGGATAGGCAGTGAGTGTCAATGTAGGATGGAGAAAAGTACTACGGGGTGGTCAGCATGGGGTGGTCAGGAAACATGCAGTGGCATTGTATGATAGGTTTCTGAAAAACATCGAGGGGTGGTGCGCATTGCAAGGGATTTTAACAGGTGATTCACTAGTAAGAGTGAGAAAAACATCACGGGGTGGTGTGAATCAGAGGGCCTGAATTAGATATGGCAGTGAGTGGCATTGTAGGATGGAGAAAACCAAGATGGGGTGGTTAGCATGGGGAGGTCACGCAATATGCAGTGGCAATGTAGCATAGGTTTGTGAAAAACATAGCGGGGTGGTGCACATTGTAAGGGTTTCTAACAGGCCATTCAGTAGTAGGAGTGAGAAAAACATCACGGGGTGGTGTGAATCGGAAGGCCTGAATTAAAATAGGCATTGAGTGGCAATGTAGGATGGAGAAAAGCACCATGGGATGGTCAGCATGGGCAGGTCAAGAATCATGCGGTGGCAATGTAGGATAGGTTTCTGAAAAACATCAAGAGGTGGTGCGCGTTGTAAGGGTTTCTAACAGGCCATTCACTAGTAGCAGTGAGACAGTCATCACGGAGCCAGGTGAATATGAAGGCCTGAATTAGGTTAGGCAGTGAATGGCTATGTAGGATGGAGAAAAGCACCACGGGATGTTCAGTCTGGGGAGGTCAGGAAACATGCGGTGGCAATGTAGCATACGTTTGTCAAAAACATAGCGGCGTGGTCAAATTGTAAGGGTTTCTAACAGGCCATTCACTAGTAGGAGTGAGAAAAACATCACGGGGAGATGTGAATCGGAGAGCCTGAATTAGAATAGGCAGTCAGTGGCAATGTAGAATGGAGAAAAGCACCACGGGCTGGTCAGCATGGGGAGGTCAGGAAACATGCGGTGGCAATGTAGGATAGGTTTCTGAAAAA
This sequence comes from Cavia porcellus, assembly GCF_034190915.1. Classification (NCBI taxonomy): domain Eukaryota; kingdom Metazoa; phylum Chordata; class Mammalia; order Rodentia; family Caviidae; genus Cavia; species Cavia porcellus. The sequence continues at coordinate 1,125,674 of NW_026947534.1, forward strand.
CATTGCGGGGAGGTGTGCATTGTAAGGGTTTCTAACAGGCCATTCACTACTAGGGGTGAGAAAAACATCACGGGGTGGTGTGAATCGGAGGGACTGAATTAGATTAGGCCATGAGTGGCAATGAAGGATCTAGCAAACAAGACGGGGTGGTGAGCATGGGGAGTTGAGGAAACATGAAGTGGCAATGTAGGATAGATTTCTGAAAAACATCGCGGGGTGGTGCGCATTTTAATGGTTTCTAACAGGCCTTTCACTAGTAGCAGTGAGACAATCATCACGGAGTGATGTGAATATGAAGGCCTGACTTAGGATAGCCAGTGAGTGGCAATGCAGGATGGAGAAAAGCACCACGGGATGGTCAGCATGGGGAGGTCAGGAAACATGCGGTGGCAATGTAGGATATGTTTCAGAAAAACATCGCGGGGTGGTGCGCATTGTAAGAGTTTCTAACAGGCCATTCACTAGTAGGAGTGAGAAAAACATATCGGGGTGGTGTGAATTGGGGGCCTGTATTAGGATAGGCAGTGAGTGTCAATGTAGGATGGAGAAAAGTACTACGGGGTGGTCAGCATGGGGTGGTCAGGAAACATGCAGTGGCATTGTATGATAGGTTTCTGAAAAACATCGAGGGGTGGTGCGCATTGCAAGGGATTTTAACAGGTGATTCACTAGTAAGAGTGAGAAAAACATCACGGGGTGGTGTGAATCAGAGGGCCTGAATTAGATATGGCAGTGAGTGGCATTGTAGGATGGAGAAAACCAAGATGGGGTGGTTAGCATGGGGAGGTCACGCAATATGCAGTGGCAATGTAGCATAGGTTTGTGAAAAACATAGCGGGGTGGTGCACATTGTAAGGGTTTCTAACAGGCCATTCAGTAGTAGGAGTGAGAAAAACATCACGGGGTGGTGTGAATCGGAAGGCCTGAATTAAAATAGGCATTGAGTGGCAATGTAGGATGGAGAAAAGCACCATGGGATGGTCAGCATGGGCAGGTCAAGAATCATGCGGTGGCAATGTAGGATAGGTTTCTGAAAAACATCAAGAGGTGGTGCGCGTTGTAAGGGTTTCTAACAGGCCATTCACTAGTAGCAGTGAGACAGTCATCACGGAGCCAGGTGAATATGAAGGCCTGAATTAGGTTAGGCAGTGAATGGCTATGTAGGATGGAGAAAAGCACCACGGGATGTTCAGTCTGGGGAGGTCAGGAAACATGCGGTGGCAATGTAGCATACGTTTGTCAAAAACATAGCGGCGTGGTCAAATTGTAAGGGTTTCTAACAGGCCATTCACTAGTAGGAGTGAGAAAAACATCACGGGGAGATGTGAATCGGAGAGCCTGAATTAGAATAGGCAGTCAGTGGCAATGTAGAATGGAGAAAAGCACCACGGGCTGGTCAGCATGGGGAGGTCAGGAAACATGCGGTGGCAATGTAGGATAGGTTTCTGAAAACCATCCCGGTGTGGTGCGCATTGCAAGCTTTTCCAAAAGGCCATTCACTAGTAGGAGTGAGAAAAACAGAACGGGGTGGTGTGAATCGGAGGACCTGAATTAGCATAGGCAGTGAGTAGCAATGTAGGATGGAGAAAAGCACCACAGGGTGGTCAGCATGGGGAGGTCAGGAAATATCCGGTGGCCATGTACGATAGAATTCTGAAAAACATCTCTGGGTTGTGCGCATTGTAAGGGTGTGAGAAAAACATCATGGGGTTGTGTGAATCGGAAGGCCTAAATTTTATTACGCAGTGAGTGGCAGTGTAGGATCTAGTAAAGCAAGACGGGGCGGTGAGGATGTGGAGGTCAGGAAACATGAAGTGTCAATGTAGGATAGGTTTCTGAAAAACATCTCTGGGTCGTGCGCATTGTAAGGGTTTCTGACAGGCCATTCACTATTAGGAGTGAGAAAAACATCACGGGGTGGTGTGAATAGGAGGGCCTGAATTAGAGTGGCAATGTAGGATGGAGAAAAGCACCACGAGTTATTCAGCATGAGGAGGTTTAGAAACATGCGGTGGCAATGTAGGATAGGTTTCTGAAAAACGTCAAGAGGTGGTGCGCCTTGTAAGGGTTTCTAACAGGCCATTCACTAGTACGAGGGAGAAAAACATCATGGGGTGCTGTGAATTGGAGTGCCTGAATTGGATTAGGCAGTCAGTGTCAATGTAGGATCTAGCAAAGCAAGACAGGGTGGTGAGCATGAGGAGATCAGGAAACGTTAAGTGGCAATTTAAGATAGGTTTCTGAAAAACATGGCGGGGTGGCGTGCATTGTAACGGTTTCTAACAGGCCATTCACTAGTAGCAGTGAGACAATCATCACGGAGTGATGTGAATATGAAGGCCTGAATTAGGATAGGCAGTGAGTGGCAATGTAGGATGGAGAAAAGCACCACGGGATGGTCAGCATCGGGAGGTCAGGAAACATGCGTTGGCAATGTAGGATAGGTTTCTGAAAACCATCGCTTTGTGTTGAGCATTGTAAGATTTTCCAACAGTCCATTCACTAGTATGAGTGAGAAAAACATCATTGGGTGGTTTGAATCGGAGGGCCTTAATTAAGATAGGCAGTGAGTGGCAATGTAGGATGGAGAAGCACAATGGGGTGGTCAACATGGGGAGGTCAGGAAACATGCGGTGGAAATGTAGCATACGTTTTCGAAAAACACAGCAGGGTGGTCACATTGTAAGGGTTTCTAACAGGTCATTCACTAGTAGGAGTGAGAAAAACATCATGAGGTGGTGTGAATTGGAGGGCCTGAATTAGATTAGGCAGTGAGTGGCAATGTAGGATCTAGCAAAGCAAAAACCGGCATGAGCATGGGGAGATCATGAAACATGTAGTGGCAATGTAGGATAGGTTTCTGAAAAACATGGCGGAGTGGTGTGCATTGTAAGGGTTTCCAACAGGCCATTCACTAATAATAGTGAGAAAAACAGAACGGGATGGTGTGAATCAGAGGACCTGAATTAGGATAGACAGTGAGTAGCAATGTAGGATGGGGAAAAGCACCACGGGGTGGTCAGCATGGGGAGGGTGGAAACATGCGGTGGCCATGTAGGATAGGTTTCTGAAAAACATCGCGGGTTGGTGCACATTGTAAGGGTTTCTAACAGGCCATTCACTAGCAGGAGTGAGAAAAACATCATGGGGTGTTGTGAATCGGAGGGCCTGCATTTGATTAGGCAGTGAGTGGCATTGTAGGATCTAGCAAAGCAAGACGGGGCAGTGAGCATGTGGAGGTCAGGAAACATGAAGTGGCAATGTAGGATAGGTTTCTGAAAAACATGGCGGAATGGTGCGCATTGTAAGGGTTTCTGACAGGCCATTCACTAGTAGAAGTTAGAAAAACAGAATGGGGTGGTGTGAATCGGAGGACCTGAATTAGAATAGGCAGGGAGCAGCAATGTAGGATGGAGAAAAGCACCACAGGGTGGTCAGAATGGGGAGGTCAGGAAATATCCGTTGGCCATGTCGGTTAGGTTTCTGAAAAACAACTCAGGGTGGTGCGAATTGTAAGGGTTTCTAAGAGGGCATTCACTAGTAGGAGTGAGAAAAACATCACGGGGTGGTGTGAATCGGAGGGCCTGATATAGGATAGGAGTGAGTGGCAATGTAGGATGGAGAAAAGCACCACAGGATGGTCAGCATGGGGAGGTCAGGAGACATGCGTTGGCAATATAGGATAGGTTTCTGAAAACCATCGTGGTGTGGTGAGCATTGTAAGGGTTTCTAACAGGCCATTCACTAGTAGGAGTGAGAAAAAGAAAATGGGGTGGTGTGAATCGGAGGACCTGAATTAGGATAGTCAGTGAGTAGCAATGTAGGATGGAGAAAAGCACCACAGGGTGTTCAGCATGGGGAGTTCAGGAAACATGCGGTGGCAATGTAGGAAAGTTTTCTGAAAAACATCGTGGGGTGGTGTGCATTGTAAGGGTTTCTAACAGGCCATTCACTAGTAGGAGTGGGAAAAACATCACGGGGTGGTGTGTATCGAGTGGCCTGTATTAGGATAGGCGGTGAGTGGCAATGTAGGATCTAGCAAAGAAAGACGGGGCGGTGATCATGGGGAGGTCATGAAACATGAAGTGGCAATGTAGGATAGGTTTCTGAAAAACATGGCGGGGTGGTGTGCATTGTAAGATTTTCTAAAAGGCAATTAACTAGTATGAGTGAGAAAAACATCACGGGTGGTGTGAATCGAAGGACCTGAATTAGGATAGGCAGTGAGTGGCAATGTAGGATGGAGAAAAGCACCACGGGGTGGTCAGCATGGGGAGTTCAGGAAACATGCGGTGGCCATGTAGGATACGTTTCTGAAAAACATCTCAGGGTCGTGCACATTGTAAGGGTTTAATAGGCCATTCACTAGTAGGAGTGAAAAGAACATCACGGGGTGATGTGAATCGGAGGGCCTTATATAGGATAGGAGTGAGTGGCAATGTAGGATGGAGAAAAGCACCACGGGCTGGTCAGCATGGTGAGTTCAGGAAACATGCGGTGGTAAAGTAGGATATGTTTCTGAAAAAAATCGCATGGTTGTGCGCATTGTAAGGGTTTCTAACAGGCGTTTCACTAGTAGGAGTGAGAAAAACATCACGGGTGGTGTGAATAGGAGGGCATGAATTAGAATAGGCATTGAGTGGCAATGTAGGTTGGAGAAAAGCAAAAGAGATTGGTTAGCATAGGGAGGTCAGGAAACATGCAGTATCAATGTAGAATAGGTTTCGGAAAAGCATTGCGGGGAGGGGTGCATTGTAAAGGTTTCTAACAGGCCATTCACTACTAGGGGTGAGAAAAACATCACGGGGTGGTGTGAATCGGAGGGACTGAATTAGATTAGGCCATGAGTGGCAATGAAGGATCTAGCAAACAAGACGGGGTGGTGAGCATGGGGAGTTGAGGAAACATGAAGTGGCAATGTAGGATAGATTTCTGAAAAACATCGCGGGGTGGTGCGCATTTTAATGGTTTCTAACAGGCCATTCACTAGTAACAGTGAGACAATCATCACGGAGTGATGTGAATATGAAGGCCTGACTTAGGATAGGCAGTGAGTGGCAATGTAGGATGGAGAAAAGCACCACGGGATGGTCAGTATGGGGAGGTCAGGAAACATGCGGTGGCAATGTAGTATAGGTTTCAGAACAACATCACGGGGTGGTGCGCATTGTAAGGGTTTCTAACCGGCCATTCCCTAGGAGGAGTGATAAAAATATCACGGGGTTGTGTGAATCAGAGAGCCTGAATTACGATATGCAGTGAGTGGCAATGTAGGATGGAGAAAAGCACCACGGGATGTTCAGTCTGGGGAGGTCAGGAAACATGTGGTGGCAATGTAGCATACGTTTGTCAAAAACATAGCGGCGTGGTCAAATTGTAAGGGTTTCTAACAGGCCATTCACTAGTAGGAGTGAGAAAAACATCACGGGGAGATGTGAATCGGAGAGCCTGAATTAGAATAGGCAGTCAGTGGCAATGTAGAATGGAGAAAAGCACCACGGGCTGGTCAGCATGGGGAGGTCAGGAAACATGCGGTGGCAATGTAGGATAGGTTTCTGAAAAACATCGCGGGGTGGTGTGCATTGTAAGGGTTTCTAACAGACCATTCACTAGTAGGCATGAGAAAAACATCACGGGGTCGTGTGAATCGGAGGGCCTGAATTACAATAGGCAGTGAGTGGGAATGTAGGATGGGGAATAGCACCACGGGGTTGTTAGCATGGGGAGGTCAGGAAACATGAGGTGGCCATGTAGGATACGTTTCTGAAAAACATCTCAGGGTCGTGCACATTGTAAGGGTTTAATAGGCCATTCACTAGTAGGAGTGAGAAGAACATCACGGGGTGATGTGAATCGGAGGGCCTTATATAGGATAGGAGTGAGTGGCAATGTAGGATGGAGAAAAGCACCACGGGCTGGTCAGCATGGTGAGTTCAGGAAACATTCGGTGGTAAAGTAGGATATGTTTCTGAAAAAAATCGCATGGTTGTGCGCATTGTAAGGGTTTCTAACAGGCGTTTCACTAGTAGGAGTGAGAAAAACATCACGGGTGGTGTGAATAGGAGGGCATGAATTAGAATAGGCATTGAGTGGCAATGTAGGTTGGAGAAAAGCAAAAGAGATTGGTTAGCATAGGGAGGTCAGGAAACATGCAGTTTCAATGTAGAATAGGTTTCGGAAAAACATTGCGGGGAGGGGTGCATTGTAAGGGTTTCTAACAGGCCATTCACTACTAGGGGTGAGAAAAACATCACGGGGTGGTGTGAATCGGAGGGACTGAATTAGATTAGGCCATGAGTGGCAATGAAGGATCTAGCAAACAAGACGGGGTGGTGAGCATGGGGAGTTGAGGAAACATGAAGTGGCAATGTAGGATAGATTTCTGAAAAACATCGCGGGGTGGTGCGCATTTTAATGGTTTCTAACAGGCCTTTCACTAGTAGCAGTGAGACAATCATCACGGAGTGATGTGAATATGAAGGCCTGACTTAGGATAGGCAGTGAGTGGCAATGCAGGATGGAGAAAAGCACCACGGGATGGTCAGCATGGGGAGGTCAGGAAACATGCGGTGGCAATGTAGGATATGTTTCAGAAAAACATCGCGGGGTGGTGCGCATTGTAAGAGTTTCTAACAGGCCATTCACTAGTAGGAGTGAGAAAAACATATCGGGGTGGTGTGAATTGGGGGCCTGTATTAGGATAGGCAGTGAGTGTCAATGTAGGATGGAGAAAAGTACTACGGGGTGGTCAGCATGGGGTGGTCAGGAAACATGCAGTGGCATTGTATGATAGGTTTCTGAAAAACATCGAGGGGTGGTGCGCATTGCAAGGGATTTTAACAGGTGATTCACTAGTAAGAGTGAGAAAAACATCACGGGGTGGTGTGAATCAGAGGGCCTGAATTAGATATGGCAGTGAGTGGCATTGTAGGATGGAGAAAACCAAGATGGGGTGGTTAGCATGGGGAGGTCACGCAATATGCAGTGGCAATGTAGCATAGGTTTGTGAAAAACATAGCGGGGTGGTGCACATTGTAAGGGTTTCTAACAGGCAATTCAGTAGTAGGAGTGAGAAAAACATCACGGGGTGGTGTGAATCGGAAGGCCTGAATTAAAATAGGCATTGAGTGGCAATGTAGGATGGAGAAAAGCACCACGGGATGGTCAGCATGGGCAGGTCAAGAATCATGCGGTGGCAATGTAGGATAGGTTTCTGAAAAACATCAAGAGGTGGTGCGCGTTGTAAGGGTTTCTAACAGGCCATTCACTAGTAGCAGTGAGACAGTCATCACGGAGCCAGGTGAATATGAAGGCCTGAATTAGGTTAGGCAGTGAATGGCTATGTAGGATGGAGAAAAGCACCACGGGATGTTCAGTCTGGGGAGGTCAGGAAACAGGCGGTGGCAATGTAGCATACGTTTGTCAAAAACATAGCGGCGTGGTCAAATTGTAAGGGTTTCTAACAGGCCATTCACTAGTAGGAGTGAGAAAAACATCACGGGGAGATGTGAATCGGAGAGCCTGAATTAGAATAGGCAGTCAGTGGCAATGTAGAATGGAGAAAAGCACCACGGACTGGTCAGCATGGGGAGGTCAGGAAACATGCGGTGGCAATGTAGGATAGGTTTCTGAAAAACATCGCGGGGTGGTGTGCATTGTAAGGGTTTCTAACAGACCATTCACTAGTAGGCATGAGAAAAACATCACGGGGTCGTGTGAATCGGAGGGCCTGAATTACAATAGGCAGTGAGTGGGAATGTAGGATGGGGAATAGCACCACGGGGTTGTTAGCATGGGGAGGTCAGGAAACATGAGGTGGCCATGTAGGATACGTTTCTGAAAAACATCTCAGGGTCGTGCACATTGTAAGGGTTTAATAGGCCATTCACTAGTAGGAGTGAGAAGAACATCACGGGGTGATGTGAATCGGAGGGCCTTATATAGGATAGGAGTGAGTGGCAATGTAGGATGGAGAAAAGCACCACGGGCTGGTCAGCATGGTGAGTTCAGGAAACATGCGGTGGTAAAGTAGGATATGTTTCTGAAAAAAATCGCATGGTTGTGCGCATTGTAAGGGTTTCTAACAGGCGTTTCACTAGTAGGAGTGAGAAAAACATCACGGGTGGTGTGAATAGGAGGGCATGAATTAGAATAGGCATTGAGTGGCAATGTAGGTTGGAGAAAAGCAAAAGAGATTGGTTAGCATAGGGAGGTCAGGAAACATGCAGTTTCAATGTAGAATAGGTTTTGGAAAAACATTGCGGGGAGGGGTGCATTGTAAGGGTTTCTAACAGGCCATTCACTACTAGGGGTGAGAAAAACATCACGGGGTGGTGTGAATCGGAGGGACTGAATTAGATTAGGCCATGAGTGGCAATGAAGGATCTAGCAAACAAGACGGGGTGGTGAGCATGGGGAGTTGAGGAAACATGAAGTGGCAATGTAGGATAGATTTCTGAAAAACATCGCGGGGTGGTGCGCATTTTAATGGTTTCTAACAGGCCATTCACTAGTAGCAGTGAGACAATCATCACGGAGTGATGTGAATATGAAGGCCTGACTTAGGATAGGCAGTGAGTGGCAATGTAGGATGGAGAAAAGCACCACGGGATGGTCAGCATGGGGAGGTCAGGAAACATGCGGTGGCAATGTAGTATAGGTTTCAGAACAACATCACGGGGTGGTGCGCATTGTAAGGGTTTCTAACCGGCCATTCCCTAGGAGGAGTGATAAAAATATCACGGGGTTGTGTGAATCAGAGAGCCTGAATTACGATATGCAGTGAGTGGCAATGTAGGATGGAGAAAAGCACCACGGGATGTTCAGTCTGGGGAGGTCAGGAAACATGCGGTTGCAATGTAGCATACGTTTGTCAAAAACATAGCGGCGTGGTCAAATTGTAAGGGTTTCTAACAGGCCATTCACTAGTAGGAGTGAGAAAAACATCACGGGGAGATGTGAATCGGAGAGCCTGAATTAGAATAGGCAGTCAGTGGCAATGTAGAATGGAGAAAAGCACCACGGGCTGGTCAGCATGGGGAGGTCAGGAAACATGCGGTGGCAATGTAGGATAGGTTTCTGAAAAACATCGCGGGGTGGTGTGCATTGTAAGGGTTTCTAACAGACCATTCACTAGTAGGCATGAGAAAAACATCACGGGGTCGTGTGAATCGGAGGGCCTGAATTACAATAGGCAGTGAGTGGGAATGTAGGATGGGGAATAGCACCACGGGGTTGTTAGCATGGGGAGGTCAGGAAACATGAGGTGGCCATGTAGGATACGTTTCTGAAAAACATCTCAGGGTCGTGCACATTGTAAGGGTTTAATAGGCCATTCACTAGTAGGAGTGAGAAGAACATCACGGGGTGATGTGAATCGGAGGGCCTTATATAGGATAGGAGTGAGTGGCAATGTAGGATGGAGAAAAGCACCACGGGCTGGTCAGCATGGTGAGTTCAGGAAACATGCGGTGGTAAAGTAGGATATGTTTCTGAAAAAAATCGCATGGTTGTGCACATTGTAAGGGTTTCTAACAGGCGTTTCACTAGTAGGAGTGAGAAAAACATCACGGGTGGTGTGAATAGGAGGGCATGAATTAGAATAGGCATTGAGTGGCAATGTAGGTTGGAGAAAAGCAAAAGAGATTGGTTAGCATAGGGAGGTCAGGAAACATGCAGTTTCAATGTAGAATAGGTTTCGGAAAAACATTGCGGGGAGGGGTGCATTGTAAGGGTTTCTAACAGGCCATTCACTACTAGGGGTGAGAAAAACATCACGGGGTGGTGTGAATCGGAGGGACTGAATTAGATTAGGCCATGAGTGGCAATGAAGGATCTAGCAAACAAGACGGGGTGGTGAGCATGGGGAGTTGAGGAAACATGAAGTGGCAATGTAGGATAGATTTCTGAAAAACATCGCGGGGTGGTGCGCATTTTAATGGTTTCTAACAGGCCTTTCACTAGTAGCAGTGAGACAATCATCACGGAGTGATGTGAATATGAAGGCCTGACTTAGGATAGGCAGTGAGTGGCAATGCAGGATGGAGAAAAGCACCACGGGATGGTCAGCATGGGGAGGTCAGGAAACATGCGGTGGCAATGTAGGATATGTTTCAGAAAAACATCGCGGGGTGGTGCGCATTGTAAGAGTTTCTAACAGGCCATTCACTAGTAGGAGTGAGAAAAACATATCGGGGTGGTGTGAATTGGGGGCCTGTATTAGGATAGGCAGTGAGTGTCAATGTAGGATGGAGAAAAGTACTACGGGGTGGTCAGCATGGGGTGGTCAGGAAACATGCAGTGGCATTGTATGATAGGTTTCTGAAAAACATCGAGGGGTGGTGCGCATTGCAAGGGATTTTAACAGGTGATTCACTAGTAAGAGTGAGAAAAACATCACGGGGTGGTGTGAATCAGAGGGCCTGAATTAGATATGGCAGTGAGTGGCATTGTAGGATGGAGAAAACCAAGATGGGGTGGTTAGCATGGGGAGGTCACGCAATATGCAGTGGCAATGTAGCATAGGTTTGTGAAAAACATAGCGGGGTGGTGCACATTGTAAGGGTTTCTAACAGGCCATTCAGTAGTAGGAGTGAGAAAAACATCACGGGGTGGTGTGAATCGGAAGGCCTGAATTAAAATAGGCATTGAGTGGCAATGTAGGATGGAGAAAAGCACCATGGGATGGTCAGCATGGGCAGGTCAAGAATCATGCGGTGGCAATGTAGGATAGGTTTCTGAAAAACATCAAGAGGTGGTGCGCGTTGTAAGGGTTTCTAACAGGCCATTCACTAGTAGCAGTGAGACAGTCATCACGGAGCCAGGTGAATATGAAGGCCTGAATTAGGTTAGGCAGTGAATGGCTATGTAGGATGGAGAAAAGCACCACGGGATGTTCAGTCTGGGGAGGTCAGGAAATATGTGGTGGCAATGTAGCATACGTTTGTCAAAAACATAGCGGCGTGGTCAAATTGTAAGGGTTTCTAACAGGCCATTCACTAGTAGGAGTGAGAAAAACATCACGGGGAGATGTGAATCGGAGAGCCTGAATTAGAATAGGCAGTCAGTGGCAATGTAGAATGGAGAAAAGCACCACGGGCTGGTCAGCATGGGGAGGTCAGGAAACATGCGGTGGCAATGTAGGATAGGTTTCTGAAAAACTTTGCGGGGAGGTGTGCATTGTAAGGGTTTCTAACAGGCCATTCACTACTAGGGGTGAGAAAAACATCACGGGGTGGTGTGAATCGGAGGGACTGAATTAGATTAGGCCATGAGTGGCAATGAAGGATCTAGCAAACAAGACGGGGTGGTGAGCATGGGGAGTTGAGGAAACATGAAGTGGCAATGTAGGATAGATTTCTGAAAAACATCGCGGGGTGGTGCGCATTTTAATGGTTTCTAACAGGCCTTTCACTAGTAGCAGTGAGACAATCATCACGGAGTGATGTGAATATGAAGGCCTGACTTAGGATAGGCAGTGAGTGGCAATGCAGGATGGAGAAAAGCACCAACCACGGGATGGTCAGCATGGGGAGGTCAGGAAACATGCGGTGGCAATGTAGGATATGTTTCAGAAAAACATCGCGGGGTGGTGCGCATTGTAAGAGTTTCTAACAGGCCATTCACTAGTAGGAGTGAGAAAAACATATCGGGGTGGTGTGAATTGGGGGCCTGTATTAGGATAGGCAGTGAGTGTCAATGTAGGATGGAGAAAAGTACTACGGGGTGGTCAGCATGGGGTGGTCAGGAAACATGCAGTGGCATTGTATGATAGGTTTCTGAAAAACATCGAGGGGTGGTGCGCATTGCAAGGGATTTTAACAGGTGATTCACTAGTAAGAGTGAGAAAAACATCACGGGGTGGTGTGAATCAGAGGGCCTGAATTAGATATGGCAGTGAGTGGCATTGTAGGATGGAGAAAACCAAGATGGGGTGGTTAGCATGGGGAGGTCACGCAATATGCAGTGGCAATGTAGCATAGGTTTGTGAAAAACATAGCGGGGTGGTGCACATTGTAAGGGTTTCTAACAGGCCATTCAGTAGTAGGAGTGAGAAAAACATCACGGGGTGGTGTGAATCGGAAGGCCTGAATTAAAATAGGCATTGAGTGGCAATGTAGGATGGAGAAAAGCACCATGGGATGGTCAGCATGGGCAGGTCAAGAATCATGCGGTGGCAATGTAGGATAGGTTTCTGAAAAACATCAAGAGGTGGTGCGCGTTGTAAGGGTTTCTAACAGGCCATTCACTAGTAGCAGTGAGACAGTCATCACGGAGCCAGGTGAATATGAAGGCCTGAATTAGGTTAGGCAGTGAATGGCTATGTAGGATGGAGAAAAGCACCACGGGATGTTCAGTCTGGGGAGGTCAGGAAACATGCGGTGGCAATGTAGCATACGTTTGTCAAAAACATAGCGGCGTGGTCAAATTGTAAGGGTTTCTAACAGGCCATTCACTAGTAGGAGTGAGAAAAACATCACGGGGAGATGTGAATCGGAGAGCCTGAATTAGAATAGGCAGTCAGTGGCAATGTAGAATGGAGAAAAGCACCACGGGCTGGTCAGCATGGGGAGGTCAGGAAACATGCGGTGGCAATGTAGGATAGGTTTCTGAAAAACATCGCGGGGTGGTGTGCATTGTAAGGGTTTCTAACAGACCATTCACTAGTAGGCATGAGAAAAACATCACGGGGTCGTGTGAATCGGAGGGCCTGAATTACAATAGGCAGTGAGTGGGAATGTAGGATGGGGAATAGCACCACGGGGTTGTTAGCATGGGGAGGTCAGGAAACATGAGGTGGCCATGTAGGATACGTTTCTGAAAAACATCTCAGGGTCGTGCACATTGTAAGGGTTTAATAGGCCATTCACTAGTAGGAGTGAGAAGAACATCACGGGGTGATGTGAATCGGAGGGCCTTATATAGGATAGGAGTGAGTGGCAATGTAGGATGGAGAAAAGCACCACGGGCTGGTCAGCATGGTGAGTTCAGGAAACATGCGGTGGTAAAGTAGGATATGTTTCTGAAAAAAATCGCATGGTTGTGCGCATTGTAAGGGTTTCTAACAGGCGTTTCACTAGTAGGAGTGAGAAAAACATCACGGGTGGTGTGAATAGGAGGGCATGAATTAGAATAGGCATTGAGTGGCAATGTAGGTTGGAGAAAAGCAAAAGAGATTGGTTAGCATAGGGAGGTCAGGAAACATGCAGTTTCAATGTAGAATAGGTTTCGGAAAAACATTGCGGGGAGGGGTGCATTGTAAGGGTTTCTAACAGGCCATTCACTACTAGGGGTGAGAAAAACATCACGGGGTGGTGTGAATCGGAGGGACTGAATTAGATTAGGCCATGAGTGGCAATGAAGGATCTAGCAAACAAGACGGGGTGGTGAGCATGGGGAGTTGAGGAAACATGAAGTGGCAATGTAGGATAGATTTCTGAAAAACATCGCGGGGTGGTGCGCATTTTAATGGTTTCTAACAGGCCTTTCACTAGTAGCAGTGAGACAATCATCACGGAGTGATGTGAATATGAAGGCCTGACTTAGGATAGGCAGTGAGTGGCAATGCAGGATGGAGAAAAGCACCACGGGATGGTCAGCATGGGGAGGTCAGGAAACATGCGGTGGCAATGTAGGATATGTTTCAGAAAAACATCGCGGGGTGGTGCGCATTGTAAGAGTTTCTAACAGGCCATTCACTAGTAGGAGTGAGAAAAACATATCGGGGTGGTGTGAATTGGGGGCCTGTATTAGGATAGGCAGTGAGTGTCAATGTATGATGGAGAAAAGTACTACGGGGTGGTCAGCATGGGGTGGTCAGGAAACATGCAGTGGCATTGTATGATAGGTTTCTGAAAAACATCGAGGGGTGGTGCGCATTGCAAGGGATTTTAACAGGTGATTCACTAGTAAGAGTGAGAAAAACATCACGGGGTGGTGTGAATCAGAGGGCCTGAATTAGATATGGCAGTGAGTGGCATTGTAGGATGGAGAAAACCAAGATGGGGTGGTTAGCATGGGGAGGTCACGCAATATGCAGTGGCAATGTAGCATAGGTTTGTGAAAAACATAGCGGGGTGGTGCACATTGTAAGGGTTTCTAACAGGCCATTCAGTAGTAGGAGTGAGAAAAACATCACGGGGTGGTGTGAATCGGAAGGCCTGAATTAAAATAGGCATTGAGTGGCAATGTAGGATGGAGAAAAGCACCATGGGATGGTCAGCATGGGCAGGTCAAGAATCATGCGGTGGCAATGTAGGATAGGTTTCTGAAAAACATCAAGAGGTGGTGCGCGTTGTAAGGGTTTCTAACAGGCCATTCACTAGTAGCAGTGAGACAGTCATCACGGAGCCAGGTGAATATGAAGGCCTGAATTAGGTTAGGCAGTGAATGGCTATGTAGGATGGAGAAAAGCACCACGGGATGTTCAGTCTGGGGAGGTCAGGAAACATGCGGTGGCAATGTAGCATACGTTTGTCAAAAACATAGCGGCGTGGTCAAATTGTAAGGGTTTCTAACAGGCCATTCACTAGTAGGAGTGAGAAAAACATCACGGGGAGATGTGAATCGGAGAGCCTGAATTAGAATAGGCAGTCAGTGGCAATGTAGAATGGAGAAAAGCACCACGGGCTGGTCAGCATGGGGAGGTCAGGAAACATGCGGTGGCAATGTAGGATAGGTTTCTGAAAAACATCGCGGGGTGGTGTGCATTGTAAGGGTTTCTAACAGACCATTCACTAGTAGGCATGAGAAAAACATCACGGGGTCGTGTGAATCGGAGGGCCTGAATTACAATAGGCAGTGAGTGGGAATGTAGGATGGGGAATAGCACCACGGGGTTGTTAGCATGGGGAGGTCAGGAAACATGAGGTGGCCATGTAGGATACGTTTCTGAAAAACATCTCAGGGTCGTGCACATTGTAAGGGTTTAATAGGCCATTCACTAGTAGGAGTGAGAAGAACATCACGGGGTGATGTGAATCGGAGGGCCTTATATAGGATAGGAGTGAGTGGCAATGTAGGATGGAGAAAAGCACCACGGGCTGGTCAGCATGGTGAGTTCAGGAAACATGCGGTGGTAAAGTAGGATATGTTTCTGAAAAAAATCGCATGGTTGTGCGCATTGTAAGGGTTTCTAACAGGCGTTTCACTAGTAGGAGTGAGAAAAACATCACGGGTGGTGTGAATAGGAGGGCATGAATTAGAATAGGCATTGAGTGGCAATGTAGGTTGGAGAAAAGCAAAAGAGATTGGTTAGCATAGGGAGGTCAGGAAACATGCAGTTTCAATGTAGAATAGGTTTCGGAAAAACATTGCGGGGAGGGGTGCATTGTAAGGGTTTCTAACAGGCCATTCACTACTAGGGGTGAGAAAAACATCACGGGGTGGTGTGAATCGGAGGGACTGAATTAGATTAGGCCATGAGTGGCAATGAAGGATCTAGCAAACAAGACGGGGTGGTGAGCATGGGGAGTTGAGGAAACATGAAGTGGCAATGTAGGATAGATTTCTGAAAAACATCGCGGGGTGGTGCGCATTTTAATGGTTTCTAACAGGCCTTTCACTAGTAGCAGTGAGACAATCATCACGGAGTGATGTGAATATGAAGGCCTGACTTAGGATAGGCAGTGAGTGGCAATGCAGGATGGAGAAAAGCACCACGGGATGGTCAGCATGGGGAGGTCAGGAAACATGCGGTGGCAATGTAGGATATGTTTCAGAAAAACATCGCGGGGTGGTGCGCATTGTAAGAGTTTCTAACAGGCCATTCACTAGTAGGAGTGAGAAAAACATATCGGGGTGGTGTGAATTGGGGGCCTGTATTAGGATAGGCAGTGAGTGTCAATGTAGGATGGAGAAAAGTACTACGGGGTGGTCAGCATGGGGTGGTCAGGAAACATGCAGTGGCATTGTATGATAGGTTTCTGAAAAACATCGAGGGGTGGTGCGCATTGCAAGGGATTTTAACAGGTGATTCACTAGTAAGAGTGAGAAAAACATCACGGGGTGGTGTGAATCAGAGGGCCTGAATTAGATATGGCAGTGAGTGGCATTGTAGGATGGAGAAAACCAAGATGGGGTGGTTAGCATGGGGGAGGTCACGCAATATGCAGTGGCAATGTAGCATAGGTTTGTGAAAAACATAGCGGGGTGGTGCACATTGTAAGGGTTTCTAACAGGCCATTCAGTAGTAGGAGTGAGAAAAACATCACGGGGTGGTGTGAATCGGAAGGCCTGAATTAAAATAGGCATTGAGTGGCAATGTAGGATGGAGAAAAGCACCATGGGATGGTCAGCATGGGCAGGTCAAGAATCATGCGGTGGCAATGTAGGATAGGTTTCTGAAAAACATCAAGAGGTGGTGCGCGTTGTAAGGGTTTCTAACAGGCCATTCACTAGTAGCAGTGAGACAGTCATCACGGAGCCAGGTGAATATGAAGGCCTGAATTAGGTTAGGCAGTGAATGGCTATGTAGGATGGAGAAAAGCACCACGGGATGTTCAGTCTGGGGAGGTCAGGAAACATGCGGTGGCAATGTAGCATACGTTTGTCAAAAACATAGCGGCGTGGTCAAATTGTAAGGGTTTCTAACAGGCCATTCACTAGTAGGAGTGAGAAAAACATCACGGGGAGATGTGAATCGGAGAGCCTGAATTAGAATAGGCAGTCAGTGGCAATGTAGAATGGAGAAAAGCACCACGGGCTGGTCAGCATGGGGAGGTCAGGAAACATGCGGTGGCAATGTAGGATAGGTTTCTGAAAAACATCGCGGGGTGGTGTGCATTGTAAGGGTTTCTAACAGACCATTCACTAGTAGGCATGAGAAAAACATCACGGGGTCGTGTGAATCGGAGGGCCTGAATTACAATAGGCAGTGAGTGGGAATGTAGGATGGGGAATAGCACCACGGGGTTGTTAGCATGGGGAGGTCAGGAAACATGAGGTGGCCATGTAGGATACGTTTCTGAAAAACATCTCAGGGTCGTGCACATTGTAAGGGTTTAATAGGCCATTCACTAGTAGGAGTGAGAAGAACATCACGGGGTGATGTGAATCGGAGGGCCTTATATAGGATAGGAGTGAGTGGCAATGTAGGATGGAGAAAAGCACCACGGGCTGGTCAGCATGGTGAGTTCAGGAAACATGCGGTGGTAAAGTAGGATATGTTTCTGAAAAAAATCGCATGGTTGTGCGCATTGTAAGGGTTTCTAACAGGCGTTTCACTAGTAGGAGTGAGAAAAACATCACGGGTGGTGTGAATAGGAGGGCATGAATTAGAATAGGCATTGAGTGGCAATGTAGGTTGGAGAAAAGCAAAAGAGATTGGTTAGCATAGGGAGGTCAGGAAACATGCAGTTTCAATGTAGAATAGGTTTCGGAAAAACATTGCGGGGAGGGGTGCATTGTAAGGGTTTCTAACAGGCCATTCACTACTAGGGGTGAGAAAAACATCACGGGGTGGTGTGAATCGGAGGGACTGAATTAGATTAGGCCATGAGTGGCAATGAAGGATCTAGCAAACAAGACGGGGTGGTGAGCATGGGGAGTTGAGGAAACATGAAGTGGCAATGTAGGATAGATTTCTGAAAAACATCGCGGGGTGGTGCGCATTTTAATGGTTTCTAACAGGCCTTTCACTAGTAGCAGTGAGACAATCATCACGGAGTGATGTGAATATGAAGGCCTGACTTAGGATAGGCAGTGAGTGGCAATGCAGGATGGAGAAAAGCACCACGGGATGGTCAGCATGGGGAGGTCAGGAAACATGCGGTGGCAATGTAGGATATGTTTCAGAAAAACATCGCGGGGTGGTGCGCATTGTAAGAGTTTCTAACAGGCCATTCACTAGTAGGAGTGAGAAAAACATATCGGGGTGGTGTGAATTGGGGGCCTGTATTAGGATAGGCAGTGAGTGTCAATGTAGGATGGAGAAAAGTACTACGGGGTGGTCAGGATGGGGTGGTCAGGAAACATGCAGTGGCATTGTATGATAGGTTTCTGAAAAACATCGAGGGGTGGTGCGCATTGCAAGGGATTTTAACAGGTGATTCACTAGTAAGAGTGAGAAAAACATCACGGGGTGGTGTGAATCAGAGGGCCTGAATTAGATATGGCAGTGAGTGGCATTGTAGGATGGAGAAAACCAAGATGGGGTGGTTAGCATGGGGGAGGTCACGCAATATGCAGTGGCAATGTAGCATAGGTTTGTGAAAAACATAGCGGGGTGGTGCACATTGTAAGGGTTTCTAACAGGCCATTCAGTAGTAGGAGTGAGAAAAACATCACGGGGTGGTGTGAATCGGAAGGCCTGAATTAAAATAGGCATTGAGTGGCAATGTAGGATGGAGAAAAGCACCATGGGATGGTCAGCATGGGCAGGTCAAGAATCATGCGGTGGCAATGTAGGATAGGTTTCTGAAAAACATCAAGAGGTGGTGCGCGTTGTAAGGGTTTCTAACAGGCCATTCACTAGTAGCAGTGAGACAGTCATCACGGAGCCAGGTGAATATGAAGGCCTGAATTAGGTTAGGCAGTGAATGGCTATGTAGGATGGAGAAAAGCACCACGGGATGTTCAGTCTGGGGAGGTCAGGAAACATGCGGTGGCAATGTAGCATACGTTTGTCAAAAACATAGCGGCGTGGTCAAATTGTAAGGGTTTCTAACAGGCCATTCACTAGTAGGAGTGAGAAAAACATCACGGGGAGATGTGAATCGGAGAGCCTGAATTAGAATAGGCAGTCAGTGGCAATGTAGAATGGAGAAAAGCACCACGGGCTGGTCAGCATCGGGAGGTCAGGAAACATGCGGTGGCAATGTAGGATAGGTTTCTGAAAAACATCGCGGGGTGGTGTGCATTGTAAGGGTTTCTAACAGACCATTCACTAGTAGGCATGAGAAAAACATCACGGGGTCGTGTGAATCGGAGGGCCTGAATTACAATAGGCAGTGAGTGGGAATGTAGGATGGGGAATAGCACCACGGGGTTGTTAGCATGGGGAGGTCAGGAAACATGAGGTGGCCATGTAGGATACGTTTCTGAAAAACATCTCAGGGTCGTGCACATTGTAAGGGTTTAATAGGCCATTCACTAGTAGGAGTGAGAAGAACATCACGGGGTGATGTGAATCGGAGGGCCTTATATAGGATAGGAGTGAGTGGCAATGTAGGATGGAGAAAAGCACCACGGGCTGGTCAGCATGGTGAGTTCAGGAAACATGCGGTGGTAAAGTAGGATATGTTTCTGAAAAAAATCGCATGGTTGTGCGCATTGTAAGGGTTTCTAACAGGCGTTTCACTAGTAGGAGTGAGAAAAACATCACGGGTGGTGTGAATAGGAGGGCATGAATTAGAATAGGCATTGAGTGGCAATGTAGGTTGGAGAAAAGCAAAAGAGATTGGTTAGCATAGGGAGGTCAGGAAACATGCAGTTTCAATGTAGAATAGGTTTCGGAAAAACATTGCAGGGAGGGGTGCATTGTAAGGGTTTCTAACAGGCCATTCACTACTAGGGGTGAGAAAAACATCACGGGGTGGTGTGAATCGGAGGGACTGAATTAGATTAGGCCATGAGTGGCAATGAAGGATCTAGCAAACAAGACGGGGTGGTGAGCATGGGGAGTTGAGGAAACATGAAGTGGCAATGTAGGATAGATTTCTGAAAAACATCGCGGGGTGGTGCGCATTTTAATGGTTTCTAACAGGCCTTTCACAAGTAGCAGTGAGACAATCATCACGGAGTGATGTGAATATCAAGGCCTGACTTAGGATAGGCAGTGAGTGGCAATGCAGGATGGAGAAAAGCACCACGGGATGGTCAGCATGGGGAAGTCAGGAAACATGCGGTGGCAATGTAGTATAGGTTTCAGAACAACATCACGGGGTGGTGCGCATTGTAAGGGTTTCTAACAGGCCATTCACTAGTAGGAGTGAGAAAAACAGAATGGGTTGATGTGAATCGGAGGACCTAAATTGGGAGAGGCAGTGAGTAGCAATGTAGGATGGAGAAAAGCACCACAGGGTGATCAGCATGGGGAGGTCAGGAAATATCCGGTGGCCATGTAGGATAGGTTTCTGAAAAACGTCTAAGGGTGGTGCGCATTGTAAGGGATTCTGACAGGCCATTCATTAGTAGGAGTGAGAAAAACATGATGGGGTGGTGTGAATCGGAGGGCCTGAATTCGATTAGGCAGTGAGTGGCAGTGTAGGATCTAGAAAAGCAAGATGGGGCCGTGAGCATGTGGAGGTCTGGAAACATGAAGTGGCAATGTAGGATAGCTTTCTGAAAAATATCTCTGGGTGGTGCGCATTGTAAGGTATTCTGACAGGCCATTCACTAGTAGGAGGGAGAAAAACATCACACGGTGTTGAGAATCGGGGGGCCTGAATTAGAATAGGCATTGAGTGGCAATATAGGATGGAGAAAAGCACCACGGGTTATGCAGCATGAGGAGGTTTGGAAACATGCGGTGGCAATGTAGGATACGTTTCGAAAAACATCGAGCGGTGGTGCTTATTTTAAGGGTTTGTACCAGGCCATTCACTAGTAGGAGTGAGAAAAACATCACGGGGTGGTGTGAATCCGTGTACCTGAATTAGAATAGGCAGTGAGTAGCAATGTAGGATGGAGAAAAGCACCACGGGATGGTCAGGATGGGGAGGTCAGGAAACATCCGGTGGCCAGGTAGGATAGGTTTTTGAAAAACCTCTCAAGGTGTTGCGCATTGTAAGGGTTTCTAAGAGGCCATTCACTAGTAGGAGTGAGAAAAACATCACGGGGTGGTGTGAATCGGAGTGCCTGATTTAGGATAGGAGTGAGTGGCAAAGTAGGATTTAGAAAAGCAACACGGGGTGGTCAGCATGGTGAGTTCAGGAAACATGCGGTGGTAAAGTAGGATACGTTTTTGAAAAACATCGCGGGGTGGTGCGCATTGTAGGGTTTGTATCAGGCGATTCACTAGTAGGAGTGAGAAAAACATCACGTGGTGGTGTGAATCGGAGGGCCTGAATTAGAATAGGCATTGAGTGGCAATGTAAGATGGAGAAAAGCAAGACGGAGTGGTTAGCATGGGGAGGTCAGGAAACATGCAGTTTAAATGTAGGATAGGTTTCTGAAAAACATTGCTGGGTGGTGTGCATTGTAAGTGTTTCTCAGAGGCCATTCACTAGAAAGAGTGAGAAAAACATCACGGGGTGGTGTGAATCGGAGGGCCTGAATTAGAATAGGCATTGAGGGACAATGTAGGATGGAGAAAACACCACGGGTTATTCAGAATGAGGAGGTTAGGAACCATGCGGTGGCCATGAAGGATAGGTTTCTGAAACACAGCAGGAGGTGTTGCGCATTGTAAGGGTTTCTAAGAGGCCATTCATTAGTAGGAGTGAGAAAAACACCACGGGGTGGTGTGAATCAGAGGGCCTGAATTAGAATAGGCAAGGAGTTGCAATATAGGATGGAGAAAAGCACAACGGGGTGGTCAGCATGGTGATTTCAGGAAACATGTGGTGGTAAAGTAGGATACGTTTCTGAAAAACATCTGTGGGTGGTGCGCATTGTACGGGTTTCTAACGGGCGTTTCACTAGTAGGAGTGAGAAAAATATCACGGGTGGTGTGAATAGGAGGGCATGAATAAGATTAGGCATTGAGTGGCAATGTAGGTTGGAGAAAAGCAAAAGAGATTGGTTAGCATGGGGAGGTCAGGAAACATGCAGTTTCAATGTAGAATAGGTTTCGGAAAAACATTGCGGGGAGGTGTGCATTGTAAGGGTTTCTAACAGGCCATTCACTACTAGGGATGAGAAAAACATCACGGGGTGGTGTGAATCGGAGGGCCTGAATTAGATTCGGCCATGAGTGGCAATGAAGGATCTAGCAAACAAGACGGGGTGGTGAGCATGGGGAGTTGAGGAAACATGAAGTGGCAATGTAGGATTGATTTCTGAAAAACATCGCGGGGTGGTGCGCATTTTAAGGGTTTCTAACATGCCTTTCCCTAGTAGCAGTGAGACAATCATCACGGAGTGATGTGAATATGAAGGCCTGACTTAGGATAGGCAGTGAGTGGCAATGCAGGATGGAGAAAAGCACCACGGGATGGTCAGCATGGGGAGGTCAGGAAACATGAGGTGGCAATGTAATATAAGTTTCAGAACAACATCACGGGGTGGTGCGCATTGTAAGGGTTTCTAACCGGCCATTCCCTAGGAGGAGTGATAAAAATATCACGGGGTTGTGTGAATCAGAGAGCCTGAATTACGATATGCGGTGAGTGGCAATGTAGGATGGAGAAAAGCACCACGGGATGTTCAGTCTGGGGAGGTCAGGAAACATGCGGTGGCAATGTAGCATACGTTTGTCAAAAACATAGCGGCGTGGTCAAATTGTAAGGGTTTCTAACAGGCCATTCACTAGTAGGAGTGAGAAAAACATCACGGGGAGATGTGAATCGGAGAGCCTGAATTAGAATAGGCAGTCAGTGGCAATGTAGAATGGAGAAAAGCACCACGGGCTGGTCAGCATGGGGAGGTCAGGAAACATGCGGTGGCAATGTAGGATAGGTTTCTGAAAAACATCGCGGAGTGGTGCGCATTGTAAGGGTTTCTAACAGGCCATTCACTAGTAGGCGTGAGAAAAACATCACGGGGTCGTGTGAATCGGAGGGCCTGAATTACGATAGGCAGTGAGTGAGAATGTAGGATGGGGAATAGCACCACGGGGTTGTTAGCATGGGGAGGTCAGGAAACATGCGGTGGCAATGTAGGATACGTTTCGAAAAACATCGAGCGGTGGTGCTTATTTTAAGGGTTTGTACCAGGCCATTCACTAGTAGGAGTGAGAAAAACATCACGGGGTGGTGTGAATCCGTGTACCTGAATTAGGATAGGCAGTGAGTAGCAATGTAGGATGGAGAAAAGCACCACGGGATGGTCAGGATGGGGAGGTCAGGAAACATCCGGTGGCCAGGTAGGATATTTTTCTGAAAAACCTCTCAAGGTGTTGCGCATTGTAAGGGTTTCTAAGAGGCCATTCACTAGTAGGAGTGAGAAAAACATCACGGGGTGGTGTGAATTGGAGTGCCTGATTTAGGATAGGAGTGAGTGGCAAAGTAGGATTTAGAAAAGCACCACGGGGTGGTCAGCATGGTGAGTTCAGGAAACATGCGGTGGTAAAGTAGGATACGTTTTTGAAAAACATCGCGGGGTGGTGCGCATTGTAGGGTTTGTAACAGGCGATTCACTAGTAGGAGTGAGAAAATCATCACGTGGTGGTGTGAATCGGAGAGCCTGAATTAGAATAGGCATTGAATGGCAATGTAAGATGGAGAAAAGCAAGACGGAGTGGTTAGCATGGGGAGGTCAGGAAACATGCAGTTTAAATGTAGGATAGGTTTCTGAAAAACATTGCGGGGTGGTGTGCATTGTAAGTGTTTCTCAGTGGCCATTCACTAGAAAGAGTGAGAAAAACATCACGGGGTGGTGTGAATCGGAGGGCCTGCATTAGAATAGGCATTGAGGGGCAATGTAGGATGGAGAAAACACCACGGGTTATTCAGAATGAGGAGGTTAGGAACCATGCGGTGGCCATGAAGGATAGGTTTCTGAAACACAGCACTAGGTGGTGCGCATTGTAAGGGTTTCTAAGAGGCCATTCACTAGTAGGAGTGAGAAAAACACCACGGGGTGGTGTGAATCAGAGGGCCTGAATTAGAATAGGCAAGGAGTTGCAATATAGGATGGAGAAAAGCACAACGGGGTGGTCAGCATGGTGATTTCAGGAAACATGTGGTGGTAAAGTAGCATACGTTTCTGAAAAACATCGCGGGGTGGTGCGCATTGTACGGGTTTCTAACGGGCGATTCACTAGTAGGAGTGAGAAAAACATCACGGGGTGGTGTGAATCAGAGGGCCTGAATTAGAATAGGCAAGGAGTTTCAATATAGGATGGAGAAAAGCAAGACGGGGTGGTCAGCATTGGGAGGACAGGAAATATGCAGTGGAAATGTATGATAGATTTCAGAAAAGCATCGCGGGGTGGTGTGCATTGTAAGGGTTTCTAACAGGCCATTCACCAGTAGCAGTAAGAAAAACATCACGGTGTGGTGTGAATCGGAGGGCCTGAATTAGGATAGGCAGTCAGTAGCAATGTAGGTTGGAGAAAAGCAAGACGGGGTGGTTAGCATGGGGAGGTCAGGAAACCTGCAGTTTCAATGTAGGATTGGTTTCTGAAAAAGATTGCGGTGTGGTGTGCATTATAAGGGTTTCTAACAGGCCATTCACTAGTAGGAGTGAGAAAAACATCACGGGGTGGTGTGAATCAGAGGGCCTGAATTACAATAGGCAGTGAGTGACAATGTAGGATACAGAAAATCACCATGGGTTGGTCAGTATGGGGAGGTTAGGAAATATGCGGTGGCAATGTTTCATAGGTTTCTGAAAAACATAGTGGGCTGGTGCGCATTGTAAAGTTTTCTAACAGGCCATTCACTAGTATGAGTGAGAAAAACATCACCGGGTGGTGTGAATCGGGGGGCGTGTATTAGGCTAGGCAGTGAGTGGCAATGTAGAATGGAGAAAAGTACCACGTGGTGGTCAGCATGTGGAGGTCAGGAAACATGCAGTGGCATTGTAGGATAGGTTTCTGAAAAACATCGGGCTGTGGTGCACATTATAAGGGTTTCTAACAGGCCATTCACTATTAGGAGTGAGAACAATATCATGGGGTGGTGTGAATGGAGGGCCTGAATTAGATATGGTAGTGGGTGGCAATGTAGGATCTAGCAAAGCAAGACAGGGCGGTGAGCATGGGGAGGTCAGGAAACATGAAGTGGCAATGTTGGATAGGTTTCTGAAAAACATGGTGGGGTGGTGCACATTGTAATAGTTTCTAACTCCCATTCACTGGTAGGAGTGAGAAAAACATCACGGGTGGTGTGAATCGGAGGGCCTGAATTAGAATAGGCATTGAGTGGCAATCTAGGATGGAGAAAATCAAGACGGGGTGGTTAGCATGGGGAGGTCAGGCAACATGCAGTGGCAATGTAGCATAGGTTTGTGAAAAACATAGCGGGGTGGTGCATATTGTAAGGGTTTCTAACAGGCCATTCACTAGTAGGAGTGAGAAAAACTTCACGGGTTGGTGTGAATCGGAGGGCCTGAATTAACATAGGCATTGAGTGGCAATGTAGGATGGAGAAAAGCACCATGGGATGGTCAGCATGTGCAGGTCAGGAAACACGCGGTGGCAATGTAGGATAGGTTTCTTAAATACATCAAGAGTTGGTGCGCGTTGTAAGGGTTTCTAACAGGCCATTCACTAGTAGCAGTGAGACAGTCATCACGGAGTGTGGTGAATGTGAAGGCTTGAATTAGGTTAGGTATTGAATGGCTATGTAGTATTGAGAGAAGCACCACGGGATGGTCAGCATGGGGAGGTCAGGAAACATATGGTGGCAATGTCGGACAGGTTTCAGGAAAACATCGCGGGGTGGTGTGCATTGTAAGGGTTTCTAACAGGCCATGCACTAGTAGGAGTGATAAAATCATCACGGGGTGGTGTGAATCAGAGGGCCTGAATTACTATAGGCAGTGAGTGGCAATGTAGGATGGAGAAAGGCACCACGGGAAGGTCAGCATGGGGAGATCAGGAAACATGAAGTGGAAATGTAGGATAGGTTTCTGAAAACCATCGTGGTGTGGTGCACATTGTAAGGGTTTCTAACAGGCCATTCACTAGTAGGAGTGAGAAAAACATCATGGGGTGGTGTGAATCGGAGGGCCTGAATTTGATTAGGCAGTGAGTGGCTGTGTAGGATCTAGCAAAGCAAGACGGGGCGGTGAGCATGGGGAGGTCAGGAAACATGCAGTTTCAAAGTAGGATAGGTTTCTGAAAAACATTGCGGGGTGGTGGGCATTGTAATTGTTTGTAACAGGCCATTCACTAGTAGGAGTGAGAAAAACATCACGGGTTGTGTGAATCAGAGGGCCTGAATTAGAATAGGCATTGAGTGTCAATGTAGTATGGAGAAAAGCACCACGGGTTATTCAGAATGAAGAGGTTAGTAAACACGCGGTGGCAATATAGGATAGGTTTCTGATAAACATCAAGAGGTGTTGCGCATTGTGAGGGTTTCTAACAGGCCATTCACTAGTAGGAGTGAGAAAATCAATATAGGGTGGTGTGAATCGCAGGGCCTCAATTAGATTAGGCAGTGAGTGGCAATGTAGGATTGAGCAAATCTAGACGGGGCAGTGAGCATGGGGAGGTCAGGATACATGAAGTGGCAATGTAGGATAGGTTTCTGGAAAATGTGGTGGGGTGGTGCGCATTGTAATGGTTTCTAACAGTACATTCACTAGTACGAGTGAGAAAAACATCATGGGTTGGTGTGAATCGGAAGGGCTGAATTTGATTAGGCAGTGAGTGGCAGTGTAGGATCTAGCAAAGCAAGACGGGGCGGTGAGCATGTGGAGGTCAGGAAACATGAAGTGGCAATGTAGGATAGGTTTCTGAAAAACATCTCTGGGTCGGGCGCATTGTAAGGGTTTGTGACAGGCCATTCTCTATTAGGAGTGAGAAAAACATCACGGGGTGGTGTGAATCGTAGGGCCTGAATTAGAATAGGCATTGAGTGGCAATGTAGGATGGAGAAAAGCACCAAGGGTTATTCAGCATGAGAAGGTTTGGAAACATGCGGTGGCAATGTAGGATAGGGTTCTGCAAAACATCAAGAGGTGGTGCGCATTGTAAGGGTTTCTAACAGGCCATTCACTAGTAGGAGTGAGAAAAACATCATGGGGTGGTTGAATCGCAGGGCCTGAATTAGATTAGGCAGTGAGTGGCAATGTAGGATCTAGCAAAGCAAGACGGGGCAGTGAGCATGAGGAGATCAAGAAACGTTAAGTGGCATTTTAAGATAGGTTTCAGAAAAACATGGCTGGGTGGTGCGCATTGTAACGGTTTCTAACAGGCCATTCACTAGTAGCAGTGAGACAATAATCACGGATTGATGTGAATATGAAGGCCTGAATTAGGATAGGCAATGAGTGTCAAGGTAGGATGGAGAAAAGCACCACGGGGTGGTCAGTATGGCGAGGTCAGGAAACATGCAGTGGCAATGTAGGATAGGTTTCAGAAAAACATCACGGGGTGGTGCGCATTGTAAGGGTTTCGAACAGGCCATTCACTAGTAGGAGTGATAAAAACATCACGGGGTGGTGTGAATCGGAGGGCCTTAATTAGGATAGGCAGTGAGTGACAATGTAGGATGGAGAAGCACAACGGGGTGGTCAACATGGGAAGGTCAGGAAACATGCGGTGGCAATGTGGCATACGTTTGTGAAAAACATAGCGGGGTGGTCACATTGTAAGGGTTTCTAAAAGGCCATTCACTAGTAGGAGTGAGAAAAACATCATGGGGTGGTGTGAATTGCAGGGCCTGAATTAGATTAGGCAGTGAGTGGCAATGTAATATCTAGCAAAGCAAAAATGGGCGGTGAGCATGGGAGATCATGAAACATGTAGTGGCAATGTAGGATAGGTTTCTGAAAAACATGGCATAGTGGTGCACATTGTAAGGGTTTCCAACAGGCCATTCACTATTAACAGTGAGAAAAAAAGAACAGGGTGGTGTGAATCGCAGGGCCTGATATGGGACAGGAGTGAGGGGCAATGTATGATGGAGAAAAGCACCACGGGGTTTTCAGCATGGTGAGTTCAGGAAACATGCGGTGGTAAAGTAAGATACATTCCTGAAAAACATGGCGGGGTGGTGCGCATTTTAAGGGTTTCTAACAGGCCATTCACTAGTAGCAGTGAGACAATCATCACGGAGAGATGTGAATATGAAGGCCTGAATTAGTATAGGCAGTGAGTGGCAATGTAGGATGGAGAAAAGCACCATGGGATGGTCAACATGGGGAGGTAAGGAAACATGCGTTGGCAATGTAGGATAGGTTTCAGAAAAACCTCACGGGGTGGTGCGCATTGTAATGGTTTGTAGCAGGCCATTCACTTGTAGCAGTGATAAAAACATCACGGGGTGGTGTGAATCAGAGGGCCTGAATTCGGATAGGCAGTGAGTGGCAATGTAGGATGGAGATAAGCACCACATGATGGTCAGCATGGGGAGGTCAGGAAACATGCAGTGGCAATGTAGGATATGTTTCTGAAAACCATCCCGGTGTGGTGCGCATTATAAGGATTTCTAACAGGCCATTCACTAGTAGGAGTGAGAAAAACATCACCGGGTGGTGTGAATCAGAGGGCCTGAATTAGGATAGGCAGGGAGTGGCAATGTAGGATGGAGAAGCACAACGGGGTGGTCAGCATGGGGAAGTCAGGAAACATGCGGTGGCAATGTAGCATACGTTTGTTAAAAACATAGCGAGGTGGTCACACTGTAAGGGTTTCTAACAGGCCATTCACTACTAGGAGTGAGAAAAACATCACGAGGAGATGTGAATCGGAGAGCCAAAATTAGAATAGGCAGTGAGTTGCAATGTAGAATGAAGAAAAGCACCACGGGGTGGTCAGCATGTGGAGGTCAGGAAACATGCGGTGGCAATGTAGGATAGGTTTCTGAAAACCATCCCGGTGTGGTGCGCATTGCAAGGGTTTCTAACAGGCCATTCACTAGTAGGAGTGAGAAAAACATCATGGGGTGGTGTGAATCGGAGGGCCTGAATTGGATTAGACAGTGAGTGGCAGTGTAGGATCTAGCAAAGCAAGACGGGGCGGTGAGCATGGGGAGGTCAGGAAACATGAAGTGGCAATGTAGGAAAGGTTTCTTCAAAACTACGCGTGGTGTTGCGCATTGTAAGAGTCTAACAGTCCATTCACTAGTAAGATTCAGAAAAACATCACGGGGTGGTGTGAATCGGAGGACCTGAATTAGGATAGGCACTGCGTGGCAATGTAGGATGGAGAAAATCACCACGAGTTAGTCAGAATGGGGAGGTCAGGAAGCATGCCCTGGCAATGTAGGATAGGATTCTGAAAAACATCTCTGGGTGGTGCGCATTGTAAGGGTTTCTAACAGGCCATTCACTAGTAGGAGTGAGAAAAACATCACGGGGTGGTGTGAATTGGAGGGCCTGAATTAGAATAGGCATTGAGTGGCAATGTAGGATGGAGAAAAGCACCACGGGTTATTCAGCATGAGGAGGTCAGGAAACATGCGGTGGCAATGTATGATAGGTTTCAGAAAAACATCGCGGGGTGGTGCGCATTGTAAGGTTTTCGAACAGAACATTCCCAAGTAGGAGTGAGAAAAACATCATGGGGTGGTGAGAATCTGAGGGCCTGAATTAGGATAGGCAGTGAGTGGCAATGAAGAATGGAGAAAAGCACCACGGGGTGTTCAGCATGGGGAGATCTGGATACATGAAGTTGCAATGTAGGATAGGTTTCTTCAAAACATCGCGTGGTGGTGCGCATTGTAAGGGTTTCTAACAGGCCATTCACTAGTAGGAGTGAGAAAAACATCATGGGGTGGTGTGAATCAGAGGGCCTGAATTACAATAGGCAGTGAGTGACAATGTAGGATACAGAAAATCACCAAGAGTTGGTCAGCATGGGGAAGTTAGCAAACATGCGGTGGCAATGTTTCATTAGTTTCTGAAAAACACAGCGGGCTGTTGCGCATTGTAAAGGTTTCTAACAGGCCATTCACTAGTAGGAGTGAGAAAAACATCACGGGTGGTGTAAATCGGAGGGCCAGAATCAGGATAGGCAGTGAGTCACAATGGAGGATGGAGAAAAGCACCACGGGGTGGTCAGCATGGGGAGGTCAGGAAACATTCGGTGGCAGTGTAGGATAGGTTTCTGAAAAACATCGCGGGGTGGTGCGCATTGTAAGGTTTCTAACAGGCCATTCACTATTAGGAGTGAGAAAAACATCATGGGGTGGTGTGAATTGGAGTTCATGAATTAGATATGGCAGTGAGTGGCTATGTAGGATCTAGCAAAGCAAGACGGGGCGGTGAGCATGGGGAGGTCAGGAAACATGAAGTGGCAATGTAGGATAGGTTTCTGAAAAACATGGTGGGGTGGTGCACATTGTAAGGGTTTCTAACAGGCCATTCACTAGTAGGAGTGAGAAAAACAGAATGGGGTGGTGTGAATCAGCGGACCTGAATAACGATAGGCAGTGAGTGGCATTGTACGATGGAGAAAAGCACCACGGGCTGGTCAGCATGGTGAGTTCAGGAAACATCCGGTGGCAAGGTAGGATAGGTTTCTGAAAAACATCTCAAGGTGGTGCGCATTGTAAGGGTTTCTAAGAGGCCATTGACTAGTAGGAGTGAGAAAAACATCACAGGGTGGTGTGAATCGGAGTGCCTGATATAGAATAGGAGTGAGTTTCAAAGTAGGATTTAGAAAAGCACCACGGGGTGGTCAGCAAGGTGAGTTCAGGAAACATGCGGTGGTAAAGTAGGATACGTTTCTGAAAAACATCGCGGGGTGGTGCGCATGTAAGGGTTTCTAACAGGCGATTCACTAATAGGAGTGAGAACAACATCACGTGGTGGTTTGCATCGGAGAGCCTGATTTAGAATAGGCATTGAGTGGCAATGTATGATGGAGAAAAGCAAGACGGGGTGGTTAGCATGGGGAGGTCAGGAAACATGCAGTTTAAATGTAGGATAGGTTTCTCAAAAACATTGCGGGGTGGTGTGCATTGTAAATGTTTCTAACAGGCCATTCCCTAGAAAGAGTGAGAAAAACATCACGGGGTGGTGTGAATCGCAAGGCCTGAATTAGAATAGGCATTGAGTGGCAATGTAGGATGGAGAAAACACCACGGGTTATTCAGAATGAGGAGGTTAGGAAACATGAGGTGTAAATTTAGGATAGGTTTCTGAAAAACAGCAAGAGGTGGTGCGCATTGTAAGGGTTTCTAACAGGCGATTCACTAGTAGGAGTGAGAAAAACATCATGGGGTTGTGTGAATTGCAGGGCCTGAAGAAGATTAGGCTGTGAGTGGCAATGTAGGATCGAGGAAATCAAGACAAGGCGGTGAGCATGGGGAGATCAGGATACATGAAGTGGCAATGTAGGATAGGTTTCTAAAAAACATGGCGGTGTGGTGCACATTGTAAGTGTTTCTAACAGGCCGTTCACTAGTAGGAGTGAGAAAAACAGAATGGGTTGATGTGAATCGGAGGACCTAAATTGGGAGAGGCAGTGAGTAGCAATGTAGGATGGAGAAAAGCACCACAGGGTGGTCAGCATGGGGAGGTCAGGAAATATCCGGTGGCCATGTAGGATAGGTTTCTGAAAAACTTCTAAGGGTGGTGCGCATTGTAAGGGTTTCTAACAGGCCATTCACCAGTAGGAGTGAGAAAAACATGATGGGGTGGTGTGAATCGGAGGGCCTGAATTCGATTAGGCAGTGAGTGGCAGTGTAGGATCTAGCAAAGCAAGACGGGGCCGTGAGCATGTGGAGGTCTGGAAACATGAAGTGGCAATGTAGGATAGGTTTCTGAAAAATATCTCTGGGTGGTGCGCATTGTAAGGTATTCTGACAGGCCATTCACTAGTAGGAGGGAGAAAAACATCACACGGTGTTGAGAATCGGAGGGCCTGAATTAGAATAGGCATTGAGTGGCAATATAGGATGGAGAAAAGCACCACGGGTTATTCACCAAGAGGAGTTTTGGAAACATGCGGTGGCAATGTAGGATAGGTTTCAGAAAAACATCGCGGGGTGGTGCGCATTGTAAGGGTTTCGAAAAGAACATACACTAGTAGGAGTGAGAAAAATATCATGGGGTGGTGTGAATTTGAGAGCATGAATTACGATAGGCAGTGAGTGGCAATGTAGGATGGAGAAGCACAATGGGGTGGTCAGCATCCGGAGGTCAGGAAACATACGGTCGCAATGTCGGATAGGTTTCTGAAATCCATCGCGGTGTGGTGAGCATTGTAAGGGTTTCCAACAGGCCATTCACTAGTAGGAGTGCGAAAAACAACACGGGGTGGTGTGAATTGGAGGGCCTGATATAGAATAGGAGTGAGCTTCACAGTAGGCTTTAGAAAAGCACCACGGGGTGTCAGCATGGTGAGTTCAGGAAACATGCGGTGGTAAAGTAGGATACGTTTCTGAAAAACATCGCAGTGTGGTGCGCATTGTAAGAGTTTCTAACAGGCGAATCGCTAGTAGGAGTGAGAAAAACATCACGTGGTGGTGTGAATCGGAGGGCCTGAATTAGAATAGGCATTGAGTGGCAATGTAAGATGGAGAAAAGCAAGACGGGGTGGTTAGCATGGGGAGGTCAGGAAACATGCAGTTTAAATGTAGGATAGGTTTCTTAAAAACATTGCAGGGTGGTGTGCATTGTAAGTGTTTCTAACAGGCCATTCCCTAGAAAGAGTGATAAAAACATCACGGGTTGGTGTGAATCTCAGGGCCTGAATTAGAATAGGCATTGAGTGGCAATGTAGGATGGAGAAAACACCACGGGTTATTCAGAATGAGGAGGTTAGGAAACATGCGGTGTCAATGTAGGATAGGTTTCTGAAAAACAGCAAGAGGTGGTACGCATTGTAAGAGTTTCTAACAGGCGATTAACTAGTAGGAGTGAGAAAAACATCATGGGGTGGTGTGAATCGCAGGGCCTGAATAAAATTAGGCAGTGAGTGGCAATGTAGGATCGAGCAAATCAAGACAGGGCGGTGAGCATGGGGAAATCAGGATACATGAAGTGGCAATGTAGGATAGGTTTCTGAAAAATATCTCTGGGTGGTGCGCATTGTAAGGGATTCTGACAGGCCATTCACTAGTAGGAGGGAGAAAAACATCAAGGGGTGGTGTGATTCGGAGGGCCTGAATTAGGAGAGGCAGTGAGTCGCAATGTAGGATGGAGAAGCACAACGGGGTGGTCAGCACGGGGAGGTCATGAAACATGCACTTTCAATGTAGCATACGTTTGTGAAAAACATAGCGGGGTGGTCACATTGTAAGGGTTTCTAAAAGGCCATTCACTAGTAGGATTGAGAAAAACATCATGGGGTGGTGTGAATTGGAGGCCCTGAATTAGATTAGGCAGTGAATGGCAATGTAAGATCTAGCAAAGCAAAATGGGGCGGTGAGTATAGGGAGGTCAGGAAACATGAAGTGGCAATGTAGGACAGGTTTCTGAAAAACATTGTGGGGTGGTGCGCATTGTAAGGGTTTCTAACAGGCCATTCACTAGGAGGAGTGAGAAAAACAAGACGGGGTGGTGTGAATCGGAGGACCTGAATTAGGATAGGCAGTGAGTAGCAATGTAGAATTGAGAAAAGCACCACGGTGTGGTCAGCATGGGGAGGTCAGGAAACATCCAGTGGCCATGTAGGATAGGTTTCTGAAAAACATCTCATGGTGGTGCGCATTGTAAGGGTTTCTAAGAGGCCATTCACTAGTAGGAGCGAGAAAAACATCACGTGGTGGTGTCAATCGGAGGGCCTGAATTAGATTAGACATTGAGTGGCAATGTAGTATGGAGAAAAGCACCACGGGTTATTCAGCATGAGGAGGTTTGGAAACATGCGGTGGCAATGTAGGATAGGTTTCTGAAAAACATCAAGAAGTGGTGCGTATTGTAAGGGTTTCTAACAGGCCATTCACTAGTAGGAGTGAGAAAAACATCATGGGGTGGTGTGAATCGCAGAGCCTGAATTAGATTAGGCAGTGAGTGGCAATGAAGGATGGAGAAAAGCACCACGGGGTGTTCAGCATGGGGAGGTCAGGAAACATACGGTCGCAATTTCGGATAGGTTTGTGAAAACCATCGCGGTGTGGTGAGCATTATAAGGGTTTCCAACAGGCCATTCACTAGTAGGAGTGAGAAAAACATCATGGGGTGTTTTGAATCGCAGGGCCTCAATTAGATTAGGCAGTGAGTGGCAATGAAGGATGGAGAAAAGCACCACGGGATGGTCAGCATGGGGAGGTTAGGAAACATACGGTGGCAATGTCGGATAGGTTTCTGAAAACCATTGCGGTGTGGTGAGCATTGTAAGGGTTTCCAACAGGCCATTCACTAGTAGGAGTGAGAAAAACATCATGGGGTGGTGTGAATCAGAGGGTCTGAATTAGGATAGGTAGTGAGTAGCAATGTAGGATGGAGAAAAGCACCACGGTTTGGTCAGCATGGGGAGGTCAGGAAACATCCAGGGGCCATGTAGGATAGGTTTCTGAAAAACGTCTCATGGTGGTGCGCATTGTAAGGGTTTCTAAGAGGCCATTCACTAGTAGGAGTGAGAAAAACACCACGGGGTGGAGTGAATCGGAGGGTCTGATATAGGATAGGAGTGAGTGGCAATGTAGGATGGAGAAAAGCACAACGGGGTTGTCAGCATGGTGATTTCAGGAAACATGTGGTGGTAAAGTAGGATACGTTTCTGAAAAACATCGCGGGGTGGTGCGCATTGTACGGGTTTCTAACGGGCCATTCACTAGTAGGAGTGAGAAAAACACCACGGGGTGGTGTGAATCGGAGGGTCTGATATAGGATAGGAGTGAGTGGCAATGTAGGATGGAGAAAAGCACAACGGGGTTGTCAGCATGGTGATTTCAGGAAACATGTGGTGGTAAAGTAGGATACGTTTCTGAAAAACATCGCGGGGTGGTGCGCATTGTACGGGTTTCTAACGGGCCATTCACTAGTAGGAGTGAGAAAAACACCACGGGGTGGTGTGAATCGGAGGGTCTGATATAGGATAGGAGTGAGTGGCAATGTAGGATGGAGAAAAGCACAACGGGGTGGTCAGCATGGTGATTTCAGGAAACATGTGGTGGTAAAGTAGGATACGTTTCTGAAAATCATCGCGGGGTGGTGCGCATTGTACGTGTTTCTAACCGGCGATTCACTAGTAGGAGTGAGAAAAACATCACGGGGTGGTGTGAATCGGAGGGCCTGAATTAGAATAGCCATTGAGTGGCAATGTAGGATGGAGAAAAGCACCACGAGGTGGTCAGCATGGGGAGGTCACTAAACGAGGAGTGGTATTTCCTGATAATTTTCTGAAAAACATCTCAGGGTGGTGCGCATTGTAAGGGTTTCTAAGAGGCCATTCACTAGTAGGTGTGAGAAAAACATCACGGGGTGGTGTGAATCAGAGTGCCTGAATTAGTATACGCATTGACTGGCAATGTAGGATGGAGAAAAGTACCACGGGTTATTCAGCATGAGGAGGTTAGGAAACATGCGGTGGCAATGTAAGATAGGTTTCTGAAAAACATCAACAGGTGGTGCGCTTTGTAAGGTTTCTACCAGGCCATTCACTAGTAGGAGTGAGAAAAACATTATGGGGTGTTGTGAATCGCAGGGCCTGAATTAGATTAGGCAGTGAGTGGCAATGTAGGATGTAGCAAAGCAAGATGGTGCGGTGAGCATGGGGAGGTCAGGATACATGAAGTGGCAGTGTAGGATAGGTTTCTGAAAAACATGCCGGGGTGGTGCGCATTGTAAGGGTTTCTAACAGGCCATTCACTAGAAGGAGTGAGAAAAACAGAATGGGGTGATTTGAATCGGAGGACCTGAATTAGGATAGGCAGTGAGTAGCAATGTAGGATGGAGAAAAGCACCACAGGGTGGTCAGCATCTGGAGGTCAGGAAACATCAGGTGGCCATGTAGGATAGGTTTCTGAAAAACACCTCTGGTTGGTGCGCCTTGTAAGGGTTTCTAAGTGGCCATTCACTAGTAGGAGTGAGAAAAACATCACCGGGGATGTGAATCAGAGGACCTGAATTAGGATAGGCAGTGTGTGGCAATGTAGGATGGAGAAAATCACCACAGGGTAGTCAGCATTGGGAGGTCAGGAAAGATATGGTGTCAATGTAGGATAGGTTTCTTCAAAACATCGCGTGGTGGTGCGAATTGTAAGAGTTTCTAACAGGCCATTCACTAGTACGAGTGAGAAAAACATCACGGGGTGGTGTGAATCAGAGGGTCTGAATTAGATTAGTCAGTAAGTGGCAATGTACGATGGAGTAAAGCACCACTGGTTATTCAGCATGAGGATGTTTGGAAACATTCGGTGGCAATGTAGGATAGGTTTCTGAAAAACATCAAGAAGTGGTGCGCATTGTATGGCTTTCTAACAGGCCATTCAGTAGTAGGTGTGAGAATAACATCACAGGGGCATGTGAATCAGAGGACCTGAATTAGATTAGGCAGTGAGTGGTAATGTAGGATGAAGAAAAGCAAGATGGCGTTGTGAGTATGGGGAGGTCAGGAAAGATGAAGTGGCAATGTAGGATATTTTTCTGAAAAACACCTCGGGGTGGTGCGCATTGTAATGGTTTCTAGCAGTTCATTCACAAGTAGGAGTGAGAAAAACATCAGGGGGTGGTGTGAATCGGTGGGCCTGAATTCGATTAGGCAGTGAGTGGCAGTGTAGGATCTAGCAAAGCAAGACGGGGCGGTGAGCATGGGAGGTCAGGAAACATGAAGTGGCAATGTAGGATAGGTTTCTTCAAAACATCGCGTGGTGGTGCGCATTGTAAGAGTTTCTAACAGGCCATTAACTAGTAGGAGTGAGAAAAACATCATGGGGTGGTGTGAATCGGAGGGCCTGAATTTGATTAGGCAGTGAGTGGCAGTGTAGTATCTAGCAAAGCAAGGGGGGGCGGTGACCATCGGGGGGTCAGGAAACATGAAGTGGCAATGTAGGATAGGTTTCTTCAAAACATCGCGTGGTGGTGCGCATTGTAAGGGTTTCTAACAGGCCATTCACTTGTAGGAGTGAGAAAAACATCACGGGGTGGTGTGAATCGGAGGACCTGAATTAGGATAGGCAGTGTGTGGCAATGTAGGATGGAGAAAATCACCACGGGGTAGTCAGAATCGGGATGTCAGGAAACATGCCGTGGCAATGTAGGATAGGATTCTGAAAAACATCTCTGGGTGGTGCGCATTGTAAGGTTTTCTAACCGGCCATTCACTAGTAAAAGTAAGAAAAACATCACGGGGTGGTGTGAATCGGAGGGCCTGAATTACAATAGGCAGTGAGTGACAATGTAGGATACAGAAAATCACCATGGGTTGGTCAGTCTGGGGAGGTTAGGAAACATGCGGTGGCAATGTTTGATAGGTTTACGAAAAACATAGCGGGCTGGTGCACATTGTAAAGTTTTCTAACAGGCCATTCACTAGTAGGAGTGAGAAAAACAGCACCGGGTGGTGTCAATCGGGGGGCCTGAATTAGGATAGGCCGTGAGAGGCAATGTAGGATGGAGAAAAGTATCACGTGGTGGTCAGCATGTGGAAGTCAGGAAACATGCAGTGGCATTGTAGGATAGGTTTCTGAAAAACATCGAGGGGTGGTGCGCAATATAAGGTTTTCTAACAGGCCATTCACTATTAGGAGTGAGAACAACATCATGGGGTGGTGTGAATTGGAGGGCCTGAATTAGATATGGCAGTGAGTGGCAATGTAGGATCTAGCAAAGCAAGACGGAGCGGTGAGCATGGGGAGTTCAGGAAACATGAAGTGGCAATGTTGGATAGGTTTCTGAAAAACATGGTGGGGTGGTGCACATTGTAAGGGTTTCTAACAGCCATTCACTAGTATGAGTGAGAAAAGCATCACGGGGTGGTGTGAATCGGAGGGCCTGAATTAGATTAGGCAGTGTGTGGCAATGTAGGATGGAGAAAATCACCACGGGTTATTCAGCATGAGGAGGTTTGGAAACATGCGGTGGCAATGTAGGATAGGTTTCAGAAAAACATCAAGAGGTGGTGCGCGTTGTAAGTGTTTGTAACAGGCAATTCACTAGTAGCAGTGAGACAGTCATCACGGAGTGAGGTGAATATGAAGGCCTGAATTAGGTTAGTCAGTGAATGGCTATATAGGATGGAGAAAAGCACCACGGGAAGGTCAGCATGGGGAGGTCAGGAAACATGCGGTGGCAATGTAGGATAGGTTTCAGGAAAACATCGCGTGGTGGTGTGCATTGTAGGGGTTTCTAACAGGCCATGCACTAGTAGGACTGATAAAAACATCAAGGGGTGGTGTGAATCAGAGGGCCTGAATTAAGATAGGCAGTGAGTGGCAATGTAGGATGCAGAAAGGCACCACGGGATGGTCAGCATGGGGAGGTCAGGAAACATGAAGTGGTAATGTAGGATAGGTTTCTGAAAACCATCGCGGTGTGGTGCGCATTGTAAGGGTTTCTAACAGGCCATTCACTAGTAGGAGTGAGAAAAACATCATGGGGTGTTGTGAATCGGAGGGCCTGAATTTGATTAGGCAGTGAGTGGCAGTGTAGGATCTAGCAAAGCAAGACAGGGCAGTGAGCATGGGGAGGTCAGGAAACATGAAGTGGCAATGTAGGATAGGTTTCTTCAAAACATCGCGTGGTGGTGCGCATTGTAAGAGTTTCTAACAGGCCATTCACTAGTACGAGTGAGAAAAACATCATGGGATGGTGTGAATCGGAGGACGTGAATTAGGATAGGCAGTGTGTGGCAATGTAGGGTGGAGAAAATCACCACGGGTTATTCAGCATGAGGAGGTTTGGAAACATGCGGTGGCAATGTAGGATAGGTTTCTGAAAAACATCAAGAAGTGGTGCGCATTGTATGGCTTTCTAACAGGGCATTCAGTAGTAGGTGTGAGAATAACATCACACGGGCGTGTGAATCAGAGGACCTGAATTAGATTAGGCAGTGAGTGGTAATGTAGGATGAAGAAAAGCAAGATGGCGTTGTGAGTATGGGGAGGTCAGGAAAGATGAAGTGGCAATGTAGGATATTTTTCTGAAAAACACCTCGGGGTGGTGCGCATTGTAATGGTTTCTAGCAGTTCATTCACAAGTAGGAGTGAGAAAAACATCAGGGGGTGGTGTGAATCGGTGGGCCTGAATTTGATTAGGCAGTGAGTGGCAGTGTAGGATCTAGCAAAGCAAGACGGGGCGGTGAGCATGGGAGGTCAGGAAACATGAAGTGGCAATGCAGGACAGGTTTCTTCAAAACATCGCGTGGTGGTGCGCATTGTAAGAGTTTCTAACAGGCCATTCACTAGTAGGAGTGAGAAAAACATCACGGGGTGGTGTGAATCGGAGGACCTGAATTAGGATAGGCAGTGTGTGGCAATGTAGGATACAGAAAATCACCATGGGTTGGTCAGTATGGGGAGGTTAGGAAACATGCGGTGGCAATGTTTGATAGGTTTCTGAAAAACATAGCGGGCTGGTGCACATTGTAAAGTTTTCTAACAGGCCATTCACTAGTAGGAGTGAGAAAAACATCACCGGGTGGTGTCAATCGGGGAGCCTGTATTAGGATAGGCAGTGAGTGGCAATGTAGGATGGAGAAAAGTATCACGTGGTGAACAGCATGGGGAAGTCAGGAAACATGCAGTGGCATTGTAGGATAGGTTTCTGAAAAACATCGAGGGGTGGTGCGCAATATAAGGGTTTCTAACAGGCCATTCACTATTAGGAGTGAGAACAACATCATGGGGTGGTGTGAATTGGAGGGCCTGAATTAGATATGGCAGTGAGTGGCAATGTAGGATCTAGCAAAGCAAGACGGGGCGGTGAGCATGGGGAGTTCAGGAAACATGAAGTGGCAATGTTGGATACGTTTCTGAAAAACATGGTGGGGTGGTGCACATTGTAAGTGTTTCTAACACCCAATCACTAGTGTGAGTGAGAAAAGCATCTCGGGGTGCTGTGAATCAGAGGGCCTGTATTAGAATAGGCATTGAGTGGCAATGTAGGATGGAAAAAATCAAGACGGGGTGGTTAGCATGGGGAGGTCAGGCAACATGCAGTGGCAATGTAGCATAGGTTTGTGAAAAACATAGCGGGGTGGTGCACATTGTAAGGGATTCTAACAGGCCATTCACTAGTAGGAGTGAGAAAAACTTCACGGGGTGGTGTGAATCGGAGGGCCTGAATGACAATAGTCATTGAATGGCAATGTAGGATGGAAAAAAGCACCATGGGATGGTCAGCATGGGCAGGTCAGGAAACATGAAGTGGTAATGTAGGATAGGTTTCTGAAAACCATCGCGATGTGGTGCGCATTGTAAGGGTTTCTAACAGGCCATTCACTAGTAGCAGTGAGACAGTCATCACGGAGTGAGGTGAATATGAAGGCCTGAGTTAGGTTAGTCAGTGAATGGCTATGTAGGATGGAGAAAAGCTCCACGGGATGGTCAGCATGGGGAGGTCACGAAACATGCGGTGGCAATGTAGGATAGGTTTCAGGAAAACATCGCGGGTTGGTGCGCATTGTAGGGGTTTCTAACAGGCCATGCACTAGTAGGACTGATAAAAACATCAAGAGGTGGTGTGAATCAGAGGGCCTGAATTAAGATAGGCAGTGAGTGGCAATGTAGGATGCAGAAAGGCACCACGGGATGGTCAGCATGGGGAGGTTTAGGAAACATGAAGTGGTAATGTAGGATAGGTTTCTGAAAACCATCGCGGTGTGGTGGGCATTGTAAGGGTTTCTAACAGGCCATTCACTAGTAGGAGTGAGAAAAACATCACGGGTTGGTGTGAATCGGAGGGACTGAATTACAATAGGCAGTGATTGACAATTTAGGATACAGAAAATCAGCACGGGTTGGTCAGCATTGGGAGGTTAGTAAACATGTGGTGGCAATGTTTCATAGGTTTCTGAAAAACTTAGCGGGCTGGTGCGAATTGTAAAGGTTTCTAACAGGCCATTCACTAGTAGGAGTGAGAAAAACATCACAGGGTGGTGTGAATCAGAGGGCCAGAATCAGGATAGGCAGTGAGTGGCAATGGAGGATGGAGTAAAGCACCACGGGGTGGTCAGCATGGGGAGGTCAGGAAACATGCGGTGGCAGTGTAGGATGGGTTTCTGAAAAACATCGCGGGGTGGTGCGCATTGTAAGGGTTTCTATCAGGCCATTCACTAGTAGGAGTGAGAAAAACAGAACGGGTTTATGTGAATTGGAGGGCATGAATTAGATATGGCAGTGAGTGGCAATGTAGGATCTAGCAAAGCAAGACGGGGCGGTGAGCATGGGGAGGTCAGGAAACATGAAGTGGCAATGTTGGATAGGTTTCTGAAAAACATGGTGGGGTGGTGCACATTGTAAGGTTTTCTAACACCCATTCACTAGTATGAGTGAGAAAACCATCACAGGGTGGTGTGAATCGGAGGGCCTGAATTAGAATAGGCATTGAGTGGCAATGTAGGATGGAGAAAATCAAGACGGGGTAGTTAGCATGGGGAGGTCAGGCAACATACAGTGGCATTGTAGCATAGGTTTGTGAAAAACATAGCGGGGTGGTGCACATTGTAAGGGTTTCTAACAGGCCATTCACTAGTAGGAGTGAGAAAAACTTCACGGGGTGGTGTGAATCAGAGGGCCTGAATTACAATAGGCATTGAGTGGCAATGTAGGATGGAGAAAAGCACCATGGGATGGTCAGCATGGGCAGGTCAGGAAACATGCGGTGGCAATGTAGGATAGGTTTCTGAAAAACATCAAGAGGTGGTGCGCGTTGTAAGGGTTTCTAACAGGCCATTCACTAGTAGCAGTGAGACAGTCATCACGGAGTGAGGTGAATATGAAGGCCTGAGTTAGGTTAGTCAGTGAATGGCTATGTAGGATGGAAAAAAGCACCACGGGAAGGTCAGCATGGGGAGGTCAGGAAACATGCGGTGGCAATGTAGGATAGGTTTCAGGAAAACATCGCGTGGTGGTGCGCATTGTAGGGGTTTCTAACAGGCCATGCACTAGTAGGACTGATAAAAACATCAAGGGGTGGTGTGAATCAGAGGACCTGAATTAAGATAGGCAGTGAGTGGCAATGCAGGATGCAGAAAGGCACCACGGGATGGTCAGCATGGGGAGGTCAGGAAACATGAAGTGGTAATGTAGGATAGGTTTCTGAAAACCATCGCGGTGTGGTGCGCATTGTAAGGGTTTCTAACAGGCCATTCACTAGTAGGAGTGAGAAAAACATCATGGGGTGTTGTGAATCGGAG
Organism: Cavia porcellus; assembly: GCF_034190915.1. NCBI lineage: Eukaryota > Metazoa > Chordata > Mammalia > Rodentia > Caviidae > Cavia > Cavia porcellus. Next base: position 1,167,636 of record NW_026947534.1, read on the forward strand.
GGCCTGAATTTGATTAGGCAGTGAGTGGCAGTGTAGGATCTAGCAAACAAGACAGGGCAGTGACCATGGGGAGGTCAGGAAACATGAAGTGGCAATGTAGGATAGGTTTCTTCAAAACATCACGTGGTGGTGCGCATTGTAAGAGTTTCTAACAGGCCATTCACTAGTAGGAGTGAGAAAAACATCACGGGATGGTGTGAATCGGAGGACCTGAATTAGGATAGGCAGTGTGTGGCAATGTAGGATGGAGAAAATCACCACGGGTTATTCAGCATGAGGAGGTTTGGAAACATGCAGTGGCAATGTAGGATAGGATTCGGAAAAACATCTCAGGGTGGTGCTCATTGTAAGGGTTTCTAACAGGACATTCACTAGTAGGAGTGAGAAAAACATCATGGGTTGGTGTGAATAGGGGGGCCTGAATTACAATAGGCAGTGAGTGACAATTTAGGATACAGAAAATCACCACGGGTTGGTCAGCATTGGGAGGTAAGGAAACATGTGGTGGCAATGTTTCATAGGTTTGTGAAAAACATAGCGGGCTGGTGCGCATTGTAAAGGTTTCTAACAGGCCATTCGCTAGTAGGAGTGAGAAAAACGTCACGGGGTTGTGTGAATCGGAGGGCCAGAATCAGGATAGGCAGTGAGTGGCAATGGAGGATGGAGAAAAGCACCACGGGGTGGTCAGCATGCGGAGGTCAGGAAACATGCGGTGGCAGTGTAGGATAGGTTTCTGAAAAACATCGCGGGGTGGTGCGCATTGTAAGGTTTCTAACAGGCCATTCACAAGTAGGAGTGAGAAAAACAGAACCGGTTGATGTGAATTGGAGGGCATGAATTAGATATGACAGTGAGTGGCAATGTAGGATCTATCTAAGCAAAACGGGGCAGTGAGCATGGGGAGGTCAGGAAACATGAAGTGGCAATGTTGGATAGGTTTCTGAAAAACATGGTGGGGTGGTGCACATTGTAAGTGTTTCTAACACCAATTCAGTAGTATGAGTGAGAAAAGCATCACGGGGTGGTGTGAATCGGAGTGCCTGAATTAGAATAGGCATTGAGTCGCAATGTAGAATGGAGAAAATCAAGACGAGGTGGTTAGCATGGGGAGGTCAGGCAACATGCAGTGGCAATGTAGCATAGGTTTGTGAAAATCATAGCGGGGTGGTGCATATTGTAAATGTTTATAACCGGCCATTCACTAGTAGGAGTGAGAAAAACTTCACGGGGTGGTGTGAATCGGAGGGCCTGAATTACAATAGGCATTGAGTGGCAATGTAGGATGGAGAAAAGCACCATGGGATGGTCAGCATGGGCAGGTCAGGAAACATGCGGTGGCAATGTAGGATAGGTTTCTGAAAAACATCAAGAGGTGGTGCGCGTTGTAAGGGTTTCTAACAGGCCATTCACTAGTAGCAGTGAGACAGTCATCACGGAGTGAGGTGAATATGAAGGCCTGAGTTAGGTTAGTCAGTGAATGGCTATGTAGGATGGAGAAAAGCACCACGGGATGGTGAGCATGGGGAGGTCAGGAAACATGCGGTGGCAATGTAGGATAGGTTTCAGGAAAACATCGCGGGGTGGTGCGCATTGTAGGGGTTTCTAACAGGCCATGCACTAGTGGTACTGATAAAAACATCAAGGGGTGGTGTGAATCTGAGGGCCTGAATTAAGATGGGCAGTGAGTGGCAGTGTAGGATCTAGCAAAGCAAGACAGGGCGGTGAACATGGGGAGGTCAGGAAACATGAAGTGGCAATGTAGGATAGGTTTCTTCAAAACATCGCGTGGTGGTGTGCATTGTAAGAGTTTCTAACAGGCCATTCACTAGTAGGAGTGAGAAAAACATCACGGGTTGGTGTGAATCGGAGCGCCTGAATTACATTAGGCAGTGAGTGACAATTTAGGATACAGAAAATCACCACGAGTTGGTCAGCATTGGGAGTTTAGGAAACATGTGGTGGCAATGTTTCATAGGTTTCTGAAAAACATAGCGGGCTGGTGCAAATTGTAAAGGTTTCTAACAGGCCATTCACTATTAGGAGTGAGAAAAACATCATGGGGTGGTGTGAATTGGAGGGCATGAATTAGATATGGCAGTGAGTGGCAATGTAGGATGTAGCAAAGCAAGACGGGGCGGTGAGCATGGGGAGGTCAGGAAACATGAAGTGGCAATGTAGGATAGGTTTCTGAAAAACATGGTGGGGTGGTGCACATTGTAAGGGTTTCTATCAGGCCATTCACTACTAGGAGTGAGAAAAACAGAATGGGGTGGTGTGAATCGGAGGACCTGAATTACAATAGGCAGTGAGAGGCATTGTACATTGGAGAAAAGCACCACAGGCTGGTCAGCATGGTGAGTTCAGGAAACATCCGGTGGCAAGGTAGGATAGGTTTTTGAAAAACATCACAGGGTGGGGCGCATTGTATGGGTTTCTAAGAGGCCATTCACTAATAGGAGTGAGAAAAAGATCACGGGGTGGTGTGAATCGGAGCGCCTGATATAGGAAAGGAGTGAATGGCAATGTAGGATGGAGAAAAGCACCACGGGGTGGTCAGCATGGGGAGTTCAGGAAACATGCGGTGGTAAAGTAGGATATGTTTCTGAAAAACATCGCGGGGTCGTGCGCATTGTAAGGGTTTCTAACAGGCGATTCATTAGTAGGAGTGAGAAAAACATCACATGGTGGTGTGAATCGGAGGGCCTGTATTAGAATAGGCATTGAGTGGCAATGTATGATGGAGAAAAGCGAGACGGGGTGGTTAGCATGGGGAGGTCAGGAAACATGCAGTTTCAATGTGGGATAGGTTTCTGAAAAACATTGCGGGGTGGTGGGCTTTGTAAGTGTTTGTAACAGGCCATTCACTAGTAGGAGTGAGAAAAACATCACGGGTTGTGTGAATCAGAGGGCCTGAATTAGAATAGGCATTGAGTGTCAATGTAGGATGGAGAAAAGCACCACGGGTTATTCAGAATGAAGAGGTTAGGAAACATGCGGTGGCAATATAGGCTAGGTTTCTGATAAACATCAAGAGGGGTTGCGCATTGTAAGGCTTTCTAACAGGCCATTCACTAGTAGGAGTGAGAAAAACATCATGGGGTGGTTTGAATCGCAGGGCCTCAATTAGATTAGGCAGTGAGTGGCAATGTACGATCGAGGAAATTATGACGGGGCAGTGAGCATGGGGAGGTCAGGATACATGAAGTGGCAATGTGGGATAGGTTTCTGGAAAACGTGGCTGGGTGGTGCCCATTTTAAGGGTTTCTAACAGTACATTCACTAGTAGGAGTGAGAAAAACATCATGGGGTGGTGTGAATCGGAATGTCTGAATTTGATTAGGCAGTGAGTGGCAGTGTAGGATCTAGCAAAGCAAGACGGGGCGGTGAGGGTGTGGAGGTCAGGAAACATGAAGTGGCAATGTAGGATAGGTTTCTTCAAAACATCGCGTGGTGGTGCGCATTGTAAGAGTTTCTAACAGGCCATTCACTAGTACGAGTGAGAAAAACATCATGGGATGGTGTGAATCGGAGGACGTGAATTAGGATAGGCAGTGTGTGGCAATGTAGGGTGGAGAAAATCACCACGGGTTATTCAGCATGAGGAGGTTTGGAAACATGCGGTGGCAATGTAGGATAGGTTTCTGAAAAACATCAAGAAGTGGTGCGCATTGTATGGCTTTCTAACAGGGCATTCAGTAGTAGGTGTGAGAATAACATCACACGGGCGTGTGAATCAGAGGACCTGAATTAGATTAGGCAGTGAGTGGTAATGTAGGATGAAGAAAAGCAAGATGGCGTTGTGAGTATGGGGAGGTCAGGAAAGATGAAGTGGCAATGTAGGATATTTTTCTGAAAAACACCTCGGGGTGGTGCGCATTGTAATGGTTTCTAGCAGTTCATTCACAAGTAGGAGTGAGAAAAACATCAGGGGGTGGTGTGAATCGGTGGGCCTGAATTTGATTAGGCAGTGAGTGGCAGTGTAGGATCTAGCAAAGCAAGACGGGGCGGTGAGCATGGGAGGTCAGGAAACATGAAGTGGCAATGCAGGACAGGTTTCTTCAAAACATCGCGTGGTGGTGCGCATTGTAAGAGTTTCTAACAGGCCATTCACTAGTAGGAGTGAGAAAAACATCACGGGGTGGTGTGAATCGGAGGACCTGAATTAGGATAGGCAGTGTGTGGCAATGTAGGATACAGAAAATCACCATGGGTTGGTCAGTATGGGGAGGTTAGGAAACATGCGGTGGCAATGTTTGATAGGTTTCTGAAAAACATAGCGGGCTGGTGCACATTGTAAAGTTTTCTAACAGGCCATTCACTAGTAGGAGTGAGAAAAACATCACCGGGTGGTGTCAATCGGGGAGCCTGTATTAGGATAGGCAGTGAGTGGCAATGTAGGATGGAGAAAAGTATCACGTGGTGAACAGCATGGGGAAGTCAGGAAACATGCAGTGGCATTGTAGGATAGGTTTCTGAAAAACATCGAGGGGTGGTGCGCAATATAAGGGTTTCTAACAGGCCATTCACTATTAGGAGTGAGAACAACATCATGGGGTGGTGTGAATTGGAGGGCCTGAATTAGATATGGCAGTGAGTGGCAATGTAGGATCTAGCAAAGCAAGACGGGGCGGTGAGCATGGGGAGTTCAGGAAACATGAAGTGGCAATGTTGGATACGTTTCTGAAAAACATGGTGGGGTGGTGCACATTGTAAGTGTTTCTAACACCCAATCACTAGTATGAGTGAGAAAAGCATCTCGGGGTGCTGTGAATCAGAGGGCCTGTATTAGAATAGGCATTGAGTGGCAATGTAGGATGGAAAAAATCAAGACGGGGTGGTTAGCATGGGGAGGTCAGGCAACATGCAGTGGCAATGTAGCATAGGTTTGTGAAAAACATAGCGGGGTGGTGCACATTGTAAGGGATTCTAACAGGCCATTCACTAGTAGGAGTGAGAAAAACTTCACGGGGTGGTGTGAATCGGAGGGCCTGAATGACAATAGTCATTGAATGGCAATGTAGGATGGAAAAAAGCACCATGGGATGGTCAGCATGGGCAGGTCAGGAAACATGAAGTGGTAATGTAGGATAGGTTTCTGAAAACCATCGCGATGTGGTGCGCATTGTAAGGGTTTCTAACAGGCCATTCACTAGTAGCAGTGAGACAGTCATCACGGAGTGAGGTGAATATGAAGGCCTGAGTTAGGTTAGTCAGTGAATGGCTATGTAGGATGGAGAAAAGCTCCACGGGATGGTCAGCATGGGGAGGTCACGAAACATGCGGTGGCAATGTAGGATAGGTTTCAGGAAAACATCGCGGGTTGGTGCGCATTGTAGGGGTTTCTAACAGGCCATGCACTAGTAGGACTGATAAAAACATCAAGAGGTGGTGTGAATCAGAGGGCCTGAATTAAGATAGCCAGTGAGTGGCAATGTAGGATGCAGAAAGGCACCACGGGATGGTCAGCATGGGGAGGTTTAGGAAACATGAAGTGGTAATGTAGGATAGGTTTCTGAAAACCATCGCGGTGTGGTGGGCATTGTAAGGGTTTCTAACAGGCCATTCACTAGTAGGAGTGAGAAAAACATCACGGGTTGGTGTGAATCGGAGGGACTGAATTACAATAGGCAGTGATTGACAATTTAGGATACAGAAAATCAGCACGGGTTGGTCAGCATTGGGAGGTTAGTAAACATGTGGTGGCAATGTTTCATAGGTTTCTGAAAAACTTAGCGGGCTGGTGCGAATTGTAAAGGTTTCTAACAGGCCATTCACTAGTAGGAGTGAGAAAAACATCACAGGGTGGTGTGAATCAGAGGGCCAGAATCAGGATAGGCAGTGAGTGGCAATGGAGGATGGAGTAAAGCACCACGGGGTGGTCAGCATGGGGAGGTCAGGAAACATGCGGTGGCAGTGTAGGATGGGTTTCTGAAAAACATCGCGGGGTGGTGCGCATTGTAAGGGTTTCTATCAGGCCATTCACTAGTAGGAGTGAGAAAAACAGAACGGGTTTATGTGAATTGGAGGGCATGAATTAGATATGGCAGTGAGTGGCAATGTAGGATCTAGCAAAGCAAGACGGGGCGGTGAGCATGGGGAGGTCAGGAAACATGAAGTGGCAATGTTGGATAGGTTTCTGAAAAACATGGTGGGGTGGTGCACATTGTAAGGTTTTCTAACACCCATTCACTAGTATGAGTGAGAAAACCATCACAGGGTGGTGTGAATCGGAGGGCCTGAATTAGAATAGGCATTGAGTGGCAATGTAGGATGGAGAAAATCAAGACGGGGTAGTTAGCATGGGGAGGTCAGGCAACATACAGTGGCATTGTAGCATAGGTTTGTGAAAAACATAGCGGGGTGGTGCACATTGTAAGGGTTTCTAACAGGCCATTCACTAGTAGGAGTGAGAAAAACTTCACGGGGTGGTGTGAATCAGAGGGCCTGAATTACAATAGGCATTGAGTGGCAATGTAGGATGGAGAAAAGCACCATGGGATGGTCAGCATGGGCAGGTCAGGAAACATGCGGTGGCAATGTAGGATAGGTTTCTGAAAAACATCAAGAGGTGGTGCGCGTTGTAAGGGTTTCTAACAGGCCATTCACTAGTAGCAGTGAGACAGTCATCACGGAGTGAGGTGAATATGAAGGCCTGAGTTAGGTTAGTCAGTGAATGGCTATGTAGGATGGAAAAAAGCACCACGGGAAGGTCAGCATGGGGAGGTCAGGAAACATGCGGTGGCAATGTAGGATAGGTTTCAGGAAAACATCGCGTGGTGGTGCGCATTGTAGGGGTTTCTAACAGGCCATGCACTAGTAGGACTGATAAAAACATCAAGGGGTGGTGTGAATCAGAGGACCTGAATTAAGATAGGCAGTGAGTGGCAATGTAGGATGCAGAAAGGCACCACGGGATGGTCAGCATGGGGAGGTTTAGGAAACATGAAGTGGTAATGTAGGATAGGTTTCTGAAAACCATCGCGGTGTGGTGGGCATTGTAAGGGTTTCTAACAGGCCATTCACTAGTAGGAGTGAGAAAAACATCACGGGTTGGTGTGAATCGGAGGGACTGAATTACAATAGGCAGTGATTGACAATTTAGGATACAGAAAATCAGCACGGGTTGGTCAGCATTGGGAGGTTAGTAAACATGTGGTGGCAATGTTTCATAGGTTTCTGAAAAACTTAGCGGGCTGGTGCGAATTGTAAAGGTTTCTAACAGGCCATTCACTAGTAGGAGTGAGAAAAACATCACAGGGTGGTGTGAATCAGAGGGCCAGAATCAGGATAGGCAGTGAGTGGCAATGGAGGATGGAGTAAAGCACCACGGGGTGGTCAGCATGGGGAGGTCAGGAAACATGCGGTGGCAGTGTAGGATGGGTTTCTGAAAAACATCGCGGGGTGGTGCGCATTGTAAGGGTTTCTATCAGGCCATTCACTAGTAGGAGTGAGAAAAACAGAACGGGTTTATGTGAATTGGAGGGCATGAATTAGATATGGCAGTGAGTGGCAATGTAGGATCTAGCAAAGCAAGACGGGGCGGTGAGCATGGGGAGGTCAGGAAACATGAAGTGGCAATGTTGGATAGGTTTCTGAAAAACATGGTGGGGTGGTGCACATTGTAAGGTTTTCTAACACCCATTCACTAGTATGAGTGAGAAAACCATCACAGGGTGGTGTGAATCGGAGGGCCTGAATTAGAATAGGCATTGAGTGGCAATGTAGGATGGAGAAAATCAAGACGGGGTAGTTAGCATGGGGAGGTCAGGCAACATACAGTGGCATTGTAGCATAGGTTTGTGAAAAACATAGCGGGGTGGTGCACATTGTAAGGGTTTCTAACAGGCCATTCACTAGTAGGAGTGAGAAAAACTTCACGGGGTGGTGTGAATCAGAGGGCCTGAATTACAATAGGCATTGAGTGGCAATGTAGGATGGAGAAAAGCACCATGGGATGGTCAGCATGGGCAGGTCAGGAAACATGCGGTGGCAATGTAGGATAGGTTTCTGAAAAACATCAAGAGGTGGTGCGCGTTGTAAGGGTTTCTAACAGGCCATTCACTAGTAGCAGTGAGACAGTCATCACGGAGTGAGGTGAATATGAAGGCCTGAGTTAGGTTAGTCAGTGAATGGCTATGTAGGATGGAAAAAAGCACCACGGGAAGGTCAGCATGGGGAGGTCAGGAAACATGCGGTGGCAATGTAGGATAGGTTTCAGGAAAACATCGCGTGGTGGTGCGCATTGTAGGGGTTTCTAACAGGCCATGCACTAGTAGGACTGATAAAAACATCAAGGGGTGGTGTGAATCAGAGGACCTGAATTAAGATAGGCAGTGAGTGGCAATGCAGGATGCAGAAAGGCACCACGGGATGGTCAGCATGGGGAGGTCAGGAAACATGAAGTGGTAATGTAGGATAGGTTTCTGAAAACCATCGCGGTGTGGTGCGCATTGTAAGGGTTTCTAACAGGCCATTCACTAGTAGGAGTGAGAAAAACATCATGGGGTGTTGTGAATCGGAGGGCCTGAATTTGATTAGGCAGTGAGTGCCAGTGTAGGATCTAGCAAACAAGACAGGGCAGTGACCATGGGGAGGTCAGGAAACATGAAGTGGCAATGTAGGATAGGTTTCTTCAAAACATCACGTGGTGGTGCGCATTGTAAGAGTTTCTAACAGGCCATTCACTAGTAGGAGTGAGAAAAACATCACGGGATGGTGTGAATCGGAGGACCTGAATTAGGATAGGCAGTGTGTGGCAATGTAGGATGGAGAAAATCACCACGGGTTATTCAGCATGAGGAGGTTTGGAAACATGCAGTGGCAATGTAGGATAGGATTCGGAAAAACATCTCAGGGTGGTGCTCATTGTAAGGGTTTCTAACAGGACATTCACTAGTAGGAGTGAGAAAAACATCATGGGTTGGTGTGAATAGGGGGGCCTGAATTACAATAGGCAGTGAGTGACAATTTAGGATACAGAAAATCACCACGGGTTGGTCAGCATTGGGAGGTAAGGAAACATGTGGTATCAATGTTTCATAGGTTTGTGAAAAACATAGCGGGCTGGTGCGCATTGTAAAGGTTTCTAACAGGCCATTCGCTAGTAGGAGTGAGAAAAACGTCACGGGGTTGTGTGAATCGGAGGGCCAGAATCAGGATAGGCAGTGAGTGGCAATGGAGGATGGAGAAAAGCACCACGGGGTGGTCAGCATGCGGAGGTCAGGAAACATGCGGTGGCAGTGTAGGATAGGTTTCTGAAAAACATCGCGGGGTGGTGCGCATTGTAAGGTTTCTAACAGGCCATTCACAAGTAGGAGTGAGAAAAACAGAACCGGTTGATGTGAATTGGAGGGCATGAATTAGATATGACAGTGAGTGGCAATGTAGGATCTATCTAAGCAAAACGGGGCAGTGAGCATGGGGAGGTCAGGAAACATGAAGTGGCAATGTTGGATAGGTTTCTGAAAAACATGGTGGGGTGGTGCACATTGTAAGTGTTTCTAACACCAATTCACTAGTATGAGTGAGAAAAGCATCACGGGGTGGTGTGAATCGGAGTGACTGAATTAGAATAGGCATTGAGTCGCAATGTAGAATGGAGAAAATCAAGACGAGGTGGTTAGCATGGGGAGGTCAGGCAACATGCAGTGGCAATGTAGCATAGGTTTGTGAAAATCATAGCGGGGTGGTGCATATTGTAAATGTTTATAACCGGCCATTCACTAGTAGGAGTGAGAAAAACTTCACGGGGTGGTGTGAATCGGAGGGCCTGAATTACAATAGGCATTGAGTGGCAATGTAGGATGGAGAAAAGCACCATGGGATGGTCAGCATGGGCAGGTCAGGAAACATGCGGTGGCAATGTAGGATAGGTTTCTGAAAAACATCAAGAGGTGGTGCGCGTTGTAAGGGTTTCTAACAGGCCATTCACTAGTAGCAGTGAGACAGTCATCATGGAGTGAGGTGAATATGAAGGCCTGAGTTAGGTTAGTCAGTGAATGGCTATGTAGGATGGAGAAAAGCACCACGGGATGGTGAGCATGGGGAGGTCAGGAAACATGCGGTGGCAATGTAGGATAGGTTTCAGGAAAACATCGCGGGGTGGTGCGCATTGTAGGGGTTTCTAACAGGCCATGCACTAGTGGTACTGATAAAAACATCAAGGGGTGGTGTGAATCTGAGGGCCTGAATTAAGATGGGCAGTGAGTGGCAGTGTAGGATCTAGCAAAGCAAGACAGGGCGGTGAACATGGGGAGGTCAGGAAACATGAAGTGGCAATGTAGGATAGGTTTCTTCAAAACATCGCGTGGTGGTGTGCATTGTAAGAGTTTCTAACAGGCCATTCACTAGTAGGAGTGAGAAAAACATCACGGGTTGGTGTGAATCGGAGCGCCTGAATTACATTAGGCAGTGAGTGACAATTTAGGATACAGAAAATCACCACGGGTTGGTCAGCATTGGGAGTTTAGGAAACATGTGGTGGCAATGTTTCATAGGTTTCTGAAAAACATAGCGGGCTGGTGCAAATTGTAAAGGTTTCTAACAGGCCATTCACTATTAGGAGTGAGAAAAACATCATGGGGTGGTGTGAATTGGAGGGCATGAATTAGATATGGCAGTGAGTGGCAATGTAGGATGTAGCAAAGCAAGACGGGGCGGTGAGCATGGGGAGGTCAGGAAACATGAAGTGGCAATGTAGGATAGGTTTCTGAAAAACATGGTGGGGTGGTGCACATTGTAAGGGTTTCTATCAGGCCATTCACTACTAGGAGTGAGAAAAACAGAATGGGGTGGTGTGAATCGGAGGACCTGAATTACAATAGGCAGTGAGAGGCATTGTACATTGGAGAAAAGCACCACGGGCTGGTCAGCATGGTGAGTTCAGGAAACATCCGGTGGCAAGGTAGGATAGGTTTTTGAAAAACATCACAGGGTGGGGCGCATTGTATAGGTTTCTAAGAGGCCATTCACTAATAGGAGTGAGAAAAAGATCACGGGGTGGTGTGAATCGGAGCGCCTGATATAGGAAAGGAGTGAATGGCAATGTAGGATGGAGAAAAGCACCACGGGGTGGTCAGCATGGGGAGTTCAGGAAACATGCGGTGGTAAAGTAGGATATGTTTCTGAAAAACATCGCGGGGTCGTGCGCATTGTAAGGGTTTCTAACAGGCGATTCATTAGTAGGAGTGAGAAAAACATCACATGGTGGTGTGAATCGGAGGGCCTGTATTAGAATAGGCATTGAGTGGCAATGTATGATGGAGAAAAGCGAGACGGGGTGGTTAGCATGGGGAGGTCAGGAAACATGCAGTTTCAATGTGGGATAGGTTTCTGAAAAACATTGCGGGGTGGTGGGCTTTGTAAGTGTTTGTAACAGGCCATTCACTAGTAGGAGTGAGAAAAACATCACGGGTTGTGTGAATCAGAGGGCCTGAATTAGAATAGGCATTGAGTGTCAATGTAGGATGGAGAAAAGCACCACGGGTTATTCAGAATGAAGAGGTTAGGAAACATGCGGTGGCAATATAGGCTAGGTTTCTGATAAACATCAAGAGGGGTTGCGCATTGTAAGGCTTTCTAACAGGCCATTCACTAGTAGGAGTGAGAAAAACATCATGGGGTGGTTTGAATCGCAGGGCCTCAATTAGATTAGGCAGTGAGTGGCAATGTACGATCGAGGAAATTATGACGGGGCAGTGAGCATGGGGAGGTCAGGATACATGAAGTGGCAATGTGGGATAGGTTTCTGGAAAACGTGGCTGGGTGGTGCCCATTTTAAGGGTTTCTAACAGTACATTCACTAGTAGGAGTGAGAAAAACATCATGGGGTGGTGTGAATCGGAATGTCTGAATTTGATTAGGCAGTGAGTGGCAGTGTAGGATCTAGCAAAGCAAGACGGGGCGGTGAGGGTGTGGAGGTCAGGAAACATGAAGTGTCAATGTAGGATAGGTTTCTGAAAAACATCTCTGGGTGGTGCGCATTGTAAGGGTTTCTGACAGGCCATTCACTATTAGGAGTCAGAAAAACATTACGGGGTGGTGTGAATCGCAGGGCCTGAATTAGAATAGGCATTGAGTGGCAATGTAGGATGGAGAAAAACACCACGGGTTATTCAGCATGAGGAGGTTTGGAAACATGCGGTGGCAATGTAGGACAGGGTTCTGAAAAACATCAAGAGGGGGTGCGCATTGTAAGGGTTTCTAACAAGCCATTCACTAGTAAGAGTGAGAAAAACATCATGGGGTGGTGAGAATCGCAGGGCCTGAATTAGATTAGGCAGTGAGTGGCAATGTAGGATCTAGCAAAGCAAGACGGGGCGGTGAGCATGAGGAGATCAAGAAACATTAAGTGGCAATTTAAGATAGGTTTCTGAAAAAATTGGCGGGATTGTGCGCATTGTAACGGTTTCTAAGAAGCCATTCACTGGTAGCAGTGAGACAATCATCACGGAGTGATGTGAATATGAAGGCCTGAATTCGGATAGGCAGTGAGTGTCAAGGTAGGATAGAGAAAAGCACCACGGGCTGGTCAGCATGGCGAGGTCAGGAAACATGCAGTGGCAAAGTAGGATAGGTTTCAGAAAAACATCGCGGGGTGGTGCGCATTGTAAGGGTTTCAAACAGGCCATTCACTAGTAGGAGTGATAAAAACATCAAGGGCTGGTGTGAATCAGATGGCCTGAATTACGATAGGCAGTGAGTGGCAATGTAGAATGGAGAAAAGCACCACGGGATGGTCAGCATGGGGAGGTTAGGAAACATGCGGTGGTAATGTAGGATAGGTTTCTGAAAAACATTGCGGTGTGTTGAGCATTGTAAGGTTTTCCAACAGTCCATTCACTAGTAGGAGTGAGAAAAACATCATGGGGTGGTGTGAATCAGAGGGCCTTAATTAGGATAGGCAGTGAGTGGCAATGTAGGATGGAGAAGCACAACGGGGTGGTCAACATGGGGAGGACAGGAAACATGCGGTGGCAATGTGGCATACGTTTGTGGAAAACATAGCGGGGTGGTCACATTATAAGGGTTTCTAACAGGCCATTGACTAGTAGGAGTGAGAAAAACATCATGGGGTGGTGTGAATTTCAGGGCCTGAATTAGATTAGGCAGTGAGTGGCAATGTAGTATCTAGCAAAGCAAAAACGGGCGGTGAGCATGGGGTGATCATGAAACATGAAGTGGCAATGTAGGATAGGTTTCTGAAAAACATGGCGGAGTAGTGCGCATTGTAAGGGTTTCCAACATGCCATTCACTAGTAATAGTGAGAAAAAAGAACGGGGTGGTGTGAATCGCAGCGCCTGATATAGGATAGGAGTGAGTGGCAATGTAGGATGGAGAAAAGCACCACGGGGTGGTCAGCATGCTGAGTTCAGGAAACATGCGGTGGTAAAGTAAGATACGTTTCTGAATAACATCGCGGGGTAGTGCGCATTTCAAGTGTTTCTAACAGGCCATTCACTAGGAGGAGTGAGAAAAACATCATGGGGTGGTGTGAATCGGAGGGCCTGAATTTGATTAGGCAGTGAGTGGCAGTGTAGGATCTAGAAAAGCAAGACGGGGCGGTGAGCATGGGGATGTCAGGAAACATGAAGTGGCAATGTAGGATAGGTTTCTTCAAAACTACGCATGGTGGTGCGCATTGTAAGAGTTTCTAACAGGCCATTCACTAGTAGGAGTGAGCAAAACATCACGGGGTTGTGTGAATCGGAGGACCTGAATTAGGATAGGCAGTGTGTGGCAATGTAGAATGGAGAAAATCACCACGGGGTAGTCAGAATCGTGAGGTCAGGAAACATGCCGTGGCAATGTAGGATAGGATTCTGAAAAACATCTCTGGGTGGTGCCCATTGTAAGGGTTTCTAACAGACCAATCACTAGTAGGAGTGAGAAAAACATCACGGTGTGGTGTGAATCGGAAGGCTTGAATTACAATAGGCAGTGAGTGACAATGTAGGATACAACAAACCACCATGGGTTGTTCAGCATGGGGAGGTTTGGAAACATGCGGTGGCAATGTTCCATAGGTTTCTGAAAAACATAGCGTGCTGTTGCGCATTGTAAAGATTTCTAACAGGCCATTCACTAGTAGGAGTGAGAAAAAGAGAATGGGCTGGTGTGAATCGGAGGACCTGATTTAGGATAGGCAGTGAGTAGCAATGTAGGATGGAGAAACGCACCACAGGGTGTTCGGCATGGGGAGGTCAGGAAACATGCGGTGGCAATATAGGATAGTTTTCTGAAAAACATCGCGGGGTAGTGTGCATTGTAAGGGTTTCTAAATGGCCATTCACATGTAGGAGTGTGAAAAACATCATGGGGTGGTGTGAATAGGAGGGCCTTAATTTGATTAGGCAGTGAGTGGCAGTGTATGATCTAGCAAAGCAAGACGGGGCGGTGAGCATGTGGAGGTCAGGAAACATGAAGTGGCAATGTTGGATAGGTTTCTGAAAAACATCTCTGGGTGGTGCGCATTGTAAGGGTTTCTAACAGGCCATTCACTAGTAGGAGTGAGAAAAACATCACGGGGTGGTGTGAATCGAGTGGCATGTATTAGGATAGGCAGTGAGTGGCAATGTAGGATCTAGCAAAGCAAGACGGGGCGGTGAGCATGGGGAGGTCAGGAAACATGAAGTGGCAATGTAGGATAGGTTTCTGAAAAACATGGTGGGGTGGTGCACATTGTAAGGGTTTCTAAGAGGCCATTCACTAGTAGGAGTGAGAAAAACAGAATGGGGTGGTGTGAATCGGGGGACCTGAATTACGATAGGCAGTGAGTGGCATTGTACGTTGGAGAAAAGCACCACGGGCTGGTCAGCATGGTGAGTTCACGAAACATCCGGTGGCAAGGTAGGATATGTTTCTGAAAAACATCTCAGGGTGGGGCGCATTGTATGGGTTTCTAAGAGGCCATTCACTAATAGGAGTGAGAAAAAGATCACGGGGTGGTGTGAATCGGAGGGCCTGATATAGGAAAGGAGTGAATGGCAATGTAGGATGGAGAAAAGCACCACGGGGTGGTCAGCATGGGGAGTTCAGGAAACATGCGGTGGTAAAGTAGGATATGTTTCTGAAAAACATCGCAGGGTCGTGCGCATTGTAAGGGTTTCTAACAGGCGATTCATTAGTAGGAGTGAGAAAAACATCACATGGTGGTGTGAATCGGAGGGCCTGTATTAGAATAGGCATTGAGTGGCAATGTATGATGGAGAAAAGCGAGACGGGGTGGTTAGCATGGGGAGGTCAGGAAACATGCAGTTTCAATGTGGGATAGGTTTCTGAAAAACATTGCGGGGTGGTGGGCTTTGTAAGTGTTTGTAACAGGCCATTCACTAGTAGGAGTGAGAAAATCATCATGGGTTGTGTGAATCAGAGGGCCTGAATTAGAATAGGCATTGAGTGTCAATGTAGGATGGAGAAAAGCACCACGGGTTATTCAGAATGAAGAGGTTAGGAAACATGCGGTGGCAATATAGGCTAGGTTTCTGATAAACATCAAGAGGGGTTGCGCATTGTAAGGCTTTCTAACAGGCCATTCACTAGTAGGAGTGAGAAAAACATCATGGGGTGGTTTGAATCGCAGGGCCTCAATTAGATTAGGCAGTGAGTGGCAATGTAGGATCGAGGAAATTATGACGGGGCAGTGAGCATGGGGAGGTCAGGATACATGAATTGGCAATGTAGGATAGGTTTCTGGAAAACGTGGCTGGGTGGTGCGCATTTTAAGGGTTTCTAACAGTACATTCACTAGTAGGAGTGAGAAAAACATCATGGGGTGGTGTGAATCGGAAGGTCTGAATTTGATTAGGCAGTGAGTGGCAGTGTAGGATCTAGCAAAGCAAGACGGGGCGGTGAGGGTGTGGAGGTCAGGAAACATGAAGTGTCAATGTAGGATAGGTTTCTGAAAAACATCTCTGGGTCGTGCGCATTGTAAGGGTTTCTGACAGGCCATTCACTAGTAGGAGTGAGAAAAACAGAATGGGGTGGTGTGAATCACAGCGCCTGATATAGGATAGGAGTGAGTGGCAATGTAGGATGGAGAAAAGCACCACGGGGTGGTCAGCATGGTGAGTTCAGGAAACATGAGGTGGTAAAGTAAGATACGTTTCTGAAAAACATCGCGGGGTGGTGCGCATTTCAAGGGTTTCTAACAGGCCATTCACTAGGTGGAGTGAGAAAAACATCATGGAGTGGTGTGAATCGGAGGGCCTGAATTTGATTAGGCAGTGAGTGGCAGTGTAGGATCTAGCAAAGCAAGACGGGGCTGTGAGCATAGGGATGTCAGGAAACATGAAATGGCAATGTAGGATAGGTTTCTTCAAAACTACGCATGGTGGTGCGCATTGTAAGAGGTTCTAACAGGCCATTCACTAGTAGGAGTGAGAAAAACATCACGGGTGGTGTGAATCGGAGGACCTGAATTAGGATAGGCAGTGTGTGGCAATGTAGGATATAGAAAAATCACCACAGGGTAGTCAGAATCGGGAGGTCAGGAAACATGCCGTGGCAATGTAGGATAGGATTCTGAAAAACATCTCTGGGTGGTGCCCATTGTAAGGGTTTCTAACAGGCCATTCACTAGTAGGAGTGAGAAAAACATCACGGGGTGGTGTGAATCGGAGGGCCTGAATTACAATAGGCAGTGGGTGACAATGTAGGATACAACAAATCACCACGGGTTGTTCAGTATGGGAAGGTTTGGAAACATGCGGTGGCAATGTTCCATAGGTTTCTGAAAAACATAGCGGGCTGGTGCGCATTGTAAAAGTTTCTAACAGGCCATTCACTAGTAGGAGTGGGAAAAAGAGAATGGGCTGGTGTGAATCGGAGGACCTGATTTAGGATAGGCAGTGAGTAGCAATGTAGGATGGAGAAACGCACCACAGGGTGTTCTGCATGGGGAGGTCAGCAAACATGCGGTGGCAATGTAGGATAGTTTTCTGAAAAACATCGCGGGGTGGTGTGCATTGTAAGGGTTTCTAAATGGCCATTCACAAGTAGAAGTGTGAAAAACATCATGGGGTGGTGTGAATAGGAGGGCCTTAATTTGATTAGGCAGTGAGTGGCAGTGTATGATCTAGCAAAGCAAGACGGGGCGGTGAGCATGTGGAGGTCAGGAAACATGAAGTGGCAATGTTGGATAGGTTTCTGAAAAACATCTCTGGGTGGTGCGCATTGTAAGGGTTTCTAAAAGGCCATTCACTAGTAGGAGTGAGAAAAACATCACGGGGTGGTGTGAATCGAGTGGCATGTATTAGGATAGGCAGTGAGTGGCAATGTAGGATCTAGCAAAGCAAGACGGGGCGGTGAGCATGGGGAGGTCAGGAAACATGAAGTGGCAATGTAGGATAGGTTTCGGAAAAACATGGCGGGGTGGTGGGCATTGCAAGGTTTTCTAAAAGGCAATTCACTAGTACGAGGCAGAAAAACATCACGGGGTGGTGTGAATCGAAGGACCTGAATTAGGATATGCAGTGAGTAGCAATGTAGGACGGAGATAAGCACCACAGGGTGGTCAGCATGGGAATGTCAGGAAACATGCGGTGGCCATGTAGGATAGGTTTCTGAAAAACATCTCAGGGTCGTGCACATTGTAATGTTTTAAGAGGCCATTCACTAGTAGGAGTGAGAAAAACATCACGGGGTGGTGTGAATCAGAGGGCCTGATATAGGATAGGAGTGAGTGGCAATGTAGGATGGAGAAAAGCACCCAGGGGTGGTCAGCATGGTGAGTTCAGGAAACATGCGGTGGTAAAGTAGGATACGTTTCTGAAAAACATCGCGGGGTGGTGCACCTTGTATGGGTTTCTAACAGGCTTTGCACTAGTAGGAGTGAGAAAAACTTCACGGGGTGGTGTGAATCGGAGGGCTTGAATTAGAATAGGCATTGAGTGGCAATGTAGGATGGAGAAAAGCAAATCAGGGAGGTTAGCATGGGGAGGTCAGGAAACATGCAGTTTCAATGTAGGATAGGTTTCTGAAAAACATTGCGGAGTGGTGTTCATTGTAAGGGTTTCTAACAGGGCATTCACTAGTAGGGGTGAGAAAAACATCACGGGGTGGTGTGATTCGGAGGGCCTGAATTAGAATAGGCATTGAGTGGCAATGTAGGATGGAGAAAAGCTCCACGGAATGGTCACCATGGGGACGTCAGGAAACATGCGGTGGCAATGTAGTATAGGTTTCAGAACAACATCACGGGGTGGTGCACATTGTAAGGGTTTCTAACAGGCCATTCAACAGTAGGAGTGATAAAAACAAAATGGGGTGGTGTGAATCAGAGACCCTGAATTACGATAGGCAGTGAGTGGCAATGTAGGATGGAGAAAAGCACCACGGGATGGTCAGTCTGGGGAGGTCAGGAAACATGCGTTGGCAATGTAGCATACGTTTGTCAAAAACATAGCAGGGTGGTCACATTGTAAGGGTTTCTAACAGGCCATTCACTAGTAGGCGTGAGAAAAACATCACGGGGTGGTGTGAATCGGAGGGCCTGAATTACGATAGGCAGTGAGTGGCAATGTAGAATTGAGAAAAGCACCACGGGGTGGTTAGCATGGGGAGGTCAGGAAACATGCGGTGGCAATGTATGATACGTTTCGAAAAAACATCGAGCGGTGATGCGTATTTTAAGGGTTTCTAACAGGCCATTCACTAGTAGGAGTGAGAAAAACATCACGGGGTGGTGTGAATCCATTTACCTGAATTTGGATAGGCAGTGAGTAGCAATGTAGGATGGAGAAAAGAACCACGGGATGGTCAGAACGGGGAGCTCATTAATCATCCGGTGGCCAGGTAGGATAGGTTTCTGAAAAACATCTGAAGGTGGTGCGCATTGTAAGGGTTTCTAAAAGGACATTCACTAGTAGGAGTGAGAAAAATATCACGGGATCGTGTGAATCGGAGGGCCTGATATAGGATAGGAGTGAGTGGCAAAGTAGGATTTAGAAAAGCACCACCGGCTGGTCAGCATGGCGAGTTCAGGAAAGATGCGGTGGTAAAGTAGGATACGTTTCTGAAAAACATCGCGGGGTGGTGCGCATTGTAAGGGTTTCTAACAGGCGAATCACTAGTAGGAGTGAGAAAATCATCACGTGGTGGTGTGATTCGGAGGGCCTGAATTAGAATAGGCATTGAGTGGCTTGTAAGATGGAGCAAAGCAAGACGGGGTGGTTAGCATGGGGAGGTCAGGAAACATGCAGTTTAAATGTAGGCTAGGTTTCTGAAAAATATTGCAGGGTGGTGTGCATTGTAAGTGTTTCTAACAGGCCATTCACTAGAAAGAGTGAGAAAAACATCACGGGGTGGTGTGAATCGGAGGGCCTGAATTAGAATAGGCATTGAGTGGCAATGTAGGATGGAGAAAACACCAAGGATTATTCAGAATGAGGAGGTTAGGAAACATGCGGTGGCAATGTAGCATAGGGTTCTGAAAAACAGCAAGAGGTGGTGTGCATTGTAAGGGTTTCTAACAGGCCATTCACTAGTAGGAGTGAGAAAAACATCATGGGGTTGTGTGAATCGCAGGGCCTGAATTAGATTAGGCAGTGAGTGGCAATGTAGTATCGAGCAAATCAAGACAAAGTGGTGAGCATGGGGAGATCAGAATACATGAAGTGGCAATATAGGATAGGTTTCTGAAAAACATGGCGGGGTGGTGCGCATTGTAAGTGTTTCTAATAGGCCATTCACTAGTAGGAGTGAGAAAAACAGAACGGGTTGATGTGAATCGGAGGACCTGAATTGGGAGAGGCAGTGAGTAGCAATGTAGGATGGAGAAAAGCACCACAGGATGTTCAGCATGGGGAGGTCAGGAAATATCCTGTGGCCATGTAGGATAGGTTTCTGAAAAACGTCTAAGGGTGGTGCGCATTGTAAGGGTTTCTAACAGGCCATTCACTAGTAGGATTGAGAAAAACATGATGGGGTGGTGTGAATCGGAGGGCCTGAATTTGATTAGGCAGTGAGTGGCAATGAAGAATGGAGAAAAGCACCACTGGGTGTTCAGCATGGGGAGGTCAGGAAACATGTGGTCGCAATGTATGATAGGTTTCAGGAAAACATCGCGGGGTGGTGCGCATTATAAGGTGTTCGAACAGAACATTCACTAGTAGGAGTGAGAAAAACATCATGGGGTGGTGAGAATCTGAGGGCCTGAATTAGGATAGGCAGTGAGTGGCAATGAAGGATGGAGAAAAGCACCACGGGGTGTTCAGCATGGGGAGATCTGGATACATGAAGTTGCAATGTAGGATAGGAATCTGAAAAACACCTCTGGGTGGTGCGCATTGTAAGGGTTTCTAACAGGCCATTCAATAGTAGAAGTTAGAAAAACATCACGGGGTGGTGTGAATCAGAGGGACCGAATTACAATAGGCAGTGAGTGACAATGTAGGATACAGAAAATCACCACGGGTTGGTCATTATGGGGAGGTTAGGAAACATGTGGTGGCATTGTTTCATAGGTTTCTGGTAAACATAGCAGGCATGTGTGCTTTGTAAATGTTTTTAACATGCCATTCATTAGTAGGAGTGAGAAAAACATCACAGGTTGGTGTGAATCGGGGGGCCTATATTAGGATAGGGAGTCAGTGGCAATGTAGGATGGAGAAAAGCATCACGGGGTGGTCAGCATGGTGAGTTCAGGAAACATGCGGTGGTAAAGTAAGATACGTTTCTGAAAAACATCGCGGGGTGGTGCGCATTTCAAGGGTTTCTAACAGGCCATTCACTGGGTGGAGTGAGAAAAACATCATGGGGTGGTGTGAATTTGAGGGCCTGAATTTGATTAGGCAGTGAGTGGCAGTGTAGGATCTAGCAAAGCAAGACGGGGCGGTGAGCATGGGGATGTCAGGAAACATGAAGTGGCAATGTAGGATAGGTTTCTTCAAAACTACGCGTGGTGGTGCGCATTGTAAGAGTTTCTAACAGGCCATTCACTAGTAGGAGTGAGAAAAACATCATGTTGTGGTGTGAATCGGAGGACCTGAATTAGGATAGGCAGTGTGTGGCAATGTAGGATGGAGAAAATCACCACGGGGTAGTCAGAATCGGGAGGTCAGGAAACATGCCGTGGCAATGTAGGATAGGATTCTGAAAAACATCTCTGGGTGGTGCCAATTGTAAGGGTTTCTAACAGGCCATTCACTAGTAGGAGTGAGCAAAACATCACGGGGTGGTGTGAATCGGAGGGCCTGAATTTGATTAGGCAGTGAGTGGCAGTGTAGGATCTAGCAAAGCAAGACGGGGCGGTGAGCATGGGGATGTCAGGAAACATGAAGTGGCAATGTAGGATAGGTTTCTTCAAAACTACGCGTGGTGGTGCGCATTGTAAGAGTTTCTAACAGGCCATTCACTAGTAGGAGTGAGAAAAACATCATGTTGTGGTGTGAATCGGAGGACCTGAATTAGGATAGGCAGTGTTTGGCAATGTAGGATGGAGAAAATCATCATGGGGTAGTCAGAATCGGGAGGTCAGGAAACATGCCGTGGCAATGTAGGATAGGATTCTGAAAAACATCTCTGGGTGGTGCCAATTGTAAGGGTTTCTAACAGGCCATTCACTAGTAGGAGTGAGCAAAACATCACGGGGTGGTGTGAATCGGAGGGCCTGAATTACAATAGGCAGTGGGTGACAATGTAGGATACAACAAATCACCAAGGGTTGTTCAGCATAGGGAGGTTTGGAAACATGCGGTGGCAATATTCCATAGGTTTCTGAAAAACATAGCGGGCTGGTGCGCATTGTAAAGGTTTCTAACAGGCCATTCACTAGTAGGAGTGAGAAAAAGAGAATGGGCTGGTGTGAATCGGAGGACCTGATTTAGGATAGGCAGTGAGTAGCAATGTAGGATGGAGTAACGCACCACAGGGTGTTCTGCATGGGGAGGTCAGCAAACATGCGGTGGCAATGTAGGATAGTTTTCTGAAAAACATCGCGGGGTGGTGTGCATTGTAAGGGTTTCTAAATGGCCATTCACAAGTAGGAGTGTGAAAAATATCATGGGGTAGTGTGAATAGGAGGGCCTTAATTTGATTAGGCAGTGAGTGGCAGTGTATGATCTAGCAAAGCAAGACGGGGCGGTGAGCATGTGGAGGTCAGGAAACATGAAGTGGCAATGTTGGATAGGTTTCTGAAAAACATCTCTGGGTGTTGCGCATTGTAAGCGTTTCTAACAGGCCATTCACTAGTAGGAGTGTGAAAAACATCACGGGTTGGTGTGAATCGAGTGGCATGTATTAGGTTAGGCAGTGAGTGGCAATGTAATATCTAGCAAAGCAAGACGGGGGGGTGAGCATAGGAAGGTCAGGAAACATGAAGTGCCAATGTAGGATAGGTTTCGGAAAAACATGGCGGGGTGGTGGGCATTGTAAGGTTTTCTAAAAGGCAATTCACTAGTACGAGTGAGAAAAACATCACGGGGTGGTGTGAATCGAAGGACCTGAATTAGGAAATGCAGTGAGTAGCAATGTAGGACGGAGATAAGCACCACGGGGTGGTCAGCATGGGAAGGTCAGGAAACATGCGGTGGCCATGTAGGATAGGTTTCTGAAAAACATCTCAGGGTCGTGCACATTGTAAGTGTTTAAGAGGCCATTCACTAGTAGGAGTGAGAAAAACATCACGGGGTGGTGTGTATCAGAGGGCCTGATATAGGATAGGAGTGAGTGGCAATGTAGGATGGAGAAAAGCACCACGGGATGGTCAGCATGGGGAGGTCAGGAAACATGCGGTGGCAATGTAGTATAGGTTTCAGAACAACATCACGGGGTGGTGCACATTGTAAGGGTTTCTAACAGGCCATTCAATAGTAGGAGTGATAAAAACAAAACGGGGTGGTGTGAATCAGAGTCCCTGAATTATGATAGGCAGTGAGTGGCAATGTAGGATGGAGAAAAGCACCACGGGATGGTCAGTCTGGGGAGGTCAGGAAACATGCGTTGGCAATGTAGCATATGTTTGTCAAAAACATAGCAGGGTGGTCACATTGTAAGGGTTTCTAACAGGCCATTCACTAGTAGGCGTGAGAAAAACCTCACGGGGTGGTGTGAAACGGAGGGCCTGAATTACGATAGGCAGTGAGTGGCAATGTAGAATGGGGAAAAGCACCACGGGGTGGTTAGCATGGGGAGGTCAGGAAACATGCGGTGGCAATGTAGGATATGTTTCGAAAAAACATCGAGCGGTGATGCGTATTTTAAGGGTTTCTAACAGGCCATTCACTAGTAGGAGTGAGAAAAACATCACGGGGTGGTGTGAATCCATTTACCTGAATTTGGATAGGCAGTGTGTAGCAATGTAGGATGGAGAAAAGAACCACGGGATGGTCAGCATGGGGAGCTCATTAAACATCCGGTGGCCAGGTAGGATAGGTTTCTGAAAAACATCTCAAGGTGGTGCGCATTGTAAGGGTTTCTAAGAGGACATTCACTAGTAGGAGTGAGAAAAACATCACGGGGTCGTGTGAATCGGAGGGCCAGATATAGGATAGGAGTGAGTGGCAAAGTAGGATTTAGAAAAGCACCACGGGCTGGTCAGCATGGCGAGTTCAGGAACCATGCGGTGGTAAAGTAGGATACGTTTCTGAAAAACATCGCGGGGTGGTGCGCATTGTAAGGGTTTCTAACAGGAGATTCACTAGTAGGAGTGAGAAAAACATCACATGGTGGTGTGATTCGGAGGGCCTGAATTAGAATAGGCATTGAGTGGCAATGTAAGATGGAGCAAAGCAAGACGGGGTGGTTAGCATGGGGAGGTCAGGAAACATGCAGTTTAAATGTAGGATAGGTTTCTGAAAAACATTGCAGGGTGGTGTGCATTGTAAGTGTTTCTAACAGGCCATTCACTAGAAAGAGTGAGAAAAACATCACGGGGTGGTGTGAATCGGAGGGCCTGAATTAGAATAGGCATTGAGTGGCAATGTAGAATGGAGAAAACACCACGGATTATTCAGAATGAGGAGGTTAGGAAACATGCGGTGGCAATGTAGCATAGGGTTCTGAAAAACAGCAAGAGGTGGTGTGCATTGTAAGGGTTTCTAACAGGCCATTCACTAGTAGGAGTGAGAAAAACATCATGGGGTGGTGTGAATCGCAGGGCCTGAATTAGATTAGGCAGTGAGTGGCAATGTAGGATCGAGCAAATCTAGACAAGGCGGTGAGCATGGGGAGATCAGAATACATGAAGTGGCAATATAGGATAGGTTTCTGAAAAACATGGCGGGGTGGTGCGCATTGTAAGTGTTTCTAACAGGCCATTCACTAGTAGGAGTGAGAAAAAGAGAACGGGTTGATGTGAATCGGAGGACCTGAATTGGGAGAGGCAGTGAGTAGCAATGTAGGATGGAGAAAAGCACCACAGGATGTTCAGCATGGGGAGGTCAGGAAATATCCGGTGGCCATGTAGGATAGGTTTCTGAAAAACGTCTAAGGGTGTTGCGCATTGTAAGGGTTTCTAACAGGCCATTCACTAGTAGGATTGAGAAAAACATGATGGGGTGGTGTGAATCGGAGGACCTGAATTTGATTAGGCAGTGAGTGGCAATGTAGGATCTAGCAAAGCATGACGGGGCGGTGAGCATGTGGAGGTCAGGATACATGAAGTGGCAATGTTGGATAGTTTCTGAAAAACATCTCTGGGTGGTGCGCATTGTAAGGGATTCTGACAGGCCATTCACTAGTAGGAGGGAGAAAAGCATTACGCGGTGTTGAGAATTGGAGGGCCTGAATTAGAATAGGCATTGAGTGGCAATGTAGGATGGAGAAAAGCACCACGGGTTATTCAGCATGAGGAGGTTTGGAAACATGCGGTGGCAATGTAGGATAGGTTTCTGAAAAACATCAAGAAGTTGTGCGCATTGTAAGGGTTTCTAACAGGCCATTCACTAGTAGGAGTGAGAAAAACATCATTGGGTGGTGTGAATTGGAGGGCCTGAATTAGATATGGCAGTGAGTGGCAATGTAGGATCTAGCAGAGCAAGACAGGGCGGTGAGCATGGGGTGGTCAGGAAACATAAAGTGGCAATATTGGATAGGTTTCTGAAAAACATGGTGGGGTTGTGCACATTGTAAGGGTTTCTAACACCCATTCACTAGTAGGAGTGAGAAAAGCAGAATGGGGTGGTGTGAATTGCAGCGCCTGATATAGGATAGGAGTGAGTGGCAATGTAGGATGGAGAAAAGCACCACGGGGTGGTCAGCATGGTGAGTTCAGGAAACATGCGGTGGTAAAGTAAGATACGTTTCTGAAAAACATCGCGGGGTGGTGTGCATTTCAATGGTTTCTAACAGGCCATTCACTAGGTGGAGTGAGAAAAACATCATGGGGTGGTGTGAATCGGAGGGCCTGAATTTGATTAGGCAGTGAGTGGCAGTGTAGGATCTAGCAAAGCAAGACGGTGCGGTGAGCATGGGGATGTCAGGAAACATGAAGTGGCAATGTAGGATAGGTTTCTTCAAAACTACGCGTGGTGGTGCGCATTGTAAGAGTTTCTAACAGGACATTCAATAGTAGGAGTGAGAAAAACATCATGGGGTGGTGTGAATCGGAGGACCTGAATTAGGATAGGCAGAGTGTGGCAATGTAGGATGGAGAAATCACCACGGGGTAGTCAGAATCAGGAGGTCAGGAAACATGCCGTGGCAATGTAGGATAGGATTCTGAAAAACATCTCTTGGTGGTGCCCATTGTAAGGGTTTCTAACAGGCCATTCACTAGTAGGAGTGAGAAAAACATCACGGGGTGGTGTGAATCGGAGGGCCTGAATTACAATAGGCAGTGGGTCACAATGTAGGATACAACAAATCACCACGGGTTGTTCAGCATGGGGAGCTTTGGAAACATGCGGTGGCAATGTTCCATAGGTTTCTGAAAAACATAGCGGGCTGGTGCGCATTGTAAAGGTTTCTAACAGGCCATTCACTAGTAGGAGTGAGAAAAAGAGAATGGGCTGGTGTGAATCGGAGGACCTGATATAGGATAGGCAGTGAGTAGCAATATAGGATGGAGAAAGGCACCACAGGGTGTTCTGCATGGGGAGGTCAGGAAACATGCGGTGGCAATGTAGGATAGTTTTCTGAAAAACATCGCGGGGTGGTGTGCATTGTAAGGGTTTCTAAATGGCCAATCACAAGTAGGAGTGTGAAAAACATCATGGGGTGGTGTGAATAGGAGGGCCTTAATTTGATTAGGCAGTGAGTGGCAGTGTATGATCTAGCAAAGCAAGACGGGGCGGTGAGCATGTGGAGGTCAGGAAACATGAAGTGGCAATGTTGGATAGGTTTCTGAAAAACATCTCTGGGTGCTGCGCATTGTAAGGGTTTCTAACAGGCCATTCACTAGTAGGAGTGAGAAAAACATCACGGGGTGCTGTGAATCGAGTGGCATGTATTAGGATAGGCAGTGAGTGGCAATGTAGGATCTAGCAAAGCAAGACGGGGCGGGGAGCATGGGGAGGTCAGGAAACATGAAGGGGCAATGTAGGATAGGTTTCGGAAAAACATGGCAGGGTGGTGGGCATTGTAAGGTTTTCTAAAAGGCAATTCACTAGTACGAGTGAGAAAAATATCACGGGGTGGTGTGAATCGAAGGACCTGAATTAGGATATGCAGTGAGTAGCAATGTAGGACGGAGATAAGCACCACAGGGTGGTCAGCATGGGAAGGTCAGGAAACATGCGGTGGCCAGGTAGGATAGGTTCCTGAAAAACATCTCAGGGTCGTGCACATTGTAAGGGTTTAAGAGGCCATTCACTAGTAGGAGTGAGAAAAACATCACGGGGTGGTGTGAATCAGAGGGCCTGATATAGGATAGGAGTGAGTGGCAATGTAGGATGGAGAAAAGCACCCAGGGGTGGTCAGCATGGTGAGTTCAGGAAACATGCGGTGGTAAAGTAGGATACGTTTCTGAAAAACATCGCGGGGTGGTGCGCCTTGTATGGGTTTCTAACAAGCGTTGCACTAGTAGGAGTGAGAAAAACATCAAGGGGTGGTGTGAATCGGAGGGCTTGAATTAGAATAGGCATTGAGTGGCAATGTAGGATGGAGAAAAGCAAATCAGGGAGGTTAGCATGGGGAGGTCAGGAAACATGCAGTTTCAATGTAGGATAGGTTTCTGAAAAACATTGCGGAGTGGTGTTCATTGTAAGGGATTCTAACAGGGCATTCACTAGTAGGGGTGAGAAAAACATCACGGGGTGGTGTTATTCGGAGGGCCTGAATTAGAATAGGCATTGAGTGGCAATGTAGGATGGAGAAAAGCTCCACGGGTTACTCAGCATGAGGAGGTTAGGAAACATGCGGTGGCAATGTAGGATAGGATTCTGAAAAGCATCAAGAGGTGATGCGCATTGTAAGGGTTTCTAACATGCCATTCACTAGTAGGAGTGAGAAAAACATCATGGGGTGGTGTGAGTCGCAGGGCCTGAATTAGATTAGGCAGTGAGTGGCAATGAAGGATCTAGCAAACAAGACGGGGTGGTGAGCATGGGGAGGTGAGGAAACATGAAGTGGCAATGTAGGATAGATTTCTGAAATACATAGCGGGGTGGTGCGCATTTTAAGGGTTTCTAACAGGCCATTCACTAGTAGCAGTGAGACAATCATCACAGAGTGATTTGAATATGAAGGCCTCACTTAGGATAGGCAGGGAGTGGCAATGTAGGATGGAGAAAAGCACCACGGGATGGTCAGCATGGGGAGGTCAGGAAACATGCGGTGGCAATGTAGTATAGGTTTCAGAACAACATCACGGGGTGGTGCACATTGTAAGGGTTTCTAACAGGCCATTCACTAGTAGGAGTGAGAAAAACATCATGTTGTGGTGTGAATCGGAGGACCTGAATTAGGATAGGCAGTGTTTGGCAATGTAGGATGGAGAAAATCATCATGGGGTAGTCAGAATCGGGAGGTCAGGAAACATGCCGTGGCAATGTAGGATAGGATTCTGAAAAACATCTCTGGGTGGTGCCAATTGTAAGGGTTTCTAACAGGCCATTCACTAGTAGGAGTGAGCAAAACATCACGGGGTGGTGTGAATCGGAGGGCCTGAATTACAATAGGCAGTGGGTGACAATGTAGGATACAACAAATCACCAAGGGTTGTTCAGCATAGGGAGGTTTGGAAACATGCGGTGGCAATATTCCATAGGTTTCTGAAAAACATAGCGGGCTGGTGCGCATTGTAAAGGTTTCTAACAGGCCATTCACTAGTAGGAGTGAGAAAAAGAGAATGGGCTGGTGTGAATCGGAGGACCTGATTTAGGATAGGCAGTGAGTAGCAATGTAGGATGGAGTAACGCACCACAGGGTGTTCTGCATGGGGAGGTCAGCAAACATGCGGTGGCAATGTAGGATAGTTTTCTGAAAAACATCGCGGGGTGGTGTGCATTGTAAGGGTTTCTAAATGGCCATTCACAAGTAGGAGTGTGAAAAATATCATGGGGTAGTGTGAATAGGAGGGCCTTAATTTGATTAGGCAGTGAGTGGCAGTGTATGATCTAGCAAAGCAAGACGGGGCGGTGAGCATGTGGAGGTCAGGAAACATGAAGTGGCAATGTTGGATAGGTTTCTGAAAAACATCTCTGGGTGTTGCGCATTGTAAGCGTTTCTAACAGGCCATTCACTAGTAGGAGTGTGAAAAACATCACGGGTTGGTGTGAATCGAGTGGCATGTATTAGGTTAGGCAGTGAGTGGCAATGTAATATCTAGCAAAGCAAGACAGGGGGGTGAGCATAGGAAGGTCAGGAAACATGAAGTGCCAATGTAGGATAGGTTTCGGAAAAACATGGCGGGGTGGTGGGCATTGTAAGGTTTTCTAAAAGGCAATTCACTAGTACGAGTGAGAAAAACATCACGGGGTGGTGTGAATCGAAGGACCTGAATTAGGAAATGCAGTGAGTAGCAATGTAGGACGGAGATAAGCACCACGGGGTGGTCAGCATGGGAAGGTCAGGAAACATGCGGTGGCCATGTAGGATAGGTTTCTGAAAAACATCTCAGGGTCGTGCACATTGTAAGTGTTTAAGAGGCCATTCACTAGTAGGAGTGAGAAAAACATCACGGGGTGGTGTGTATCAGAGGGCCTGATATAGGATAGGAGTGAGTGGCAATGTAGGATGGAGAAAAGCACCACGGGATGGTCAGCATGGGGAGGTCAGGAAACATGCGGTGGCAATGTAGTATAGGTTTCAGAACAACATCACGGGGTGGTGCACATTGTAAGGGTTTCTAACAGGCCATTCAATAGTAGGAGTGATAAAAACAAAACGGGGTGGTGTGAATCAGAGTCCCTGAATTATGATAGGCAGTGAGTGGCAATGTAGGATGGAGAAAAGCACCACGGGATGGTCAGTCTGGGGAGGTCAGGAAACATGCGTTGGCAATGTAGCATATGTTTGTCAAAAACATAGCAGGGTGGTCACATTGTAAGGGTTTCTAACAGGCCATTCACTAGTAGGCGTGAGAAAAACCTCACGGGGTGGTGTGAAACGGAGGGCCTGAATTACGATAGGCAGTGAGTGGCAATGTAGAATGGGGAAAAGCACCACGGGGTGGTTAGCATGGGGAGGTCAGGAAACATGCGGTGGCAATGTAGGATATGTTTCGAAAAAACATCGAGCGGTGATGCGTATTTTAAGGGTTTCTAACAGGCCATTCACTAGTAGGAGTGAGAAAAACATCACGGGGTGGTGTGAATCCATTTACCTGAATTTGGATAGGCAGTGTGTAGCAATGTAGGATGGAGAAAAGAACCACGGGATGGTCAGCATGGGGAGCTCATTAAACATCCGGTGGCCAGGTAGGATAGGTTTCTGAAAAACATCTCAAGGTGGTGCGCATTGTAAGGGTTTCTAAGAGGACATTCACTAGTAGGAGTGAGAAAAACATCACGGGGTCGTGTGAATCGGAGGGCCAGATATAGGATAGGAGTGAGTGGCAAAGTAGGATTTAGAAAAGCACCACGGGCTGGTCAGCATGGCGAGTTCAGGAACCATGCGGTGGTAAAGTAGGATACGTTTCTGAAAAACATCGCGGGGTGGTGCGCATTGTAAGGGTTTCTAACAGGAGATTCACTAGTAGGAGTGAGAAAAACATCACATGGTGGTGTGATTCGGAGGGCCTGAATTAGAATAGGCATTGAGTGGCAATGTAAGATGGAGCAAAGCAAGACGGGGTGGTTAGCATGGGGAGGTCAGGAAACATGCAGTTTAAATGTAGGATAGGTTTCTGAAAAACATTGCAGGGTGGTGTGCATTGTAAGTGTTTCTAACAGGCCATTCACTAGAAAGAGTGAGAAAAACATCACGGGGTGGTGTGAATCGGAGGGCCTGAATTAGAATAGGCATTGAGTGGCAATGTAGAATGGAGAAAACACCACGGATTATTCAGAATGAGGAGGTTAGGAAACATGCGGTGGCAATGTAGCATAGGGTTCTGAAAAACAGCAAGAGGTGGTGTGCATTGTAAGGGTTTCTAACAGGCCATTCACTAGTAGGAGTGAGAAAAACATCATGGGGTGGTGTGAATCGCAGGGCCTGAATTAGATTAGGCAGTGAGTGGCAATGTAGGATCGAGCAAATCTAGACAAGGCGGTGAGCATGGGGAGATCAGAATACATGAAGTGGCAATATAGGATAGGTTTCTGAAAAACATGGCGGGGTGGTGCGCATTGTAAGTGTTTCTAACAGGCCATTCACTAGTAGGAGTGAGAAAAAGAGAACGGGTTGATGTGAATCGGAGGACCTGAATTGGGAGAGGCAGTGAGTAGCAATGTAGGATGGAGAAAAGCACCACAGGATGTTCAGCATGGGGAGGTCAGGAAATATCCGGTGGCCATGTAGGATAGGTTTCTGAAAAACGTCTAAGGGTGTTGCGCATTGTAAGGGTTTCTAACAGGCCATTCACTAGTAGGATTGAGAAAAACATGATGGGGTGGTGTGAATCGGAGGACCTGAATTTGATTAGGCAGTGAGTGGCAATGTAGGATCTAGCAAAGCATGACGGGGCGGTGAGCATGTGGAGGTCAGGATACATGAAGTGGCAATGTTGGATAGTTTCTGAAAAACATCTCTGGGTGGTGCGCATTGTAAGGGATTCTGACAGGCCATTCACTAGTAGGAGGGAGAAAAGCATTACGCGGTGTTGAGAATTGGAGGGCCTGAATTAGAATAGGCATTGAGTGGCAATGTAGGATGGAGAAAAGCACCACGGGTTATTCAGCATGAGGAGGTTTGGAAACATGCGGTGGCAATGTAGGATAGGTTTCTGAAAAACATCAAGAAGTTGTGCGCATTGTAAGGGTTTCTAACAGGCCATTCACTAGTAGGAGTGAGAAAAACATCATTGGGTGGTGTGAATTGGAGGGCCTGAATTAGATATGGCAGTGAGTGGCAATGTAGGATCTAGCAGAGCAAGACAGGGCGGTGAGCATGGGGTGGTCAGGAAACATAAAGTGGCAATATTGGATAGGTTTCTGAAAAACATGGTGGGGTTGTGCACATTGTAAGGGTTTCTAACACCCATTCACTAGTAGGAGTGAGAAAAGCAGAATGGGGTGGTGTGAATTGCAGCGCCTGATATAGGATAGGAGTGAGTGGCAATGTAGGATGGAGAAAAGCACCACGGGGTGGTCAGCATGGTGAGTTCAGGAAACATGCGGTGGTAAAGTAAGATACGTTTCTGAAAAACATCGCGGGGTGGTGTGCATTTCAATGGTTTCTAACAGGCCATTCACTAGGTGGAGTGAGAAAAACATCATGGGGTGGTGTGAATCGGAGGGCCTGAATTTGATTAGGCAGTGAGTGGCAGTGTAGGATCTAGCAAAGCAAGACGGTGCGGTGAGCATGGGGATGTCAGGAAACATGAAGTGGCAATGTAGGATAGGTTTCTTCAAAACTACGCGTGGTGGTGCGCATTGTAAGAGTTTCTAACAGGACATTCAATAGTAGGAGTGAGAAAAACATCATGGGGTGGTGTGAATCGGAGGACCTGAATTAGGATAGGCAGAGTGTGGCAATGTAGGATGGAGAAATCACCACGGGGTAGTCAGAATCAGGAGGTCAGGAAACATGCCGTGGCAATGTAGGATAGGATTCTGAAAAACATCTCTTGGTGGTGCCCATTGTAAGGGTTTCTAACAGGCCATTCACTAGTAGGAGTGAGAAAAACATCACGGGGTGGTGTGAATCGGAGGGCCTGAATTACAATAGGCAGTGGGTCACAATGTAGGATACAACAAATCACCACGGGTTGTTCAGCATGGGGAGGTTTGGAAACATGCGGTGGCAATGTTCCATAGGTTTCTGAAAAACATAGCGGGCTGGTGCGCATTGTAAAGGTTTCTAACAGGCCATTCACTAGTAGGAGTGAGAAAAAGAGAATGGGCTGGTGTGAATCGGAGGACCTGATATAGGATAGGCAGTGAGTAGCAATATAGGATGGAGAAAGGCACCACAGGGTGTTCTGCATGGGGAGGTCAGGAAACATGCGGTGGCAATGTAGGATAGTTTTCTGAAAAACATCGCGGGGTGGTGTGCATTGTAAGGGTTTCTAAATGGCCAATCACAAGTAGGAGTGTGAAAAACATCATGGGGTGGTGTGAATAGGAGGGCCTTAATTTGATTAGGCAGTGAGTGGCAGTGTATGATCTAGCAAAGCAAGACGGGGCGGTGAGCATGTGGAGGTCAGGAAACATGAAGTGGCAATGTTGGATAGGTTTCTGAAAAACATCTCTGGGTGCTGCGCATTGTAAGGGTTTCTAACAGGCCATTCACTAGTAGGAGTGAGAAAAACATCACGGGGTGCTGTGAATCGAGTGGCATGTATTAGGATAGGCAGTGAGTGGCAATGTAGGATCTAGCAAAGCAAGACGGGGCGGGGAGCATGGGGAGGTCAGGAAACATGAAGGGGCAATGTAGGATAGGTTTCGGAAAAACATGGCAGGGTGGTGGGCATTGTAAGGTTTTCTAAAAGGCAATTCACTAGTACGAGTGAGAAAAATATCACGGGGTGGTGTGAATCGAAGGACCTGAATTAGGATATGCAGTGAGTAGCAATGTAGGACGGAGATAAGCACCACAGGGTGGTCAGCATGGGAAGGTCAGGAAACATGCGGTGGCCAGGTAGGATAGGTTCCTGAAAAACATCTCAGGGTCGTGCACATTGTAAGGGTTTAAGAGGCCATTCACTAGTAGGAGTGAGAAAAACATCACGGGGTGGTGTGAATCAGAGGGCCTGATATAGGATAGGAGTGAGTGGCAATGTAGGATGGAGAAAAGCACCCAGGGGTGGTCAGCATGGTGAGTTCAGGAAACATGCGGTGGTAAAGTAGGATACGTTTCTGAAAAACATCGCGGGGTGGTGCGCCTTGTATGGGTTTCTAACAAGCGTTGCACTAGTAGGAGTGAGAAAAACATCAAGGGGTGGTGTGAATCGGAGGGCTTGAATTAGAATAGGCATTGAGTGGCAATGTAGGATGGAGAAAAGCAAATCAGGGAGGTTAGCATGGGGAGGTCAGGAAACATGCAGTTTCAATGTAGGATAGGTTTCTGAAAAACATTGCGGAGTGGTGTTCATTGTAAGGGATTCTAACAGGGCATTCACTAGTAGGGGTGAGAAAAACATCACGGGGTGGTGTTATTCGGAGGGCCTGAATTAGAATAGGCATTGAGTGGCAATGTAGGATGGAGAAAAGCTCCACGGGTTACTCAGCATGAGGAGGTTAGGAAACATGCGGTGGCAATGTAGGATAGGATTCTGAAAAGCATCAAGAGGTGATGCGCATTGTAAGGGTTTCTAACATGCCATTCACTAGTAGGAGTGAGAAAAACATCATGGGGTGGTGTGAGTCACAGGGCCTGAATTAGATTAGGCAGTGAGTGGCAATGAAGGATCTAGCAAACAAGACGGGGTGGTGAGCATGGGGAGGTGAGGAAACATGAAGTGGCAATGTAGGATAGATTTCTGAAATACATAGCGGGGTGGTGCGCATTTTAAGGGTTTCTAACAGGCCATTCACTAGTAGCAGTGAGACAATCATCACAGAGTGATTTGAATATGAAGGCCTCACTTAGGATAGGCAGGGAGTGGCAATGTAGGATGGAGAAAAGCACCACGGGATGGTCAGCATGGGGAGGTCAGGAAACATGCGGTGGCAATGTAGTATAGGTTTCAGAACAACATCACGGGGTGGTGCACATTGTAAGGGTTTCTAACAGGCCATTCAATAGTAGGAGTGATAAAAACAGAACGGGGTGGTGTGAATCAGAGACCCTGAATTATGATAGGCAGTGAGTGGCAATGTAGGATGGAGAAAAGCACCACGGGATGGTCAGTCTGGGGAGGTCAGGAAACATGCGTTGGCAATGTAGCATATGTTTGTCAAAAACATAGCAGGGTGGTCACATTGTAAGGGTTTCTAACAGGCCATTCACTAGTAGGCGTGAGAAAAACATCACGGGGTGGTGTGAAACGGAGGGCCTGAGTTACGATAGGCAGTGAGTGGCAATGTAGAATGGGGAAAAGCACCACGGGGTGGTTAGCATGGGGAGGTCAGGAAACATGCGGTGGCAATGTACGATATGTTTCGAAAAAACATCGAGCGGTGATGCGTATTTTAAGGGTTTCTAACAGGCCATTCACTAGTAGGAGTGAGAAAAACATCACGGGGTGGTGTGAATCCATTTACCTGAATTTGGATAGGCAGTGTGTAGCAATGTAGGATGGAGAAAAGAACCACGGGATGGTCAGCATGGGGAGCTCATTAAACATCCGGTGGCCAGGTAGGATAGGTTTCTGAAAAACATCTCAAGGTGGTGCGCATTGTAAGGGTTTCTAAGAGGACATTCACTAGTAGGAGTGAGAAAAACATCACGGGGTCGTGTGAATCGGAGGGCCAGATATAGGATAGGAGTGAGTGGCAAAGTAGGATTTAGAAAAGCACCACGGGCTGGTCACCATGGCGAGTTCAGGAACCATGCGGTGGTAAAGTAGGATACGTTTCTGAAAAACATCGCGGGGTGGTGCGCATTGTAAGGGTTTCTAACAGGAGATTCACTAGTAGGAGTGAGAAAAACATCACATGGTGGTGTGATTCGGAGGGCCTGAATTAGAATAGGCATTGAGTGGCAATGTAAGATGGAGCAAAGCAAGACGGGGTGGTTAGCATGGGGAGGTCAGGAAACATGCAGTTTAAATGTAGGATAGGTTTCTGAAAAACATTGCAGGGTGGTGTGCATTGTAAGTGTTTCTAACAGGCCATTCACTAGAAAGAGTGAGAAAAACATCACGGGGTGGTGTGAATCGGAGGGCCTGAATTAGAATAGGCATTGAGTGGCAATGTAGAATGGAGAAAACACCACGGATTATTCAGAATGAGGAGGTTAGGAAACATGCGGTGGCAATGTAGCATAGGGTTCTGAAAAACAGCAAGAGGTGGTGTGCATTGTAAGGGTTTCTAACAGGCCATTCACTAGTAGGAGTGAGAAAAACATCATGGGGTGGTGTGAATCGCAGGGCCTGAATTAGATTAGGCAGTGAGTGGCAATGTAGGATCGAGCAAATCAAGACAAGGCGGTGAGCATGGGGAGATCAGAATACATGAAGTGGCAATATAGGATAGGTTTCTGAAAAACATGGCGGGGTGGTGCGCATTGTAAGTGTTTCTAACAGGCCATTCACTAGTAGGAGTGAGAAAAAGAGAATGGGTTGATGTGAATCGGAGGACCTGAATTGGGAGAGGCAGTGAGTAGCAATGTAGGATGGAGAAAAGCACCACAGGATGTTCAGCATGGGGAGGTCAGGAAATATCCGGTGGCCATGTAGGATAGGTTTCTGAAAAACGTCTAAGGGTGTTGCGCATTGTAAGGGTTTCTAACAGGCCATTCACTAGTAGGATTGAGAAAAACATGATGGGGTGGTGTGAATCGGAGGACCTGAATTTGATTAGGCAGTGAGTGGCAATGTAGGATCTAGCAAAGCATGACGGGGCGGTGAGCATGTGGAGGTCAGGATACATGAAGTGGCAATGTTGGATAGTTTCTGAAAAACATCTCTGGGTGGTGCGCATTGTAAGGGATTCTGACAGGCCATTCACTAGTAGGAGGGAGAAAAGCATTACGCGGTGTTGAGAATTGGAGGGCCTGAATTAGAATAGGCATTGAGTGGCAATGTAGGATGGAGAAAAGCACCACGGGTTATTCAGCATGAGGAGGTTTGGAAACATGCGGTGGCAATGTAGGATAGGTTTCTGAAAAACATCAAGAAGTTGTGCGCATTGTAAGGGTTTCTAACAGGCCATTCACTAGTAGGAGTGAGAAAAACATCATTGGGTGGTGTGAATTGGAGGGCCTGAATTAGATATGGCAGTGAGTGGCAATGTAGGATCTAGCAGAGCAAGACAGGGCGGTGAGCATGGGGTGGTCAGGAAACATAAAATGGCAATATTGGATAGGTTTCTGAAAAACATGGTGGGGTTGTGCACATTGTAAGGGTTTCTAACACCCATTCACTAGTAGGAGTGAGAAAAGCAGAATGGGGTGGTGTGAATTGCAGTGCCTGATATAGGATAGGAGTGAGTGGCAATGTAGGATGGAGAAAAGCACCACGGGGTGGTCAGCATGGTGAGTTCAGGAAACATGCGGTGGTAAAGTAAGATACGTTTCTGAAAAACATCGCGGGGTGGTGTGCATTTCAATGGTTTCTAACAGGCCATTCACTAGGTGGAGTGAGAAAAACATCATGGGGTGGTGTGAATCGGAGGGCCTGAATTTGATTAGGCAGTGAGTGGCAGTGTAGGATCTAGCAAAGCAAGACGGTGCGGTGAGCATGGGGATGTCAGGAAACATGAAGTGGCAATGTAGGATAGGTTTCTTCAAAACTACGCGTGGTGGTGCGCATTGTAAGAGTTTCTAACAGGACATTCACTAGTAGGAATGAGAAAAACATCATGGGGTGGTGTGAATCGGAGGACCTGAATTAGGATAGGCAGAGTGTGGCAATGTAGGATGGAGAAATCACCACGGGGTAGTCAGAATCAGGAGGTCAGGAAACATGCCGTGGCAATGTAGGATAGGATTCTGAAAAACATCTCTGGGTGGTGCCCATTGTAAGGGTTTCTAACAGGCCATTCACTAGTAGGAGTGAGAAAAACATCATGGGGTGGTGTGAATCAGAGGGCCTGAATTACAATAGGCAGTGGGTCACAATGTAGGATACAACAAATCACCACGGGTTGTTCAGCATGGGGAGGTTTGGAAACATGCGGTGGCAATGTTCCATAGGTTTCTGAAAAACATAGCGGGCTGGTGCGCATTGTAAAGGTTTCTAACAGGCCATTCACTAGTAGGAGTGAGAAAAAGAGAATGGGCTGGTGTGAATCGGAGGACCTGATATAGGATAGGCAGTGAGTAGCAATATAGGATGGAGAAAGGCACCACAGGGTGTTCTGCATGGGGAGGTCAGGAAACATGCGGTGGCAATGTAGGATAGTTTTCTGAAAAACATCGCGGGGTGGTGTGCATTGTAAGGGTTTCTAAATGGCCAATCACAAGTAGGAGTGTGAAAAACATCATGGGGTGGTGTGAATAGGAGGGCCTTAATTTGATTAGGCAGTGAGTGGCAGTGTATGATCTAGCAAAGCAAGACGGGGCGGTGAGCATGTGGAGGTCAGGAAACATGAAGTGGCAATGTTGGATAGGTTTCTGAAAAACATCTCTGGGTGCTGCGCATTGTAAGGGTTTCTAACAGGCCATTCACTAGTAGGAGTGAGAAAAACATCACGGGGTGCTGTGAATCGAGTGGCATGTATTAGGATAGGCAGTGAGTGGCAATGTAGGATCTAGCAAAGCAAGACGGGGCGGGGAGCATGGGGAGGTCAGGAAACATGAAGGGGCAATGTAGGATAGGTTTCGGAAAAACATGGCAGGGTGGTGGGCATTGTAAGGTTTTCTAAAAGGCAATTCACTAGTACGAGTGAGAAAAATATCACGGGGTGGTGTGAATCGAAGGACCTGAATTAGGATATGCAGTGAGTAGCAATGTAGGACGGAGATAAGCACCACAGGGTGGTCAGCATGGGAAGGTCAGGAAACATGCGGTGGCCAGGTAGGATAGGTTCCTGAAAAACATCTCAGGGTCGTGCACATTGTAAGGGTTTAAGAGGCCATTCACTAGTAGGAGTGAGAAAAACATCACGGGGTGGTGTGAATCAGAGGGCCTGATATAGGATAGGAGTGAGTGGCAATGTAGGATGGAGAAAAGCACCCAGGGGTGGTCAGCATGGTGAGTTCAGGAAACATGCGGTGGTAAAGTAGGATACGTTTCTGAAAAACATCGCGGGGTGGTGCGCCTTGTATGGGTTTCTAACAAGCGTTGCACTAGTAGGAGTGAGAAAAACATCAAGGGGTGGTGTGAATCGGAGGGCTTGAATTAGAATAGGCATTGAGTGGCAATGTAGGATGGAGAAAAGCAAATCAGGGAGGTTAGCATGGGGAGGTCAGGAAACATGCAGTTTCAATGTAGGATAGGTTTCTGAAAAACATTGCGGAGTGGTGTTCATTGTAAGGGATTCTAACAGGGCATTCACTAGTAGGGGTGAGAAAAACATCACGGGGTGGTGTTATTCGGAGGGCCTGAATTAGAATAGGCATTGAGTGGCAATGTAGGATGGAGAAAAGCTCCACGGGTTACTCAGCATGAGGAGGTTAGGAAACATGCGGTGGCAATGTAGGATAGGATTCTGAAAAGCATCAAGAGGTGATGCGCATTGTAAGGGTTTCTAACATGCCATTCACTAGTAGGAGTGAGAAAAACATCATGGGGTGGTGTGAGTCGCAGGGCCTGAATTAGATTAGGCAGTGAGTGGCAATGAAGGATCTAGCAAACAAGACGGGGTGGTGAGCATGGGGAGGTGAGGAAACATGAAGTGGCAATGTAGGATAGATTTCTGAAATACATAGCGGGGTGGTGCGCATTTTAAGGGTTTCTAACAGGCCATTCACTAGTAGCAGTGAGACAATCATCACAGAGTGATTTGAATATGAAGGCCTCACTTAGGATAGGCAGGGAGTGGCAATGTAGGATGGAGAAAAGCACCACGGGATGGTCAGCATGGGGAGGTCAGGAAACATGCGGTGGCAATGTAGTATAGGTTTCAGAACAACATCACGGGGTGGTGCACATTGTAAGGGTTTCTAACAGGCCATTCAATAGTAGGAGTGATAAAAACAGAACGGGGTGGTGTGAATCAGAGACCCTGAATTATGATAGGCAGTGAGTGGCAATGTAGGATGGAGAAAAGCACCACGGGATGGTCAGTCTGGGGAGGTCAGGAAACATGCGTTGGCAATGTAGCATATGTTTGTCAAAAACATAGCAGGGTGGTCACATTGTAAGGGTTTCTAACAGGCCATTCACTAGTAGGCGTGAGAAAAACATCACGGGGTGGTGTGAAACGGAGGGCCTGAATTACGATAGGCAGTGAGTGGCAATGTAGAATGGGGAAAAGCACCACGGGGTGGTTAGCATGGGGAGGTCAGGAAACATGCGGTGGCAATGTAGGATATGTTTCGAAAAAACATCGAGCGGTGATGCGTATTTTAAGGGTTTCTAACAGGCCATTCACTAGTACGAGTGAGAAAAACATCACGGGGTGGTGTGAATCCATTTACCTGAATTTGGATAGGCAGTGTGTAGCAATGTAGGATGGAGAAAAGAACCACGGGATGGTCAGCATGGGGAGCTCATTAAACATCCGGTGGCCAGGTAGGATAGGTTTCTGAAAAACATCTCAAGGTGGTGCGCATTGTAAGGGTTTCTAAGAGGACATTCACTAGTAGGAGTGAGAAAAACATCACGGGGTCGTGTGAATCGGAGGGCCAGATATAGGATAGGAGTGAGTGGCAAAGTAGGATTTAGAAAAGCACCACGGGCTGGTCAGCATGGCGAGTTCAGGAACCATGCGGTGGTAAAGTAGGATACGTTTCTGAAAAACATCGCGGGGTGGTGCGCATTGTAAGGGTTTCTAACAGGAGATTCACTAGTAGGAGTGAGAAAAACATCACATGGTGGTGTGATTCGGAGGGCCTGAATTAGAATAGGCATTGAGTGGCAATGTAAGATGGAGCAAAGCAAGACGGGGTGGTTAGCATGGGGAGGTCAGGAAACATGCAGTTTAAATGTAGGATAGGTTTCTGAAAAACATTGCAGGGTGGTGTGCATTGTAAGTGTTTCTAACAGGCCATTCACTAGAAAGAGTGAGAAAAACATCACGGGGTGGTGTGAATCGGAGGGCCTGAATTAGAATAGGCATTGAGTGGCAATGTAGAATGGAGAAAACACCACGGATTATTCAGAATGAGGAGGTTAGGAAACATGCGGTGGCAATGTAGCATAGGGTTCTGAAAAACAGCAAGAGGTGGTGTGCATTGTAAGGGTTTCTAACAGGCCATTCACTAGTAGGAGTGAGAAAAACATCATGGGGTGGTGTGAATCGCAGGGCCTGAATTAGATTAGGCAGTGAGTGGCAATGTAGGATCGAGCAAATCAAGACAAGGCGGTGAGCATGGGGAGATCAGAATACATGAAGTGGCAATATAGGATAGGTTTCTGAAAAACATGGCGGGGTGGTGCGCATTGTAAGTGTTTCTAACAGGCCATTCACTAGTAGGAGTGAGAAAAAGAGAACGGGTTGATGTGAATCGGAGGACCTGAATTGGGAGAGGCAGTGAGTAGCAATGTAGGATGGAGAAAAGCACCACAGGATGTTCAGCATGGGGAGGTCAGGAAATATCCGGTGGCCATGTAGGATAGGTTTCTGAAAAACGTCTAAGGGTGTTGCGCATTGTAAGGGTTTCTAACAGGCCATTCACTAGTAGGATTGAGAAAAACATGATGGGGTGGTGTGAATCGGAGGACCTGAATTTGATTAGGCAGTGAGTGGCAATGTAGGATCTAGCAAAGCATGACGGGGCGGTGAGCATGTGGAGGTCAGGATACATGAAGTGGCAATGTTGGATAGTTTCTGAAAAACATCTCTGGGTGGTGCGCATTGTAAGGGATTCTGACAGGCCATTCACTAGTAGGAGGGAGAAAAGCATTACGCGGTGTTGAGAATTGGAGGGCCTGAATTAGAATAGGCATTGAGTGGCAATGTAGGATGGAGAAAAGCACCACGGGTTATTCAGCATGAGGAGGTTTGGAAACATGCGGTGGCAATGTAGGATAGGTTTCTGAAAAACATCAAGAAGTTGTGCGCATTGTAAGGGTTTCTAACAGGCCATTCACTAGTAGGAGTGAGAAAAACATCATTGGGTGGTGTGAATTGGAGGGCCTGAATTAGATATGGCAGTGAGTGGCAATGTAGGATCTAGCAGAGCAAGACAGGGCGGTGAGCATGGGGTGGTCAGGAAACATAAAGTGGCAATATTGGATAGGTTTCTGAAAAACATGGTGGGGTTGTGCACATTGTAAGGGTTTCTAACACCCATTCACTAGTAGGAGTGAGAAAAGCAGAATGGGGTGGTGTGAATTGCAGCGCCTGATATAGGATAGGAGTGAGTGGCAATGTAGGATGGAGAAAAGCACCACGGGGTGGTCAGCATGGTGAGTTCAGGAAACATGCAGTGGTAAAGTAAGATATGTTTCTGAAAAACATCGCGGGGTGGTGTGCATTTCAATGGTTTCTAACAGGCCATTCACTAGGTGGAGTGAGAA
This sequence comes from Cavia porcellus, assembly GCF_034190915.1. NCBI lineage: Eukaryota > Metazoa > Chordata > Mammalia > Rodentia > Caviidae > Cavia > Cavia porcellus. Next base: position 1,209,344 of record NW_026947534.1, read on the forward strand.
AAACATCATGGGGTGGTGTGAATCGGAGGGCCTGAATTTGATTAGGCAGTGAGTGGCAGTGTAGGATCTAGCAAAGCAAGACGGTGCGGTGAGCATGGGGATGTCAGGAAACATGAAGTGGCAATGTAGGATAGGTTTCTTCAAAACTACGCGTGGTGGTGCGCATTGTAAGAGTTTCTAACAGGACATTCACTAGTAGGAGTGAGAAAAACATCATGGGGTGGTGTGAATCGGAGGACCTGAATTAGGATAGGCAGAGTGTGGCAATGTAGGATGGAGAAATCACCACGGGGTAGTCAGAATCAGGAGGTCAGGAAACATGCCGTGGCAATGTAGGATAGGATTCTGAAAAACATCTCTGGGTGGTGCCCATTGTAAGGGTTTCTAACAGGCCATTCACTAGTAGGAGTGAGAAAAACATCACGGGGTGGTGTGAATCGGAGGGCCTGAATTACAATAGGCAGTGGGTCACAATGTAGGATACAACAAATCACCACGGGTTGTTCAGCATGGGGAGGTTTGGAAACATGCGGTGGCAATGTTCCATAGGTTTCTGAAAAACATAGCGGGCTGGTGCGCATTGTAAAGGTTTCTAACAGGCCATTCACTAGTAGGAGTGAGAAAAAGAGAATGGGCTGGTGTGAATCGGAGGACCTGATATAGGATAGGCAGTGAGTAGCAATATAGGATGGAGAAAGGCACCACAGGGTGTTCTGCATGGGGAGGTCAGGAAACATGCGGTGGCAATGTAGGATAGTTTTCTGAAAAACATCGTGGGGTGGTGTGCATTGTAAGGGTTTCTAAATGGCCAATCACAAGTAGGAGTGTGAAAAACATCATGGGGTGGTGTGAATAGGAGGGCCTTAATTTGATTAGGCAGTGAGTGGCAGTGTATGATCTAGCAAAGCAAGACGGGGCGGTGAGCATGTGGAGGTCAGGAAACATGAAGTGGCAATGTTGGATAGGTTTCTGAAAAACATCTCTGGGTGCTGCGCATTGTAAGGGTTTCTAACAGGCCATTCACTAGTAGGAGTGAGAAAAACATCACGGGGTGCTGTGAATCGAGTGGCATGTATTAGGATAGGCAGTGAGTGGCAATGTAGGATCTAGCAAAGCAAGACGGGGCGGGGAGCATGGGGAGGTCAGGAAACATGAAGGGGCAATGTAGGATAGGTTTCTGAAAAACATCTCTGGGTGCTGCGCATTGTAAGGGTTTCTAACAGGCCATTCACTAGTATGAGTGAGAAAAACATCATGGGGTGGTGTGAATCACAGGGCCTGAATTAGATTAGGCAGTGAGTGGCAATGTAGGATCTAGCAAAGCAAGACGGGGCGGGGAGCATGGGGAGGTCAGGAAACATGAAGGGGCAATGTAGGATAGGTTTCGGAAAAACATGGCAGGGTGGTGGGCATTGTAAGGTTTTCTAAAAGGCAATTCACTAGTACGAGTGAGAAAAATATCACGGGGTGGTGTGAATCGAAGGACCTGAATTAGGATATGCAGTGAGTAGCAATGTAGGACGGAGATAAGCACCACAGGGTGGTCAGCATGGGAAGGTCAGGAAACATGCGGTGGCCAGGTAGGATAGGTTCCTGAAAAACATCTCAGGGTCGTGCACATTGTAAGGGTTTAAGAGGCCATTCACTAGTAGGAGTGAGAAAAACATCACGGGGTGGTGTGAATCAGAGGGCCTGATATAGGATAGGAGTGAGTGGCAATGTAGGATGGAGAAAAGCACCCAGGGGTGGTCAGCATGGTGAGTTCAGGAAACATGCGGTGGTAAAGTAGGATACGTTTCTGAAAAACATCGCGGGGTGGTGCGCCTTGTATGGGTTTCTAACAAGCGTTGCACTAGTAGGAGTGAGAAAAACATCAAGGGGTGGTGTGAATCGGAGGGCTTGAATTAGAATAGGCATTGAGTGGCAATGTAGGATGGAGAAAAGCAAATCAGGGAGGTTAGCATGGGGAGGTCAGGAAACATGCAGTTTCAATGTAGGATAGGTTTCTGAAAAACATTGCGGAGTGGTGTTCATTGTAAGGGATTCTAACAGGGCATTCACTAGTAGGGGTGAGAAAAACATCACGGGGTGGTGTTATTCGGAGGGCCTGAATTAGAATAGGCATTGAGTGGCAATGTAGGATGGAGAAAAGCTCCACGGGTTACTCAGCATGAGGAGGTTAGGAAACATGCGGTGGCAATGTAGGATAGGATTCTGAAAAGCATCAAGAGGTGATGCGCATTGTAAGGGTTTCTAACATGCCATTCACTAGTAGGAGTGAGAAAAACATCATGGGGTGGTGTGAATCGCAGGGCCTGAATTAGATTAGGCAGTGAGTGGCAATGAAGGATCTAGCAAACAAGACGGGGTGGTGAGCATGGGGAGGTGAGGAAACATGAAGTGGCAATGTAGGATAGATTTCTGAAATACATAGCGGGGTGGTGCGCATTTTAAGGGTTTCTAACAGGCCATTCACTAGTAGCAGTGAGACAATCATCACAGAGTGATTTGAATATGAAGGCTTCACTTAGGATAGGCAGGGAGTGGCAATGTAGGATGGAGAAAAGCACCACGGGATGGTCAGCATGGGGAGGTCAGGAAACATGCGGTGGCAATGTAGTATAGGTTTCAGAACAACATCACGGGGTGGTGCACATTGTAAGGGTTTCTAACAGGCCATTCAATAGTAGGAGTGATAAAAACAGAACGGGGTGGTGTGAATCAGAGACCCTGAATTATGATAGGCAGTGAGTGGCAATGTAGGATGGAGAAAAGCACCACGGGATGGTCAGTCTGGGGAGGTCAGGAAACATGCGTTGGCAATGTAGCATATGTTTGTCAAAAACATAGCAGGGTGGTCACATTGTAAGGGTTTCTAACAGGCCATTCACTAGTAGGCGTGAGAAAAACATCACGGGGTGGTATGAAACGGAGGGCCTGAATTACGATAGGCAGTGAGTGGCAATGTAGAATGGGGAAAAGCACCACGGGGTGGTTAGCATGGGGAGGTCAGGAAACATGCGGTGGCAATGTAGGATATGTTTTGAAAAAACATCGAGCGGTGATGCGTATTTTAAGGGTTTCTAACAGGCCATTCACTAGTACGAGTGAGAAAAACATCACGGGGTGGTGTGAATCCATTTACCTGAATTTGGATAGGCAGTGTGTAGCAATGTAGGATGGAGAAAAGAACCACGGGATGGTCAGCATGGGGAGCTCATTAAACATCCGGTGGCCAGGTAGGATAGGTTTCTGAAAAACATCTCAAGGTGGTGCGCATTGTAAGGGTTTCTAAGAGGACATTCACTAGTAGGAGTGAGAAAAACATCACGGGGTCGTGTGAATCGGAGGGCCAGATATAGGATAGGAGTGAGTGGCAAAGTAGGATTTAGAAAAGCACCACGGGCTGGTCACCATGGCGAGTTCAGGAACCATGCGGTGGTAAAGTAGGATACATTTCTGAAAAACATCGCGGGGTGGTGCGCATTGTAAGGGTTTCTAACAGGAGATTCACTAGTAGGAGTGAGAAAAACATCACATGGTGGTGTGATTCGGAGGGCCTGAATTAGAATAGGCATTGAGTGGCAATGTAAGATGGAGCAAAGCAAGACGGGGTGGTTAGCATGGGGAGGTCAGGAAACATGCAGTTTAAATGTAGGATAGGTTTCTGAAAAACATTGCAGGGTGGTGTGCATTGTAAGTGTTTCTAACAGGCCATTCACTAGAAAGAGTGAGAAAAACATCACGAGGTGGTGTGAATCGGAGGGCCTGAATTAGAATAGGCATTGAGTGGCAATGTAGAATGGAGAAAACACCACGGATTATTCAGAATGAGGAGGTTAGGAAACATGCGGTGGCAATGTAGCATAGGGTTCTGAAAAACAGCAAGAGGTGGTGTGCATTGTAAGTGTTTCTAACAGGCCATTCACTAGTAGGACTGAGAAAAACATCATGGGGTGGTGTGAATTGCAGGGCCTGAATTAGATTAGGCAGTGAGAGGCAATGTAGGATCGAGCAAATCAAGACAAGGCGGTGAGCATGGGGAGATCAGAATACATGAAGTGGCAATATAGGATAGGTTTCTGAAAAACATGGCGGGGTGGTGCGCATTGTAAGTGTTTCTAAAAGGCCATTCACTAGTAGGAGTGAGAAAAAGAGAACGGGTTGATGTGAATCGGAGGACCTGAATTGGGAGAGGCAGTGAGTAGCAATGTAGGATGGAGAAAAGCACCACAGGATGTTCAGCATGGGGAGGTCAGGAAATATCCGGTGGCCATGTAGGATAGGTTTCTGAAAAACGTCTAAGGGTGTTGCGCATTGTAAGGGTTTCTAACAGGCCATTCACTAGTAGAATTGAGAAAAACATGATGGGGTGGTGTGAATCGGAGGACCTGAATTTGATTAGGCAGTGAGTGGCAATGTAGGATCTAGCAAAGCATGACGGGGCGGTGATCATGTGGAGGTCAGGATACATGAAGTGGCAATGTTGGATAGTTTCTGAAAAACATCTCTGGGTGGTGCGCATTGTAAGGGATTCTGACAGGCCATTCACTAGTAGGAGGGAGAAAAGCATCACGCGGTGTTCAGAATTGGAGGGCCTGAATTAGAATAGGCATTGAGTGGCAATGTAGGATGGAGAAAAGCACCACGGGTTATTCAGCATGAGGAGGTTTGGAAACATGCGGTGGCAATGTAGGATAGGTTTCTGAAAAACATCAAGAAGTTGTGCGCATTGTAAGGGTTTCTAACAGGCCATTCACTAGTAGGAGTGAGAAAAACATCATTGGGTGGTGTGAATTGGAGGGCCTGAATTAGATATGGCTGTGAGTGGCAATGTAGGATCTAGCAGAGCAAGACAGGGCGGTGAGCATGGGGTGGTCAGGAAACATAAAGTGGCAATATTGGATAGGTTTCTGAAAAACATGGTGGGGTTGTGCACATTGTAAGGGTTTCTAACACCCATTCACTAGTAGGAGTGAGAAAAGCAGAATGGGGTGGTGTGAATTGCAGCGCCTGATATAGGATAGGAGTGAGTGGCAATGTAGGATGGAGAAAAGCACCACGGGGTGGTCAGCATGGTGAGTTCAGGAAACATGCAGTGGTAAAGTAAGATACGTTTCTGAAAAACATCGCGGGGTGGTGTGCATTTCAATGGTTTCTAACAGGCCATTCACTAGGTGGAGTGAGAAAAACATCATGGGGTAGTGTAAATCGGAGGGCCTGAATTTGATTAGGCAGTGAGTGGCAGTATAGGATCTAGCAAAGCAAGACGGGGCGGTGAGCATGGGGATGTCAGGAAACATGAAGTGGCAATGTAGGATAGGTTTCTTCAAAACTACGCGTGGTGGTGCGCATTGTAAGAGTTTCTAACAGGACATTCACTAGTAGGAGTGAGAAAAACATCATGGGGTGGTGTGAATCGGAGGACCTGAATTAGGATAGGCAGAGTGTGGCAATGTAGGATGGAGAAATCACCACGGGGTAGTCAGAATCAGGAGTTCAGGAAACATGCCGTGGCCATGTAGGATAGGATTCTGAAAAACATCTCTGGGTGGTGCCCATTGTAAGGGTTTCTAAGAGGCCATTCACTAGTAGGAGTGAGAAAAACATCACGGGGTGGTGTGAATCGGAGGGCCTGAATTACAATAGGCAGTGGGTCACAATGTAGGATACAACAAATCACCACGGGTTGTTCAGCTTGGGGAGGTTTGGAAACATGCGATGGCAATTTTCCATAGGTTTCTGAAAAACATAGCGGGCTGGTGCGCATTGTAAAGGTTTCTAACAGGCCATTCACTAGTAGGAGTGAGAAAAAGAGAATGGGCTGGTGTGAATCGGAGGACCTGATATAGGATAGGCAGTGAGTAGCAATATAGGATGGAGAAAGGCACCACAGGGTGTTCTGCATGGGGAGGTCAGGAAACATGCGGTGGCAATGTAGGATAGTTTTCTGAAAAACATCGCGGGGTGGTGTGCATTGTAAGGGTTTCTAAATGGCCAATCACAAGTAGGAGTGTGAAAAACATCATGGGGTGGTGTGAATAGGAGGGCCTTAATTTGATTAGGCAGTGAGTGGCAGTTTATGATCTAGCAAAGCAAGACGGGGCGGTGAGCATGTGGAGGTCAGGAAACATGAAGTGGCAATGTTGGATAGGTTTCTGAAAAACATCTCTGGGTGCTGCGCATTGTAAGGGTTTCTAACAGGCCATTCACTAGTAGGAGTGAGAAAAACATCACGGGGTGCTGTGAATCGAGTGGCATGTATTAGGATAGGCAGTGAGTGGCAATGTAGGATCTAGCAAAGCAAGACGGGGCGGGGAGCATGGGGAGGTCAGGAAACATGAAGTGGCAATGTAGGATAGGTTTCGGAAAAACATGGCGGGCTGGTGGGCATTGTAAGGTTTTCTAAAAGGCAATTCACTAGTACGAGTGAGAAAAACATCACGGGGTGGTGTGAATCGAAGGACCTGAATTAGGATATGCAGTGAGTAGCAATGTAGGACGGAGATAAGCACCACAGGGTGGTCAGCATGGGAAGGTCAGGAAACATGCGGTGGCCAGGTAGGATAGGTTCCTGAAAAACATCTCAGGGTCGTGCACATTGTAAGTGTTTAAGAGGCCATTCACTAGTAGGAGTGAGAAAAACATCACGGGGTGGTGTGAATCAGAGGGCCTGATATAGGATAGGAGTGAGTGGCAATGTAGGATGGAGAAAAGCACCCAGGGGTGGTCAGCATGGTGAGTTCAGGAAACATGCGGTGGTAAAGTAGGATACGTTTCTGAAAAACATCGCGGGGTGGTGCGCCTTGTATGGGTTTCTAACAAGCGTTGCACTAGTAGGAGTGAGAAAAACATCACGGGGTGGTGTGAATCGGAGGGCTTGAATTAGAATAGGCATTGAGTGGCAATGTAGGATGGAGAAAAGCAAATCAGGGAGGTTAGCATGGGGAGGTCAGGAAACATGCAGTTTCAATGTAGGATAGGTTTCTGAAAAACATTGCGGGGTGGTGTTCATTGTAAGGGTTTCTAACAGGCCATTTACTAGTAGGGGTGAGAAAAACATCACGGGGTGGTGTGATTCGCTGGGCCTGAATTAGAATAGGCATTGAGTGACAATGTAGGATGGAGAAAAGCTCCACGGGTTATTCAGCATGAGGAGGTTAGGAAACATGCGGTGGCAATGTAGGATAGGATTCTGAAAAGCATCAAGAGGTGATGCGCATTGTAAGGGTTTCTAACATGCCATTCACTAGTAGGAGTGAGAAAAACATCATGGGGTGGTGTGAATCGCAGGGCCTCAATTAGATTAGGCAGTGAGTGCCAATGTAGGATCGAGCAAATCAAGACGGGGCAGTGAGCATGGGGAGGTCAGGATACATGAAGTGGCAATGTAGGATAGGTTTCTGGAAAACATGGTGGGGTGTTTCGCATTGTAAGGGTTTCTAACAGGCCATTCACTAGTAGGAGTGAGAAAAACAGAACGGGGTGGTGTGAATCAGAGGACCTAAATTAGGATAGGCAGTGAGTAGCAATGTAGGATGGAGAAAAGCACCACAGGGTGGTCAGCATGGGGAGGTCAGGAAATATCAGTTGGCCATGTAGGATAGGATTCTGAAAAACATCTCTTTGTGGTGCGCATTGTAAGGGTTTCTAACAGGCAATTCACTAGTAGGAGTGAGAAAAACATCATGGGGTGGTGTGAATCGGAAGGCCTGAATTTGATTAGGCAGTGAGTTGCAGTGTAGGATTTAGCAAAGCAAGACCGGCCAGTGAGGATGTGGAGGTCAGGAAACATGAAGTGTCAATGTAGGATAGGTTTCTGAAAAACATCTCTGGGTCGTGCGCATTGTAAGGGTTTCTGACAGGCCATTCACTCTTAGGAGTGAGAAAAACATCACGGGGTGGTGTGAATCGAAGGGCCTGAATTAGATTAGGCAGTGAGTGGCAATGTAGGATGGAGAAAAGCACCACTGCTTATGCAGCATGAGGAGGTTTGGAAACATGCGGTGGCAATGTAGGATAGGTATCTGAAAAACATCAAGAGGTGGTGCGCATTGTAAGGGTTTCTGACACTCCATTCACTAGTATGAGTGAGAAAAACATCATGGGGTGGTGTGAATCACAGGGCCTGAATTAGATTAGGCAGTGAGTGGCAATGTAGGATCTAGCAAAGCAAGACGGGGCGGTGAGCATGAGGAGATCAAGAAACGTGAAGTGGCAATTTAAGATAGGTTTCTGAAAAACATGGCGTGGTGGTGCGCATTGTAATGGTTTCTAACAGGCCATTCACTAGTAGCAGTGAGACAGTCATCATGGAGTGATGTGAATGTGAAGGCCTGAATTAGGATAGGCAGTGAGTGGCAATGTAGGATGGAGAAAAGCACCACGGGGTGGTCCGCATGGCGAGCTAAGGAAACATGCGGTGGCAATGTAGGATTGGTTTTAGAAAAACATCGCAGGGTGGTGCGCATTGTAAGGGTTTCGAACAGGCCATTCACTAGTAGGAGTGAGAAAAACATAACGGGGTGGTGTGAAAAGGAGGACCTGAATTAGGATAGGCAGTGTGTGGCAATGTAGGATGGAGAAAATCACGACGGGGTAGTCAGCATGGGGAGGTCAGGAAACATGCGGTGGCAATGTAGGATAAGTTTCTGAAATACATCGCGGGGTGGCACGCACTGTAAAGGTTTGTTACAGGCCATTCAATAGTAGGAGTGAGAAAAACATCATGGGGTGGTGTGAATAGGAGGGCCTGAATTAGATTAGGCAGTGTGTGGTAATGTAGGATGGAGAAAAGCAAGAAGCCGTGGTGAGCATGGGGAGATCAGGAAACATGCAGTGACAATGTAGGATAGGGTTCTGAAAAACATCATGGGGTGGGGTGCATTGTAAGGGTTTCTAACAGGCCATTCACAAGTAGGAGTGAGAAAAACATCATGGGGTGGTGTGAATTGGAGGGCCTGAATTAGATTAGGCAGTGAATGACAATGTAGGATCTAGCAAAGCAAAAACGGGCGGTGAGCATGGGGAGATCATGAAACATGAAGTGGCAATGTAGGATAGGTTTCTGAAAAACATGGCGGAGTGGTGCTAATTGTAAGGGTTTCTAACAGGCCATTCACTAGTAGGAGTGAGAAAAAGAGAATGGGGTGGTGTGAATCGGAGGACCTGAATTAGGATAGGCAGTGAGTAGCAATGTAGGATGGCGAAAAGCACCACAGGGTGTTCAGCATGGGGAGGTCAGGAAACATGCGGGGACAATGTAGGATAGTTTTCTGAAAAACATCGTGGGGTGGTGTGCATTGTAAGGGTTTCTTACAGGCCATTCACTAGTAGGAGTGTGAAAAACATCATGGGGTGCTGTGAATAGGAGGGCCTTAATTTGATTAGGCAGTGAGTGGCAGTGTATGATCTAGCAAAGCAAGACGGGGCGGTGAGCATGTGGACGTCAGGAAACATGAAGTGGCAATGTTGGATAGGTTTCTGAAAAACATCTTTGGGTGGTGTGCATTGTAAGGGTTTCTAACAGGCCATTCACTAGTAGGAGTGAGAAAAACATCACGGGGTGGTGTGAATCGAGTGGCATGTATTAGGATAGGCAGTGAGTGGCAATGTAGGATCTAGCAAAGCAAGACGGGGCGGTGAGCATGGGGAGGTCAGGAAACATGAAGTGGCAATGTAGGATAGGTTTCTGAAAAACATGGCAGGGTGGTGCGCATTGTAAAGTTTTCTAAAAGGCAATTCACTAGTACGAGTGAGAAAAACATCACGGGGTGGTGTGAATCGAAGGACCTGAATTAGGATAGGCAGTGAGTAGCAATGTAGGACGGAGAAAAGCACAACAGGGTGGTCAGCATGGGGAAGTCAGGAAATATGTGGTGGCCATGTAGGATAGGTTTCTGAAAAACATCTCAGGTTCGTGCACATTGTAAGGGTTTAAGAGGCAATTCACTGGTAGGAGTGAGAAAAACATCACGGGGTGGTGTGATTCAGAGGGCCTGATATAGGATAGGAGTGAGTGGCAATGTAGGATGGAGAAAAGCACCAAGGGGTGGTAAGCATGGGGAGTTCAGGAAACATGCGGTGGTAAAGTAGGATACGTTTCTGAAAGCATCGCGAGGTGGTGCGCATTGTATGGGTTTCTAACAGGCGATTCACTAGTAGGAGTGAGAGAAACATCACGGGGTGGTGCACATTGTAAGGGTTTCTAACAGGCGATTCACTGGTAGGAGTGAGAGAAACATCACGTGGTGGTGTGAATCGGAGGGCCTGAATTAGAATAGGCATTGAGTGGCAATGTAAGATGGAGAAAACCAAGACGGGGTGGTTAGCATGGGGAGGTCAGGAAACATGCAGTTTAAATGTAGGATAGGTTTCTCAAAAACATTGCTGGGTGGTGTGTATTGTAAGTGTTTCTAACAAGCCATTCCCTAGAAAGAGTGAGAAAAACATCACGGGGTGGTGTGAATCGGAGGGCCTGAATTACAATAGGCAGTGGGTCACAATGTAGGATACAACAAATCACCACGGGTTGTTCAGCATGGGGAGGTTTGGAAACATGCGGTGGCAATGTTCCATAGGTTTCTGAAATACATAGCGGGCTGGTGCGCATTGTAAAGGTTTCTAACAGGCCATTCACTAGTAGGAGTGAGAAAAAGAGAATGGGCTGGTGTGAATCGGAGGACCTGATATAGGATAGGCAGTGAGTAGCAATATAGGATGGAGAAACGCACCACAGGGTGTTCTGCATGGGGAGGTCAGGAAACATGCGGTGGCAATGTAGGATAGTTTTCTGAAAAACATCGCGGGGTGGTGTGCATTGTAAGGGTTTCTAAATGGCCATTCACAAGTAGGAGTGTGAAAAACATCATGGGGTGGTGTGAATAGGAGGGCCTTAATTTGATTAGGCAGTGAGTGGCAGTGTATGATCTAGCAAAGCAAGATGGGGCGGTGAGCATGTGGAGGTCAGGAAACATGAAGTGGCAATGTTGGATAGGTTTCTGAAAAACATCTCTGGGTGCTGCGCATTGTAAGGGTTTCTAACAGGCCATTCACTAGTATGAGTGAGAAAAACATCATGGGGTGGTGTGAATCACAGGGCCTGAATTACATTAGGCAGTGAGTGGCAATGTAGGATCTAGCAAAGCAAGACGGGGCGGGGAGCATGGGGAGGTCAGGAAACATGAAGTGGCAATGTAGGATAGGTTTCGGAAAAACATGGCAGGGTGGTGGGCATTGTAAGGTTTTCTAAAAGGCAATTCACTAGTACGAGTGAGAAAAACATCACGGGGTGGTGTGAATCGAAGGACCTGAATTAGGATATGCAGTGAGTAGCAATGTAGGACGGAGATAAGCACCACAGGGTGGTCAGCATGTGAAGGTCAGGAAACATGCGGTGGCCAGGTAGGATAGGTTCCTGAAAAACATCTCAGGGTCGTGCACATTGTAAGGGTTTAAGAGGCCATTCACTAGTAGGAGTGAGAAAAACATCACGGGGTGGTGTGAATCAGAGGGCCTGATATAGGATAGGAGTGAGTGGCAATGTAGGATGGAGAAAAGCACCCAGGGGTGGTCAGCATGGTGAGTTCAGGAAACATGCGGTGGTAAAGTAGGATACGTTTCTGAAAAACATCGCGGGGTGGTGCGCCTTGTATGGGTTTCTAACAAGCGTTGCACTAGTAGGAGTGAGAAAAACATCAAGGGGTGGTGTGAATCGGAGGGCTTGAATTAGAATAGGCATTGAGTGGCAATGTAGGATGGAGAAAAGCAAATCAGGGAGGTTAGCATGGGGAGGTCAGGAAACATGCAGTTTCAATGTAGGATAGGTTTCTGAAAAACATTGCGGAGTGGTGTTCATTGTAAGGGATTCTAACAGGGCATTCACTAGTAGGGGTGAGAAAAATATCACGGGGTGGTGTTATTCGGAGGGCCTGAATTAGAATAGGCATTGAGTGGCAATGTAGGATGGAGAAAAGCTCCACGGGTTACTCAGCATGAGGAGGTTAGGAAACATGCGGTGGCAATGTAGGATAGGATTCTGAAAAGCATCAAGAGGTGATGCGCATGGTAAGGGTTTCTAACATGCCATTCACTAGTAGGAGTGAGAAAAACATCATGGGGTGGTGTGAATCGCAGGGCCTGAATTAGATTAGGCAGTGAGTGGCAATGAAGGATCTAGCAAACAAGACGGGGTGGTGAGCATGGGGAGGTGAGGAAACATGAAGTGGCAATGTAGGATAGATTTCTGAAATACATAGCGGGGTGGTGCGCATTTTAAGGGTTTCTAACAGGCCATTCACTAGTAGCAGTGAGACAATCATCACAGAGTGATTTGAATATGAAGGTCTCACTTAGGATAGGCAGGGAGTGGCAATGTAGGATGGAGAAAAGCACCACGGGATGGTCAGCATGGGGAGGTCAGGAAACATGCGGTGGCAATGTAGTATAGGTTTCAGAACAACATCACGGGGTGGTGCACATTGTAAGGGTTTCTAACAGGCCATTCAATAGTAGGAGTGATAAAAACAGAACGGGGTGGTGTGAATCAGAGACCCTGAATTATGATAGGCAGTGAGTGGCAATGTAGGATGGAGAAAAGCACCACGGGATGGTCAGTCTGGGGAGGTCAGGAAACATGCGTTGGCAATGTAGCATATGTTTGTCAAAAACATAGCAGGGTGGTCACATTGTAAGGGTTTCTAACAGGCCATTCACTAGTAGGCGTGAGAAAAACATCACGGGGTGGTATGAAACGGAGGGCCTGAATTACGATAGGCAGTGAGTGGCAATGTAGAATGGGGAAAAGCACCACGGGGTGGTTAGCATGGGGAGGTCAGGAAACATGCGGTGGCAATGTAGGATATGTTTTGAAAAAACATCGAGCGGTGATGCGTATTTTAAGGGTTTCTAACAGGCCATTCACTAGTACGAGTGAGAAAAACATCACGGGGTGGTGTGAATCCATTTACCTGAATTTGGATAGGCAGTGTGTAGCAATGTAGGATGGAGAAAAGAACCACGGGATGGTCAGCATGGGGAGCTCATTAAACATCCGGTGGCCAGGTAGGATAGGTTTCTGAAAAACATCTCAAGGTGGTGCGCATTGTAAGGGTTTCTAAGAGGACATTCACTAGTAGGAGTGAGAAAAACATCACGGGGTCGTGTGAATCGGAGGGCCAGATATAGGATAGGAGTGAGTGGCAAAGTAGGATTTAGAAAAGCACCACGGGCTGGTCACCATGGCGAGTTCAGGAACCATGCGGTGGTAAAGTAGGATACGTTTCTGAAAAACATCGCGGGGTGGTGCGCATTGTAAGGGTTTCTAACAGGAGATTCACTAGTAGGAGTGAGAAAAACATCACATGGTGGTGTGATTCGGAGGGCCTGAATTAGAATAGGCATTGAGTGGCAATGTAAGATGGAGCAAAGCAAGACGGGGTGGTTAGCATGGGGAGGTCAGGAAACATGCAGTTTAAATGTAGGATAGGTTTCTGAAAAACATTGCAGGGTGGTGTGCATTGTAAGTGTTTCTAACAGGCCATTCACTAGAAAGAGTGAGAAAAACATCACGAGGTGGTGTGAATCGGAGGGCCTGAATTAGAATAGGCATTGAGTGGCAATGTAGAATGGAGAAAACACCACGGATTATTCAGAATGAGGAGGTTAGGAAACATGCGGTGGCAATGTAGCATAGGGTTCTGAAAAACAGCAAGAGGTGGTGTGCATTGTAAGTGTTTCTAACAGGCCATTCACTAGTTGGACTGAGAAAAACATCATGGGGTGGTGTGAATTGCAGGGCCTGAATTAGATTAGGCAGTGAGTGGCAATGTAGGATCGAGCAAATCAAGACAAGGCGGTGAGCATGGGGAGATCAGAATACATGAAGTGGCAATATAGGATAGGTTTCTGAAAAACATGGCGGGGTGGTGCGCATTGTAAGTGTTTCTAAAAGGCCATTCACTAGTAGGAGTGAGAAAAAGAGAACGGGTTGATGTGAATCGGAGGACCTGAATTGGGAGAGGCAGTGAGTAGCAATGTAGGATGGAGAAAAGCACCACAGGATGTTCAGCATGGGGAGGTCAGGAAATATCCGGTGGCCATGTAGGATAGGTTTCTGAAAAACGTCTAAGGGTGTTGCGCATTGTAAGGGTTTCTAACAGGCCATTCACTAGTAGAATTGAGAAAAACATGATGGGGTGGTGTGAATCGGAGGACCTGAATTTGATTAGGCAGTGAGTGGCAATGTAGGATCTAGCAAAGCATGACGGGGCGGTGAGCATGTGGAGGTCAGGATACATGAAGTGGCAATGTTGGATAGTTTCTGAAAAACATCTCTGGGTGGTGCGCATTGTAAGGGATTCTGACAGGCCATTCACTAGTAGGAGGGAGAAAAGCATCACGCGGTGTTGAGAATTGGAGGGCCTGAATTAGAATAGGCATTGAGTGGCAATGTAGGATGGAGAAAAGCACCACGGGTTATTCAGCATGAGGAGGTTTGGAAACATGCGGTGGCAATGTAGGATAGGTTTCTGAAAAACATCAAGAAGTTGTGCGCATTGTAAGGGTTTCTAACAGGCCATTCACTAGTAGGAGTGAGAAAAACATCATTGGGTGGTGTGAATTGGAGGGCCTGAATTAGATATGGCAGTGAGTGGCAATGTAGGATCTAGCAGAGCAAGACAGGGCGGTGAGCATGGGGTGGTCAGGAAACATAAAGTGGCAATATTGGATAGGTTTCTGAAAAACATGGTGGGGTTGTGCACATTGTAAGGGTTTCTAACACCCATTCACTAGTAGGAGTGAGAAAAGCAGAATGGGGTGGTGTGAATTGCAGCGCCTGATATAGGATAGGAGTGAGTGGCAATGTAGGATGGAGAAAAGCACCACGGGGTGGTCAGCATGGTGAGTTCAGGAAACATGCGGTGGTAAAGTAAGATACGTTTCTGAAAAACATCGCGGGGTGGTGTGCATTTCAATGGTTTCTAACAGGCCATTCACTAGGTGGAGTGAGAAAAACATCATGGGGTGGTGTAAATCGGAGGGCCGGAATTTGATTAGGCAGTGAGTGGCAGTGTAGGATCTAGCAAAGCAAGACGGGGCGGTGAGCATGGGGATGTCAGGAAACATGAAGTGGCAATGTAGGATAGGTTTCTTCAAAACTACGCGTGGTGGTGCGCATTGTAAGAGTTTCTAACAGGACATTCACTAGTAGGAGTGAGAAAAACATCATGGGGTGGTGTGAATCGGAGGACCTGAATTAGGATAGGCAGAGTGTGGCAATGTAGGATGGAGAAATCACCACGGGGTAGTCAGAATCAGGAGGTCAGGAAACATGCCGTGGCAATGTAGGATAGGATTCTGAAAAACATCTCTGGGTGGTGCCCATTGTAAGGGTTTCTAACAGGCCATTCACTAGTAGGAGTGAGAAAAACATCACGGGGTGGTGTGAATCGGAGGGCCTGAATTACAATAGGCAGTGGGTCACAATGTAGGATACAACAAATCACCACGGGTTGTTCAGCTTGGGGAGGTTTGGAAACATGCGATGGCAATTTTCCATAGGTTTCTGAAAAACATAGCGGGCTGGTGCGAATTGTAAAGGTTTCTAACAGGCCATTCACTAGTAGGAGTGAGAAAAAGAGAATGGGCTGGTGTGAATCGGAGGACCTGATATAGGATAGGCAGTGAGTAGCAATATAGGATGGAGAAAGGCACCACAGGGTGTTCTGCATGGGGAGGTCAGGAAACATGCGGTGGCAATGTAGGATAGTTTTCTGAAAAACATCGTGGGGTGGTGTGCATTGTAAGGGTTTCTAAATGGCCAATCACAAGTAGGAGTGTGAAAAACATCATGGGGTGGTGTGAATAGGAGGGCCTTAATTTGATTAGGCAGTGAGTGGCAGTTTATGATCTAGCAAAGCAAGACGGGGCGGTGAGCATGTGGAGGTCAGGAAACATGAAGTGGCAATGTTGGATAGGTTTCTGAAAAACATCTCTGGGTGCTGCGCATTGTAAGGGTTTCTAACAGGCCATTCACTAGTAGGAGTGAGAAAAACATCACGGGGTGCTGTGAATCGAGTGGCATGTATTAGGATAGGCAGTGAGTGGCAATGTAGGATCTAGCAAAGCAAGACGGGGCGGGGAGCATGGGGAGGTCAGGAAACATGAAGGGGCAATGTAGGATAGGTTTCGGAAAAACATGGCGGGGTGGTGGGCATTGTAAGGTTTTCTAAAAGGCAATTCACTAGTACGAGTGAGAAAAACATCACGGGGTGGTGTGAATCGAAGGACCTGAATTAGGATATGCAGTGAGTAGCAATGTAGGACGGAGATAAGCACCACAGGGTGGTCAGCATGGGAAGGTCAGGAAACATGCGGTGGCCAGGTAGGATAGGTTCCTGAAAAACATCTCAGGGTCGTGCACATTGTAAGGGTTTAAGAGGCCATTCACTAGTAGGAGTGAGAAAAACATCACGGGGTGGTGTGAATCAGAGGGCCTGATATAGGATAGGAGTGAGTGGCAATGTAGGATGGAGAAAAGCACCCAGGGGTGGTCAGCATGGTGAGTTCAGGAAACATGCGGTGGTAAAGTAGGATACGTTTCTGTAAAACATCGCGGGGTGGTGCGCCTTGTATGGGTTTCTAACAAGCGTTGCACTAGTAGGAGTGAGAAAAACATCACGGGGTGGTGTGAATCGGAGGGCTTGAATTAGAATAGGCATTGAGTGGCAATGTAGGATGGAGAAAAGCAAATCAGGGAGGTTAGCATGGGGAGGTCAGGAAACATGCAGTTTCAATGTAGGATAGGTTTCTGAAAAACATTGCGGGGTGGTGTTCATTGTAAGGGTTTCTAACAGGCCATTTACTAGTAGGGGTGAGAAAAACATCACGGGGTGGTGTGATTCGCTGGGCCTGAATTAGAATAGGCATTGAGTGACAATGTATGATGGAGAAAAGCTCCACGGGTTATTCAGCATGAGGAGGTTAGGAAACATGCGGTGGCAATGTAGGATAGGATTCTGAAAAGCATCAAGAGGTGATGCGCATTGTAACGGTTTCTAACATGCCATTCACTAGTAGGAGTGAGAAAAACATCATGGGGTGGTGTGAATCGCAGGGCCTCAATTAGATTAGGCAGTGAGTGCCAATGTAGGATCGAGCAAATCAAGACGGGGCAGTGAGCATGGGGAGGTCAGGATACATGAAGTGGCAATGTAGGATAGGTTTCTGGAAAACATGGTGGGGTGTTTCGCATTGTAAGGGTTTCTAACAGGCCATTCACTAGTAGGAGTGAGAAAAACAGAACGGGGTGGTGTGAATCAGAGGACCTAAATTAGGATAGGCAGTGAGTAGCAATGTAGGATGGAGAAAAGCACCAAAGGGTGGTCAGCATGGGGAGGTCAGGAAATATCAGTTGGCCATGTAGGATAGGATTCTGAAAAACATCTCTTTGTGGTGCGCATTGTAAGGGTTTCTAACAGGCAATTCACTAGTAGGAGTGAGAAAAACATCATGGGGTGGTGTGAATCGGAAGACCTGAATTTGATTAGACAGTGAGTTGCAGTGTAGGATTTAGCAAAGCAAGACCGGCCAGTGAGGATGTGGAGGTCAGGAAACATGAAGTGTCAATGTAGGATAGGTTTCTGAAAAACATCTCTGGGTCGTGCGCATTGTAAGGGTTTCTGACAGGCCATTCACTCTTAGGAGTGAGAAAAACATCACGGGGTGGTGTGAATCGAAGGGCCTGAATTAGATTAGGCAGTATGTGGCAATGTAGGATGGAGAAAAGCACCACTGCTTATGCAGCATGAGGAGGTTTGGAAACATGCGGTGGCAATGTAGGATAGGTATCTGAAAAACATCAAGAGGTGGTGCGCATTGTAAGGGTTTCTGACACTCCATTCACTAGTATGAGTGAGAAAAACATCATGGGGTGGTGTGAATCACAGGGCCTGAATTAGATTAGGCAGTGAGTGGCAATGTAGGATCTAGCAAAGCAAGACGGGGCGGTGAGCATGAGGAGATCAAGAAACGTGAAGTGGCAATTTAAGATAGGTTTCTGAAAAACATGGCGTGGTGGTGCGCATTGTAATGGTTTCTAACAGGCCATTCACTAGTAGCAGTGAGACAGTCATCATGGAGTGATGTGAATGTGAAGGCCTGAATTAGGATAGGCAGTGAGTGGCAATGTAGGATGGAGAAAAGCACCACGGGGTGGTCCGCATGGCGAGCTAAGGAAACATGCGGTGGCAATGTAGGATTGGTTTTAGAAAAACATCGCAGGGTGGTGCGCATTGTAAGGGTTTCGAACAGGCCATTCACTAGTAGGAGTGAGAAAAACATAACGGGGTGGTGTGAAAAGGAGGACCTGAATTAGGATAGGCAGTGTGTGGCAATGTAGGATGGAGAAAATCACGACGGGGTAGTCAGCATGGGGAGGTCAGGAAACATGCGGTGGCAATGTAGGATAAGTTTCTGAAATACATCGCGGGGTGGCGCGCACTGTAAAGGTTTGTTACAGGCCATTCAATAGTAGGAGTGAGAAAAACATCATGGGGTGGTGTGAATAGGAGGGCCTGAATTAGATTAGGCAGTGTGTGGTAATGTAGGATGGAGAAAAGCAAGAAGCCGTGGTGAGCATGGGGAGATCAGGAAACATGCAGTGACAATGTAGGATAGGGTTCTGAAAAACATCATGGGGTGGTGTGCATTGTAAGGGTTTCTAACAGGCCATTCACAAGTAGGAGTGAGAAAAACATCATGGGGTGGTGTGAATTGGAGGGCCTGAATTAGATTAGGCAGTGAATGACAATGTAGGATCTAGCAAAGCAAAAACGGGCGGTGAGCATGGGGAGATCATGAAACATGAAGTGGCAATGTAGGATAGGTTTCTGAAAAACATGGCGGAGTGGTGCTAATTGTAAGGGTTTCTAACAGGCCATTCACTAGTAGGAGTGAGAAAAAGAGAATGGGGTGGTGTGAATCGGAGGACCTGAATTAGGATAGGCAGTGAGTAGCAATGTAGGATGGCGAAAAGCACCACAGGGTGTTCAGCATGGGGAGGTCAGGAAACATGCGGTGACAATGTAGGATAGTTTTCTGAAAAACATCGTGGGGTGGTGTGCATTGTAAGGGTTTCTTACAGGCCATTCACTAGTAGGAGTGTGAAAAACATCATGGGGTGCTGTGAATAGGAGGGCCTTAATTTGATTAGGCAGTGAGTGGCAGTGTATGATCTAGCAAAGCAAGACGGGGCGGTGAGCATGTGGACGTCAGGAAACATGAAGTGGCAATGTTGGATAGGTTTCTGAAAAACATCTTTGGGTGGTGTGCATTGTAAGGGTTTCTAACAGGCCATTCACTAGTAGGAGTGAGAAAAACATCACGGGGTGGTGTGAATCGAGTGGCATGTATTAGGATAGGCAGTGAGTGGCAATGTAGGATCTAGCAAAGCAAGACGGGGCGGTGAGCATGGGGAGGTCAGGAAACATGAAGTGGCAATGTAGGATATGTTTCTGAAAAACATGGCAGGGTGGTGCGCATTGTAAAGTTTTCTAAAAGGCAATTCACTAGTACGAGTGAGAAAAACATCACGGGGTGGTGTGAATCGAAGGACCTGAATTAGGATAGGCAGTGAGTAGCAATGTAGGACGGAGAAAAGCACAACAGGGTGGTCAGCATGGGGAAGTCAGGAAATATGTGGTGGCCATGTAGGATAGGTTTCTGAAAAACATCTCAGGTTCGTGCACATTGTAAGGGTTTAAGAGGCAATTCACTGGTAGGAGTGAGAAAAACATCACGGGGTGGTGTGATTCAGAGGGCCTGATATAGGATAGGAGTGAGTGGCAATGTAGGATGGAGAAAAGCACCAAGGGGTGGTAAGCATGGGGAGTTCAGGAAACATGCGGTGGTAAAGTAGGATACGTTTCTGAAAGCATCGCGAGGTGGTGCGCATTGTATGGGTTTCTAACAGGCGATTCACTAGTAGGAGTGAGAGAAACATCACGGGGTGGTGCACATTGTAAGGGTTTCTAACAGGCGATTCACTGGTAGGAGTGAGAGAAACATCACGTGGTGGTGTGAATCGGAGGGCCTGAATTAGAATAGGCATTGAGTGGCAATGTAAGATGGAGAAAACCAAGACGGGGTGGTTAGCATGGGGAGGTCAGGAAACATGCAGTTTAAATGTAGGATAGGTTTCTCAAAAACATTGCTGGGTGGTGTGTATTGTAAGTGTTTCTAACAAGCCATTCCCTAGAAAGAGTGAGAAAAACATCACGGGGTGGTGTGAATCGGAGGGCCTGAATTACAATAGGCAGTGGGTCACAATGTAGGATACAACAAATCACCACGGGTTGTTCAGCATGGGGAGGTTTGGAAACATGCGGTGGCAATGTTCCATAGGTTTCTGAAATACATAGCGGGCTGGTGCGCATTGTAAAGGTTTCTAACAGGCCATTCACTAGTAGGAGTGAGAAAAAGAGAATGGGCTGGTGTGAATCGGAGGACCTGATATAGGATAGGCAGTGAGTAGCAATATAGGATGGAGAAACGCACCACAGGGTGTTCTGCATGGGGAGGTCAGGAAACATGCGGTGGCAATGTAGGATAGTTTTCTGAAAAACATCGCGGGGTGGTGTGCATTGTAAGGGTTTCTAAATGGCCATTCACAAGTAGGAGTGTGAAAAACATCATGGGGTGGTGTGAATAGGAGGGCCTTAATTTGATTAGCCAGTGAGTGGCAGTGTATGATCTAGCAAAGCAAGACGGGGCGGTGAGCATGTGGAGGTCAGGAAACATGAAGTGGCAATGTTGGATAGGTTTCTGAAAAACATCTCTGGGTGCTGCGCATTGTAAGGGTTTCTAACAGGCCATTCACTAGTATGAGTGAGAAAAACATCATGGGGTGGTGTGAATCACAGGGCCTGAATTAGATTAGGCAGTGAGTGGCAATGTAGGATCTAGCAAAGCAAGACGGGGCGGGGAGCATGGGGAGGTCAGGAAACATGAAGTGGCAATGTAGGATAGGTTTCGGAAAAACATGGCGGGGTGGTGGGCATTGTAAGTTTTTCTAAAAGGCAATTCACTAGTACGAGTGAGAAAAACATCACGGGGTGGTGTGAATCGAAGGACCTGAATTAGGATATGCAGTGAGTAGCAATGTAGGACGGAGATAAGCACCACAGGGTGGTCAGCATGGGAAGGTCAGGAAACATGCGGTGGCCAGGTAGGATAGGTTCCTGAAAAACATCTCAGGGTCGTGCACATTGTAAGGGTTTAAGAGGCCATTCACTAGTAGGAGTGAGAAAAACATCACGGGGTGGTGTGATTCAGAGGGCCTGATATAGGATAGGAGTGAGTGGCAATGTAGGATGGAGAAAAGCACCCAGGGGTGGTCAGCATGGTGAGTTCAGGAAACATGCGGTTTTAAAGTAGGATACGTTTCTGAAAACATCGCGGGGTGGTGCGCCTTGTATGGGTTTCTAACAAGCGTTGCACTAGTAGGAGTGAGAAAAACATCACGGGGTGGTGTGAATCGGAGGGCTTGAATTAGAATAGGCATTGAGTGGCAATGTAGGATGGAGAAAAGCAAATCAGGGAGGTTAGCATGGGGAGGTCAGGAAACATGCAGTTTCAATGTAGGATAGGTTTCTGAAAAACATTGCGGGGTGGTGTTCATTGTAAGGGTTTCTAACAGGCCATTCACTAGTAGGGGTGAGAAAAACATCACGGGGTGGTGTGATTCGCAGGGCCTGAATTAGAATAGGCATTGAGTGGCAATGTAGGATGGAGAAAAGCTCCACGGGTTATTCAGCATGAGGAGGTTAGGAAACATGCGGTGGCAATGTAGGATAGGATTCTGAAAAGCATCAAGAGGTGATGCGCATTGTAAGGGTTTCTAACATGCCATTCACTAGTAGGAGTGAGAAAAACATCATGGGGTGGTGTGAATCGCAGGGCCTCAATTAGATTAGGCTGTGAGTGCCAATGTAGTATCGAGCAAATCAAGACGGGGCAGTGAGCATGGGGAGGTCAGGATACATGAAGTGGCAATGTAGGATAGGTTTCTGGAAAACATGGTGGGGTGTTTCGCATTGTAAGGGTTTCTAACAGGCCATTCACTAGTAGGAGTGAGAAAAACAGAACGGGGTGGTGTGAATCAGAGGACCTAAATTAGGATAGGCAGTGAGTAGCAATGTAGGATGGAGAAAAGCACCACAGGGTGGTCAGCATGGGGAGGTCAGGAAATATCAGTTGGCCATGTAGGATAGGATTCTGAAAAACATCTCTTTGTGGTGCGCATTGTAAGGGTTTCTAACAGGCAATTCACTAGTAGGAGTGAGAAAAACATCATGGGGTGGTGTGAATCGGAAGGCCTGAATTTGATTAGGCAGTGAGTTGCAGTGTAGGATTTAGCAAAGCAAGACCGGCCAGTGAGGATGTGGAGGTCAGGAAACATGAAGTGTCAATGTAGGATAGGTTTCTGAAAAACATCTCTGGGTCGTGCGCATTGTAAGGGTTTCTGACAGGCCATTCACTCTTAGGAGTGAGAAAAACATCACGGGGTGGTGTGAATCGGAGGGCCTGAATTAGATTAGGCAGTGAGTGGCAATGTAGGATGGAGAAAAGCACCACTGCTTATGCAGCATGAGGAGGTTTGGAAACATGCGGTGGCAATGTAGGATAGGTATCTGAAAAACATCAAGAGGTGGTGCGCATTGTAAGGGTTTCTGACAGGCCATTCACTAGTATGAGTGAGAAAAACATCATGGGGTGGTGTGGATCACAGGGCCTGAATTAGATTAGGCAGTGAGTGGCAATGTAGGATCTAGCAAAGCAAGACGGGGCGGTGAGCATGAGGAGATCAAGAAACGTGAAGTGGCAATTTAAGATAGGTTTCTGAAAAACATGGCGTGGTGGTGCGCATTGTAACGGTTTCTAACAGGCCATTCACTAGTAGCAGTGAGACAGTCATCATGGAGTGATGTGAATATGAAGGCCTGAATTAGGATAGGCAGTGAGTGGCAATGTAGGATGGAGAAAAGCACCACGGGGTGGTCCGCACGGCGAGCTAAGGAAACATGCGGTGGCAATGTAGGATAGGTTTTAGAAAAACATCGCGGGGTGGTGCGCATTGTAAGGGTTTCGAACAGGCCATTCACTAGTAGGAGTGAGAAAAACATAACGGGGTGGTGTGAAAAGGAGGAACTGAATTAGGATAGGCAGTGTGTGGCAATGTAGGATGGAGAAAATCACGACGGGGTAGTCAGCATGGGGAGGTCAGGAAACATGCGGTGGCAATGTAGGATAAGTTTCTGAAATACATCGCGGGGTGGCGCACACTGTAAAGGTTTGTTACAGGCCATTCAATAGTAGGAGTGAGAAAAACATCATGGGGTGGTGTGAATAGGCGGGCCTGAATTAGATTAGGCAGTGTGTGGTAATGTAGGATGGAGAAAAGCAAGAAGCCGTGGTGAGCATGGGGAGGTCAGGAAACATGCAGTGACAATGTAGGATAGGGTTCTGAAAAACATCATGGGGTGGTGTGCATTGTAAGGGTTTCTAACAGGCCATTCACAAGTAGGAGTGAGAAAAACATCATGGGGTGGTGTGAATTGGAGGGTCTGAATTAGATTAGGCAGTGAGTGACAATGTAGGATCTAGCAAAGCAAAAACGGGCGGTGAGCATGGGGAGATCATGAAACATGAAGTGGCAATGTAGGATAGGTTTCTGAAAAACATGGCGGAGTGGTGCGAATTGTAAGGGTGTCTAACAGGCCATTCACTAGTAGGAGTGAGAAAAAGAGAATGGGGTGGTGTGAATCGGAGGACCTGAATTAGGATAGGCAGTGAGTAGCAATGTAGGATGGCGAAAAGCACCACAGGGTGTTCAGCATGGGGAGGTCAGGAAACATGCGGTGACAATGTAGGATAGTTTTCTGAAAAACATCGTGGGGTGGTGTGCATTGTATGGGTTTCTAACAGGCCATTCACTAGTAGGAGTGTGAAAAACATCATGGGGTGGTGTGAATAGGAGGGCCTTAATTTGATTAGGCAGTGAGTGGCAGTGTATGATCTAGCAAAGCAAGACGGGGCGGTGAGCATGTGGACGTCAGGAAACATGAAGTGGCAATGTTGGATAGGTTTCTGAAAAACATCTTTGGGTGGTGCGCATTGTAAGGGTTTCTAACAGACCATTCACTAGTAGGAGTGAGAAAAACATCACGGGGTGGTGTGAATCGAGTGGCCTGTATTAGGATAGGCAGTGAGTGGCAATGTAGGATCTAGCAAAGCAAGACGGGGCGGTGAGCATGGGGAGGTCAGGAAACATGAAGTGGCAATGTAGGATAGGTTTCTGAAAAACATGGCAGGGTGGTGTGCATTGTAAAGTTTTCTAAAAGGCAATTCACTAGTACGAGTGAGAAAAACATCACGGGGTGGTGTGAATCGAAGGACCTGAATTAGGATAGGCAGTGAGTAGCAATGTAGGACGGAGAAAAGCACCACAGGGTGGTCAGCATGGGGAAGTCAGGAAACATGTGGTGGCCATGTAGGATAGGTTTCTGAAAAACATCTCAGGGTCGTGCACATTGTAAGGGTTTAAGAGGCCATTCACTGGTAGGAGTGAGAAAAACATCACGGGGTGGTGTGATTCGGAGGGCCTGATATAGGATAGGAGTGAGTGGCAATGTAGGATGGAGAAAAGCACCAAGGGGTGGTAAGCATGGGGAGTTCAGGAAACATGCGGTGGTAAAGTAGGATACGTTTCTGAAAAACATCGCGAGGTGGTGCGCATTGTATGGGTTTCTAACAGGCGATTCACTAGTAGGAGTGAGAGAAACATCACGGGGTGGTGCACATTGTAAGGGTTTCTAACAGGCGATTCACTAGTAGGAGTGAGAGAAACATCACGTGGTGGTGTGAATCGGAGGGCCTGAATTAGAATAGGCATTGAGTGGCAATGTAAGATGGAGAAAAGCAAGACGGGGTGGTTAGCATGGGGAGGTCAGGAAACATGCAGTTTAAATGTAGGATAGGTTTCTCAAAAACATTGCTGGGTGGTGTGTATTGTAAGTGTTTCTAACAGGCCATTCCCTAGAAAGAGTGAGAAAAACATCACGGGGTGGTGTGAATCGCAAGGCCTGAATTAGAATAGGCATTGAGTGGCAATGTAGGATGGAGAAAACACCACAGGTTATTCAGAATGAGGAGGTTAGGAAACATGCGGTGTAAATGTAGGATAGGTTTCTGAAAAATAGCAAGAGGTGGTGCGCATTGTGAGGGTTTCTAACAGG
Organism: Cavia porcellus; assembly: GCF_034190915.1. Classification (NCBI taxonomy): domain Eukaryota; kingdom Metazoa; phylum Chordata; class Mammalia; order Rodentia; family Caviidae; genus Cavia; species Cavia porcellus. The sequence continues at coordinate 1,234,639 of NW_026947534.1, forward strand.
CGATTCACTAGTAGGAGTGAGAAAAACATCATAGGGTGGTGTGAATCGCAGGGCCTGAAGAAGTTTAGGCAGTGAGTGGCAATGTAGGATCGAGGAAATCAAGACAAGGCGGTGAGCATGGAGAGATCAGGATACATTAAGTGGTAATGTAGGATAGGTTTCTAAAAAACATGGCGGGGTGGTGCGCATTGTAAGTGTTTCTAACAGGCCATTCACTAGTAGGAGTGAGAAAAACAGAATGGGTTGATGTGAATCGGAGGGCATGAATTGGGAGAGGCAGTGAGTAGCAATGTAGGATGGAGAAAAGCACCACAGGGTGGTCAGCATGTGGAGGTCAGGAAATATCCGGTGGCCATGTAGGATAGGTTTCTGAAAAACGTCTAAGGTTGGTGCGCATTGTAAGGGTTTCTAACATGCCATTCACTAGTGGGAGTGAGAAAAACATCACGGGGTCTTGTGAATCGGAGGGCCTGATATAGGATAGGAGTGAGTGGCAAAGTAGGATTTAGAAAAGCACCAAGGGGTGGTCAGCATGGTGAGTTCAGGAAACATGCGGTGGTAAAATAGGATACGTTTCTGAAAAACATCACGGGGTGGTGCGCATTGTAAGGGTTTCTAACAGGCGATTCACTAGTAGGAGTGAGAAAAACATCACGTGGTGGTGTGAATCGGAGGGCCTGAATTAGAATAGGCATTGAGTGGCAATGTAAGATGGAGAAAAGCAAGACGGTGTGGTTAGCATGGGGAGGTCAGGAAACATGCAGTTTCAATGTAGGATAGGTTTCTGAAAAACATTGCGGGGTGGTGTGCATTGTAAGTGTTTCTAACAGGCCATTCACCAGAAAGAGTGAGAAAAACATCACGGGGTGGTGTGAATCGGAGGGCCTGAATTACAATAGGCAGTGAGTGACAATTTAGGATACAGAAAATCACCACGGGTTGGTTAGCATGGGGAGGTTAGGAAACATGCGGTGGCAATGTTTCATAGGTTTCTGAATAACATAGCTGGCTGGTGCGCATTGTAAAGGTTTCTAACAGGCCATTCACTAGTAGGAGTGAGAAAAACATCACGGGGTGGTGTGAATCGGAGGGCCTGAATTACAATAGGCAGTGAGTGACAATTTAGGATACAGAAAATCACCACGGGTTGGTTAGCATGGGGAGGTTAGGAAACATGCGGTGGCAATGTTTCATAGGTTTCTGAATAACATAGCTGGCTGGTGCGCATTGTAAAGGTTTCTAACAGGCCATTCACTAGTAGGAGTGAGAAAAACATCACGGGGTGGTGTGAATCGGAGGGACAGAATCAGGATAGGCAGCGAGTGGCAAAGGAGGATGTAGAAAAGCACCTCGGGGTGGTCAGCATGGGGAGGTCAGGAAACATGCGGTGGCAGTGTAGGATACGTTTCTGAAAAACATCGTGGGGTGGTGCGCATTGTAAGGGTTCTTACAGGCAATTCACTATTAGGAGTGAGAAAAACATCATGGGGTGGTGTGAATTGGAGTGCATGAATTAGATATGGCAGTGAGTGGCAATATAGGATCTAGCAAAGCAAGACGGGGCACTGAGCATGGGGAGGTCAGGAAACATGAAGTGGCAATGTAGGATAGGTTTCTGAAAAACATGTTGGGGTGGTGCACATTGTAAGGGTTTCTAACAGGCCATTCACTAGTAGGAGTGAGAAAAACAGAATGGGGTGGTGTGAATCGGAGGACCTGAATTACGATAGGCCGTGAGTGGCATTGTACGATTTAGAAAAGCACCACGGGCTGGTCAGCAAGGTGAGTTCAGGAAACATCCGGTGGCAAGGTAGGATAGGTTTCTGAAAAACGTCTCAGGGTGGGGCGCATTGTAAGGGTTTTTAAGAGACCATTCACTAATAGGAGTGAGAAAAAGATCATGGGGTGGTGTGAATCGGAGGGCCTGAATTAGAATAGGCATTGAGTGGCAATGTATGATGGAGAAAAGCGAGACGGGGTGGTTAGCATGGGGAGGTCAGGAAACATGCAGTTTCAATGTAGGATAGGTTTCTGAAAAACATTGCGGGGTGGTGGGCATTGTAAGTGTTTGTACAAGGCCATTCACTAGTAGGAGTGAGGAAAACATCACGGGTTGTGTGAATCAGAGGGACTGAATTAGAATAGGCATTGAGTGTCAATGTAGGATGGAGAAAAGCACCACGGGTTATTCAGAATGAAGAGGTTAGAAACATGCTGTGGCAATATAGGATATGTTTCTGATAAACATCAAGATGTGTTGCGCATTGTAAGTGTTTCTAACAGGCCTTTCACTAGTAGGAGTGAGAAAAACATCATGGGGTGGTGTGAATCGCAGGGCCTGAATTAGATTAGGCAGTGAGTGGCAATGAAGGATCGAGTAAATCAAGAAGGGGCAGTGAGCATGGGGAGGTCAGGATACATGAAGTGGCAATGTAGTATAGGTTTCTGGAAAACGTGGCGGGGTGGTGCGCATTGTAAGGGTTTCTAACAGTATATTCACTAGTAGGAGTGAGAAAAACATCATGGGGTGGTGTGAATCGGAAGGCCTGAATTTGACTAGGCAGTGAGTGGCAGTGTAGGATCTAGCAAAGCAAGACGGGGCGGTGAGGATGTGGAGGTCAGGAAACATGAAGTGTCAATGTAGGATAGGTTTCTGAAAAACATCTCTGGGTTGTGCGCATTGTAAGGGTTTCTGACAGGCCATTCACTATTAGGAGTGAGAAAAACATCACGGGGCGGTGTGAATCGGAGGGCCTGAATTAGAATAGGCATTGAGTTGCAATATAGGATGGAGAAAAGCACCACGGGTTATTCAGCATAAGGAGGTTTGGAAACATGCGGTGGCAATGTAGGATAGGTTTCTGAAAAACATCAAGAAGTGGTGAGCATTGTAAGGGCATGAGGAGATCAAGAAACGTTAAGTGGCAATTTAAGATAGGTTTCTGAAAAACATGGCAGGGTGGTGCGCATTGTAACGGTTTCTAACAGGCCATTCACTAGTAGCAGTGAGACAAGCATCTCGGAGTGATGTGAATATGAAGGCCTGAATTCGGATAGGCAGTGAGTGTCAAGGTAGGATGGAGAAAAGCACAACAGGGTGGTCATCATGGCGAGGTCAGGAAACATGCAGTGGCAATGTAGGATAGGTTTCAGAAAAACATTGCGGGGTGGTGCGCATTGTAAGGGTTTCGAACAGGCCATTCACTAGTAGGAGTGATAAAAACATCACGGGGTGGTGTGCATCAGATGGCCTGAATTACGATAGGTAGTGAGTGGCAATGTAGAATGGAGAAAAGCACCACGGGATGGTCAGCATGGGGAGGTCAGGAAACATGCGATGGCAATGTAGGATAGGTTTCTGAAAAACATCGCGGTGTGTTGAGCATTGTAAGGTTTTCTAAAAGGCAATTCACTAGTGGTGTGAATTGAAGGACCTGAATTAGGATATGCAGTGAGTAGCAATGTAGGACGGAGATAAGCACCACAGGGTGGTCAGCATGGGAAGGTCAGGAAACATGCGGTGGCCATGTAGGATAGGTTTCTGAAAAACATCTCAGGGTCGTGCATATTGTAAGGGTTTAAGAGGCCATTCACTAGTAGGAGTGAGAAAAACATCACGGGGTGGTGTGAATCGGAGGGCCTGATATAGGATAGGAGTGAGTGGCAAAATAGGATGGAGAAACGCACCAAGGGGTGGTCAGCATGGTGAGTTCAGGAAACCTGCGGTGGTAAAGTAGGATACGTTTCTGAAAAACATCGCGGGATGGTGTTCATTGTAATGGTTTCTAACAGGCCATTCACTAGTAAGGGTGAGAAAAACATCACGGTGTGGTGTGATTTGGAGGGCCTGAATCAGAATCTGCATTGAGTGGCAATGTAGGATGGAGAAAAGCTCCACGAGGTATTCAGCATGAGGAGGTTAGGAAACATGCGGTGGCAATGTAGGATAGGATTCTGAAAAGCATCAAGAGGTGATGCGCATTGTAAGGGTTTCTAACATGCCATTCACTAGTAGGAGTGAGAAAAACATCATGGGGTGCTGTGAATCGCAGGGCATGAATTAGATTAGGCAGTGTGTCGCAATGAAGGATCTAGCAAACAAGACGGGGTGGTGAGCATGGGGAGGTGAGGAAACATGAAGTGGCAATGTAGGATAGATTTCTGAAAAACATCGCGTTGTGGTGCGCATTTTAAGGGTTTTTAACAGGCCATTCACTAGTAGCAGTGAGACAATCATCACGGAGTGATGTGAATATGAAGGCCTGACTTAGGATAGGCAGTGAGTGGCAATGAGGGATGGCGAAAAGCACCACGGGATGGTCAGCATTGGGAGGTCAGGAAACATGCAGTGGCAATGTAGTATAGGTTTCAGAACAACATCACGGGGTGGTGCGCATTGTAAGGGTTTCTAACAGGCCATTCAATAGTAGGAGTGATAAAAACATCACGGGGTGGTGTGAATCAGAGAGCTTGAATTACGATAGGCAGTGAGTGGCAAAGTAGGATGGAGAAAAGCACCACGGGATGGTCAGTCTGGGGAGGTCAGGAAACATGCGGTGGCAATGTAGCATACGTTTGTCAAAAACATAGCGGGGTGGTCACATTGTAAGGGTTTCTAACAGGCCATTCACTAGTAGGAGTGAGAAAAACATCACGGGGAGATGTGAATCGGAGAGCCTGAATTAGAATAGGCAGTGAGTGGCAAGGTAGAATGGAAAAAAGCACCACGGGGTGGTCAGCATGGGGAGATCAGGAAACATGCTGTGGCAATGTAGGATAGGTTTCTGAAAAACATCGCGGGGTGGTGCGCATTGTAAGGGTTTCTAACAGGCCATTCCCTAGTAGGCGTGAGAAAAACATCACGGGGTGGTGTGAATCGGAGGGCCTGAATTACGATAGGCCGTGAGTGGAAATGTAGGATGGGGAAAAGCACCACGGGCTGGTTAGCATGGGGAGTTCAGGAAACATCCGGTGGCAAGGTAGGATAGGTTTCTGAAAAACATCTCAGAGTGGTGCACATTGTAAGGGTTTCTAAGAGGCCATTCACTAATAGGAGTGAGAAAAAGATCACGGGGTGGTGTGAATCGGAGGGCCTGATATAGGAAAGGAGTGAATGGCAATGTAGGAAGGAGAAAAGCACCACGGGGTGGTCAGCATGGTGAGTTCAGGAAACATGCGGTGGTAAAGTAGGATATGTTTCTGAAAAACATCGTGGGGTGGTGCGCATTGTAAGGGTTTCTAACAGGTGATTCACTAGTAGGAGTGAGAAAAACATCACATGGTGGTGTGAATCGGAGGGCCTGAATTAGAATAGGCATTGAGTGGCAATGTATGATGGAGAAAAGCGGGACGGGGTGGTTAGCATGGGGAGGTCAGGAAACATGCAGTTTCAATGTAGGATAGGTTTCTGAAAAAGACTGTGGGGTCGTGGGCATTGTAAGTGTTTCTAACAGGGCATTCACTAGTAGGAGTGATAAAAATATCACGGGTTGTGTGAATCAGAGGGCTTGAATTAGAATAGGCATTGAGTGTCAATGTAGGATGGAGAAAAGCACCACGGGTTATTCAGAATGAAGAGGTTAGGAAACATGCGGTGTCAATTTAGGATAGGTTTCTGATAAACATCAAGAGGTATTGCGCATTGTAAGTGTTTCTAACAGGCCATTCACTAGTAGGAGTGAGAAAAACATCATGGGGTGGTGTGAATCGCAGGGCCTCAATTAAATTAGGCAGTGAGTGGCAATGTAGTATCGAGCAAATCAAGACGGGGCAGTGAGCATGGGGAGGTCAGGATACATGAAGTGGCAATGTAGGATAGGTTTCTGGAAAACATGGCGGGGTGTTGCACATTTTAAGGGTTTCTAAAGGGCATTCACTAGTAGGAGTGAGAAAAACAGAACGGGGTGGTGTGAATCGGAAGACCTGAATTGGGATAGGCAGTGTGTAGCAATGTAGGATGGAGAAAAGCACCACAGGGTGGTCAGCATGGTGAGGTCAGGAAATATCCGGTGGCCATGTAGGATAGGATTCTGAAAAACATCTCTGGGTGGTACGCATTGTAAGGGTTTCTAACAGGCCATTCACTAGTAGGAGTGTGAAAAACATCATGGGGTGGTGTGAATAGGAGGGCCTTAATTTGATTAGGCAGTGAGTGGCAGTGTATGATCTAGCAAAGCAAGATGAGGCGTTGAGCATGTGGACGTCAGGAAACATGAAGTGGCAATTTTGGATAGGTTTCTGAAAAACATCTCTGGGTGGTGCGCATTGTAAGGTTTTCTAACAGGCCATTCACTAGTAGGAGTGAGAAAAACATCACGGGGTGGTGTGAATCGAGTGGCCTGTATTAGGATAGGAAGTGAGTGGCAATGTAGGATCTAGCAAAGCAAGACGGGGTTGTGAGCATGGGGAGGTCAGGAAACATGAAATGGCAATGTAGGATAGGTTTCTGAAAAACATCTCAGGGTCGTGCACATTGTAAGGGTTTAAGAGGCCATTCACTAGTAAGAGTGAGAAAAACATCACGGGGTGGTGTGAATCAGAGGGCCTGATATAGGATAGGAGTGAGTGGCAATGTAGGATGGAGAAAAGCACCACGGGGTGGTCAGCATGGTGAGTTCAGGAAACATGCGGTGGTAAAGTAGGATACGTTTCGAAAAACATCGCGGGGTGGTGCGCATTGTATGGGTTTCTAACAGGAGTTTCACTAGTAGGAGTGAGAAAAACATCACGGGGTGGTGTGAATCGCAGGGCTTGAATTAGAATAGGCATTGAGTGGCAATGTAGGATGGAGAAAAGCAAAACAAGGTGGTTAGCATGGGGAGGTCAGGAAACATGCAGTTTCAATGTAGGATAGGTTTCTGAAATCATTGTGTGGTGGTGTGCATTGTAAGGGTTTCTAACAGGCCATTCACTAGTAGGGGTGAGAAAAACATCACGGGGTGGTGTGAATCAGAGGGTCTGAATTACGATAGGCAGTGAGTGGCAATGTAGGATGGAGAAAAGCACCACAGGATGGTCAGTCTGCGGAAGTCAGGAACCATGCGGTGGCAATGTAGCATACGTTTGTCAAAAACATAGCGGGGTGGTCACATTGTAAGGGTTTCTAACAGTCCATTCACTAGTAGGAGTGAGAAAATCATCAAGCGGTGGTGTCAATTGGAGGGCCTGAATTAGGAGAGGCAGTGAGTGGCAATGTAGGATGGAGAAGAACAACGGGGTGGTCAGCACAGGGAGGTCAGGAAACATGCAGTTTCAATGTAGCATACGTTTGTAAAAAACATAGCGGGGTGATCACATCGTAAGAGTTTCTAACAGGCCATTTACTAGTAGGATTGAGAAAAACATCATGGGTTGGTGTGAATTGGAGGGCCAGAATTAGTTTAGGCAGTGAATGGCAATGTAGGATCTAGCAAAGCAAGACGGGGCGGTGAGTATAGGGAGGTCAGGAAACATGAAGTGGCAATGTAGGATAGGTTTCTGAAAAACATTGCGGTGTGGTGCGCATTGTAAGGGTTTCTAACAGGCCATTCACTAGGAGGAGTGAGAAAAACAGAACGGGGTGGTGTGAAAAGGAGGACCTGAATTAGGATAGGCAGTGAGTAGCAATGTAGGATGGAGAAAAGCACCACGGTGTGGTCAGCATGGGGAGGTCAGGAAACATCCAGTGGACATGTAGGATAGGTTTCTGAAAAACATCTCATGGTGGTGCGCATTGTAAGGGTTTCTAAGAGGCCATTCACTAGTAGGAGCGAGAAAAACATCACGGGGTGGTGTGAATCGGAGGGCCTGATATAGGATAGGAGTGAGTGGCAATGTAGGATGGAGAAAGACACAACGGGGTGGTCAGCATGGTGAGTTCAGGAAACATGTGGTGATAAAGTAGGATACGTTTCTGAAAAACATCGCGATGTGTTGCGCATTGTAAGGGTTTCTAATGGGCGATTCACTAGTAGGAGTGAGAAAAACATCACGGGGTGGTGTGAATCGGAGGGCCTGAATTAGAATAGCCATTGAGTGGCAATGTAAGATGGAGAAAAGCACCACGAGGTGGTCAGCATGGGGAGGTCACTAAACATAGAGTGGCATTGCCTGATAAGTTTCTGAAAAACATCTCAGTGTGCTGCGCATTGTAAGGGTTTCTAACAGGCCATTAACAAGTAGGAGTGAGAAAAACATCACGGGGTGGTGTGAATCAGAGGGCCTGAATTAGATTAGGCAGTGAGTGGCAAGGTAGGATGGAGAAAAGCACCATGGTGTGGTCCGCATTGGGAGGTCAGGAAACATGCGGTGGCAATGTAGGATAGGTTTCTGAAAAACATCGCCGGGTGGTACGCATGGTAAGGGTTTCTAAAAGGCCATTCACTAGTAGGAGTGAGAAAAACATCATGGGGTGGTATGAATTGGAGGGTCAGCATTAGATTAGGCAGTGAATGGTAATGTAGGATGGAGAAAAGTAAGACTGCATGGTGAGCATGGGGATATCAAGAAACATGCCGTGGCAATGTAGGATAGGTTTCTGAAAAACATCGTGGGGTGGGACGCATTGTAAGGATTCCTAACAGGCCATTCACTAGTAAGAGTTAGAAAAACATCACGGTGTGGTGTGAATCGGAATAACTGAATTATGATACGCAGTGAGGGGCAATGTAGGATGGAGAAAAGCACCATGGGTTGGTCAGCATGAGGAGGTTAGGAAATATGCGGTGGCAATGTAGGATATGTTTCTGAAAAACATCAAGAGTTGGTGCGCATTGTAAGGGTTTCTAACAGGCCATTCTCTAGTAGGAGTGAGAAAAACTTCATGGCGAGGTGTGAATCGCATTGCCTGAATTAGATTAGGCAGTGAGTGGCAATGTAGGATCTAGCAAAGCAAGACGGGGCGTTGAGCATGGGGAGGTCAGGAAACATGAAGTGGCAATGTAGGGTAGGTTTCTGAAAAACATTGCAGGGTGGTGCGCATTGTAAGGGTTTCTAACACGCCATTCACTTGTAGCAGTGAGACAAACATCACGGAGTGATGTGAATATGAAGGCCAGAATTAGGATACGCAGTGAGTGGCAATGCAGGATGGAGAAAAGCACCACGGGATGGTCAGCATGGCGAGGTCAGGAAACATGCTGTAGCAATATAGGATAGGTTTATAAAAAACATTGCGGGGTGGTGCGCATTGTAAGGGTTTCTAACAGGTCATTCACTAGTAGGAGTAATGAAAACATCACGGGGTGGTGAGAATCAGAGGGCCTAAATTAGCATAGACAGTGAGTGGCAATGTAGGATGGGGAAAAGCACCACGAGGTGGTCAGAATGGGGAGGTCAGGAAATATGAGGTGGTAATGTAGGGTAGGTTTCTGAAAAACATTGCATGGTGGTGAGCATTGTAAGGGTTTCTAACAGGCCATTCACTACTAGGAGTGAGAAAAATATAACAGGGTGGTGTGAATCGGTGGGCCAGCATTAGATTAGGCAGTGAGTGGTAATGTAAGTTGGCAAAAGCAAGGTGGCGTGATGAGTATGGGGAGTTCAGGGATCATGCAGTGGCAATGTAGGATATGTTCCTAAAAAAATCTCTGGGTGGTACGCATTGTAAGGGTTGCTAACTGGCCATTCACTAGTAGGAGTGAGAAATACATCACGGGGTGGTGTGAATCGGAGGGCATGAATTAGATTAGGCAGTGAGTGGCAACGTAGGATCTAGCAAAGCAAGACATGGCGGTGAGCATGGGGAGGTCACGAAACATGAAGTGGCAATGTAGGATATGTTCCTGAAAAACATCGCGGTGTGGTGCGCATTGTAAGGTTTTCTAACAGGCAATTCACTAGTAGGAGTGAGAAAAACATCACAGGGTGGTGTGAATCTGAGGGCCTGAATTAGAAAAGGCAGTGAGTGGCAATGCAGGATGGAGAAAAGCACCACGGGGTATTCATCATGGGGAGGTCAGGAAACATGCGGTGGCAATGTAGGATAGGTTTCTGAAAAACATCACGCAGTGGTGCGCATTGTAAGGGTTTCTAACAGGCCATTCACTAGTAGAAGTGAGAAAAACATCACGGTGTGGTGTGAATCGGAGGGCCTGAATTAGGATAGGCACTGAGTGGCAATGTAGGATGGAGAAAAGCACCACGGGGTATTCAGCATGGGGAGGTAACAAAACATGAAGTGGCAATGTAGGATAGGTTTCTGAAAAATATGGCGTGGTGGTGCGCATTGTAAGGGTTTCTTACAGGCCATTCACCTGTAGGAGTGAGACAAACATCACGGGGTGATGAGAATCGGGGGGCCTGAATTAGGATAGGCAGTGAGTGGCAATGTAGGATGGAGAGAAGCACCACGGGTTGGTCCGCATGGGGAGGTCAGGAAACTAGCTTTGGCAATGTAAGATATTTTTCTGAAAAGCATCGTGAGGTGGTGCACATTGTAAGGGTTTCTATCAGGCCATTCACTAGCAGGCGTGAGAAAAACATCACGCATTGGTGTGAATCGGAGGGCCTGAATTAGAATAGACATTGAGTGGCAATGTAGGATGGAGAAAAGCACCACGGATTATTCATCATGAGGAGGTTAGGAAACATGCGGTTGCAATGTGGAGACGTTTCTCAAAAGCATCAAGAGGTGGTGCGCATTGTAAGGGTTTAAAACATGCCATTCACTAGTAGGAGTGAGAAAACCATCATGGCGTATTGTGAATCGCAGTGCCTGAAATAGACTAGGCATTGATTGGCAATGTAGGATGGAGCAAACAAGACGGGCTGGTGAGTCTGGGGAGGTCAGGAAACATGAAGTGGTAACGTAGGGTAGGTTTCTGAAAAACATCGTGGGGTGGTGCGCATTGTAAGTGTTTCTAACAGGCCATTCACTAGTACCAGTGAGACAAACATCACGGAGTGATGTGAATATGAAGGCCTGAATTAGGATACCCAGTGAGTGGCAATGTAGGATGGAGAAAAGCACCATGGGGTGGTCAGCATGGTGAGGTCAGATAACAATTTAGGATGGAGAAAAGCAAGACGGGGTAGTCAGCATAGGGAGGTCAGGAAACATGCAGTGGCAATGTAGGATTTGTTGCTGAAAAACATCGCGGGGTGGTGTGCATTTTTAGGGTTTCTAACAGGCCATTCACTAGTAGGAGTGAGAAAAACATCACGTGGTGGTGTGAATCGGAGGGCCTGAATTTGGATAGGCAGTCAGTGGCAATGTAGGATGGAGAGAAGCAAAACGAGTTATTCAGCATGAGGAGGTCAGGAAACATGCGGTGGCAATGTAGGATAGGTTTCTGAAAAACATCGCGGGGTGGTGTGCATTGCAAGGGTTTGTAACAGGCCATTCACTAGTAGGTGAGAGAAAAACATCACGGAGTTGTGTGAATCGGAGGGCCTGAATTAGGATAGGCAGTGAGTGGCAATGTAGGATGGAGAAAAGCACCAAGGTGTGTTCAGCATTGGGAGGTCAGGAAACATGCGGTGGCAATGTAGGATAGGATTCTGAAAAACATCACGGAGTGGTGCGCATTGTAAGGGATTCTAACAGGCCATTCCCAAGTAGGAGTGAGAAAAACATCACGGGGTAGTGTCAATCGGAGGGCCTGAATGAGCATAGGCAGTGAGTGGCAATGTAGGATGGAAAAAGCACCACAGGTGTTCAGGATGGGGAGGTCATGAAACATGAAGTGGCAATGTAGGATAGGTTTTGGAAAAACATCGCGGGGTGGTGCACATTGTAAGGGTTTCTAACAGGCCATTCACTAGTAAGATTGAGAAAAAATCTCGGGGTGGTGTGAATCGGAGTGCCTGAATTCTGATAGGCAGTGATTGGCAATGTGGGATGGAGAAAAGAACCACGGGGTTGTCAGAATGGTGAGGTCAGGAAACATGCGGTGGCAATGTAGGATGTGTTCCTGAAAAACATCGCGGTGTGGTGCGCAATGTAAGGGTTTCTAACAGGCAATTCACTAGTAGGAGTGACAAAAACATCATGGGGTGGTGTGAATCGGAGAGCCTGAATTAGTATAGGCAGTGAGTGGCAAAGGAGGATGGAGAATAGCACCACGAGATGGTCAGCATGGGAAGGTCAGGAAACATGCGGTGGCAATGTAGGATATGTTCCTGAAAAATATCGCGGTGTGGTGCGCATTGTAAGGGTTTCTAACATGCAAATTCACTAGTATTAGTGAGAAAAACATCACGGGGTGGTGTGAATCTGAGGGCCTGAATTAGGAAAGGCAGTGAGTGGCAATGCAGGATGCAGAAAAGAACCACTGGGTGGTCAGCATGGGGAGGTCAGGAATCATGCAGTGGCAATGTTGGAGAGGTTTCTGAAAAACATCGCGGGGTGGTGCGCATTGTAAGGGTTTCTAACAGGCCATTCACTAGTAGGAGATAGAAAAACATCACGGTGTTGTGTGAATCGGAGTGGCTGAATTCGATAGGCTGTGAGTGGCAATGTAGGATGTAGAAAAGCACCACGGTGTATTCAGCATGGGGAGGTCAGGAAACATGCGGTGGCAATGTAGGATAGGTTTCTGAAAAACATCACGGGGTGGTGCGCATTGTAAGTCTTTCTAACAGGCCATTCACTAGTAGGAGTGAGAAAAACATCACGGGGTGTTGTGAATTGGAGGGCCTGAATTAGCATAGGCAGTGAGTGGCAATGGAGGATGGAGAATAGCACCACAAGGTGGTCAGCATGGGGAGGTCAGGAAACATGCGGTGGCAATGTAGGATGTGTTCCTGAAAAACATCGCGGTGTGGTGCGCAATGTAAGGGTTTCTAACAGGCAATTCACTAGTAGGAGTGACAAAAACATCATGGGGTGGTGTGAATCGGAGAGCCTGAATTAGTATAGGCAGTGAGTGGCAAAGGAGGATGGAGAATAGCACCACTAGATGGTCAGCATGGGAAGGTCAAGAAACATGCGGTGGCAATGTAGGATATGTTCCTGAAAAACATCGCGGTGTGGTGCGCATTGTAAGGGTTTCTAACATGCAAATTCACTAGTATTAGTGAGAAAAACATCACGGGGTGGTGTGAATCTGAGGGCCTGAATTAGGAAAGGCAGTGAGTGGCAATGCAGGATGCAGAAAAGAACCACTGGGTGGTCAGCATGGGGAGGTCAGGAAACAGGCGGTGGCACTGTAGGATAGGTTTCTGAAAAACATCTCGCGGTGGTGCGCATTGTAAGGGTTTCTAAAAGGCCATTCACAAGTAGAAGTGAGAAAAACATCACGGGGTGGTGTGAATCGGAGGGCCTGAATTAGGATAGGCACTGAGTGGCAATGTAGGATGGAGAAAAGCACCACGGGGTATTTAGCCTGGGGAGGTCAGGAAACATGCGGTGGCAACGTAGGATAGCGTTCTGTAAAACATCGCGGGGTGGTGTGCATTGTAAGGGTTGGTAACAGGACATTCACTAATAGGTGTGAGAAAAACATCACAGGGCCGTGTGAATCGGAAGGCCTGAATTCAGATAGGCACGGAGTGGCAATGTAGGATGGAGAAAAGCACCAAGGTGTGGTCAGCATTGGGAGGTAAGGAAACATGCGGAGGCAATGTAGGATAGGATTCTGAAAAACATCGCGGGGTGGTGCGCATTGTAAGGGTTTCTAACAGGCCATTCCCTAGTAGGAGTGAGAAAAACATCACGGGGTACTGTGAATCGGAGGGCCTGAATGAGCATAGGCAGTGAGTGGCAATGTAGTATGGACAAAAGCACCATAGGTGGTCAGGATGGGGAGGTCAGGAAACATGCAGGGGCAATGTAGGATAGGTTTCTTAAAAACATTGCGGGGTGGTGCGCATTGTAAGGGTTTCTAACAGGACATTCACTAGTAGGAGTGAGAAAAACATCACAGGGTGGGGTGAATCGGAGGGCCGCCATTATATTAGGCAGTGAGTGGCAATGTAGGATGCAGAAAAGCACCGCGGGGTATTCAGCATGGGGAGGTCAGGAAACATGCGGTGGCAATGTAGGATAGGTGTCTGAAAAACATCACGGGGTGGTGCGCATTGTCAGGTTTTCCAACAGGCCATTCGCTAGTAGGAGTGAGAAAAACATCACGGGGTGGGTTGAATCAGAGGGCCTGAATTAGCATAGGCAGTGATTGGCAATAGAGGATGGAGAAAAGCACCATGGGGTGGTCGGCATGGGGAGGTAAGGAAACATGCGGTGGCAATGTGGGATATTTTCCTGAAAAACATCACTGCCTGGTGAACATTGTAAGGGTTTCTAACAGGCTATTCACTAGTAAGATGGCGAAAAACATCACGGGGTGGTGTGAATCTGAGGGCCAGTATTAGGTTAGACAGTGAGTGGCAATGTAGGATGAAGAAAAGCACCACGAGGTATTCAGCATGGGGAAGTCAGGAAACATGCGGTGGCAAAGTAGGATAGGGTTCTGAAAAACATCACGTGGTGGTGCGCATTGTAAGGTTTTCTAACAGGCCATTTACTAGTAGGAGTGAGAAAAACATCACGGGGTGGTGTGAATCTGAGGGCCAGTATTAGGTTAGACAGTGAGTGGCAATGTAGGATGAAGAAAAGCACCACAGGGTATTCAGATTGGGGAGGTCAGGAAACATGCGGTGACAGTGTAGGATAGATTTCTGAAAAACATCGCGTGGTGTTGCGCATTGTAAGGGTTTCTATCAGGCCATTCACTAGTACGAGTGAGAATAACATCACCGGGGGCTGTGAACCCAAGGGCCTGAATTCGGATAGGCAGTGAGTGGCATTGTAGGATGGAGAAAATACCAAGGGTTGGTCAGCATGGAAATGTCAGGAAACATGCAGTGGCAAAGTAGGATAGCTTTCTGAAAAACATCGTGCGTTGGTGCGAATTGTAAGGTTTTCTAAAAGGACATTCACTAGTAGGAGTGAGAAAAACATCACGGGGTGGTGTGAATCGGAGGGCCTGAATTAGCATAGGCAGTGAGTGGCAATGGAGGATGGAGAATAGCACAACGAGGTGGTCAGCATGGGGAGGTCAGGAAACATGCGGTCGCAATGTAGGATAGGTTTCTGAAAAACTTCGTGGTGTGGTGCGCATAGTAAGGGTTTCTAAGAGGCCATTCACTAGTAGGAGTGAGAAAAACATCACGGGGTGGTGTGAATCGGAGGACCTGAATTAGAATAGGCAGTGAGTTACAATGTAGAATGGGGAAAAGCACCATGGGGTGTTCAGCATGGTGAGGTCAGGAAACATGTGGTGGTAAAGTAGGATAAGTTTCTGAAAAATATCGCGGGGTGGTGTGCATTGTAAGGGTTTGTAACATGCGATTCACTAGTAAGAGTGAGGAAAACATCACGGGGTGGTGTGAATCGGAGGGCCTGAATTAGAATAGACAGGGAGTGACAATTTAGGATGGAGAAAAGCAAGATGGGGTAGTCAGCATAGGGAGGTCAGGAAACATGCATTGGCAATATAGGATAAGTTTCTGAAAAACATCGCCGGTTGGTGTTCATTGTAAGTGTTTCTAACAGGCCATTCACTAGTAGGAGTGAGAAAAACATCACGGGGTGGTGTGAATCGGAGGACCTGAATTAAGATAGGCAGTCAGTTGCAACGTAGGATGAAGAGAAGCAAAACGAGTTATTCAGCATGAGGAGGTCAGGAAACATGCGGTGGCAATGTAGGATAGGTTTCTGAAAAACATCGTGGGGTGGTGTGCATTGTAAGTGTTTGTAACAGGCCATTCACTAGTAGGCGTAAGAAACACATCACAGGGGCGTGTGAATTGGAGGGCCTGAATTCGAATAGGCACTGAGTGGCAATGTAGGATGGAGAAAAGCACCAAGGTGTGGTCAGCATTGTGAGGTCAGGAAACATGTGGAGGCAATGTAGGATAGGATTCTGAAAAACATCGCGGGGTGGTGCGCATTGTAAGGGTTTCTAACAGGCCATTCCCTAGTAGGAGTGAGAAAAACATCACGGGGTAGTGTGAATAGGAGGGCCTGAATGAGCATAGGCAGTGAGTGGCAATGTAGGATGGACAAAAGCACCACAGGTGGTCTGGATGAGGAGGTCAGGAAACATGCAGTGGCAATGTAGGATAGGTTTCTGAAAAACATCGCGGGGTGGTGCGCATTGTAAGGGTTTCTAACAGGCCATTCACTAGTAGGAGTGCGAAAAACATGACGGTGTGGTGTGAATCTGAGGGCCAGAATTAGGTTAGACAGTGAGTGGCAATGTAGGATGAAGATAAGCAACACGGGGTATTCAGCATGGGGAAGTCAGGAAACATGTGGTGGCAAAGTAGGATAGGTTTCTGAAAAGCATCGCGCGGTGGTGCGCATTATAAGGGTTTCTAACAGGCCATTCAAAGGTAGGACTGAGAAAATCATCACGGGGTGGTGTGAATCGGAGGGCCTGAATTAGGATCAGTAGTGAGTGACAATGTAGTGCGGAGAAAAGTCAGACGGCGTGGTGAGCACGGGGAGTTCAGGAAACAAGCGGTGACAACTTATTATAGGTTTCTGAAAAACATCACGGGGTGGTGCGCATTGTAAGGGTTTCTAACAGGCCATTCACTAGTAGGAGTGAGAAAAACATCACGGGGTGGTGTGAATCGGAGGGCCTGAATTAGGATAGGTAGTGAGTGGCAATGCAGTGTGGAGAAAAGACCACGGGTGTTCAGCATTGGGAGGTCAGGAAACATGCAGGGGAATGTTGGAGAGGTTTCTGAAAAACATCGCGGGGTGGTGCGCATTGTAAGTGTTTCTAACAGGCCATTCACTAGTAGGAGTGAGAAAAACATCACGGGGTGGTGTGAATCGGAGGGCCTGAATTAGCATAGGCAGTGAGTGGCAAAGGAGGATGGAGAATAGCACCACGAGATGGTCAGCATGGGGAGGTCAGGAAACATGCGGTGGCAATGTAGGATATGATCCTGATAAATATCGCGGTGTGGTGCGTATTGTAAGGGTTTCTAACATGCAAATTCACTAGTAGGAGTGAGAAAAACATCACGGGGTGGTGTGAATCTGAGGGCCTGATTTAGGGAAGGCAGGAGTGGCAATGCAGGATGCAGAAAAGAACCACTGGGTGGTCATCATGGGGAGGTCAGGAAACAGGCGTTGGCATTGTAGGATAGGTTTCTGAAAACCATCGCGCGGTGGTGCGCATTGTAAGGGTTTCTAACAGGCCATTCACAAGTAGAAGTGACAAAAACATCACGGGGTGGTGTGAATCGGAGGGCCTGAATTAGTATAGGCACTGAGTGGCAATGTAGGATGGAGAAAAGCACCACGGGGTATTCAGCATGGGGAGGTCAGGAAACATGCGGTGGCAATGTAGGATAGGTTTCTGTAAAACATCACGGGGTGGTGTGCATTGTAAGGGTTTGTAACAGGCCATTCACTAGTAGGTGTGAGAAAAACATCACAGGGCCGTGTGAATTGGAGGGCCTGAATTCGGATAGGCACTGAGTGGCAATGTAGGATGGAGAAAAGCACCAAGGTGTGGTCAGCATTGGGAGGTCAGGAAATATGCGGGGGCAATGTAGGATAGGATTCTGAAAAATATCGCGGGGTGGTGAGCATTGTAAGGGATTCTAACAGGCTATTCCCTAGTAGCAGTGCGAAAAACATCACGGTGTACTGTGAATCGGAGGGCCTGAATGAGCATAGGCAGTGAGTGGCAATGTAGGACGGACAAAAGCACCATAGGTGGTCAGGATGGGGAGGTCAGGAAACATGCAGTGGCAATGTAGGATAGGTTTCTGAAAAACATCGCGGGGTGGTGCTCATTGTAAGGGTTTCTAACAGGACATTCACTAGTAGGAGTGAGAAAAACATCACGGGGTGGTGTGAATCGGAGGGCCGCCATTATATTAGGCAGTGAGTGGCAATGTAGGATCCAGAAAAGCACCACTGGATGGTCAGCATGGGGAGGTCAGGAAACATGCGGTGGCAATGTAGGATAGGTTTCTGAAAAACATCGCTCGGCGGTGTGCATTGTAAGGGTTTCTAACAGGCCATTCTCTAGTAGAAGTGAGAAAAACATCACGGAGTGGTGTGAATCGGAGGGACTGAATTAGAATAGGCACTTTGTGGCAATGTAGGATGGAGAAAAGCACCACGGGGTATTCAGCATTGGGAGGTCAGGAAACATGCGGTGGCAATGTAGGATAGGTTTCTGAAAAACTTCGCGGTGTGGTACGCATAGTAAGGGTTTCTAAGAGGCCATTCTCTAGTAGGAGTGTGAAAAACATCACAGGGTGGTGTGAATCGGAAGACCTGCATTAGGATAGGCAGTGAGTGGCAATGTAGGATGGAGAAAAGCACCATGGGGTGTTCAGCATGGTGAGGTCAGGAAACATGTGGTGGTAAAGTAGGATATGTTTCTGAAAAATATCGCGGTGTGGTGCGCATTGTCAGGGTTTCTAACATGCGATTCACTAGTAGGACTGAGGAAAACATCACGGGCTGGTGTGAATCGGAGGGCCTGAATTAGAATAGACAGGGAGTGACAATTTAGGATGGAGAAAAGCAAGATGGGGTAGTCAGCATAGGGAGGTCAGGAAACATGCAGTGGCAATATAGGATAAGTTTCTGAAAATCATCTCGGGGTGGTGTGCATTTTAAGGGTTTCTAACAGGCCATTCACTAGTAGGAGTGAGAAAAATATCACGGAGTGGTGTGAATCGGAGAGCCTGAATTAAGATAGGCAGTCAGTGGCAATGTAGAATGGAGAGACGCAAAACGAGTTATTCAGCATGAGGAGGTCAGGAAACAAGCGGTGGCAATGTAGGATAGGTTTCTGAAAAACATCACGAGGGGGTGCGCATTTTAAGGGTTTCTTACAGGCCATTACCTAGTAGGAGTGAGAAAAACATCCCGGGGTGGTGTGAATCTCAGGGCCTGAATTAGGAAAGGCAGTGAGAGGCAATGCAGGATGGAGAAAAGCACCAGTGGGTGGTAAGCATGGGGAGGTCACGAAACATGCGGTGGCAATGTAGGATAGGTTTCTGGAAAACATCGCGCGGTGGTGCGCATTATAAGGGTTTCTAACAGGCCATTCAAAGGTAGGACTGAGAAAATCATCACGGGGTGGTGTGAATCGGAGGGCCTGAATTAGGATCAGTAGTGAGTGACAATGTAGTGCGGAGAAAAGTCAGACGGCGTGGTGAGCACGGGGAGTTCAGGAAACAAGCGGTGACAACTTATTATAGGTTTCTGAAAAACATCACGGGGTGGTGCGCATTGTAAGGGTTTCTAACAGGCCATTCACTAGTAGGAGTGAGAAAAACATCACGGGGTGGTGTGAATCGGAGGGCCTGAATTAGGATAGGTAGTGAGTGGCAATGCAGTGTGGAGAAAAGACCACGGGTGTTCAGCATTGGGAGGTCAGGAAACATGCAGGGGAATGTTGGAGAGGTTTCTGAAAAACATCGCGGGGTGGTGCGCATTGTAAGTGTTTCTAACAGGCCATTCACTAGTAGGAGTGAGAAAAACATCACGGGGTGGTGTGAATCGGAGGGCCTGAATTAGCATAGGCAGTGAGTGGCAAAGGAGGATGGAGAATAGCACCACGAGATGGTCAGCATGGGGAGGTCAGGAAACATGCGGTGGCAATGTAGGATATGATCCTGATAAATATCGCGGTGTGGTGCGTATTGTAAGGGTTTCTAACATGCAAATTCACTAGTAGGAGTGAGAAAAACATCACGGGGTGGTGTGAATCTGAGGGCCTGATTTAGGGAAGGCAGGAGTGGCAATGCAGGATGCAGAAAAGAACCACTGGGTGGTCATCATGGGGAGGTCAGGAAACAGGCGTTGGCATTGTAGGATAGGTTTCTGAAAACCATCGCGCGGTGGTGCGCATTGTAAGGGTTTCTAACAGGCCATTCACAAGTAGAAGTGACAAAAACATCACGGGGTGGTGTGAATCGGAGGGCCTGAATTAGTATAGGCACTGAGTGGCAATGTAGGATGGAGAAAAGCACCACGGGGTATTCAGCATGGGGAGGTCAGGAAACATGCGGTGGCAATGTAGGATAGGTTTCTGTAAAACATCACGGGGTGGTGTGCATTGTAAGGGTTTGTAACAGGCCATTCACTAGTAGGTGTGAGAAAAACATCACAGGGCCGTGTGAATTGGAGGGCCTGAATTCGGATAGGCACTGAGTGGCAATGTAGGATGGAGAAAAGCACCAAGGTGTGGTCAGCATTGGGAGGTCAGGAAATATGCGGGGACAATGTAGGATAGGATTCTGAAAAATATCGCGGGGTGGTGAGCATTGTAAGGGATTCTAACAGGCTATTCCCTAGTAGCAGTGCGAAAAACATCACGGTGTACTGTGAATCGGAGGGCCTGAATGAGCATAGGCAGTGAGTGGCAATGTAGGACGGACAAAAGCACCATAGGTGGTCAGGATGGGGAGGTCAGGAAACATGCAGTGGCAATGTAGGATAGGTTTCTGAAAAACATCGCGGGGTGGTGCTCATTGTAAGGGTTTCTAACAGGACATTCACTAGTAGGAGTGAGAAAAACATCACGGGGTGGTGTGAATCGGAGGGCCGCCATTATATTAGGCAGTGAGTGGCAATGTAGGATCCAGAAAAGCACCACTGGATGGTCAGCATGGGGAGGTCAGGAAACATGCGGTGGCAATGTAGGATAGGTTTCTGAAAAACATCGCTCGGCGGTGTGCATTGTAAGGGTTTCTAACAGGCCATTCTCTAGTAGAAGTGAGAAAAACATCACGGAGTGGTGTGAATCGGAGGGACTGAATTAGAATAGGCACTTTGTGGCAATGTAGGATGGAGAAAAGCACCACGGGGTATTCAGCATTGGGAGGTCAGGAAACATGCGGTGGCAATGTAGGATAGGTTTCTGAAAAACTTCGCGGTGTGGTACGCATAGTAAGGGTTTCTAAGAGGCCATTCTCTAGTAGGAGTGTGAAAAACATCACAGGGTGGTGTGAATCGGAAGACCTGCATTAGGATAGGCAGTGAGTGGCAATGTAGGATGGAGAAAAGCACCATGGGGTGTTCAGCATGGTGAGGTCAGGAAACATGTGGTGGTAAAGTAGGATATGTTTCTGAAAAATATCGCGGTGTGGTGCGCATTGTCAGGGTTTCTAACATGCGATTCACTAGTAGGACTGAGGAAAACATCACGGGCTGGTGTGAATCGGAGGGCCTGAATTAGAATAGACAGGGAGTGACAATTTAGGATGGAGAAAAGCAAGATGGGGTAGTCAGCATAGGGAGGTCAGGAAACATGCAGTGGCAATATAGGATAAGTTTCTGAAAATCATCTCGGGGTGGTGTGCATTTTAAGGGTTTCTAACAGGCCATTCACTAGTAGGAGTGAGAAAAATATCACGGAGTGGTGTGAATCGGAGAGCCTGAATTAAGATAGGCAGTCAGTGGCAATGTAGAATGGAGAGACGCAAAACGAGTTATTCAGCATGAGGAGGTCAGGAAACAAGCGGTGGCAATGTAGGATAGGTTTCTGAAAAACATCACGAGGGGGTGCGCATTTTAAGGGTTTCTTACAGGCCATTACCTAGTAGGAGTGAGAAAAACATCCCGGGGTGGTGTGAATCTCAGGGCCTGAATTAGGAAAGGCAGTGAGAGGCAATGCAGGATGGAGAAAAGCACCAGTGGGTGGTAAGCATGGGGAGGTCACGAAAGATGCGGTGGCAATGTAGGATAGGTTTCTGGAAAACATCGCGCGGTGGTGCGCATTGTAAGGGATTCTAACAGGCCACTCAAAGGTAGGAGTGAGAAAAACATCACACGGTGGTGTGAATCGGAGAGCCTGAGTTAGAATAGCCAGTGAGTGGCAATGTAGGATGGAGAAAAGCACCAAGAGGAGGTCAGTATGGGTAGGTCAGGAAACATGCGGTGGCAATGTAGGATAGGTTTCTGAAAAACATTGCGTGGTGGTGCGCATTGTAAGGGTTTCTAACAGGACATAGACTTTAAAAGTGAGAAAAATACCACGGGATGGTGTGAATCGGAGGGCCGGCATTAGATTAGGCAGTGAGTGGCAATGTAGGATCAATCAAAGCAAGATGGGTTGGTGATCATGGGGAGGTCAAGAAACATGCAGTGGCAATTAGGATAGGTTTCTGAAAAACATCGTGAGGTGGTGCGCATTGTAAGGGTTTCTATGAGGCCATTCACTAGTAGGAGTGAGAAAAACATCATAGGGTGGTGGGATTCGGATGGCCTGAATAACGATAGGCAGTGAGTGACAATGCAGGATGGAGAAAAGCACCACTGGGTGGTCATCATGGGGAGGTCAGGAAACATGCGGTGGCCATGTAGCATAGGTTTCTGAAAAACATCGCGTGGTGGTGCGCATTGTAAGGGTTTCTAATAGGCCATTCACTAGTAGAAGTGAGAAAAACATCACGGGGTGGTGTGAATCAGAGGCCTGAATTAGGATAGGCACTGAGTTTCAATGTAGTATGGAGAAAAGCACCACGGGGTATTCAGCATGGGGAGGTCAGGAAACATGCGGTGGAAAAGTAGGATAGGTTTCTGAAAAACATCACGTGGTGGTGTGCATTTTAAGGGTTTCTAACAGGCCATTCCCTAGTACGAGTGAGAAAAACATCCCGGGGTGCTGTGAATCGGAGGGCCTGAATTAGATTAGGCAGTGAGTGGTAATGTAGGATGGAGAAAAGCAAGACGGCATGGTGAGCATGGGGAGGTCAGGAATCATGCAGTGGCAAAGTAGGATAGGTTTCTGAAAAACATCGCAGGGTGTTGCGCATTGTAAGGATTTCTAACAGGCCATTCAAAGGTAGGAGTGAGAAAAACATCACACGGAGGTGTGAATTGGAGGGCCTGAGTTAGAATACCCAGTGAGTGGCAAAGTAGGATGGAGAAAATCACTAAGGGGTGGTCAGCATTCGGAGCTCAGGAAACATGCGGTGGCAATGTAGGATAGCTTTTGAAAAACTTCGCAGGGTGGTGCGCATTTTAAGGGTTTCTAACAGGTCATTCACAAGTAGGAGTGAGAAAAACATCACGGGGTGGTGTCAATCGGAGGGCCTGAATTCGGATAGGCAGTGAGTGGAAATGTAGGATGGAGAAAAGCACCACGGGGTTGTCAGCATGGGGAAGACAGGAAACATGCGGTGGCAATGTAGGATAGGTTTCTGAAAAACATCACGGGGTGCTGCGCATTGTCAGATTTTCCAACAGGCCATTCACTAGTAAGAGTGAGAAAAACATCACGGGGTGGGTTGAATCAGAGGGCCTGAATCAGCATAGGCAGTGATTGGCAATGGAGGATGGAGAAAAGCACCATGGGGTGGTCGGCATGGGGAGGTAAGGAAATATGCGGTGGTAATGTGGGATATTTTCCTGAAAAACATCACTGCCTGGTGCACATTGTAAGGGTTTCTAACAGGCCATTCACTAGTAGGAGTGCGAAAAACATCACGGGGTGGTGTGAATCTGAGGGCTAGAATTAGGTTAGACAGTGAGTGGCAATGTAGGATGAAGAAAAGCACCAGGAGGTATTCAGCATGGGTAAGTCAGGAAACATGCGGTTGCAAAGTAGGATAGGTTTCTGAAAAACATCACGTGGTGGTGCGCATTTTAAGGGTTTCTAACAGGCCATACCCTAGTAGGAGTGAGAAAAACAACCCGGGGTGGTGTGAATCGGAGGGCCTGAGTTAGAATACCCAGTGAGTGGCAATGTACAATGGAGAAAAGCATCACACCGTACCTAGCAAGGCGAGGTCAGGAAACATGCTGTGGCAATGTAGGATAGGTTTCTGAAAAACATCGCGGGGTAGTGCGCATTGTAAGTGTTTCTAACAGGTCATTCACAAGTAGGAGTGAGAAAAACATCACGGGGTGGTGTGAATGGGAGGGCCTGAATTACGATAGTCAGTGAGGGGCAATGTAGGATGCAGAAAAAGACCACCGGGTGGTAAGCATGGGGAGCTATGGAAATATGCGGTGGCCATGTAGGATAACTTTCTGAAAAACATCTCGGTGTGGTGCGCATTGTAAGGGTTTCTAACAGGCCATTCACTAGTAGGAGTGAGAAAAACATCACGGGTGGTGTGAATCTGAGGGCCAGTATTAGGTTAGACAGTGAGTGGCAATGTAGGATGAAGAAAAGCACCACAGGGTATTCAGCATGGGGAGGTCAGGAAACATGCTGTGGCAATGTAGGATAGATTTCTGAAAAACATCGTGTGGTGGTGCGCATTGTAAGGGTTTCTATCAGGCCATTCACTAGTACGAGTGAGAAAAATATCACCGGGGGCTGTGAACCCAAGGGCCTGAATTCGGATAGGCAGTGAGTGGCATTGTAGGATGGAGAAAATACCAAGGGTTGGTCAGCATGGGAATGTCAGGAAACATGCGGTGGCAAAATAGGATAGGTTTCTGAAAAACATCGTGGGTTGGTGCAAATTGTAAGGTTTTCTAAAAGGACATTCACTAGTAGGAGTGAGAAAAACATCACGGGGTGGTGTGAATCGGAGGGCCAGAATTAGCATAGGCAGTGAGTGGCAATGGAGGATGCAGAATAGCACCACGAGGTGGTCAGCATGGGGAGGCCAGGAAACATGCGGTCGCAATGTAGGATATGTTCCTGAAAAACATCGCGGTGTGTTGGGCATTGTAAGGGTTTCTAACAGGCAATTCCCTAGTAGGAGTGAGAAAAACATCACCGGGTGGTGTAAATCTGAGGGCCGGAATTAGGAAAGGCAGTGAGTGGCAATGTAGGATGGAGAAAAGCACCACGGGGTATTCAGCATGGGGAGGTCAGGTAACATGCGGTGGCAAACTAGGATATAATTCTGAAAAACATCACGTGGTGGTGCGCATTTTAAGGGTTTCTAACAGGCCATTCCCTAGTAGGAGTGAGAAAAAACATCCCGGGGTTGTGTGAATCGGAGGGCCTGAATTAGATTAGGCAGTGTGTGGTAATGTAGGATGGAGAAAAGCAAGATGGCGTGGTGAGAATGAGGAGGTCAGGAATCATCCAGTGGCAATGTAGGATAGGTTTCTCAAAAACATCGCAGGGTGGTGCGCATTGTAAGGGTTTCTAACAGGTCATTCACAAGTAGGAGTGAGAAAAACATCACTGGGTGGTGTGAATCTGAGGGCCGCAATTAGGAAAGGCAGTGAGTGGCAATGTAGGATTGAGAAAAGCACCACTGGGTGGTCAGCATGGGGAGGTCAGGAAACATGCGGTGGCAATGTAGGATAGGTTTCTGAGAAACATCGTGCGGCGTTGTGCATTGTAAGGGTTTCTAACAGGCCATTCTCTAGTAGAAGTGAGAAAAACATCACGGAGTGGTGTGAATCGGAGGGACTGAATTAGGATAGGCACTTTGTGGCAATGTAGGATGGAGAAAAGCACCACCGGGTATTCAGCATTGGGAGGTCAGGAAACATGCGGTGGCAATGTAGGATAGGTTTCTGAAAAACATCACGGGGTGGTGCGCATTGTAAGTCTTTCTAACAGGCCATTCACTAGTAGGAGTGAGAAAAACATCACGGGGTGGTGTGAATCGGAGGACCTGAATTAGGATAGGCAGTGAGTGGCAATGTAGGATGGAGAAAAGCACCATGGCGTGTTCAGCATGGTGAGGTCAGGAAACATTTGGTGGTAAAGTAGGATACGTTTCTGAAAAATATCGCGGTGTGGTGCGCATTGTAAGGGTTTCTAACATGGGATTCACTAGTAAGATTGAGGAAAACATCACGGGGTGGTGTTAATCAGAGGGCCTCAATTAGAATAGAAAGGGAGTGACAATTTAGGATGGAGAAAAGCAAGATGGGGTAGTCAGCATAGGGAGGTCAGGAAACATGCATTGGCAATATAGGATAAGTTTCTGAAAATCATCGCGGGGTGGTGTGCATTGTAAGAGTTTCTAACAGGCCATTCACTAGTAGGAGTGAGAAAAACATCACGCGGTGGTGTGAATCCGAGGGCCTGAATTAAGATAGGCAATCAGTGGCAATGTAGGATGGAGAGAAGCAAAACGAGTTATTCAGCATGAGGATGTCAGGAAACAAGCGGTGGCAATGTAGGATAGGTTTCTGAAAAACAACACGAGGGAGTGCGCATTTTAAGGGTTTTTAACAGGCCATTACCTAGTAGGAGTGAGAAAAACATCCCGGGGTGGTGTGAATCTCAGGGCCTGAATTAGGAAAGGCAGTGAGAGGCAATGCAGGATGGAGAAAAGCACCAGTGGGTGGTAAGCATGGGGAAGTCACGAAACATGCGGTGGCAGTGTAGGATAGGTTTCTGAAAAAAATCGCGCGGTGGTGCGCATTGTAAGGGTTTCTAACAGGCCATTCAAAGGTAGGAGTGAGAAAAACATCACACGGTGGTGTGAATCGGAGAGCCTGAGTTAGAATAGCCAGTGAGTGGCAATGTAGGTTGGAGAAAAGCACCAAGAGGAGGTCAGTATGGGTAGGTCACGAAACATGCGGTGGCAATGTAGGATAGGTTTCTGAAAAACATTGCGTGGTGATGCGCACTGTAAGGGTTTCTAACAGGACATTCACTTTAAAAGTGAGAAAAATACCACGGGGTGGTGTGATTCGGAGGGCTGGCATTAGATAAGGCAGTGAGTGGCAATGTAGGATCAAGCAAAGCAAGATGGGGTGGTGATCATGGGGAGGTCAGGAAACATGCAGTGGCAATGTAGGATAGGTTTCTGAAAAACATCGTGTGGTGGTGCGCATTGTAAGGGTTTCTAAGAGGCCATTCACTAGTAGGAGTGAGAAAAACATAATAGGGTGGTGGGATTCGGAGGGCCTGAATAACGATATGCAGTGAGTGACAATGCAGGATGGAGAAAAGCACCACTGGGTGGTCATCATGGGGAGGTCAGGAAACATGCGGTGGCAATGTAGCATAGGTTTCTGAAAAACATCGCGCGGTGGTGCGCATTGTAAGGGTTTCTAATAGGCCATTCACTAGTAGAAGTGAGAAAAACATCACGGGGTGGTGTGAATCGAAGGGCCTGAATTAGGATAGGCACTGAGTGGCAATGTAGTATGGAGAAAAGCACTACGGGGTATTCAGCATGGGGAGGTCAGGAAACATGCGGTGGCAAAGTAGGATAGGTTTCTGAAAAACATCACGTGGTGGTGCGCATTTTAAGGGTTTCTAACAGGCCATTCCCTAGTAGGAGTGAGAAAAACATACCGGGGTGGTGTGAATCGGAGGGCCTGAATTAGATTAGTCAGTGAGTGGTAATGTAGGATGGAGAAAAGTAAGACGGCGTGGTGAGCATCGGGAGGTCAGGAATCGTGCAGTGGGAATGTAGGATAGGTTTCTGAAATCATCGCAGGGTGTTGCGCATTGTAAGGGTTTCTAACAGGCCATTCAAAGGTAGGAGTGAGAAAAACATCACATGGTGGTGTGAATTGGAGGGCCTGAGTTAGAATACTCAGTGAGTGGCAAAGTAGGATGGAGAAAAGCACCAAGGGATGGTCAGCATTCGGAGTTCAGGAAACATGCGGTGGCAATGTAGGATAGCTTTCTGAAAAACGTCGCAGGGTGGTGCGTATTTTATGGGTTTTTAACAGGTCATTTACAAGTGGGAGTGAGAAAAACATCACGGGGTGGTGTGAATCGGAGGGCCTGAATTACGATAGGCAGTGAGGGGCAATGTAGGATGCAGAAAACCACCACGGGGTGGTAAGCATGGGGAGCTATGGAAATATGCGTTGGCCATGTAGGATAACTTTCTGAAAAACATCTCGGTGTGGTGCGCATTGTAAGCGTTTCTAACAGGCCATTTACTAGTAGGAGTAAGAAAAACATCTCGGGGTGGTGTGAATCGGAGGGCCTGAATTCGGATAGGCAGTGAGTGGCAATGTAGGATGGAGAAAAGCACCACGGGGTTGTCAGCATGGGGAAGTCAGGAAACATGCGATGGCAATGTAGGATATGTTTCTGAAAAACATCACGGGGTGGTGCGCATTGTCAGGTTTTCCAACAGTCCATTCGCTAGTAGGAGTGAGAAAAACATCACGGGGTGGGTTGAATCAGAGGGCCTGAATTAGCATAGGCAGTGATTGGCAATAGAGGATGGAGAAAAGCACCATGGGGTGGTCGGCATGGGGAGGTAAAGAAACATGCGGTGGCAATGTGGGATATTTTCCTGAAAAACATCACTGCCTGGTGAACATTGTAAGGGTTTCTAACAGGCCATTCACTAGTAGGATGGCGAAAAAAATCACGGGGTGGTGTGAATCTGAGGGCCAGTATTAGGTTAGACAGTGAGTGGCAATGTAGGATGAAGAAAAGCACCACGAGGTATTCAGCATGGGGAAGTCAGGAAACATGCGGTGGCAAAGTAGGATAGGTTTCTGAAAAACATCACGTGGTGGTGCGCATTTTAAGGGTCTCTAACAGGCCATTCCTTAGTAGGAGTGAGAAAAACATCCTGGGGTGGTGTGAATCGGAAGGCCTGAGTTAGAATACCCAGTGAGTGGCAATGTACAATGGAGAAAAGCTTCACACCGTACCTAGCAAGGCGAGGTCAGGAAACATGCTGTGGCAATGTAGGATAGGTTTCTGAAAAACATCGCGGGGTGGTGCGCATTGTAAGGGTTTCTAACAGGTCATTCACAAGTAGAGGTGAGAAAAACATCGCGGGGTGGTGTGAATCGGAGGGCCTGAATTACGATAGGCAGTGAGGGGCAATGTAGGATGCAGAAAACCACCACCGGGTGGTAAGCATGGGGAGCTATGGAAATATGCGGTGGCCATGTAGGATAACTTTCTGAAAAACATCTCGGTGTGGTGCGCATTGTAAGGTTTTCTAACAGGCCATTTACTAGTAGGAGTGAGCAAAACATCACGGGGTGGTGTGAATCTGAGGGCCAGTATTAGTTTAGACAGTGAGTGGCAATGTAGGATGAAGAAAAGCACCACAGGGTATTCAGCATGGGGAGGTCAGGAAACATGCGGTGGCAATGTAGGATAGATTTCTGAAAAACATCGCGTGGTGGTGCGCATTGTAAGGGTTTCTATCAGGCCATTCACTAATACGAGTGAGAAAAATATCACCGGGGGCTGTGAACCCAAGGGCCTGAATTCGGATAGGCAGTGAGTGGCATTGTAGGATGGAGAAAATACCAAGGGTTGGTGAGCATGGAAATGTCAGGAAAAATGCAGTGGCAAAGTAGGATAGGTTTCTGAAAAACATCGTGCGTTGGTGCGAATTGTAAGGTTTTCTAAAAGGACATTCACTAGTAGGAGTGAGAAAAACATCACGGGGTGGTGTGAATCGGAGGGCCTGAATTAGCATAGGCAGTGAGTGGCAATGGAGGATGGAGAATAGCACCACGAGGTGGTCAGCATGGGGAGGTCAGGAAACATGCGGTCGCAATGTAGGATAGGTTTCTGAAAAACTTCGCGGTGTGCTGCGCATAGTAAAGGTTTCAAAGAGGCCATTCATTAATAGGAGTGAGAAAAACATCACGGGGTGGTGTGAATCGGAGGACCTGAATTAGGATAGGCAGTGAGTGACAATGTAGAATTGGGAAAAGCACCATGGGGTGTTCAGCATGGTGAGGTCAGGAAACATGTGGTGGTAAAGTAGGATAAGTTTCTGAAAAATATCGCGGGGTGGTGTGCATTGTAAGGGTTTCTAACATGCGATTCACTAGTAGGAGTGAGGAAAACATGACGGGGTGGTGTGAATCGGAGGACCTGAATTAGAATAGACAGGGAGTGACAATTTAGGATGGAGAAAAGCAAGATGGGGTAGTAGCATAGGGAGGTCAGGAAACATGCAGTGGCAATATAGGATAAATTTCTGAAAAACATCGCCGATTGGTGTTCATTGTAAGGGTTTCTAACAGGCCATTCACTAGTAGAAGTGACAAAAACATCACGGGGTGGTGTGAATCGGAGGGCCTGAATTAGTATAGGCACTGAGTGGCAATGTAGGATGGAGAAAAGCACCACGGGGTATTCAGCATGGGGAGGTCAGGAAACATGCGGTGGCAATGTAGGATAGGTTTCTGTAAAACATCACGGGGTGGTGTGCATTGTAAGGGTTTGTAACAGGCCATTCACTAGTAGGTGTGAGAAAAACATCACAGGGCCGTGTGAATCGGAGGGCCTGAATTCGGATAGGCACTGAGTGGCAATGTAGGATGGAGAAAAGCACCAAGGTGTGGTCAGCATTGGGAGGTCAGGAAATATGCGGGGGCAATGTAGGATAGGATTCTGAAAAATATCGCGGGGTGGTGAGCATTGTAAGGGTTTCTAACAGGCTATTCGCTAGTAGCAGTGCGAAAAACATCACGGTGTACTGTGAATCGGAGGGCCTGAATGAGCATAGGCAGTGAGTGGCAATGTAGGACGGACAAAAGCACCATAGGTGGTCAGGATGGGGAGGTCAGGAAACATGCAGTGGCAATGTAGGATAGGTTTCTGACAAACATCGCGGGGTGGTGCTCATTGTAAGGGTTTCTAACAGCACATTCACTAGTAGGAGTGAGAAAAACATCACGGGGTGGTGTGAATCGGAGGGCCGCCATTATATTAGGCAGTGAGTGGCAATGTAGGATCCAGAAAAGCACCACTGGATGGTCAGCATGGGGAGGTCAGGAAACATGCGGTGGCAATGTAGGATAGGTTTCTGAAAAACATCGCGCGGCGGTGTGCATTGTAAGGGTTTCTAACAGGCCATTCTCTAGTAGAAGTGAGAAAAACATCACGGAGTGGTGTGAATCGGAGGGACTGAATTAGAATACGCACTTTGTGGCAATGTAGGATGGAGAAAAGCACCACGGGGTATTCAGCATTGGGAGGTCAGTAAACATGCGGTGGCAATGTAGGATAGGTTTCTGAAAAACTTCGCGGTGTGGTACGCATAGTAAGGGTTTCTAAGAGGCCATTCTCTAGTAGGAGTGTGAAAAACATCACAGGGTGGTGTGAATCGGAAGACCTGCATTAGGATAGGCAGTGAGTGGCAATGTAGGATGGAGAAAAGCACCATGGGGTGTTCAGCATGGTGAGGTCAGGAAACATGTGGTGGTAAAGTAGGATATGTTTCTGAAAAATATCGCGGTGTGGTGCGCATTGTAAGGGTTTCTAACATGCGATTCACTAGTAGGACTGAGGAAAACATCACGGGCTGGTGTGAATCGGAGGGCCTGAATTAGAATAGACAGGGAGTGACAATTTAGGATGGAGAAAAGCAAGATGGGGTAGTCAGCATAGGGAGGTCAGGAAACATGCAGTGGCAATGTAGGATAGGATTCTGAAAAACATTGCCGGGTGGTGTGCATTGTAAGGGTTTCTAACAGGCCATTCACTAGTAGGAGTGAGAAAAATATCACGGAGTGGTGTGAATCGGAGGGCCTGAATTAAGATAGGCAGTCAGTGGCAATGTAGAATGGAGAGACGCAAAACGAGTTATTCAGCATGAGGAGGTCAGGAAACAAGCGGTGGCAATGTAGGATAGGTTTCTGAAAAACATCACGAGGGGGTGCGCATTTTAAGGGTTTCTTACAGGCCATTACCTAGTAGGAGTGAGAAAAACATCCCGGGGTGGTGTGAATCTCAGGGCCTGAATTAGGAAAGGCAGTGAGAGGCAATGCAGGATGGAGAAAAGCACCAGTGGGTGGTAAGCATGGGGAGGTCACGAAACATGCGGTGGCAATGTAGGATAGGTTTCTGGAAAACATCGCGCGGTGGTGCGCATTGTAAGGGATTCTAACAGGCCACTCAAAGGTAGGAGTGAGAAAAACATCACACGGTGGTGTGAATCGGAGAGCCTGAGTTAGAATAGCCAGTGAGTGGCAATGTAGGATGGAGAAAAGCACCAAGAAGAGGTCAGTATGGGTAGGTCAGGAAACATGCGGTGGCAATGTAGGATAGGTTTCTGAAAAACATTGCGTGGTGGTGCGCATTGTAAGGGTTTCTAACAGGACATAGACTTTAAAAGTGAGAAAAATACCACGGGATGGTGTGAATCGGAGGGCCGGCATTAGATTAGGCAGTGAGTGGCAATGTAGGATCAATCAAAGCAAGATGGGTTGGTGATCATGGGGAGGTCAAGAAACATGCAGTGGCAATTAGGATAGGTTTCTGAAAAACATCGTGAGGTGGTGCGCATTGTAAAGGTTTCTATGAGGCCATTCACTAGTAGGAGGGAGAAAAACATCATAGGGTGGTGGGATTCGGATGGCCTGAATAACGATAGGCAGTGAGTGACAATGCAGGATGGAGAAAAGCACCACTGGGTGGTCATCATGGGGAGGTCAGGAAACATGCGGTGGCCATGTAGCATAGGTTTCTGAAAAACATCGCGCGGTGGTGCGCATTGTAAGGGTTTCTAATAGGCCATTCACTAGTAGAAGTGAGAAAAACATCACGGGGTGGTGTGAATCAGAGGCCTGAATTAGGATAGGCACTGAGTTTCAATGTAGTATGGAGAAAAGCACCACGGGGTATTCAGCATGGGGAGGTCAGGAAACATGCGGTGGAAAAGTAGGATAGGTTTCTGAAAAACATCACGTGGTGGTGTGCATTTTAAGGGTTTCTAACAGTCCATTCCCTAGTACGAGTGAGAAAAACATCCCGGGGTGCTGTGAATCGGAGGGCCTGAATTAGATTAGGCAGTGAGTGGTAATATAGGATGGAGAAAAGCAAGACGGCGTGGTGAGCATGGGGAGGTCAGGAATCATGCAGTGGCAAAGTAGGATAGGTTTCTGAAAAACATCGCAGGGTGTTGCGCATTGTAAGGATTTCTAACAGGCCATTCAAAGGTAGGAGTGAGAAAAACATCACACGGAGGTGTGAATTGGAGGGCCTGAGTTAGAATACCCAGTGAGTGGCAAAGTAGGATGGAGAAAATCACTAAGGGGTGGTCAGCATTCGGAGCTCAGGAAACATGCGGTGGCAATGTAGGATAGCTTTTGAAAAACTTCGCAGGGTGGTGCGCATTTTAAGGGTTTCTAACAGGTCATTCACAAGTAGGAGTGAGAAAAACATCACGGGGTGGTGTCAATCGGAGGGCCTGAATTCGGATAGGCAGTGAGTGGAAATGTAGGATGGAGAAAAGCACCACGGGGTTGTCAGCATGGGGAAGACAGGAAACATGCGGTGGCAATGTAGGATAGGTTTCTGAAAAACATCACGGGGTGGTGCGCATTGTCAGGTTTTCCAACAGGCCATTCACTAGTAGGAGTGAGAAAAACATCACGGGGTGGGTTGAATCAGAGGGCCTGAATCAGCATAGGCAGTGATTGGCAATGGAGGATGGAGAAAAGCACCATGGGGTGGTCGGCATGGGGAGGTAAGGAAATATGCGGTGGTAATGTGGGATATTTTCCTGAAAAACATCACTGCCTGGTGCACATTGTAAGGGTTTCTAACAGGCCATTCACTAGTAGGAGTGCGAAAAACATCACGGGGTGGTGTGAATCTGAGGGCTAGAATTAGGTTAGACAGTGAGTGGCAATGTAGGATGAAGAAAAGCACCAGGAGGTATTCAGCATGGGTAAGTCAGGAAACATGCGGTTGCAAAGTAGGATAGGTTTCTGAAAAACATCACGTGGTGGTGCGCATTTTAAGGGTTTCTAACAGGCCATACCCTAGTAGGAGTGAGAAAAACAACCCGGGGTGGTGTGAATCGGAGGGCCTGAGTTAGAATACCCAGTGAGTGGCAATGTACAATGGAGAAAAGCATCACACCGTACCTAGCAAGGCGAGGTCAGGAAACATGCTGTGGCAATGTAGGATAGGTTTCTGAAAAACATCGCGGGGTAGTGCGCATTGTAAGTGTTTCTAACAGGTCATTCACAAGTAGGAGTGAGAAAAACATCACGGGGTGGTGTGAATGGGAGGGCCTGAATTACGATAGTCAGTGAGGGGCAATGTAGGATGCAGAAAAAGACCACCGGGTGGTAAGCATGGGGAGCTATGGAAATATGCGGTGGCCATGTAGGATAACTTTCTGAAAAACATCTCGGTGTGGTGCGCATTGTAAGGGTTTCTAACAGGCCATTCACTAGTAGGAGTGAGAAAAACATCACGGGTGGTGTGAATCTGAGGGCCAGTATTAGGTTAGACAGTGAGTGGCAATGTAGGATGAAGAAAAGCACCACAGGGTATTCAGCATGGGGAGGTCAGGAAACATGCTGTGGCAATGTAGGATAGATTTCTGAAAAACATCGTGTGGTGGTGCGCATTGTAAGGGTTTCTATCAGGCCATTCACTAGTACGAGTGAGAAAAATATCACCGGGGGCTGTGAACCCAAGGGCCTGAATTCGGATAGGCAGTGAGTGGCATTGTAGGATGGAGAAAATACCAAGGGTTGGTCAGCATGGGAATGTCAGGAAACATGCGGTGGCAAAATAGGATAGGTTTCTGAAAAACATCGTGGGTTGGTGCAAATTGTAAGGTTTTCTAAAAGGACATTCACTAGTAGGAGTGAGAAAAACATCACGGGGTGGTGTGAATCGGAGGGCCAGAATTAGCATAGGCAGTGAGTGGCAATGGAGGATGCAGAATAGCACCACGAGGTGGTCAGCATGGGGAGGCCAGGAAACATGCGGTCGCAATGTAGGATATGTTCCTGAAAAACATCGCGGTGTGTTGGGCATTGTAAGGGTTTCTAACAGGCAATTCCCTAGTAGGAGTGAGAAAAACATCACCGGGTGGTGTAAATCTGAGGGCCGGAATTAGGAAAGGCAGTGAGTGGCAATGTAGGATGGAGAAAAGCACCACGGGGTATTCAGCATGGGGAGGTCAGGTAACATGCGGTGGCAAACTAGGATATAATTCTGAAAAACATCACGTGGTGGTGCGCATTTTAAGGGTTTCTAACAGGCCATTCCCTAGTAGGAGTGAGAAAAAACATCCCGGGGTTGTGTGAATCGGAGGGCCTGAATTAGATTAGGCAGTGTGTGGTAATGTAGGATGGAGAAAAGCAAGATGGCGTGGTGAGAATGAGGAGGTCAGGAATCATCCAGTGGCAATGTAGGATAGGTTTCTCAAAAACATCGCAGGGTGGTGCGCATTGTAAGGGTTTCTAACAGGTCATTCACAAGTAGGAGTGAGAAAAACATCACTGGGTGGTGTGAATCTGAGGGCCGCAATTAGGAAAGGCAGTGAGTGGCAATGTAGGATTGAGAAAAGCACCACTGGGTGGTCAGCATGGGGAGGTCAGGAAACATGCGGTGGCAATGTAGGATAGGTTTCTGAGAAACATCGTGCGGCGTTGTGCATTGTAAGGGTTTCTAACAGGCCATTCTCTAGTAGAAGTGAGAAAAACATCACGGAGTGGTGTGAATCGGAGGGACTGAATTAGGATAGGCACTTTGTGGCAATGTAGGATGGAGAAAAGCACCACCGGGTATTCAGCATTGGGAGGTCAGGAAACATGCGGTGGCAATGTAGGATAGGTTTCTGAAAAACATCACGGGGTGGTGCGCATTGTAAGTCTTTCTAACAGGCCATTCACTAGTAGGAGTGAGAAAAACATCACGGGGTGGTGTGAATCGGAGGACCTGAATTAGGATAGGCAGTGAGTGGCAATGTAGGATGGAGAAAAGCACCATGGCGTGTTCAGCATGGTGAGGTCAGGAAACATTTGGTGGTAAAGTAGGATACGTTTCTGAAAAATATCGCGGTGTGGTGCGCATTGTAAGGGTTTCTAACATGGGATTCACTAGTAAGATTGAGGAAAACATCACGGGGTGGTGTGAATCAGAGGGCCTCAATTAGAATAGACAGGGAGTGACAATTTAGGATGGAGAAAAGCAAGATGGGGTAGTCAGCATAGGGAGGTCAGGAAACATGCATTGGCAATATAGGATAAGTTTCTGAAAATCATCGCGGGGTGGTGTGCATTGTAAGAGTTTCTAACAGGCCATTCACTAGTAGGAGTGAGAAAAACATCACGCGGTGGTGTGAATCCGAGGGCCTGAATTAAGATAGGCAATCAGTGGCAATGTAGGATGGAGAGAAGCAAAACGAGTTATTCAGCATGAGGATGTCAGGAAACAAGCGGTGGCAATGTAGGATAGGTTTCTGAAAAACAACACGAGGGAGTGCGCATTTTAAGGGTTTTTAACAGGCCATTACCTAGTAGGAGTGAGAAAAACATCCCGGGGTGGTGTGAATCTCAGGGCCTGAATTAGGAAAGGCAGTGAGAGGCAATGCAGGATGGAGAAAAGCACCAGTGGGTGGTAAGCATGGGGAAGTCACGAAACATGCGGTGGCAGTGTAGGATAGGTTTCTGAGAAACATCGTGCGGCGTTGTGCATTGTAAGGGTTTCTAACAGGCCATTCTCTAGTAGAAGTGAGAAAAACATCACGGAGTGGTGTGAATCGGAGGGACTGAATTAGGATAGGCACTTTGTGGCAATGTAGGATGGAGAAAAGCACCACCGGGTATTCAGCATTGGGAGGTAAGGAAACATGCGGTGGCAATGTAGGATAGGTTTCTGAAAAACTTTGTGGTGTGGTGCGCATAGTATGTGTTTCTAAGAGGCCATTGACTAGTAGGAGTGAGAAA
The DNA here is from genome assembly GCF_034190915.1 of Cavia porcellus. Taxonomy (NCBI): domain Eukaryota; kingdom Metazoa; phylum Chordata; class Mammalia; order Rodentia; family Caviidae; genus Cavia; species Cavia porcellus. The sequence continues at coordinate 1,271,120 of NW_026947534.1, forward strand.
AACATCACGGGGTGGTGTGAATCGGAGGACCTGAATTAGGATAGGCAGTGAGTGGCAATGTAGGATGGAGAAAAGCACCATGGCGTGTTCAGCATGGTGAGGTCAGGAAACATTTGGTGGTAAAGTAGGATACGTTTCTGAAAAATATCGCGGTGTGGTGCGCATTGTAAGGGTTTCTAACATGGGATTCACTAGTAAGATTGAGGAAAACATCACGGGGTGGTGTGAATCAGAGGGCCTCAATTAGAATAGACAGGGAGTGACAATTTAGGATGGAGAAAAGCAAGATGGGGTAGTCAGCATAGGGAGGTCAGGAAACATGCATTGGCAATATAGGATAAGTTTCTGAAAATCATCGCGGGGTGGTGTGCATTGTAAGAGTTTCTAACAGGCCATTCACTAGTAGGAGTGAGAAAAACATCACGCGGTGGTGTGAATCCGAGGGCCTGAATTAAGATAGGCAATCAGTGGCAATGTAGGATGGAGAGAAGCAAAACGAGTTATTCAGCATGAGGAGGTCAGGAAACATGCGGTGGCAATGTAGGATAGGTTTCTGAAAAACAACACGAGGGAGTGCGCATTTTAAGGGTTTTTAACAGGCCATTACCTAGTAGGAGTGAGAAAAACATCCCGGGGTGGTGTGAATCTCAGGGCCTGAATTAGGAAAGGCAGTGAGAGGCAATGCAGGATGGAGAAAAGCACCAGTGGGTGGTAAGCATGGGGAGGTCACGAAACATGCGGGGGCAGTGTAGGATAGGTTTCTGAAAAAAATCGCGCGGTGGTGCGCATTGTAAGGGTTTCTAACAGGCCATTCAAAGGTAGGAGTGAGAAAAACATCACACGGTGGTGTGAATCGGAGAGCCTGAGTTAGAATAGCCAGTGAGTGGCAATGTAGGTTGGAGAAAAGCACCAAGAGGAGGTCAGTATGGGTAGGTCACGAAACATGCGGTGGCAATGTAGGATAGGTTTCTGAAAAACATTGCGTGGTGGTGCGCACTGTAAGGGTTTCTAACAGGACATTCACTTTAAAAGTGAGAAAAATACCACGGGGTGGTGTGAATTGGAGGGCTGGCATTAGATAAGGCAGTGAGTGGCAATGTAGGATCAAGCAAAGCAAGATGGGGTGGTGATCATGGGGAGGTCAGGAAACATGCAGTGGCAATGTAGGATAGGTTTCTGAAAAACATCGTGTGGTGGTGCGCATTGTAAGGGTTTCTAAGAGGCCATTCACTAGTAGGAGAGAGAAAAACATAATAGGGTGGTGGGATTCGGAGGGCCTGAATAACGATATGCAGTGAGTGACAATGCAGGATGGAGAAAAGCACCACTGGGTGGTCATCATGGGGAGGTCAGGAAACATGCGGTGGCAATGTAGCATAGGTTTCTGAAAAACATCGCGCGGTGGTGCGCATTGTAAGGGTTTCTAATAGGCCATTCACTAGTAGAAGTGAGAAAAACATCACGGGGTGGTGTGAATCGAAGGGCCTGAATTAGGATAGGCACTGAGTGGCAATGTAGTATGGAGAAAAGCACTACGGGGTATTCAGCATGGGGAGGTCAGGAAACATGCGGTGGCAAAATAGGATAGGTTTCTGAAAAACATCACGTGGTGGTGCGCATTTTAAGGGTTTCTAACAGGCCATTCCCTAGTAGGAGTGAGAAAAACATACTGGGGTGGTGTGAATCGGAGGGCCTGAATTAGATTAGTCAGTGAGTGGTAATGTAGGATGGAGAAAAGTAAGACGGCGTGGTGAGCATCGGGAGGTCAGGAATCGTGCAGTGGGAATGTAGGATAGGTTTCTGAAATCATCGCAGGGTGTTGCGCATTGTAAGGGTTTCTAACAGGCCATTCAAAGGTAGGAGTGAGAAAAACATCACATGGTGGTGTGAATTGGAGGGCCTGAGTTAGAATACTCAGTGAGTGGCAAAGTAGGATGGAGAAAAGCACCAAGGGATGGTCAGCATTCGGAGTTCAGGAAACATGCGGTGGCAATGTAGGATAGCTTTCTGAAAAACTTCGCAGGGTGGTGCGCATTTTATGTGTTTTTAACAGGTCATTCACAAGTGGGAGTGAGAAAAACATCACGGGGTGGTGTGAATCGGAGGGCCTGAATTACGATAGGCAGTGAGGGGCAATGTAGGATGCAGAAAACCACCACGGGGTGGTAAGCATGGGGAGCTATGGAAATATGCGTTGGCCATGTAGGATAACTTTCTGAAAAACATCTCGGTGTGGTGCGCATTGTAAGCGTTTCTAACAGGCCATTTACTAGTAGGAGTAAGAAAAACATCTCGGGGTGGTGTGAATCGGAGGGCCTGAATTCGGATAGGCAGTGAGTGGCAATGTAGGATGGAGAAAAGCACCACGGGGTTGTCAGCATTGGGAAGTCAGGAAACATGCGATGGCAATGTAGGATATGTTTCTGAAAAACATCACGGGGTGGTGCGCATTGTCAGGTTTTCCAACAGTCCATTCGCTAGTAGGAGTGAGAAAAACATCACGGGGTGGGTTGAATCAGAGGGCCTGAATTAGCATAGGCAGTGATTGGCAATAGAGGATGGAGAAAAGCACCATGGGGTGGTCGGCATGGGGAGGTAAGGAAACATGCGGTGGCAATGTGGGATATTTTCCTGAAAAACATCACTGCCTGGTGAACATTGTAAGGGTTTCTAACAGGCCATTCACTAGTAGGATGGCGAAAAACATCACGGGGTGGTGTGAATCTGAGGGCCAGTATTAGGTTAGACAGTGAGTGGCAATGTAGGATGAAGAAAAGCACCACGAGGTATTCAGCATGGGGAAGTCAGGAAACATGCGGTGGCAAAGTAGGATAGGTTTCTGAAAAACATCACGTGGTGGTGCGCATTTTAAGGGTCTCTAACAGGCCATTCCTTAGTAGGAGTGAGAAAAACATCCTGGGGTGGTGTGAATCGGAAGGCCTGAGTTAGAATACCCAGTGAGTGGCAATGTACAATGGAGAAAAGCTTCACACCGTACCTAGCAAGGCGAGGTCAGGAAACATGCTGTGGCAATGTAGGATAGCTTTCTGAAAAACATCGCGGGGTGGTGCGCATTGTAAGGGTTTCTAACAGGTCATTCACAAGTAGAGGTGAGAAAAACATCACGGGGTGGTGTGAATCGGAGGGCCTGAAATACGATAGGCAGTGAGGGGCAATGTAGGATGCAGAAAACCACCACCGGGTGGTAAGCATGGGGAGCTATGGAAATATGCGGTGGCCATGTAGGATAACTTTCTGAAAAACATCTCGGTGTGGTGCGCATTGTAAGGTTTTCTAACAGGCCATTTACTAGTAGGAGTGAGCAAAACATCACGGGGTGGTGTGAATCTGAGGGCCAGTATTAGTTTAGACAGTGAGTGGCAATGTAGGATGAAGAAAAGCACCACAGGGTATTCAGCATGGGGAGGTCAGGAAACATGCGGTGGCAATGTAGGATAGATTTCTGAAAAACATCGCGTGGTGGTGCGCATTGTAAGGGTTTCTATCAGGCCATTCACTAATACGAGTGAGAAAAATATCACCGGGGGCTGTGAACCCAAGGGCCTGAATTCGGATAGGCAGTGAGTGGCATTGTAGGATGGAGAAAATACCAAGGGTTGGTCAGCATGGAAATGTCAGGAAACATGCAGTGGCAAAGTAGGATAGGTTTCTGAAAAACATCGTGCGTTGGTGCGAATTGTAAGGTTTTCTAAAAGGACATTCACTAGTAGGAGTGAGAAAAACATCACGGGGTGGTGTGAATCGGAGGGCCTGAATTAGCATAGGCAGTGAGTGGCAATGGAGGATGGAGAATAGCACCACGAGGTGGTCAGCATGGGGAGGTCAGGAAACATGCGGTCGCAATGTAGGATAGGTTTCTGAAAAACTTCGCGGTGTGCTGCGCATAGTAAAGGTTTCTAAGAGGCCATTCACTAGTAGGAGTGAGAAAAACATCACGGGGTGGTGTGAATCGGAGGACCTGAATTAGGATAGGCAGTGACTGACAATGTAGAATTGGGAAAAGCACCATGGGGTGTTCAGCATGGTGAGGTCAGGAAACATGTGGTGGTAAAGTAGGATAAGTTTCTGAAAAATGTCGCGGGGTGGTGTGCATTGTAAGGGTTTTTAACATGTGATTCCCTAGTAGGAGTGAGGAAAACATGACGGGGTGGTGTGAATCGGAGGGCCTGAATTAGAATAGACAGGGAGTGACAATTTAGGATGGAGAAAAGCAAGATGGGGTAGTCAGCATAGGGAGGTCAGGAAACATGCAGTGGCAATATAGGATAAATTTCTGAAAAACATCGCCGATTGGTGTTCATTGTAAGTGTTTCTAACAGGCCATTCACTAGTAGGAGTGCGAAAAACATGACGGGGTGGTGTGAATCTTAGGGCCAGAATTAAGTTAGACAGTGAGTGGCAATGTAGGATGAAGATAAGCAACACGGGGTATTCAGCATGGGGAAGTCAGGAAACATGTGTTGGCAAAGTAGGATAGGTTTCAGAAAAACATCGCGCGGTGGTGCGCATTATAAGGGTTTCTAACAGGCCATTCAAAGGTAGGACTGAGAAAATCACCACGGGGTGGTGTGAATCGGAAGGCCTGAATTAGGATCAGTAGTGAGTGACTATGTAGTGCAGAGAAAAGTCAGATGGCGTGGTGAGCATGGGGAGTTCAGGAAACAAGCGGTGACAAAATATTATAGGTTTCTGAAAAACATAACGGGGTGGTGCGCATTGTAAGGGTTTCTAACAGGCCATTCACTAGTAGGAGTGAGAAAAACATCACGGGGTGGTGTGAATCAGAGGGCCTGAATTAGGATAGGTAGTGAGTGGCAATGCAGTGTGGAGAAAAGAAAACGGGTGTTCAGCATGGGGAGGTCAGGAAACATGCAGTGGAATGTTGGAGAGGTTTCTGAAAAACATCGCGGGGTGGTGTGCATTGTAAGGGTTTCTAACAGGCCATTCACTAGTAGGAGTGAGAAAAACATCACGGGGTGGTGTGAATCGGAGAGCCTGAATTAGCATAGGCAGTGAGTGGCAAAGGAGGATGGAGAATAGCACCACGAGATGGTCAGCATGGGGATGTCAGGAAACACGCGGTGGCAATGTAGGATATGATCCTGAAAAACATCGCGGTGTGGTGCGTATTGTAAGGGTTTCTAACATGCAAATTCACTAGTAGGAGTGAGAAAAACATCACGGGGTGGTGTGAATCTGAGGGCCTGATTTAGGAAAGGCAGGAGTGGCAATGAAGGATGCAGAAAAGAACCACTGGGTGGTCAGCATGGGGAGGTCAGGAAACAGGCGTTGGCATTGTAGGATAGGTTTCTGAAAACCATCGCGCGGTGGTGCGCATTGTAAGGGTTTCTAACAGGCCATTCACTAGTAGAAGTGACAAAACATCACGGGGTGGTGTGAATCGGAGGGCCTGAATTAGTATAGGCACTGAGTGGCAATGTAGGATGGAGAAAAGCACCACGGGGTATTCAGCATGGGGAGGTCAGGAAACATGCGGTGGCAATGTAGGATAGGTTTGTGTAAAACATCGCGGGGTGGTGTGCATTGTAAGGGTTTGTAACAGGCCATTCACTAGTAGGTGTGAGAAAAACATCACAGGGCCGTGTGAATCGGAGGGCCTGAATTCGGATAGGCACTGAGTGGCAATGTAGGATGGAGAAAATCACCAAGGTGTGGTCAGCATTGGGAGGTCAGGAAACATGCGGGGGCAATGTAGGATAGGATTCTGAAAAATATCGCGGGGTGGTGAGCATTGTAAGGGTTTCTAACAGGCTATTCCCTAGTAGCAGTGCGAAAAACATCACGGGGTACTGTGAATCGGAGGGCCTGAATGAGCATAGGCAGTGAGTGGCAATGTAGGACGGACAAAAGCACCATAGGTGGTAAGGATGGGGAGGTCAGGAAACATGCAGTGGCAATGTAGGATAGGTTTCTGAAAAACATCGCGGGGTGGTGCTCATTGTAAGGGTTTCTAACAGGACATTCACTAGTAGGAGTGAGAAAAACATCACGGGGTGGTGTGAATCGGAGGGCCGCCATTATATTAGGCAGTGAGTGGCAATGTAGGATCCAGAAAAGCACCACTGGATGGTCAGCATGGGGAGGTCAGGAAATATGCGGTGGCAATGTAGGATAGGTTTCTGAAAAACATCGCGCGGCGGTGTGCATTGTAAGGGTTTCTAACAGGCCATTCTCTAGTAGAAGTGAGAAAAACATCACGGAGTGGTGTGAATCGGAGGGACTGAATTAGAATAGGCACTTTGTGGCAATGTAGAATGGAGAAAAGCACCACGGGGTATTCAGCATTGGGAGGTCAGGAAACATGCGGTGGCAATGTAGGATAGGTTTCTGAAAAACTTCGCGGTGTGGTACGCATAGTAAGGGTTTCTAAGAGGCCATTCTCTAGTAGGAGTGAGAAAAACATCACAGGGTGGTGTGAATCGGAAGACCTGCATTAGGATAGGCAGTGAGTGGCAATGTAGGATGGAGAAAAGCACCATGGCGTGTTCAGCATGGTGAGGTCAGGAAACATGTGGTGGTAAAGTAGGATATGTTTCTGAAAAATATCGCGGTGTGGTGCGCATTGTAAGGGTTTCTAACATGCGATTCACTAGTAGGACAAAGGAAAACATCACGGGCTGGTGTGAATAGGAGGGCCTGAATTAGAATAGACAGGGAGTGACAATTTAGGATGGAGAAAAGCAAGATGGGGTAGTCAGCATAGGGAGGTCAGGAAACATGCAGTGGCAATATAGGATAAGTTTCTGAAAATCATCTCGGGGTGGTGTGCATTTTAAGGGTTTCTAACAGGCCATTCACTAGTAGGAGTGAGAAAAATATCACGGGATGGTGTGAATCGGAGGGCCTGAATTAAGATAGGCAGTCAGTGGCAATGTAGAATGGAGAGACGCAAAATGAGTTATTCAGCATGAGGAGGGCAGGAAACATGCGGTGGCAATGTAGGATAGGTTTCTGAAAAACATCACGAGGGGGTGCGCATTTTAAGGGTTTCTTACAGGCCATTATCTAGTAGGAGTGAGAAAAATATCCCGGGGTGGTGTGATTCTCAGGGCCTGAATTAGGAAAGGCAGTGAGAGGCAATGTAGGATGGAGAAAAGCACCAAGAGGAGGTCAGTATGGGTAGGTCAGGAAACATGCGGTGGCAATGTAGGATAGGTTTCTGAAAAACATTGCGTGGTGGTGCGCATTGTAAGGGTTTCTAACAGGACATTCACTTTAAAAGTGAGAAAAATACCACGGGGTGGTGTGAATCGGAGGGCCGGCATTAGATTAGGCAGTGAGTGGCAATGTAGGATCAAGCAAAGCAAGATGGGTTGGTGATCATGGGGAGGTCAAGAAACATGCAGTGGCAATTAGGATAGGTTTCTGAAAAACATCGTGAGATGGTGCGCATTGTAAGGGTTTCTATGAGACCATTCACTAGTAGGAGTGAGAAAAACATCATAGGGTGGTGGGATTCGGAGGGCCTGAATAACGATAGGCAGTGAGTGACAATGCAGGATGGAGAAAAGCACCACTGGGTGGTCATCATGGGGAGGTCAGGAAACATGCGGTGGCCATGTAGCATAGGTTTCTGAAAAACATCGCGCGGTGGTGCGCATTGTAAGGGTTTCTAATAGGCCATTCACTAGTAGAAGTGAGAAAAACATCACGGGGTGGTGTGAATCAGAGGCCTGAATTAGGATAGGCACTGAGTTTCAATGTAGTATGGAGAAAAGCACCACGGGGTATTCAGCATGGGGAGGTCAGGAAACATGCGGTGGAAAAGTAGGATAGGTTTCTGAAAAACATCACGTGGTGGTGTGCATTTTAAGGGTTTCTAACAGGCCATTCCCTAGTACCAGTGAGAAAAACATCCCGGGGTGCTGTGAATCGGAGGGCCTGAATTAGATTAGGCAGTGAGTGGAAATGTAGGATGGAGAAAAGCAAGACGGCGTGGTGAGCATGGGGAGGTCAGGAATCATGCAGTGGCAAAGTAGGATAGGTTTCTGAAAAACATCGCAGGGTGTTGCGCATTGTAAGGATTTCTAACAGGCCATTCAAAGGTAGGAGTGAGAAAAACATCACACGGAGGTGTGAATTGGAGGGCCTGAGTTAGAATACCCAGTGAGTGGCAAAGTAGGATAGAGAAAAGCACTAAGGGGTGGTCAGCATTCGGAGCACAGGAAACATGCGGTGGCAATGTAGGATAGCTTTCTGAAAAACTTCGCAGGGTGGTGCGCATTTTAAGGGTTTCTAACAGGTCATTCACAAGTAGGAGTGAGAAAAACATCACGGGGTGGTGTGAATCGGAGGGCCTGAATTCGGATAGGCAGTGAGTTGAAATGTAGGATGGAGAAAAGCACCACGGGGTTGTCAGCATGGGGAAGTCAGAAAACATGCGGTGGCAATGTAGGATAGGTTTCTGAAAAACATCACGGGGTGGTGCGCATTGTCAGGTTTTCCAACAGGCCATTCACTAGTAGGAGTGAGAAAAACATCACGGGGTGGGTTGAATCAGAGGGCCTGAATCAGCATAGGCAGTGATTGGCAATGGAGGATGGAGAAAAGCACCATGGGGTGGTCGGCATGGGGAGGTAAGGAAACATGCGGTGGCAATGTGGGATATTTTCCTGAAAAACATCACTGCCTGGTGCACATTGTAAGGGTTTCTAACAGGCCATTCACTATTAGGAGTGCGAAAAACATCACGGGGTGGTGTGAATCTGAGGGCTAGAATTAGGTTAGACAGTGAGTGGCAATGTAGGATGAAGAAATGCACCACGAGGTATTCAGCATGGGTAAGTCAGGAAACATGCGGTTTCAAAGTAGGATAGGTTTCTGAAAAACATCACGTGGTGGTGCGCATTTTAAGGGTTTCTAACAGGCCATACCCTAGTAGGAGTGAGAAAAACAACCCGTGGTGGTGTGAATCGGAGGGCCTGAGTTAGAATACCCAGTGAGTGGCAATGTACAATGGAGAAAAGCATCACACCGTACCTAGCAAGGCGAGGTCAGGAAACATGCTGTGGCAATGTAGGATAGGTTTCTGAAAAACATCGCGGGGTAGTGCGCATTGTAAGTGTTTCTAACAGGTCATTCACAAGTAGGAGTGAGAAAAACATCACGGGGTGGTGTGAATCGGAGGGCCTGAATTACGATAGTCAGTGAGGGGCAATGTAGGATGCAGAAAAAGACCACCGGGTGGTAAGCATGGGGAGCTATGGAAATATGCAGTGGCCATGTAGGATAACTTTCTGAAAAACATCTCGGTGTGGTGCGCATTGTAAGGGTTTCTAACAGGCCATTCACTAGTAGGAGTGAGAAAAACATCACGGGTGGTGTGAATCTGAGGGCCAGTATTAGGTTAGACAGTGAGTGGCAATGTAGGATGAAGAAAAGCACCACAGGGTATTCAGCATGGGGAGGTCAGGAAACATGCTGTGGCAATGCAGGATAGATTTCTGAAAAACATCGTGTGGTGGTGCGCATTGTAAGGGTTTCTATCAGGCCATTCACTAGTACGAGTGAGAAAAATATCACCGGGGGCTGTGAACCCAAGGGCCTTAATTCGGATAGGCAGTGAGTGGCAATGTAGGATGGAGAAAAGCACCAAGGGGTGGTCAGCATTCGAAGCTCAGGAAACATGTGGTGGCAATGTAGGATAGGTTTCTGAAAATCATCACGGGGTGGTGCGCATTGTAAAGTTTTCCAACAGGCCATTCACTACTAGGAGTGAGAAAATCATCACGGGGTGGTGTGAATCGGAGGGCCTGAATTAGCATAGGCAGTGAGTGGCAATGGAGGATGGAGAATAGCACCACGAGGTGGTCAGCATGGGGAGGTCAGGAAACATGCGGTCGCAATGTAGGATATGTTCCTGAAAAGCATCGTGGTGTGTTGGGCATTGTAAGGGTTTCTAACAGGCAATTCCCTAGTATGAGTGAGATAAACATCACCGAGTGGTGTAAATCTGAGGGCCAGAATTAGGAAAGGCAGTGAGTGGCAATGTAGGATGGAGAAAAGCACCACGGGGTATTCAGCATGGGGAGTTCAGGTAACATGCGGTGGCAAACTAGGATATAATTCTGAAAAACATCACGTGGTGGTGCGCATTTTAAGGGTTTCTAACAGGCCATTCCCTAGTAGGAGTGAGAAAAAACATCCCGCGGTTGTGTGAATAGGAGGGCCTGAATTAGATTAGGCAGTGAGTGGTAATGTAGGATGGAGAAAAGCAAGATGGCGTGGTGAGAATGAGGAGGTCAGGAATCATCCAGTGGCAATGTAGGATAGGTTTCTGAAAAACATCGCAGGGTGGTGCGCATTGTAAGGGTTTCTAACAGGCCATTCAAAGGTAGGAGTGAGAAAAACATCACACGGTGGTGTGAATTGGAGGGCCTGAGTTAGAATACCCAGTGAGTGGCAATATAGGATGGAGAAAAGCACCAAGGGGTGGTCAGCATTCGGAGCTCAGGAAACATGCGGTGACAATGTAGGATAGGTTTCTGAAAATCATCACGGGGTGGTGCGCATTGTAAAGTTTTCCAACAGGCCATTCACTACTAGGAGTGAGAAAATCATCACGGGGTGGTGTGAATCGGAGGGCCTGAATTAGGATCGGTAGTGAGTGACAATGTAGGGTGGAGAAAAGCAAGACGGCGTGGTGAGCATGGGGAGATCAGGAAATAAGCGGTGACAACTTAGTATAGGTTTCTGAAAAAAATCACGGGGTGGTCCGCATTGTCAGGTTTTCCAACAGGCCATTCACTTGTAGGAGTGAGAAAAACATCACGGGGTGGGTTGAATCAGAGGGCCTGAAATAGCATAGGCAGTGATTGGCAATGTAGGATGAAGAAAAGCACCACGGGTTATTCAGCATGGGGAGGTCAGGAAACATGCGGTGGCAATGTAGGATAGATTTCTGAAAAACATCGCATGGTGGTGCGCATTGTAAGGGTTTCTATCAGGGCATTCACTAGTAGGAGTGAGAAAAATATCACAGGTGCCTGTGAACCCGAGGGCCTGAATTCGGATAGGCAGTGAGTGGCATTGTAGGATGGAGAAAATACCAAGGGTTGGTCAGCATGTGAATGTCAGGAAACATGCGGTGGCAAAGTAGGATAGGTTTCTGAAAAACATCGTGGGTTGGTGCAAATTGTAAGGTTTTCTAAAAGGACATGCACTAGTAGGAGTGAGAAAAACATCACGGGGTGGTGTGAACCGGAGGGCCTGAATTAGCATAGGCAGTGAGTGGCAATGGAGGATGCAGAATAGCACCACGAGGTGGTCAGCATGGGGAGGTCAGGAAACATGCGGTGGCAATGTAGGATAGGTTTCTGAAAAACATCGCGCGGTGGTGCGCATTGTAAGGGTTTCTAATAGGCCATACTCTAGTAGAAGTGAGGAAAACATCACGGAGTGGTGTGAATCGGAGGGACTGAATTAGGATAGGCACTTTGTGGCAATGTAGGATGGAGAAAAGCAGCACGGGGTATTCAGCATGGGGAGGTAAGGAAACATGCGGTGGCAATATAGGATAGGTTTCTGAAATACATCACGTGGTGGTGCGAATTTTAAGGGTTTCTAACAGGCCATTCCCTAGTAGGAGTGAGAAAAAACATCCCGGGGTGGTGTGAATCGGAGGGCCTGAATTCGGAAAGGCAGTGAGTGGCAATGTAGGATGGAGAAAAGCACAACGGTGTTGTCAGCATGGGGAGGTCAGGAATCATGCAGTGGCAATGTAGGATAGGTTTGTGTAAAACATCGCAGGGTGGTGCGCATTGTAAGGTTTTCTAACAGGCCATTCAAAGGTAGGAGTGAGAAAAACATCATACGGTGGTGTGAATTGGAGGGCCTGAGTTAGAATACAAAGTGAGTGGCAATGTAGGGTGGAGAGAAGCACCAAGGGGTGGTCAGCATTCGGAGCTCAGGAAACATGCGGTGGCAATGTAGGATAGCTTTCTGAAAAACATCGCGGGGTGTTGCGCATTGTAAGGGTTTCTAACAGGCCATTCACTAGTAGGAGTCAGAAAAACATCTCAGGGTGGTGTGAATTGGAGGGCCTGAATTACGATAGGCAGTGAGGGGCAATGTAGGATGCAGAAAACCACCACGGGGTGGTAAGCATGGGGAGGTATGGAAATATGCGGTGGCCATGTAGGATAACTTTCTGAAAAACATCTCTCTGTGGTGCGCATTGTAAGGGTTTCTAACAGGCCATTCACTAGTAGGAGTCAGAAAAACATCTCGGGGTGATGTGAATCGGAGGGCCTGAATTCGGAAAGGCAGTGAGTGGCAATGTAGGATGGAGAAAAGCACAACGGTGTTGTCAGCATGGGGAGGTCAGGAAACATGCGGTGGCAATGTAGGATAGGTTTCTGAGAAACATCGTGCGGCGTTGTGCATTGTAAGGGTTTCTAACAGGCCATTCTCTAGTAGAAGTGAGAAAAACATCACGGAGTGGTGTGAATCGGAGGGACTGAATTAGGATAGGCACTTTGTGGCAATGTAGGATGGAGAAAAGCACCACCGGGTATTCAGCATTGGGAGGTCAGGAAACATGCGGTGGCAATGTAGGATAGGTTTCTGAAAAACTTTGCGGTGTGGTGCGCATAGTATGTGTTTCTAAGAGGCCATTCACTACTAGGAGTGAGAAAAACATCACGGGGTGGGTTGAATCAGAGGGCCTGAATTAGCATCGGCAGTGATTGGCAATGGAGGATGGAGAAAAACACCACGGGGTGGTCGGCATGTTGAGGTAAGGAAACATGCGGTGGCAATGTGGGATATTTTCCTGAAAAACATCACTGCCTGGTGCACATTTTAAGGTTTTCTAACAGGCTATTCACTAGTAGGAGTGCGAAAAACATCACGGGGTGGTGTGAATCTGAGGGCCAGAATTAGGTTAGACAGTGAGTGGCAATGTAGGATGAAGAAAAGCACCACGGGGTATTCAGCATGGGGAGGTCAGGAAACATGCGGTGGCAATGTAGGATAGGTTTCTGAAAATCATCACGGCGTGGTACGCATTGTAAGGTTTTCCAACAGGCCATTCACTACTAGGAGTGAGAAAAACATCACGGGGTGCTGTGAATAGGAGGGCCTGAATTAGGATCCATAGTGAGTGACAATGTAGGGTGGAGAAAAGCAAGATGGCTTGGTGAGCATGGGGAGTTCAGGAAACAAGCGGTGACAACTTAGTATAGGTTTCCAAAAAATATCGCGGGGTGTTGCGCATTGTAAGGGTTTCTAACAGTCCATTCACTAGTAGGAGTGAGAAAAACATCACGGGGTGGTGTGAATCGGAAGGCTGGAATTAGGAAAGGCAGTGAGTTGCAATGCAGGATGGAGAAAAGCACCACTGGGTGGTCAGCATGGGGTGGTCAGGAAAAATGCGGTGGCAAAGTAGGATAGGTTTCTAAAAAACATCACGTGGTGGTGCGAATTTTAAGGGTTTCTAACAGGCCATTCCCTAGTAGGAGTGAGAAAAACAGCCCGGGGTGGTGTGAATCGGAGGGCCTGAATTAGATTAGGCAGTGAGTGGTAATGTAGGATGGAGAAAAGCAAGACGGCGTGGTGTGCATGGGAAGGTCAGGAATCATGCAGTGGCAATGTAGGATAGGTTTCTGAAAAACATCGCAGGGTGGTGTGCATTGTAAGGGTTTCTAACAGGTCATTCACAAGTTGGAGTGAGAAAAACATCACGGGGTTGTGTGAATCGGAGAGCCTGCATTACGATAGGCAGTGAGGGGCAATGTAGGATGCAGAAAACCACCATGGGGTGGTAAGCGTGGCTAGGTATGGAAATATGCGGTAGCCATGTAGGATAACTTTCTGAAAAACATCTCGTTGTTGTGCGCATTGTAAGGGTTTTTAACAGGCCATTTACTAGTAGGAGTGAGAAAAACATCTCGGGGTGCTGTGAATCGGAGGGCCTGAATTCGGATAGGCAGTGAGTGGCAATGTAGGATGGAGAAAAGCATCACGGTGTATTCAGCATTGGGTGGTCAGGAGACATGCGGTGGCAATGTAGGATAGGTTTCTGAAAAACATCACGGGGTGGTGCGCATTGTCAGGTTTTCCAACAGGCCATTCACTAGTAGGAGTGAGAAAAACATCACAGGGTGGGTAGAATCAGAGGGCCTGAATTAGCATAGGCAGTGATTGGCAATGGAGGATGGAGAAAAGCACCGCGGGGTGATCGGCATGGGCAGGTAAGGAAACATGTGGTGGCAATGTGGGATATTTTCCTGAAAAACATCGCTTCATGGTGCACATTGTAAGGGTTTCTAACAGGCAATTCACTAGTAGGAGTGCGAAAAACATCACGGGGTGGTGTGAATCTGAGGGCCAGAATTAGTTTAGACAGTGAGTGGCAATGTAGGATGAAGAAAAGCACGAAGGGGTATTCAGCATGGGGAGGTAAGGAAACATGCGGTGGCAATGTAGGATAATTTTCTGAAAAACATCCCGTGGTGGTGCGCGTTGTAAGGGTTTCTATTAGGCCATTCACTAGTAGGAGTGAGAAAAATATCACCGGGGGCTGTGAACCCGAGGGCCTGAATTCGGATAGTCAGTGAGTGGCATTGTAGGATGGAGAAATACCAAGGGTTGGACAGCATGTGAATGTCAGGAAACATGCTGTGGCAAAGTAGGATAGGTTTCTGAAAAACACCGTGGGTTGGTGCGAATTGTAAGGTTTTCTAAAAGGCCATTCACTAGTAAGAATGAGAAAAACATCACGGGGTGGTGTGAATCGGAGGGCCTGAATTAGCATAGGCAGTGAGTGGCAATGGAGGATGGAGAATAGCACCACGAGGTGGTCAGCATGCGGATGTCAGGAAACATGCGGTGGCAATGTAGGATATGTTCCTGAAAAACATCGCGATGTGGAATGCATTGTAAGGGTTTCTAACAGGCAATTCCCTAGTAGGAGTGAGAAAAACATCACGGGGTGGTGTGAATCTGAGGGCCGGAATTATGAAAGGCAGTGAGTGGCAATGTAGGATTGAGAAAAGCACCACTGGGTGGTCAGCATGGGGAGGTCAGGAAACATGCGGTGGCAATGTAGGATAGGTTTCTGAAAAACATCGCGAGGTGGTGCGCATTGTAAGGGTTTCTAACAGGCCATTTTCTAGTAGAAGTGAGATAAACATCACGGAGTGGTGTGAATCGGAGCGCCTGAATTAGGATAGGCACTTGGTGGCAATGTATGATGGAGAAAAACACCACGGGGTATTCAGCATGGGGAGGTCAGGAAACATGCAGTGGCAATGTAGGAAATGTTTCTGAAAAACATTGTATGGTGGTGCGCATTGTAAGGGTTTCTAACAGGCCATTCAAAGGTAGGAGTGAGAAAAACATCACAGGGCGGTGTGATTAGGAGGGCCTGAGTTAGAATAGCCAGTGAGTTTCAATGTAGGATGGAGAAAAGCACCAAGGGTTGGTCAGCATTCGGAGGTTAGGAAACATGAGGTGGCAATGTAGGATAGCTTTCTGAAAAACATCGCTGGGTGGTGCGCATTGTATGGTTTTCTAACAGGCCCTTCACTAGTAGGAGTGAGAAAAACATCACGAGGTGGTGTGAATTAGAGGGCCATAATTAGCATAGGCAGTGAGTGGCAAGATAGAATGGAGAAAAGCATCACTCCGTCATTAGCAACGCGAGGTCAGGAAACATGCTGTGGCAATGTAGGACTGGTTTCTGAAAAAAACATCGCGGGATGGTGCGCATTGTAAGGGTTTCTAACAGGTCATACACAAGTAGGAGTGAGAAAAACCTCACGGGGTGGTGTGAATCGGAGGGCCTGAATTACGATAGGCAGTGAGGGGCAATGTAGGATGGAGAAAACCACCACAGGGTGGTGTAAGGGTTTCTAACAGGTCATTCACAAGTGGGAGTGAGAAAAACATCACTGGGTGGTGTGAATCGGAGGGCCTGAATTAAGCATGGGGAGGTAAGGAAACACGCGGTGGCAATGTGGCATATTTTCCTGAAAAACATTGTTGCATGGTGCACTTTGTAAGGGTTTCTAACAGGCCATTCACTATTAGAAGTGCGAAAAACATCACGGGGTGGTGTGAATCTGAGGGCCAGAATTAGGTTAGACCGTGAGTGCCAATTTAGGATGGAGAAAAGCACGACGGGGTATTCAGCATGGGTAGGTCAGGAAACATGCGGTGGCAATGTAGGATAGATTTCTGAAAAACATCGCGTGGTGTTGCGCATTGTAAGGTTTTCTAACAGGCCATTCACTAGTAGGAGTGAGAAAAACATCACGGGGTGGTGTGAATCGGAGGACCGGAATTAGGAAAGGCAGTGAGTGGCAATACAGGATGGAGAAAAGCACCACGGGGTGGTCAGCATGGGGAGGTCAGGAAAAATGTGGTGGCAATGTACGATAGGTTTCTGAAAAACATCGCGCGGTGGTGCGCATTGTAAGGGTTTCTAACAGGCCATTCACTCGTAGAAGTGTGAAAAATATCGCGGGGTGGTGTGAATCGGAGAGCCTGAATTAGAATAGGCACTGCGTGGCAATGTAGTATGGAGAAAAGCACCACGGGTTATTCAGCATGGGGAAGTCAGGAAACTAGCGGTGGCAAAGTAGGATAGGTTTCTTAAAAACATCACGTGGTGGTGTGCATTTTAAGGGTTTCTAACAGGCCATTCCCTAGTAGGAGTGAGAAAAGCACCCCGGGGTTGTGTGAATCACAGGGCCTGAATTAGATTAGGCAGTGAGTGGTAATGTAGGATGGAGAAAAGCAAGACGGCGTAGTGAGCATGGGGAGGTCAGGAATCATGCAGTGGCAATGTAGGATAGGTTTCTGAAAAACATCGCAGGGTGGTGCGCATTGTAAGGGTTTCTAACAGGCCATTCAAAGGTAGGAGTGAGAAAAACATCACATGGTGGTGTAAATTGGAGGGCCTGAGTTAGAATACCCAGTGAGTGGCAATGTAGAATGGAGAAAAGCATCACCCCGTACTTAGCAAGGCGAGGTGAGGAAACATGGGGTGGCAATGTAGGATAGGTTTCTGAAAAACATCGCGGGGGTGGTGCGCATTGTAAGGGTTTCTAACAGGTCATTCACAAGTAGGAGTGAGAAAAACATCACTGGGTGGTGTGAATCGGAGGGCCTGAATTAAGATAGGCAGTGAGGGGCAATGTAGGATGCAGAAAACCACCACAGGGTGGTAAGTTTGGGGAGGTATGGAAATATGCGATAGCCATGTAGGATAACTTTCTGAAAAACATCTCGGTGTGGTGCGCATTGTAAGGGTTTCTAACAGGCCATTCACTAGTAGGACTGAGAAAAACATCTCGGGGTGGTGTGAATCGGAGGTCCTGAATTCGGTTAGGCAGTGAGTGGCAATATAGGATGTAGAATAGCACCACGGGGTTGTCAGCATGGGGAGGTCAGGAAACATGCGGTGGCAATGTAGGATAGGTTTCTGAAAAACATCACGGGGTGGTGCGCATTGTCAGGATTTCCAACAGGCCATTCACTAGTAGGAGTGAGCAAAACATCATGGGGTGGGTTGAATCAGAGGGCCTGAATTAGCATAGGCAGTGATTGGCAATGGAGGATGGAGAAAAGCACCGCGGGGTGGTCGGCAAGGGGAGGTAAGGAAACATGTGGTGGCAATGTGGGATATTTTCCTGAAAAACATCGCTACATGGTGCACATTGTAAGGGTTTCTAACAGGCCATTCACTAGTAGGAGTGCGAAAAACATCACGGGGTGGTGTGAATCTGAGGGCCAGAATTAGGTTAAACAGTGATTGGCAATGTAGGATGAAGAAAAGGACGACGGGTTATTCAACATGGGGAGGTAAGGAAACATGCGGTGGCAATGTAGGATAGATTTCTGAAAAACATCGCGTGGTGATGCGCGTTGTAAGGGTTTCTATCAGGCCATTCACTAGTAGGAATGAGAAAAATATCACCGGGGGCTCTGAACCCGATGGCCTAAATTCGGATAGGCAGTGAGTGGCATTGTAGGATGGAGAAATACCAAGGGTTGGTCAGCATGTGAATGTCAGGAAACATGCGGTGGCAAAGTAGGATAGGTTTCTGGAAAACACCGTGGGTTGGTGCGAATTGTAAGGTTTTCTAAAAGGCCATTCACTAGTAGGAGTGAGAAAAACATCACGTGGTGGTGTGAATCGGAGGGCCTGAATTAGCATAGGCAGTGAGTGGCAATGGAGGATGGAGAATAGCACCACGAGGTGGTCAGCATGGGGAGGTCAGGAAACATGCGGTGGCAATGTAGGATATGTTCCTGAAAAACATCGCGGTGTGCTGCGCATTGTAAGGGTTTCTAACAGGGAATTCCCTAGTACGAGTGAGAAAAAACATCTCGGGGTGGTGTGAATCGGAGGGCCTGAATTATCATAGGCAGTGAGTGGCAATGTAGGATTGAGAAAAGCACCAAGAGAAGGTCAGAATGGGTAGGTCAGGAAACCTGCGGTGACAATGTAGGAAAGGTTTCTGAAAAACATTGCGTGGTGGTGCGAATTTTAAGGGTTTCTAACAGGACATTCACTAGTAGAAGTGAGAAAAATATCACGGAAAGGTGTAAATCGGAGGGCCGGCATTAGATTAGGCAGTGAGTGGTAATGTAGGTTGGAGAAAAGCAAGACGGAGTGATGAGCATGGGCAGTTCAGGGAACATGCATTGGCAATGTAGAATACTTTTCTGAAAAACATCTCTGGGTGGTGCACATTGTAAGGGTTTCTAACAGGCCATTCGATAGTAGGAGTGAGAAAAACATCCCGGGGTGGTGTGAATCGGAGAGCCTGAATTACGATAGGCAGTGAGTGGCAATGTAGCATGCAGAAAACCACCACGGGGTGGTAAGCATAGGGAGGTAAGGAAATATGCGGTGGCCATGTAGGATAGCTTTCTGAAAAACATCTCGGTGTGGTGCGCATTGTAATGGTTTCTAACAGGCCATTCACTAGTAGGAGTGAGAAAAACATCACGGGGTGGTGTGAATCTGAGGGCTAGAATTAGGTTAGACAGTGAGTGGCAATGTAGGATGAAGAAAACCACCACAGGGTATTCAGCATGGGGAGGTCAGGAAACATGCGGTGGCAATGTAGGATACATTTCTGAAAAACATCGCGTGGTGGTGCGCATTGTAAGTGTTTCTATCAGGCCATTCACTAGTAGGAGTTGAAAAACATCTCGGGGTGGTGTGAATCGGAGGGCCTGAATTCGGATATGCTGTGAGTGGCAATGTAGGATGGAGAAAAGCACCACGGGCTTGTCAGCATGGGGAGGTCAGGAAACTTGCGGTGGCAATATAGCATAGGTTTCTGAAAAACATCACGGGGTGGTGCGTATTGTCAGGTTTTCCAAAGGCCATTCACTAGTAGGAGTGAGAAAAACATTACGGGGTGGGTTGAATCAGAGGGCCTGAATTAGCATAGGCAATGATTGCCAATGGAGAATGGAGAAAAGCACCACGCTGTGGTCGGCATATGGAGGTAAGGAAACATGCGGTGGCAATGTAGGATATTTTCAAGAAAAGCATCGCAGCATGTTGCGCATTGTAAGGGATTCTAACAGGCCATTCACTAGTAGGAGTGCGAATAACATCACGGGGTGGTGTGAATCTGAGGGCCAGAATTAGGTTAGACAGTGAGTGGCAATGTAGGATGGAGAAAAGCACCATGGGGTATTCAGCATGGGGAGGTCAGGAAACATGCGGTGGCAATGTAGGATAGGTATCTGAAAAACATCGCTTGTGGTGCGCATTGTAAGGGTTTCTATCAGGCCATTCACTAGTAGGAGTGAGTAAAACATCATGGGGTGGTGTGAATCGCAAGGCCTGAAATAGATTAGGCATTGAGTGTTAATGTAGGATCTAGCAAAGCAAGACGGAGCGGTGAGCATGTGGAGGTCAGGAAACATGAATTGGCAACGTAGGGTAGGTTTCTGAAAAACATCGCAGGGTGGTGCGCATTTTAAGTGTTTCTAACAGGCCATTCACTAGTAGCAGTGAGACAAACATCACGGAGTGATGTGAATATGAAGGCCTGAATTTGGATACGCAGTGAGTGGCAATGTAGGATGGAGTAAAGCACCACGGGGTGGTCAGCATGGGGAGGTCAGGAAACATAACGTGGCAATGTAGGATATGTTTCTAAAGAACATCGCGGGGTGGTGCGCATTGTAACGGTTTCTAACAGGCCATTCACTAGTAGGAGTAACAAAAACATCACGTGGTGGTGTGAATCGGAGGGCCTGAATCAGCATAGGCAGTGAGTAGCAATGTAGGATTGAGAAAAGCACCAAGAGGAGGTCAGAATGGGAAGGTCAGGAAACCTGCGGTGACAAAGTAGGACAGGTTTCCGAAAAACATTGCGTGGTGGTGTGCATTTTAAGGGTTTCTAACAGGACATTCACTAGTAGAAGTGAGAAAAATATCACGGGATGGTGTGAATCGGAGGGCCGGCATTAGATTAGGCAGTGAGTGGTAATGTAGGTTGGAGAAAAGCTTGACGGAGTGATGAGCATGGGCAGTTCAGGGAACATGCATTGGCAATGTAGAATACGTTTCTGAAAAACATCTCTGGGTGGTGCGCATTGTAAGGGTTGCTAACAGGCCATTCACTAGTAGGAGTGAGAAAAACATCACGGGGTGGTGTGAATCGGAGGGCCTGAATAACGATAGGCAGTGAGTGACAATGTACGATGGAGAAAATCACCACGGATTGGTCAGAATGAGGTTAGGAAACATGCTGTGGCAATCTAGGATGGGTTTCTAAAAAATATCGCAGAGTAGTGCGCATTGTAGGGGTTTCTAAAAGGCCATTCCCTAGTAGGAGTGAGAAAAACATCATAGGGTGGTGGGAATCGGGGGGCCTGTATTAGGATAGGCAGACAGTGGCAATGTAGGATGGAGAAAACCACCATTGAGTGTCAGCATGATGAGGTCAGAAAACATGCGGTGGCATTGTAGCATAGTTTTCTAATAAAGATCGCGGTGTGGTTCGCATGGTAAGGGTTTCTAACAGGCCATTCACTAGAATGAGTGAGACAAACATCATGGGGTGGTGTGAATTAGAGAGACTTAATTAGATTAGGCAGTGAGTGGCAATGTAGGATCAAGAAAAGCAAGATGGGGTGGTGATCATGGGGAGGTCAGGAACATGCTGTGGCAATGTAGGATAGTTTTGTGAAAAACATCGCGTGGTGGTGCGCATTGTAATGGTTTCTAAGAGGCCATTCACTAGTAGGAGTGAGAAAAACATCACGGGGTGGTGTGAATCGGAGGACCTGAATTAGGATAGACAGTGAGTGGCAATGTAGGATTGAGAAAAGCACCAAGAGGAGGTCAGAATGGGTAGCTCAGGAAACCTGCGGTGGCAATGTAGGACAGGTTTCTGTAAAACATTGCGTGGTGGTGCGCATTGTAAGGGTTTCTAACAGGACATTCACTAGTAGAAGTGAGAAAAATATCACGGGGTGGTGTGAATCGGAGGGCCGGCATTAGATTAGGCCGTGAGTGGTAATGTAGGTTGGAGAAAATCAAGACGGAGTGATGAGCATGGGCAGTTCAGGGAACATGCATTGGCAATGTAGAATACGTTTCTGAAAAACATCTCTGGGTGGTGCGCATTGTAAGGGTTTCTAACAGGCCATTCACTAGTAGGAGTGAGAAAAACATCACGGGGTGATGTGAATCGGAGGGCCTGAATAACGATAGGCAGTGAGTGACAATGTACGATGGAGAAAATCACCACGGGTTGGTCAGAATGAGGTTAGGAAACATGCTGTGGCAATCTAGGATAGGTTTCTAAAAAACATTGCAGGGTAGTGCGCATTGTAGGGGTATCTAAAAGGCCATTCCCTAGTAGGAGTGAGAAAAACATCATAGGGTGGTGGGAATCGGGGGGCCTGTATTAGGATAGGCAGAGAGTGGCAATGTAGGATGGAGAAAACCACCATTGAGTGTCAGCATGATGAGGTCAGGAAACGTGCGGTGGCATTGTAGCATAGGTTTCTAATAAAGATCGCAGTGTGGTCCGCATTGTAAGGGTTTCTAACAGGCCATTCACTAGAAGGAGTGAGACAAACATCACGGGGTGGTGTGAATCGGAGAGACTTAATTAGATTAGGCAGTGAGTGGCAATGTAGCATCAAGCAAAGCAAGATGGGGTGGTGATCATGGGGAGGTCAGGAAACATGCTGTGGCAATGTAGGATAGGTTTCTGAAAAACATCGCATGGTGGTGCACATTGTAAGGGTTTCTAAGAGGCCATTCACTAGTAGGAGTGAGAAAAACATCACGGGGTGGTGTGAATCGGAGGACCTGAATTAGGATAGGCAGTGAGTGGCAATGTAGGATGGAGAAAAGCACCATGGGGTGGTCAGCATGGTGAGGTCAGGAAACATGCGGTGGTAAAGTAGGATACGTTTCTGAAAAACATCGTGGGGTGGTGCGCATTGTAAGGGTTTCTAACATGCGATTCACTAGTAGGAGTGAGGAAAACATCACAGGGTGGTGTGAATCAGAAGGCCTGAATTAGAATAGGCAGGGAGTGACAATTTAGGATGGAGAAAAGCAAGACGGGGTAGTCAGCATAGGGAGGCAAGGAAACATGCAGTGGCAATGTAGGATAGGATTCTGAAAAACATTGCGGGGTGGTGTGCATTGTAAGGGTTTCTAACAGGCCATTCACTAGTAGGAGTGAGAAAAATATCACGGGGTGGTGTGAATCGGAGAGCCTGAATTAGGATAGGCAGTCAGTGGCAATGTAGGATGGAGAAAAGCAAAACGGGTTATTCAGCATGAGGAGGTCAGGAAACATGCGGTGGCAATGTAGGATAGGTTTCTGAAAAACATCGCGGGGTGGTGTGCATTGTAAGGGTTTGTAACAGGCCATTCACTAGTAGGTATGAGAAAAACATCACATGGGGGTGTGAATTGGAGATCCTGAATTCGGATAGGCACTGAGTGGCAATGTAGGATGGAGAAAAGCACCAAGGGGTGGTCAGCATTCGGAGCTCAAGAAACATGCGGTGGCAATGTAGGATAGCTTTCTGAAAAACATCGTGGAGTGGTGCCCATTGTATGGTTTTCAAACAGGCCATTCACTAGTAGGAGTGAGAAAAACATGATGGGGTGGTGTGAAATAGAGGGCCAGAATGAGCATAGGCAGTGTGTGGCAATGTAGGTTGGAGAAAAGCATCATCCCGTACTTAGCAAGTCGAGGTCAGGAAACATGCTGTGGCAATGTAGGACAGGTTTCTGAAAAACATCGCAGGGTTGTGCGCATTGTCAGCGTTTCTAACAGGTCATTGACAAGTAGGAGTGAGGAAAACATCACGAGGTCGTGTGAATCGGAGGGCCTGAATTACGATAGGCAGTGAGTGGCAATGTAGGATGCAGAAAATTACCACAGGTTGGTTACATGTGGAGGTAAGGAAATATGCGGTGGCCAAGTAGGACAACTTTCTGAAAAACATTGCGAGGTGGTGCGCATTGTAAGGGTTTCTAACAGGCCATTAACTAATAAGAGTCAGGAAAACATCACGGGGTTGTGTGAATGGGAGAGGCTGAATTCGATAGGCTGTGAGTGGCATGTAGTTTGTACAAAAGCACCACGGGGTATTCAGCATGGGAGGTCAGGAACCATGCGGTGGCAATGTAGGATAGGTTTCTGAAAAACATCGCAGGGTGGTGCGCATTGTAAGGGTTTTTAACTGGCCATTCAAAGTTAGGAGTGAGAAAAACATCACAGGGTGGTGTGAATCAGAGGGCCTGAGTTAGAATAGCCAGTGAGGGGCAATGTAGGATGGGGAAAAGCACCAAGGGGTGGTCAGCATTCGGAGGTCAGAAATCATGCGGTGGCAATGTAGGATAGCTTTCTGAAAAACATTGCGGGGTGGTGCGCATTGTAAGGGTTTCTAACAGGCCATTCACTAGTAGGAGTTAGAAAAACATCACGGGGTGGTGTGAATCTTATGACCTGAATTAGGATAGGCAGTTAGTGGCAATGGAGAATGGAGAAAAGTACCACGGGGTGGTCACCATGGTTAGGTCAGGAAACATGCGGTGGCAATGTAGGATAGGTTTCTGAAAAAGATCGCGTGGTGGTGCGCATTGTATGGTTTTCTAACAGGCCATTCACTAGTCGGAGTGAGAAAAACATCACGGGGTGGTGTTAAATAGAGGGCCAGAATTAGCATAGGCAGTGAGTGGCAATGTAGGATGGAGGAAAGCATCACCCCGTACTTAGCAAGGCGAGGTCAGGAAACATGTGGTGGCAATGTAGGATAGGTTTCTGAAAAACATTGCGCGGTGGTGCGCATTGTAAGGGTTTCTAACAGGCCATTCACTAGTAGAAGTGAGAAAAACATCACGGGGTGGTGTGAATCCAAGGGCCTGAATTAGGATAGGCTCTGAGTGGGAATGTAGGATGGAGAAAAGCACCACGGGGTGGTAAGCATGGGGAGGTAAGGAAATATGCGGTGGCCATGTAGGATAACTTTCTAAAAAACATCTAGGTGTCGTGCGCATTGTAAGGGTTTCTAATAGGCCATTCACTAGTAGGCTTGAGAAAAACATCTCGGTGTGGTGTGAATCGAAGTGCCTGAATTCGTATAGGCAGTGAGTGGCAATTTAGGATGGAGAAAAGCACCACGGGGTTGTCAGCATGGTGAGGGCAGGAAACATGCGGTGGCAATGTAGGATAGGTTTCTGAAAAACATTGCAGGGTGGTGCACATTGTAAGGGTTTCTAACAGGCCATTCAAAGGTACGAGTGAGAAAAACATCACAGGGTGGTGTGAATGGGAGGCCCTGAGTTAGTATAGCCAGTGAGTGGCAATGTAGGATGGAGAAAAGCACCAAGGGGTAATCAACATTCGAATGTCAGGAAACATGCGCTGGCAATGTTGGATAGCTTTCTGAAAAACATCGCGGAGTGGTGTGCTTTGTATGGTTTTCTAACTAGCCATTCACTAGTAGGAGTGAGAAAAACATCACGGGGTGGTGTGAACTAGAGGGCCATAATTAGCATAGGCAGTGAGTGGCAATGTTGGATGGAGGAGAGCATCGCCCCTTACTTAGAAAGGCGAGGTCAGGAAACATGCGGTGGCAATGTAGGATAGGTTTCTGAAAAACATCGCAGGGTGGTGCGCATTGTAAGGGTTTCTAACAGGTCATTCACAAGTAGGAGTGAGAAAAACATCACGGGGTGGTGTGAATCGGAGGGCCCGAATTACGATAGGCAGTGAGGGGCAATGTATGAAGCAGAAAACCACCACGGGGTGGTAAGCATGGGGAGGTAAGGAAGTATGCGGTGGCCATGTAGGATAACTTTCTAAAAAACATCTCGGTGTCATGTGCATTGTAAGGGTTTCTAATAGGCCATTCACTAGTAGGAGTGAGAAAAACATCTCGGTGTGGTGTGAATCGGAGTGCCTGAATTCGAATAGGCAGTGAGTGGCAATGTAGGATGGAGAAAAGCCCCACGGGGTTGTCAGCATGGGGAGGGCAGGAAACATGCTGTGCCAATGTAGGATAGGTTTCTGAAAAACTTCGCGGTGAGGTGTGCATTGTCAGGTTTTCCAAAAGGCCATTCACTAGTAGGAGTGAGAAAATCATCACGGGGTGGGTTGAATCAGATGGCCTGAATTAGCATAGGATGTGATTGGCAATGGAGGATGGAGAAAGGCACCACGGGGTGGTCGGCATTGAGAGGTAAGGAAACATGCGGTGGCAATGTAGAATATTTTCCTGAAAAACATCGTTGCATGGTGTGCATGTAAGGGTTTCTAACAGGCCATTCACTAGTAGGAGTGAGAAAAACATCACGGGGTGGTGTGAATCGGAGGCCCTCAATTAGAATAGGCATTGAGTGGCAATGTAGGAGGGAGAAAAGCACCACGGATTATTCAGCATGAGGAGGTTAGGAAACATGCGGTGGCAATATACGATAGGTTTCTGAAAAACATCGCGGGGTGGTGCACATTGTAGGGGTTTCTAACAGGCCATTCACTAGTAGGAGTGATAAAAACATAACGGGGTGGTGTGAATCAGGGGGCCTGAATTACGATAGGTTGTAAGTGGCCATATAGGATGGAGAAAAGCACCAAGGGATGGTCAGCATGGGGAGGTCAGGAAACATGCGGTGGCAATGTAGGATAGGTTTCAGAAAAACATCGTGGGGTGGTGCGCATTGTAAGGGTTTCTAACAGGCCATTCACTAGTAGGAGTGATAAAAACATCACGGCGTGGTGTGAATCAGAGGGCCTGAATCACGATAGGTTGTGTGTGGCAATGTAGGATGGAGAAAAGCACCACGGGATGGTCTACATGGGGAGGTCAGGAAACATGCGGTGGCAATGTAGGATAGGTTTCAGAAAAACATCTCGGGGTGGTGCGCATTGTAAGGTTTTCTAACAGTCCATTCAATAGTGGAAGTGAGAAAATCATCACGGGGTGGTGTGAATCGGAAAGCCTGAATTAGGATAGGCGGTGAGTGGCAATGTAGGTTGGAGAAAAGCACCAAGGGGTGGTCAGAATGGGGATGTCAGGAAACATGCGGTGGCAATGTAGCATAGGTTTGTGAAAAACATAGCGGGGTGGTCACATTGTAAGTGTTTCTAACAGGCCATTCACTAGTAGGAGTGAGAAAACCATCACGGGGTTGTGTGAATCGGAAAGCCTGAATTAGTATAGGCAGTGAGAAGCAATGTGGAATGGAGAAAAGCACCACTGGGTGGTCAGCATGGGGAGGTCAGGAAACATGCGGTGGCAATGTAGTATAGGTTTCAGAAAAACATCGCGGTGTGGTGCACATTGTAATGGATTCTAACAGGACATTCACTAGTAAGAGTGAGAAAAACATCATGGGGTGGTGTGAATCGGAGGGCCTGAAATAGATTAGGCAGTGAGTGGTAATGTAGGATGGAGAAAAGCAAGATGGGGCGGTGAGCATGGGCAGGTCAGGAAACATGAAGTGGCAATATAGGATAGGTTTCTGAAAAACATTGCGGGGTGATGCGCATCGTATGGATTTTTAACAGGCAATTCCGTAGTAGGTGTGACAAAAACATCACAGGGGGGTGTGAATCGGAGGACCTGAATTAGATTAGGCAGTGAGTGGTAATGTAGGATGAAGAAAAGCAAGACGGCATTGTGAGCATTGGGAGGTCAGGAAAGATGAAGTGGCAATGTAGGATAGGTTTCTGAAAAACATCTAGGGGTGGTGCGCATTGCAATGGTTTCTAGCAGGCCATTCACAAGTAGGAGTGAGAAAAACATCACAGGGTGGTGTGAATCGGAGGGCCTGTGTTAGAATAGCCAGTGAGTTCAATGTAGGATGGAGAAAAAGCACCAAGGGGTGCTCAGCATTGGGAGGTCTGGATTCATGCGGTGGCAATGTAGGATAGGTTTCTTTAAAACAGTGCGTGGTGGTGCGCATTGTAATGGTTTCTAACACGCCATTCACAAGTAGGAGTGAGAAAAACATCACGGGGTGGTGTGAATCGGAGGGCCTGAATTAGGATAGGCAGTGAGTGGCAATGTAGGATGGAAAAAAGCACCACAGGGTGGTTCGCATGGGGAAGTCAGGAAACATGCGGTGGCAATGTATGATAGGTTTTTGAAAAACATCGTAGGGTGGTGCGGATTGTAACGTTTCAAACAGGCCATTTACTAGTATGAGTGAGAAAAACATCACAGGGTGGTGTGAATTGGAAGGCCTGAATTAGGATAGGCACTGAGTGGCAATGTACGATGGAGAAAAACACCACAGTGTATTCAGCATGGGAAGGTCAGGAAACATGCGGTGGCAATGGAGGATAGGTTACTGAAAAATATCGCGGGGTGGTGCGCATGGTAAGGGTTTCTAACAGGCCATTAACTAGTAGGAATAAGAAAAACATCACGGTGTGGTGTGAATCGGAGGGCCGGCATTAGATTAGGCAGTGAATGGTAATGTAGGATGGAGAAAAGTAAGACTGTGTGTTGAGCATGGGGAGTTTAAGAAACATGCATTGGGAATGTAGAATAGGTTTCTGAAAAACATCGTGGGGTGGTGCGCATTGTAAGGGTTCCTAACAGGCCATTCACTAGTAGTAGTTCGAAAAACATCACGAGGTGGTGTGAATCGGAGGAACTGAATTAGGATACGCAGTGAGTGGCAATGTAGGATGGAGAAATCACCATGGGGTGGTCAACATGGGGAGTGCAGGAAACATGCGGTGGCAATGTGGCATAGGTTTCTGAAAATCATCGCGGGCTGGTGCGCATTGTAAGGGTTTCTAACAGGCCATTCTTTAGTAGGAGTGAGAAAAACATCACGGTTTGGTGTGAATCAGGGGGCCTGTATTAGGATAGGCAGTGAGTGGCAATGTAGGATGGAGTAAATCAGCACGGGATGTCAGCATGGGAAGGTCAGGAAACATGCGGTGGCAATATAGCATAGGTTTCTGAAAAACATCGCGTGGTGGTGCGCATTGTAAGGGTTTCTAATAGGTCATTCACAAGTAGGAGTGAGAAAAATATCAAGGGATGGTGTGAATCGGAGGGCCTTAATGACGATAGCGAGTGAGTGGCTATGTAGGATGCAGAAAACCACCAAGTGTGGTCACCATGGGGAGGTAAGGAAATATGCGGTGGCAATGTAGGATACGTTTCTGAAAAACAGCGCGGGGTGGTGCGCATTGTAAGGGTTTCTAACAGGCCATTCACTAGTAGAAGTGAGAAAAACATCACGGGGTTGTGTGAATCAGAGTGCCTGAATTCGGTTAGGCAGTGAGTGGCAATGTAGGATGGGGAAAAGCACCACGGGGTGGTCAGCATGGGGAGGTCAGGAAACATGCGGTAGCAATGTAGGATATGTTTCTGAAAAACATCGCGGGGTGGTGCACATTGTAAGTGTTTCTAACAGGCAATTCACTAGTAGGAGTGAGAAAATCATCACAGGGTGGTGTGAATTGGAGGGCCTAATTCGGATAGCCAGTGAGTGGCAATGTAGGATGAAGAAAAGCACCATGCGGTGGTGAGCATGGGGACGTCAGTAAACATGTGGTGGAAAATTAGGATAGGTTTCTGAAAAACATCGTGGGGTGGTGCACATTGAGAGTGTTTCTAAAAGACCATTCACTAGTGGGAGTGAGAAAAACCTCACGGGGTGGTGTGAATCAGAGGGCCTGAAATAGGATAGACGTTGGGTGGCAATGTGGGATTGAGAAAAGCACCATGGGGTGGTCAGCATGGGGAGGTCAGGAAACATGCGGTGGTAAAGTAACATAGGTTTCTGAAAAACATCACGGGGTGTTGCGCATTGCAAGGTTTTCTAACAGGCCATTCACTAGGAGGATTTTGAAAAACATCACGCGATGGTGTGAATCGGAGGGGCTGAATAAGCATAGGCAGTGAGTGGCAATGGAGAAAGTGGAAAAGCACCAAGGGGTGCTCAGCAAGGGGAGGTCAGGAAACATGCTGTGGCAATGTAGGATAGGTTTCTGAAAACCATCTTGGGGTGGTCCGCATTGTAAGGGTTTCTAACAGGCCATTCATTAGTAGGAGTGAGAAAAACATCATGGGGTGGTGTGAATCGGAGGGACTGAATTAGGATAGGCAATGAGTGGCAATGAAGGATGGAGAAAATCGCCATGGTTTATTCAGCATGGGGAGGTGAGGAAACATGCGGTGGCAATGTAGGATAGGTTTCTGAAAAACTTCGCTGGGGGGTGCGCATTGTTTGGGTATCTAACAGGCCATTCACTAGTAGGTGTGAGAAAAACATCACAGGGGATTGTAAATCGGATGGCCTTAATTTGAATAGGCACTGAGTGGCAATGTAGGATGGAGAAAAGCACCAATGAGTGGTCAGCATTGGGAGGTCAGGAAACATGAGGTGGCAATGTAGGGTAGGTTTCTGAAAAACATCCCAGGGTGGTGCGCATTGTAAGGGATTCTAATAGGCCATTCACTAGTAGGAGTGAGAAAAATATCACGGGGTAGTGTGAATCAGAAGGCCTGAATTGCGCATAGGCAGTGAGTGGCAATGTAAGATGGACAAAAGCACCACAGGTGGTAAGGAGGGTGAGGTCAGGAAACATGCTGTGGCAATGTAGGATAGGTTTCCTAAAAACATCGCGGGGTGGTGTGCATTGTAAGGATTTCTAACAGGCCACTAACTAGTAGAAGTGAGAAAAACATCACGGGGTGGTGTGAATCAGGGGGTCTGTATTAGGTTAGGAAGTTTGTGGCAATGTTGGATGGAGAAAAGCACCACGGGGTGTCAGCATGGGGAGTTCAGGATACATGTAGTGGCAATGTAGCATAGGTTTCTGAAAAACATCGAGTGGTGGTGCGCATTGTAAGGGTTTCTAACAGGCCATTCACTAGTAGGAGTGAGACAAAACTCACGGGGTGATGTGAATCGGAGGTCCTGAATTAGGATAGACAGTGAGTGGCAATGTAGGATGGAGAAAAGCACCACGGGGTGGTCAGCATGGGGAGGTCAGGAACCATGCAGTGCCAATGTAATAGGTTTCTGAAAATCATCACGGGGTGGTGCGCATTGTAAGGGTTTCTAACAGGCCATTCACTATTAGGAGTGAGAAAAACATCATGGGGTGGTGTGAATCGGAGGGCCTGAATTAGATTAGGCACTGAGTGGCAATGTAGGATCTAGCAAAGCAAGACGGGGCGGTGAGCGTGGGGAGGTCACAAAACATGAAGTGGCATTGTAGGATAGGTTTCTGAAAAATATCGCGTGGTGGTGCGTAATGTAAGGGTTTCTAACAGGCCATTCACCTGTACGAGTGAGACAAACATCACGGGGTGATGTGAATCGGGGGGCCTGAATTAGGATAGGTAGGGAGTGGCAATGTAGGATGGAGAAAAGCACCACGGGGTGGTCAGCACGGGGAGGTCCGGAAACATGCGGTGGTAAAGTAGGATACGTTTCTTAAAAACATCTCGGGGTGGTGCGCATTGTAAGGGTTTCTAATAGGTCATTCACAAGTAGGAGTGAGAAAAACATCACGGGGTGGTGTGAATCGGAAGGCCTTAATTACGATAGCGAGTGAGTGGCAATGTAGGATGCAGAAAACCACAAAGTGTGGTCAGCATGGGGAGATAAGGAAATATGCGGTGGCAATATAGGATACGTTTCTGAAAAACATCGCGGGGTGTTGCGCATTGTAAGGGTTTCTAACAGGCCATTCACTAGTAGGAGTGAGAAAATCATAACACGGGGTGGTGTGAATCGGAGTGCCTGAATTCGGATAGGCAGTGAGTGGCAATGTAGGATGGAGATAAGCACCACGGGGTGGTCAGCATGGAGAGGTCAGGAAACATGCGGTAGCAATTTAGGTTAGGTTTGTGAAAAACAAAGCGGGGTCGTGCGCATTGTAATTGGTTCTAACAGGCAATTCACTAGTAGGCGAGAGAAAATCATCACGGGGTGGTGTGAATTGGAGGCCCTAGTTCGGATAGGCAGCGAGCGGCAATGTAGGATGAAGAAAAGCACCACTGGGTGGTGAGCTTGTGGAGGTCAGGAAACATGTGGTGGAAAAGTAAGATAGGTTTCTGGAAATCATCGCGGGGTGGTGCGCATTGTAAGTGTTTCTAAAAGTCATTCACTAGTGGGAGTGAGAAAAACCTCACGGGGTGGTGTGAATCAGAGGGCCTGAATTCGGATAGGCAGTGAGTGGCAATGTAGGATGGAGAAAAGCACCACCGGATGGTCAGCATGGGGAGGTTAGGAAACATGCAGTGCCAATGTAGGATAGGTTTCTGAAAAACATCACTGGATGGTGCGCATTGTATGGGTTTCTAACAGGCCGTTCACTAGTAGGAGTGAGAAAAACATCCCGGGATGTTGTAAATCGGAGCGCCTGAAATAGTATAGGCATGGAGTGGCAAAGTGGGATGGAGAAAAGAACCATTGGTTGGTCAGCATGGAGAGGTCAGGAAACATGCGGTGGTAAAATAGGATAGGTTTCTGAAAAACATTACGGGGTGGTGCGCATTGCAAGGGTTTCTAACAGGCCATTCACTGGGAGGATTTTGAAAAACATCACGTGGAGGTGTGAATCGGAGGGCCTGAATAAGCATAGGCAGTGAGTGGCAATGGAGAAAGGAGAAAAGCACCAAGGGGTGCTCCGCATGGGGAGGTCAGGAAACATGCTGTGGCAATGTAGGATAGGTTTCTGAAAACCATCTCGGGGTGGTCCGCATTGTAAGGGTTTCTAACAGGCCATTCATTAGTAGGAGTGAGAAAAATATCACGGGGTCGTGTGAATCAGAGGGACTGAATTAGGATAGGCAGTGAGTGGCAATGTAGGATGGAGAAAATCACCATGGTTTATTCAGCATGGGGAGGTCAGGAAACATGCGCTGGCAATGTAGGATAAGTTTCTGAAATACGTCGCGGGGGTGCGCATTGTATGGGTTTCTAACAGGCCATTCACTAGTAGGTGTGAGAAAAACATCACATTGGGGTGTTAATCGGAGGGCCTTAATTCGGATAGGCACTGAGTGGCAATGTAGGATGGAGAAAAGCACCAATGAGTGGTCAGCATTTGGAGGTCAGGAAACATGAGATGGCAATGTACGGTAGGTTTCTGAAAAACATCGCGGGGCGGTGTGCATTGTAAGGGATTCTATCAGGCAATTCACTAGTAGGAGTGAGAAAATCATCACGGTGTAGTGTGAATCAGAAGGCCTGAATGCGCATAGGCAGT
The DNA here is from genome assembly GCF_034190915.1 of Cavia porcellus. Taxonomy (NCBI): domain Eukaryota; kingdom Metazoa; phylum Chordata; class Mammalia; order Rodentia; family Caviidae; genus Cavia; species Cavia porcellus. The sequence goes on from NW_026947534.1 coordinate 1,303,864, forward strand.
GAGTGGCAATGTAAGATGGACAAAAGCACCACAGGTGGTAAGGAGGGTGAGGTCAGGAAACATGCTGTGGCAATGTAGGATAGGTTTCTAAAAAACATCGCGGGGTGGTGTGCATTGTAAGGATTTCTAACAGGCCATTCACTAGTAGAAGTGAGAAAAACATCACGGGGTGGTGTGAATCAGGGGGTCTGTATTAGGTTAGGCAGTTTGTGGAAATGTTGGATGGAGAAAAGCACCACGGGGTGTCAGCATGGGGAGTTCAGGATACATGTAGTGGCAATGTAGCATAGGTTTCTGAAAAACATCGCGTGGTGGTGCGCATTGTAAGGGTTTCTAACAGGCCATTCACTAGTAGGAGTGAGACAAAACTCACGGGGTGATGTGAATCGGAGGTCCTGAATTAGGATAGATAGTGAGTGGCAATGTAGGATGGAGAAAAGCACCACGGGGTGGTCAGCATGGGGAGGTCAGGAAACATGCAGTGCCAATGTAATAGGTTTCTGAAAATAATCACGGGGTGGTGCGCATTGTAAGGGTTTCTAACAGGCCATTCACTATTAGGAGTGAGAAAAACATCATGGGGTGGTGTGAATCAGAGGGCCTGAATTAGATTAGGCACTGAGTGGCAATGTAGGATCTAGCAAAGCAAGACGGGGCGGTGAGCGTGGGGAGGTCACGAAACATGAAGTGGCAATGTAGGATAGGTTTCTGAAAAATATCGCGTGGTTGTGCGTATTGTAAGGGTTTCTAACAGGCCATTCACCTGTAGGAGTGAGAAAAACATCACGGGGTGATGTGAATCAGGGGGCCTGAATTAGGATTGGTAGGGAGTGGCAATGTAGGATTGAGAAAAGCACCACGGGTTTTCAGCATGGAGAGGTCAGGAAACATGCGGTGGTAAAATAGGATAGGTTTCTGAAAAACATCACGGGGTGGTGCGCATTGCAAGGGTTTCTAACAGGCCATTCACTAGGAGGATTTTGAAAAACATCACGCGGAGGTGTGAATCGGAGGGCCTGAATAAGCATAGGCAGTGAGTGGGAATGGAGAAAGGAGAAAAGCACCAAGGGGTGCTCCGCATGGGGAAGTCAGGAAACATGCTGTGGCAATGTAGGATAGGTTTCTGAAAATCATCTCGGGGTGGTCCGCATTGTAATGGTTTCTAACAGGCCATTCATTAGTAGGAGTGAGAAAAACATCACGGGGTCGTGTGAATCAGAGGGACTGAATTAGGATAGGCAGTGAGTGGCAATGTAGGATGGAGAAAATCGCCATGGTTTATTCAGCATGGGGAGGTCAGGAAACATGCTGTGGCAATGTAGCATATGTTTCTGAAAAGCATCGCGTTGTGGTGCGCATTGTAAGTGTTTCTAACAGGCCAATCACTAGTAGGAGTGAGAAAAACATCACGGGGTTGTGTGAATCTGAGGGCCTGAAATAGGATAGGCATTGAGTGGCAATGTGGGATGGAGAAAAGCACCACGGGGTGGTCAGCACGGGGAGGTCCGGAAACATGCGGTGGTAAAGTAGGATACGTTTCTTAAAAACGTCTCGGGGTGGTGCGCATTGTAAGGGTTTCTAATAGGTCATTCACAAGTAGAAGTGAGAAAAACATCACGGGGTGGTGTGAATCGGAGGGCCTTAATTACAATAGCGAGTGAGTGGCAATGTAGGATGCAGAAAACCACCAAGTGTGGTCAGCATGGGGAGATAAGGAAATATGCGGTGGCAATATAGGATACGTTTCTGAAAAACATCGTGGGGTGTTGCGCATTGTAAGGGTTTCTAACATGCCATTCACTAGTAAGAGTGAGAAAAAAATCACGGGGTGGTGTGAATCGGAGTGCCTGAATTCGGATAGGCAGTGAGTGGCAATGTAGGATGGAGATAAGCACCACGGGGTGGTCAGCATGGAGAGGTCAGGAAACATGCGGTAGCAATTTAGGATATGTTTCTGAAAAACATCGCGGGGTCGTGCGCATTGTAATTGGTTCTAACAGGCAATTCATTAGTAGGAGTGAGAAAATCATCACGAGGTGGTGTGAATTGGAGGGCCTAGTTCGGATAGGCAGTGAGTGGCAATATAGGATGAAGAAAAGCACCACTGGGTGGTGAGCATGGGGAGGTCAGGAAACATGTGGTGTAAAAGTAGGATAGGTTTCTGAAAATCATCGCGGGGTGGTGCGCATTGTAAGTGTTTTAAAAGTCATTCACTAGTGGGAGTGAGAAAAACCTCACGGGGTGGTGTGAATCAGAGGGCCTAAATTCGGATAGGCAGTGAGTGGCAATGTAGGATGGAGAAAAGCACCACCGGATGGTCAGCATGGGGAGGTCAGGAAACATGCAGTGCCAATGTAGGATAGGTTTCTGAAAAATATCACTGGATGGTGCGCATTGTATGGTTTTCTATCAGGCCGTTCACTAGTAGGAGTGAGAAAAACATCCCGGGATGGTGTGAATCGGAGCGCCTGAAATAGTATAGGCATGGAGTGGCAATGTGGGATGGAGAAAAGCACCAAGGGGTGCTCCGCATGGGGAGGTCAGGAAACATGCTGTGGCAATGTAGGATAGGTTTCTGAAAACCATCTCGGGGTGGTCTGCATTGTAAGGGGTTCTAACAGGCCATTCATTAGTAGGAGTGAGAAAAATATCACGGGGTCGTGTGAATCAGAGGGACTGAATTAGGATAGGCAGTGAGTGGCAATGTAGGATGGAGAAAATCGCCATGGTTCATTCAGCATGGGGAGGTCAGGAAACATGCGGTGGCAATGTAGGATACGTTTCTGAAAAACATCTCTGGGTGGTGCGCATTGTAAGGGTTTCTAACAGGCCATTCACTAGTAGCAGTGAGACAAACATCACGAAGTGATGTGAATCGGAAGGCCTGAATTAGCATAGGCATTTAGTCACAATGTAGGATGGAGAAGCACAACTGGGTGGTCAGCATGGGGAGGTCAGGAAATATGCGGAGGCAATGTAGCATACGTTTGTGAAAAACATAACGGGGTGGTCACAATGTAAGGGTTTATAACAGGCCATTCACTAGTATGAGTGAGAAAAACATCATGGGGTGGTGTGAATAGGAGGGCCTGAATTAGATTACGCAGTGTGTGGTAATGTAGGATGGAGAAAAGCAAGAAGCCGTGGTGAGCATGGGGATGTCAGGAAACACGCAGTGATAATGTAGGATAGGTTTCTCAAAAAATTCGCGGGGTGTGCGCATTGAAAGGGTTTCTAAGAGGACATTCACTAGTAGGAGTGAGAAAAACATCACAGGGGTTGTGAATCGGAGGGCCTGAGTTAGAATAGCCAGTGAGTGGCAATATAGGATGGAGAAAAGCACCAAGGGGTGGTCAGCATTGGGAGGTCAGGAAACATGCGGGGGCAATGTAGGAGAGGTTTCTGAAAAACATCGAGGAGTGGTGCGCATTGTATGGTTTTCTAACAGGGCATTCACTAGTAGGAGTGAGAAAAACATCACGGGGTGGTGTGAATCAGAGGGCCTGAATTAGCATATTCTGTGATTGGCAATGTAGGATGAAGAAAAGCATCACCCCATAGTTAGCAAGGTGAGGTCAGGAAACATGCTGTGGCAATGTAGGATAGGTTTCTCTAAAACATCGTGGGGTGGTGTGCATTGTAAGGGTTTCTAACAGGCAATTCACTAGTAGCAGTGAGAAAAACATCATGGGGTGGTGTGAATACGAGGGCCTGAATTAGATTAGACAGTGAGTGGCAATGTAGGATCTAGCAAAGCAAGATGGGGCGGTGAGCATGGGGAGGTCAGGAAACAAGAAGTGGCAATGTAGGATAGACTTATGAAAAACGTCGCGGGGTGGTACTCTTTGTAAGGTTTTCTAACAGGCCATTCACTAGTAGCAGTGAGACAAACATCACGGAGTGATGTGAATCAGAAGGCCTGAATTAGGATAGGCAGTGAGTGGCAATGTAGAATGGGGAAAACCACCATGGGGTGGTCAGCATGGGGAGGTCAGGAAACATTCGGTGGCAATGTAAGATAGATTTCTGAAAACCATCGCGGTGTGGTGCGCATTGTAAGGGTTTCTAAGAGGCCATTCACTAGTAGGAGTGAGAAAAACATCATGGGGTGGTGTGAATCGGAGTGCCTGAATTAGGATAGGCCGTGAGTGGCAATGAAGAATGGAGAAAAGCACCACGGGGTGGTCTACATGGGGAGGTCAGGAAACATCCGTTGGCCATGCAGGATAGGTTTTTGAAAAACATCTCTGGGTGGTGCGCATTGTAAGGGTTTCTAACAGGCCAGTCATTAGTAGGAGTGAGAAAAACATCACGGGGTGGTGTGAATTGTGCTGGCTATATTAGGATAGGCAGTGAGTGGCAATGTAGGATCTAGCAAAGCAAGACGGGCGGTGAGAATGGGGTGGTCAGGAAACATGAAGTGGCAATGTAGGATAGGTTTCTGAAAAACATCTCGGGTTGGTGTGCATTGTAAACGTTTCTAACAGGCAATTCACTAGTAGGAGTGAGAAAATCAGAATGGGGTGGTGTGAATCGGAGGACCTGAATTAGGATAGGCAGTGAGTAGCAATGTATGATGGAGAAAAGCACCACAGGGTGGTCTGCATGGGGAGGTCAGGAACATCCGTTGGCCATGTAGGATAGGTTTCTGAAAAACATCTCAGGGTAGTGCGCATTGTAAGGTTTTCTAACAGGCAATTCACTAGTAGGAGTGAGAAAAACATCACGGGGTGGTTTGAATCAGAGGGCCAGATATAGAATTGGAGTGAGTGGCAATGTAGGATGGAGAAAACCACCAAGGGGTGATCAGCATGGTGAGCTCTGGAAACATGCGGTGGTAAAGTAGGATACGTTTCTGAAAAACATCGAGGGGTGGTGCGCATTTTAAGGGTTTCTAAAAGGCCATTCACTAGTAGCAGTGAGACAATCATCATGGAGAGATGTGAATATGAAGGCCTGAATTAGGATAGGCAGTCAGTGGCAATGTAGGATGGAGAAAAGCACCACGGGATGGTCAGCATGGGGAGCTCTGGAAACATGCGGTGGTAAAGTAGGATACGTTTCTGAAAAACTTCGCGGGGTGGTGCGCAATTTAAGGGTTTCTAAAATGCCATTCACTAGTAGCAGTGAGACAATCATCATGGAGAGATGTGAATATGAAGGCCTGAATTAGGATAGGCAGTCAGTGGCAATGTAGGATGGAGAAAAGCACCACGGGATGGTCAGCATGGGGAGGTCAGGAAACATGCGGAGGCAATGTAGCATACGTTTGTTAAAAACATAGCGGGGTGGTGCACATTGTAAGGGTTTCTAACAGGCCATTCACTAGTAGGAGTGAGAAAAACATCACGGGGTGGTGTGAATCAGAGGGCCTGAATTAGAATAGGCATTGAGTGGCAATGTAGGATGGAGAAAAGCACCACGGGATGGTCAGCATGGGCAGGTCATGAAACATGCGGTGGCAATGTAGGAGAGGTTTCTGCAAAACATCAAGAGGTGGTGCGCTTTGTAAGGGTTTCTAACAGGCCATTCGCTAGTAGCAGTGAGACAGTCATCACGGAGTGAGGTGAATATGAAGGCCTGAATTAGGTTAGGCAGTGAATGGCTATGTAGGACGGAGAAGAGCACCACGGGATGGTCAGCATGGGGAGGTCAGGAAACATGCGGTGGCAATGTAGGATAGCTTTCAGGAAAACATCGCAGGGTGGTGCTCATTGTAATGGTTTATAACAGGCCATTCACTTGTAGCAGTGATAAAAACATCACGGGGCGGTGTGAATCAGAGGGCCTGAATTCGGATAGGCAGTGAGTGGCAATGTAGGATGGAGAAAAGCACCACGGGATGGTCAGCATGGGGAGGTCAGGAAACATGCAGTGGCAATGTAGGATAGGTTTCTGAAAACCATCCCGGTGTGTTGCGCATTGTAAGGTTTTCTAACAGGCCATTCACTAGTAGGTCTGAGAAATGCATCATGGGGTGGTGTGAATCAGAGGGCCTGAATTTGATTAATCAGTGAGTGGCAGTGTAGGATCTAGCAAAGCAAGACGGGGCGGTGAGCATGGTGAGGTCAGGAAACACGAAGTGGCAAGTTAGGATATTTTTCTGAAAAACATCGCGTGGTGGTGCGCATTGTAAGGGTTTCTAACAGGCCATTCACTAGTAGGAGTGAGAAAAACATCATGCGGTGGCGTGAATCGGAGGGCTTGATTTACGATAGGCAGTCAGTCACAATGTAGGATACAGAAAATCACCACGGGTTGGTCAGCATGTGGAGGTTAGGAAACATGCGGTGGCAATGTAGCATAGGTTTCTGAAAAACATAGCGGGCTGGTGCGCATTGTAAAGGTTTCGAAGAGGCCATTCACTAATAGGAGTGAGAAAATTATCACGGGGTGGTGTGAATCTAAGGGGCCTGTATTTGGATAGGCAGTGAGTGGCAATGTAGGATGGGGAAAAACACCACGGGGTGCTCAGCATGGGGAGGTCAGGAAACATCCGTTGGCCATGTAGGATAGATTGCTGAAAAACATTTCAGGGTGGTGAGCATTGTAAGGGTTTTTAACAGGCGATTCACTAGTAGGAGTGAGAAAAACATCACGGGGTGGTGGGATTAGGAGGGCCTGAATTAGAGTAGGCATTGAGTGGCAATGTAGGATGGAGAAAAGCAAGACGGGGTGGTTAGCATGGGGAGGTCAGGCAACATGCAGTGGCAATGTAGCATTGGTTTGTGAAAAACATAGCGGGGTGGTGCACATTGTAAGGTTTTCCAAGAGGCCATTCACTAGTAGGAGGGAGACAAACATCATGGGGTGGTGTGAATCGGAGGGCCTGAATTAGAATAGGCATTGAGTGGCAATGTAGGATGGAGAAAAGCACCATGGGATGGTCAGCATGGGGAGGTCAGGAAACATGAAGTGGCAATGTAGGATAGGATTCTGAAAAACATCTCTGGGTGGTGCGCATTGTAAGGGTTTCTAACAGGCCATTCACTAGTAGGAGTGAGAAAAACATCACGGGGTGGTGTGAATCGGATGGCCTGAATTACAATAGGCAGTGAGTGACAATGTAGGATACAGAAAATCACCACGGGTTGGTCAGCATGGGGAGGTTAGGAAACAGGCGGTGGCAATATTTCATAGGTTTCTGAAAAACATAGCGGGCTGGTGCGCATTGTAAGGGTTTCTAACAGGCGATTCACTAGTAGGAGTGAGAAAAACATCACATGGTGGTGTGAATCGGAGTGCCTGAATTAAAATAGGCATTGAGGGGCAATGTATGATCGAGAAAAGCGAGACGGGGTGGTTAGCATGGGGAGGTCAGGAAACATGCAGTTTCAATGTAGGATAGGTTTCTGAAAAACATTTCAGTGTGGTGTGCATTGTAAGTGTTTGTAACATTCACTAGTAGGAGTGAGAAAAACATCACGGGTTGTGTGAATCAGAGGGCCTGAATTAGAATAGGCATTGAGTGCCAATGTAGGATGGAGAAAAGCACCACGGGTTATTCAGAATGAAGAGGTAAGGAAACATGCGGTGGCAATGTAGGATAGGTTTCTGATAAACATCAAGAGGTGTTGCGCATTGTAAGGGTTTCTAACAGGCCATTCACTAGTAGGAGTGAGAAAAACATCATGGGGTTGTGTGAATCGCAGGGCCTCAATTAGATTAGGCAGTGAGTGGCAATGTAGGATCGAGCAAATCAAGACGTGGCAGTGAGCATGGGGAGGTCAGGATACATGAAGTGGCAATGTAGGATAGGTTTCTGGAAAACGTGGCGGGGTGGTGCGCATTGCAAGAGTTTCCAACAGGCCATTCACTAGTAGGAGTGAGAAAAACAGAACGGGGAGGTGTGAATCGGAGGACCTGAATTAGCATAGGCAGTGAGTAGCAATGTAGGATGGAGAAAAGCACGACAGGGTGGTCAGCATGGGGAGGTCAGGAAATATCCGGTGGCCATGTACGATAGGATTCTGAAAAACATCTCTGGGTTGTGCGCATTGTAAGGGTTTCTAACAGGCCATTCACTAGTAGGAGTGAGAAAAACATCACGGAGTGATGTGAATCGGAATGCCTGAATTTGGATAGGCATTGAGTGGCAATGTAGGAAGGAGAAGCACAACTGGGTGGTCAGCATGGGGAGGTCAGGAAACATGCGGTGGCAATGTAGCATACGTTAGTGAAAAACTTAGCGGGGTGGTCTCATTGTAAGGGTTTCTAACAGGCCATTCACTAGTACGAGTGAGAAAAACATCATGGGGTGGTGTGAATAGGAGGGCCTGAATTAGATTAGGCAGTGTGTGGTAATGTAGGATGGAGAAAAGCAAGAAGCCGTGGTGAGCATGGGGAGGTCACAAAACATGCAGTGACAATGTAGGATAGGTTTCTGAACAACATCGCGGGGTGGTGTGCATTGTAAGGGTTTCTTACAGGCCATTCAAAAGTAGGAGTGAGAAAAATATCACAGTGGGTGTGTGTCAGAGGGCCTAAGTTAGAATAGCCAGTGAGTGGCAATGTAGGATGGAGAAAAGCACCAAGGGTGGTCAACATTGGGAGGTCAGGAAATATGCGATGGCAAAGTAGGATAGTTTTCTGAAAAACATCGCGGTGTGGTGCACATTGTATGGTTTTTCAACAGGCCATTCACTAGTAGGAGTGAGAAAAACATCACGGGGTGGTGTGAATCAGAGGGCCTGAATTAGCATAGGCAGTGAGTGGCAATGTAGGATGGAGAAAAGCATCACCACGTATTTAGTAAGGCGAGATCAGGAAACATGCGGGGCCAATGTAGGATAGGTTTCTGAAAAACATCGCGGTGTGGTGCGCATTGTAAGGGTTTCTAACAGGCCATTCACTAGTAGGAGTGAGAAAAACAGAAAGGGGTGGTGTGAAATGGAGGACCTGAATTAGGATAGGCAGTGTGTGGCAATATAGGATGGAGAAAATCACGACAGGGTAGTCAGCATATGGAGGTCAGGAAACATGCGGTGGCAATGTAGGATACTTTTCTGAAATACATCGCGGGGTGGCGCGCACTGTAAATGTTTGTTACAGGACATTCACTAGTAGGAGTGAGAAAAACATCATGGGGTGGTGTGAATAGGAGGGCCTGAATTAGATTAGGCAGTGTGTGGTAATGTAGGATGGAGAAAAGCTAGAAGCTATGGTGAGCATGGGGAGGTCAGGAAACATGCAGTGACAATGTAGGATAGGGTTCTGAAAAACATCGAGGGGCAGTGTGCATTGTAAGGGTTTCTAACAGGCCATTCACAAGTAGGAGTGAGAAAAACATCACAGGGGGGTGTGAGTCAGAGGGCCTAAGTTAGAATAGCCAGTGAGTGGCAATGTAGGATGGAGTAAAGCACCAAGGGTGGTCAGCACTGGGAGGTCAGGAAATATGCGGTGGCAATGTAGGATAGGTTTCTGACAAACATCGCGGGGTGGTGCGCATTGTATGGTTTTTTTAACAGGCCATTCACAAATAGGAGTGAGAAAAACATCACAGGGGGGTTTGAATCAGAGGGCCTGAATTAGCATAGGCAGTGAGCGGCAATGTAGGATGGAGAAAGGCATCACCCCGTAGTTAGCAAGGTGAGGTAAGGAAACAGGCGGTGGCAATGTAGGATAGGTTTCTGAAAAACATCGCGGGGTGGTGCGCATTGTAAGGGTTTCTTACAGGCCATTCACTAGTAGGCGTGAGAAAAACATCACGGGGTGGTGTGAATCTGAGGGCCTGAATTAGATTAGGCAGTGAGTGGTAATGTAGGATCTAACAAAGCAAGACGGGGCGGTGAGCATGGGGAGGTCAGGAAACATGAAGTGGCAATGTAGGATAGGTTTCTGAAAAACATCGCGGGGTGGTGCGCATTGTAAGGGTTTCTAACAGGCCATTCACTAGTAGGCGTGAGAAAAACATCACGGGGTGGTGTGAATCTGAGGGCCTGAATTACGATAGGCAGTGAGTGGGAATGTAGGATGGGTAATAGCACCATGGGGTTGTTAGCATGGGGAGGTCAGGAAACATGCGGTGGCAATGTAGGATACGTTTCGAAAAACATCGAGCGGTGGTGCGTATTTTAAGGGTTTGTAACAGGCCATTCACTAGTAGGAGTGAGAAAAACATCACGGGGTGGTGTGAATCCGTGTACCTGAATTAGGATAGGCAGTGAGTAGCAATGTAGGATGGAGAAAAGCACCACGGGAAGTTCAGCATGGGGAGGTTAGGAATCATCCGGTGGCCATGTAGGATAGGTTTCTGAAAAACATCTCAAGGTGGTGCGCATTGTAAGGGTTTCTAACAGGCCATTCACTAGTAGGAGTGAGAAAAACATCACGGGGTGGTATGAATCGGAGTGCCTGATTTAGGATAGGAGTGAGTGGCAAAGTAGGATTTAGAAAAGCACCACGGCGTGGTCAGCAAGGTGAGTTCAGGAAACATGCGGTGGTAAAGTAGGATACCTTTCTGAAAAACATCGCGGGGTGGTGCGCATTGTAGGGTTTGTAACAGGCGATTCACTAGTAGGAGAGTGAAAAACATCACGTGGTGGTGTGAATCGGAGGGCCTGAATTAGAATAGGCATTGAGTGGCAATGTAAGATGGAGAAAAGCAAGACGGAGTGGCTAGCATGGGGAGGTCAGGAAACATGCAGTTTAAATGTAGGATAGGTTTCTGAAAAACATTGCGGGGTGGTGTGCATTGTAAGTGTTTCTAAGAGGCCATTCACTAGAAAGAGTGAGAAAAACATCATGGGGTGGTGTGAATCGGAGGGCCTGAATTAGAATAGGCATTGAGGGGCAATGTAGGATGGAGAAAACACCACGGGTTATTCAGAATGAGGAGGTTATGAACCATGTGGTGGCCATGAAGGATAGGTTTCTGAAACACAGCAGGAGGTGGTGCGCATTGTAAGGGTTTCTAAGAGGCCATTCACTAGTAGGAGTGAGAAAAACACCACGGGGTGGTGTGAATTGGAGGGCCTGATATAGGATAGGAGTGAGTGGCAATGTAGGATGGAGAAAAGCACAACGGGGTGGTCAGCATTGTGATTTCAGGAAACATGTGGTGGTAAAGTAGGATACGTTTCTGAAAAACATCGCGGGGTGGTGCGCATTGTATGGGTTTCTAACAGGCGATTCACTAGTAGGAGTGAGAAAAACATCACGGGGTGGTGTGAATCAGAGGGCCTGAAATAGAATAGGCAAGGAGTGGCAATATAGGATGGAGAAAAGCAAGACGGGGTGGTCAACATTGGTAGGACAGGAAATATGCAGTGGAAATGTATGAAAGATTTCAGAAAAGCATCGCGGGGTGGTGTGCATTGTAAGGGTTTCTAACAGGCCATTCACCAGTAGCAGTAAGAAAAACATCACGGTGTGGTGTGAATCGGAGGGCCTGAATTAGGATAGGCAGTCAGTAGCAATGTAGGTTGGAGAAAAGCAAGACGGGGTGGTTAGCATGGGGAGGTCAGGAAACCTGCAGTTTCAATGTAGGATTGGTTTCTGAAAAAGATTGCGGAGTGGTGTGCATTATAAGGGTTTCTAACAGGCCATTCACTAGTAGGAGTGAGAAAATCATCACGGGGTGGTGTGAATCAGAGGGCCTGAATTACAATAGGCAGTGAGTGACAATGTAGGATACAAAAAATCACCATGGGTTGGTCAGTATGTGGAGGTTAGGAAACAAGCGGTGGCAATGTTTCATAGGTTTCTGAAAAACATAGTGGGCTGGTGCGCATTGTAAAGTTTTCTAACAGGCCATTCACTAGTAGGAGTGAGAAAAACATCACCGGTTGGTGTGAAACGGGGGGCCTGTATTAGGCTAGGCAGTGAGTGGCAATGTAGGATGGAGAAAAGTACCACGTGGTGGTCAGCATGGGGAGGTCAGGAAACATGCAGTGGCATTGTAGGATAGGTTTCTGAAAAACATCGGGCTGTGGTGCGCATTATAAGGGTTTCTAACAGGCCATTCACTATTAAGAGTGAGAACAATATCATGGGGTGGTGTGAATTGGAGGGCCTGAATTAGATATCGTAGTGGGTGGCAATGTAGGATCTAGCAAAGCAAGACGGGGCGGTGAGCATGGGGAGGTCAGGAAACATGAAGTGGCAATGTTGGATAGGTTTCTGAAAAACATAGTGGGGTGGTGCACATTGTAATAGTTTCTAACACCCATTCACTTGTAGGAGTGAGAAAAACATCACGGGTGGTGTGAATTGGAGGGCCTGAATTAGAATAGGCATTGAGTGGCAATGTAGGATGGAGAAAATCAAGACGGGGTGGTTAGCGTGGGGAGGTCAGGCAACATGCAGTGGCATTGTAGCATAGGTTTGTGAAAAACATAGCGGGGTGGTGCATATTGTAAGGGTTTCTAACAGACCATTCACTAGTAGGAGTGAGAAAAACTTCACGGGGTGGTGTGAATCGGAGGGCCTGAATTACAATAGGCATTGAGTGGCAATGTAGGATGGAGAAAAGCACCATGGGATGGTCAGCATGTGCAGGTCAGGAAACATGCGGTGGCAATGTAGGATAGGTTTCTTAAAAACATCAAGAGTTGGTGCGCGTTGTAAGGGTTTCTAACAGGCCATTTACTAGTAGCAGTGAGACAGTCATCACGGAGTGAGGTGAATGTGAAGGCCTGAATTAGGTTAGGCAGTGAATGGCTATGTAGGATGGAGAAAAGCACCACGGGATGGTCAGCATGGGGTGGTCAGGAAACATACGGTGGCAATGTGGGATAGGTTTCAGGAAAACATCGAGGGGTGGTGCGCATTGTAAGGGTTTCTAACAGGCCATGCACTACTAGGAGTGATAAAAACATCACGGGGTGGTGTGAATCAGAGGGCCTGAATTACGATAGGCAGTGAGTGGCAATGTAGGATGGAGAAAGGCACCACGGGACGGTCAGCATGGGGAGATCAGGAAACATGAAGTCGAAATGTAGGATAGGTTTCTGAAAACCATCGCGGTGTGGTGCGCATTGTAAGGGTTTCTAACAGGCCATTCACTAGTAGGAGTGAGAAAAACATCATGGGGTGGTGTGAATCAGAGGGCCTGAATTACGATAGGCAGTGAGTGGCAATGTAGGATGGAGAAAGGCACCACGGGACGGTCAGCATGGGGAGATCAGGAAACATGAAGTGGCAATGTAGGATAGGTTTCTTCAAAACATCGCGTGGTGGTGCTCATTGTAAGAGTTTCTAACAGGCCATTCATTAGTAGGAGTGAGAAAAACATCACGGGATGGTGTGAATCGGAGGACATGAATTAGGATAGGCAGTGTGTGGCAATGTAGGATGGAGAAAATCACCACGGGGTAGTCAGAATCGGGAGGTCAGGAAACATGCCGTGGCATTGTAAGATAGGATTCTGAAAAACATCTCTGAGTGGGGCTCATTGTAAGGGTTTCTAACAGGCCATTCACTAGTAGGAGTGAGAAAAATGTCACGGGGTGGTGTGAATTGGAGGGCCTTAATTACAATAGGCAGTGAGTGACAATGTAAGACACAGAAAATCACCACGGGTTGGTCAGCATGGGGAGGTTAGGAAACATGCAGTGGCAATGTTTCATAGGTTTCTGAAAAACATAGCAGGCTGGTGCGCATTGTAAAGTTTTCTAACAGGCCATTCACTAGAAGGAGTGAGAAAAACATCACGGGGTGGTGTGAATCGGAGGGCCAGAATCAGAATAGGCAGTGAGTGGCAATGGAGGATGGAGAAAAGCACCACGGGGTAGTCAGCATGCGGAGGTCAGGAAACATGCGGTGGCAGTGTAGGATAGTTTTCTGAAAAACATTGCGGGGTGATGCGCATTGTAAGGTTTCTAACAGGCCATTCACTATTAGGAGTGAGAAAAACATCATGGGGTGGTGTGAATTGGAGTGCATGAATTAGATATGGCAGTGAGTGGCAATGTAGGATCTAGCAAAACAAGACGGGGCGGTGAGCATGGGGAGGTCAGGAAACATGAAGTGGCAATGTAGGATAGGTTTCTGAAAAACATGGCGTGGTGGTGCACATTGTAAGGGTTTCTAACAGGCCATTCACTAGTAAGAGTGTGAAAAACAGAATGGGGTGCTGTGAATCGGAGGACCTGTATTACGATTGGCAGTGAGTGGCATTTTTCGATGGAGAAAAGCACCACAGGCTGGTCAGCATGGTGAGTTCAGGAAACATCCGGTGGCAAGGTCGGATAGGTTTCTGAAAAACATCTCAGGGTGGGGCGCATTGTAAGGGTTTCTAAGAGGCCATTCACTAATAGGAGTGAGAAAAAGATCACGGGGTGGTGTGAATCGGAAGGCCTGATATAGGAAAGGAGTGAATGGCAATGTAGGATGGAGAAAAGCACCACGGGGTGGTCAGCATGGGGAGTTCAGGAAACATGCGGTGGTAAAGTAGGATATGTTTCTTAAAAACATCGCGGGGTGGTGCGCATTGTAAGGTTTTCTAACACCCATTCACTAGTATGAGTGAGAAAAGCATCACGGGGTGGTGTGAATCGGAGGGCCTGAATTAGAGTAGGCATTGAGTGGCAATGTAGGATGGAGAAAATCAAGACGGGGTGTTTAGCATGGGGAGGTCAGGCAACATGCAGTGGCAACGTAGCATAGGTTTGTGAAAAACATAGCGGGGTGGTGCACATTGTAAGGGTTTCTAACAGGCCATTCACCAGTAGGAGTGAGAAAAACTTCACGGGGTGGTGTGAATCAGAGGGCCTGAATGACAATAGGCATTGAGTGGCAATGTAGGATGGAGAAAAGCACCATGGGATGGTCAGCATGGGCAGGTCAGGAAACATGTGGTGGCAATGTAGGATAGGTTTCTGAAAAACATCAAGAGGTGGTGCGCGTTGTAAGGGTTTCTAACAGGCCATTCACTAGTAGCAGTGAGACAGTCATCACGGCGTGAGGTGAATATGAAGGCCTGAGTTAGGTTAGTCAGTGAATGGCTATGTAGGATGGAGAAAAGCACCACGGGATGGTCAGCATGGGGAGGTCAGGAAACATGCGGTGGCAATGTAGGATAGGTTTCAGGAAAACATCGCGGGGTGGTGCGCATTGTAGAGGTTTCTAACAGGCCATGCACTACTAGGACTGATAAAAACATCAAGGGGTAGTGTGAATCAGAGAGCCTGAATTAAGATAGGCAGTGAGTGGCAATGTAGGATGCAGAAAGGCACCACGGGATGGTCAGCATGGGGAGGTCAGGAAACATGAAGTGGTAATGTAGGATAGGTTTCTGAAAACCATCGCGGTGTGGTGCGCATTGTAAGGGTTTCTAACAGGCCACTCACTAGTAGGAGTGAGAAAAACATCACATGGTGGTGTGAATCAGAGGGCCTGAATTTGATTAGGCAGTGAGTGGCAGTGTAGGATCTAGCAAAGCAAGACAGGGCGGTGAGCATGGGGAGGTCAGGAAACATGAAGTGGCAATGTACGATAGGTTTCTTCAAAACATCACGTGGTGCTGCGCATTGTAAGTGTTTCTAACAGGCCATTCACTAGTAGGAGTGAGAAAAACATCACGGGATGGTGTGAATCGGAGTACCTGAATTAGGATAGGCAGTGTGTGGCAATGTAGGATGGAGAAAATCACCACGGAGTAGTCAGAATCGGGAGGTCAGGAAACATTCCGTGGCATTGTAGGATAGGATTCTGAAAAACATCTCAGGGTGGTGCTCATTGTAGGGGTTTCTAACAGGCCATTCACTAGTAGGAGTGAGAAAAACATCACAGGTTGGTGTGAATCGGAGGGCCTGAATTACAATAGGCAGTGAGTGACAATTTAGGATACAGAAAATCACCACGGGTTGGTCAGCATTGGGAGTTTAGGAACCATGTGGTGGCAATGTTTCATAGGATTCTGAAAAACATAGCGGGCTGGTGCGCATTGTAAAGGATTCTAACAGGCCATTCTCTAGTAGGAGTGAGAAAAACATCACGGGGTGGTGTGAATTGGAGGGCCAGAATCAGGATAGGCAGTGAGTGGCAATGGAGGATGGAGAAAAGCACCACGGTGTGGTCAGCATAGCGAGGTCAGGAAACATGCGGTGGCAGTGTAGGATAGGATTCTGAAAAACATCGCGGGGTGGTGCGCATTGTAAGGTTTCTAACAGGCCATTCACTAGTAGGAGTGAGAAAAACAGAACGGGTTGATGTGAATTGGAGGGCATGAATTAGATATGGCAGTGAGTGGCAATGTAGGATCTAGCTAAGCAAGACGGGCCTGTGAGCATGGGGAGGTCAGGAAACATGAAGTGGCAATGTTGGATAGGTTTCTGAAAAACATGGTGGGGTGGTGCACATTGTAAGGGTTTCTAACACCCATTCACTAGTATGAGTGAGAAAAGCATCACGGGGTGGTGTGAATCGCAGGGCCTCAATGAGATTAGGCAGTGAGTGGCAATGTAGGATTGAGCAAATTATGACGGGGCAGTGAGCATGGGGAGGTCAGGATACATGAAGTGGCAATGTAGGATAGGTTTCTGGAAAACGTGGCTGTGTGGTGCGCATTGTAAGGGTTTCTAACAGTACATTCACTAGTAGGAGTGAGAAAAACATCATGGGGTGGTGTGAAACGGAAGGCCTGAATTTGATTAGGCAGTGAGTGGCAGTGTAGGGTCTAGCAAAGCAAGACGGGGCGGTGAGGGTGTGGAGGTCAGGAAACATGAAGTGTCAATGTAGGATAGGGTTCTGAAAAACATCTCTGGGTCGTGCACATTGTAAGGGTTTCTGACAGGCCATTCACTATTAGGAGTCAGAAAAACATTACGGGGTGGTGTGAATCGGAGGGCCTGAATTAGAATAGGCATTGAGTGGCAATGTAGGATGGAGAAAAACACCACGGGTTATTCAGCATGAGGAGGTTTGGAAACATGCGGTGGCAATGTAGGATAGGGTTCTGAAAAACATCAAGAGGGGGTGCGCATTGTAAGGGTTTCTAACAGGCCATTCACTAGTAAGAGTGAGAAAAACATCATGGGGTGATGTGAATCACAGGGCCTGAATTAGATTAGGCAGTGAGTGGCAATGTAGGATCTAGCAAAGCAAGAAGGGGCGGTGAGCATGAGGAGATCAAGAAACATTAAGTGGCAATTTAAGATAGGTTTCTGAAAAAATTGGCGGGATTGTGCGCATTGTAACGGTTTCTAACAGGCCATTCACTGGTAGCAGTGAGACAATCATCACGGAGTGATGTGAATATGAAGGCCTGAATTCGGATAGGCAGTGATTGTCAAGGTAGGATGGAGAAAAGCACCACGGGGTGGTCAGCATGGCGAGGTCAGGAAACATGCAGTGGCAATGTAGGATAGGTTTCTGAAAAACATGGTGGGGTGGTGCGCATTGTAAGGGTTTCTAACAGGCCATTCACTAGTAGGAGTGATAAAAACAGAATGGGGTGGTGTGAATCGGAGGACCTGAATTACGATAGGCAGTGAGTGGCATTGTACGATGGAGAAAAGCACCACGGGCTGGTCAGCATGGTGAGTTCAGGAAACATCCGGTGGCAAGGTAGGATAGGTTTCTGAAAAACATCTCAGGGTGGGGCGCATTGTAAGGGTTTCTAAGAGGCCATTCACTAATAGGAGTGAGAAAAATATCAAGGGGTGGTATGAATCGGAGGCCTGATATAGGAAAGGAGTGAATGGCAATGTAGGATGGAGAAAAGCACCACGGGGTGGTCAGCATGGGGAGTTCAGGAAACATGCGGTGGTAAAGTAGGATATGTTTCTGAAAAACATCACGGGGTGGTGCGCATTGTAAGGGTTTCTAACAGGCGATTCATTAGTAGGAGTGAGAAAAACATCACATGGTGGTGTGAATCGGAGGGCCTGTATTAGAATAGGCATTGAGTGGCAATGTATGATGGAGAAAAGCGAGACGGGGTGGTTAGCATGGGGAGGTCAGGAAACATGCAGTTTCAATGTGGGATAGGTTTCTGAAAAGCATTGCGGGGTGGAGGGCATTGTAAGTGTTTGTAACAGGCCATTCATTAGTAGGAGTCAGAAAAACATCACTGGTTGTGTGAATCAGAGGGCCTGAATTAGAATAGGCATTGAGTGTCAATGTAGTATGGAGAAAAGCACCACGGGTTATTAAGAATGAAGAGGTTAGGAAACATGCGGTGGCAATATAGGATAGGTTTCTGATAAACATCAAGAGGGGTTGCGCATTGTAAGGCTTTCTAACAGGCCATTCACAAGTAGGAGTGAGAAAAACATCATGGGGTTGTTTGAATCGCAGGGCCTCAATGAGATTAGGCAGTGAGTGGCAATGTAGGATTGAGCAAATTATGACGGGGCAGTGAGCATGGGGAGGTCAGGATACATGAAGTGGCAATGTAGGATAGGTTTCTGGAAAACGTGGCTGTGTGGGGCGCATAGTAAGGGTTTCTAACAGTACATTCACTAGTAGGAGTGAGAAAAACCTCATGGGGTGGTGTGAATCGGAAGGCCTGAATTTGATTAGGCAGTGAGTGGCAGTGTAGGATCTAGCAAAGCAAGACGGGGCAGTGAGGGTGTGGATGTCAGGAAACATGAAGTGTCAATGTAGGATAGGTTTCTGAAAAACATCTCTGGGTCGTGCGCATTGTAAGGGTTTCTGACAGGCCATTCACTATTAGGAGTCAGAAAAACATTACGGGGTGGTGTGAATCGGAGGGCCTGAATTAGAATAGGCATTGAGTGGCAATGTAGGATGGAGAAAAACACCACGGGTTATTCAGCATGAGGAGGTTTGGAAACATGCGGTGGCAATGTAGGATAGGGTTCTGAAAATCATCAAGAGGGGGTGCGCATTGTAAGGGTTTCTAACAGGCCATTCACTAGTAAGAGTGAGAAAAACATCATGGGGTGGTGAGAATCACAGGGCCTGAATTAGATTAGGCAGTGAGTGGCAATGTAGGATCTAGCAAAGCAAGAAGGGGCGGTGAGCATGAGGAGATCAAGAAACATTAAGTGGCAATTTAAGATAGGTTTCTGAAAAAATTGGCGGGATTGTGCGCATTGTAACGGTTTCTAACAGGCCATTCACTGGTAGCAGTGAGACAATCATCACGGAGTGATGTGAATATGAAGGCCTGAATTCGGATAGGCAGTGAGTGTCAAGGTAGGATGGAGAAAAGCACCACGGGGTGGTCAGCATGGCGAGGTCAGGAAACATGCAGTGGCAATGTAGGATAGGATTCAGAAAAACATCGCGGGGTGGTGCGCATTGTAAGGGTTTCAAACAGGCCATTCACTAGTAGGAGTGATAAAAACATCACGGGGTGGTGTGAATCAGATGGCCTGAATTACGATACACAGTGAGTGGCAATGTAGAATGGAGAAAAGCACCACGGTATGGTCAGCATGGAGAGGTCAGGAAACATGTGGTGGCAATGTAGGATAGGTTTCTGAAAAACATCGCGGTGTGTTGAGCATTATAAGGTTTTCCAACAGTCCATTCACAAGTAGGAGTGAGAAAATCATCATGGGGTGGTGTGAATCGGAGGGCCTTAATTAGGATAGGCAGTGAATGGCAATGTAGGATGGAGAAGCACAACGGGGTGGTCAACATGGGGAGGACAGGAAACATGCGGTGGCAATGTGGCATACGTTTGTGAAAAACATAGCAGGGTGGTCACATTATAAGGGTTTCTAACAGGCCATTCACTAGTAGGAGTGAGAAAAACATCATGGGGTGGTGTGACTTGGAGGGCCTGAATTAGATTTGGCAGTGAGAGGCAATGTAGTATCTAGCAAAGCAAAAACGGGCGGTGAGCATGGGGAGATCATGAAACATGAAGTGGCAATGTAGGATAGGTTTCTGAAAAACATGGCGGAGTAGTGCGCATTGTAAGGGATTCCAACAGGCCATTCACTAGTAATAGTGAGAAAAAAATAATGGGGTGGTGTGAATCGCAGCGCCTGATATAGGATAGGAGTGAGTGGCAATGTAGGATGGAGTAAAGCACCACGGGGTGGTCAGCATGGTGAGTTCAGGAAACATGCGGTGGTAAAGTAAGATACGTTTCTGAGAAACATCGCGGGGTGGTGCGCATTTCAAGGGTTTCTAACAGGCCATTCACTCGGAGGAGTGAGAAAAACATCATGGGGTGGTGTGAATCAGAGGGCCTGAATTTGATTAGGCAGTGAGTGGCAGTGTAGGATCTAGCAAAGCAAGACGGGCGGTGAGCATGGGGATGTCAGGAAACATGAAGTGGCAATGTAGGATAGGTTTCTTCAAAACTACGCGTGGTGGTGCGCATTGTAAGAGTTTCTAACAGGCCATTCACTAGTAGGAGTGAGAAAAACATCACGGGGTGGTGTGAATCCGAGGACCTGAATTAGGATAGGTAGTGTGTGGCAATGTAGGATGGAGAAAATCACCACGGGGTAGTCAGAATCGGGAGGTCAGGAAACATGCCGTGGCAATGTAGGATAGGATTCTGAAAAACATCTCTGGTTGGTGCCCCTTGTAAGGGTTTCTAACAGGCCAAACACTAGTAGGAGTGAGAAAAACATCACGGGGTGGTGTGAATCGGAGGGGCTGAATTACAATAGGCAGGGAGTGACAATGTAGGATATAATAAATCACCACGGGTTGTTCAGCATGGGGAGGTTTGGAAACATGTGGTGGCAATGTTCCATAGGTTTCTGAAAAACATAGCGGGCTGGTGCGCATTGTAAAGTTTTCTAACAGGCCATTCACTAGTAGGAGTGAGAAAAAGACAATGGGCTGGTGTGAATCAGAGGACCTGATTTAGGATAGGCAGTGAGTAGCAATGTAGGATGGAGAAACGCACCACAGGGTGTTCGGCATGGGGAGGTCAGGAAACATGCGGTGGCAATGTAGGATAGTTTTCTGAAAAACATCGCGGGGTGGTGTGCATTGTAAGGCTTTCTAAATGGCCATTCACAAGTAGGAGTGTAAAAAACATCATGGGGTGGTGTGAATAGGAGGGCCTTAATTTGATTAGGCAGTGAGTGGCAGTGTATGATCTAGCAAAGCAAGACGGGGCGGTGAGCATGTGGAGGTCAGGAAACATGAGGAGGCAATGTTGGATAGGTTTCTGAAAAACATCTCTGGGTGGTGCGCATTGTAAGGGTTTCTATCAGGCCATTCACTAGTAGGAGTGAGAAAAACATCACGGGGTGGTGTGAATCGAGTGGCATGTATTAGGATAGGCAGTGAGTGGCAATGTAGGTTCTAGCAAAGCAAGACGGGGCGGTGAGCATGGGGAGGTCAGGAAACATGAAGTGGCAATGTAGGATAGGTTTCGGAAAAACATGGTGGGATGGTAGGCATTGTAAGGTTTTCTAAAAGGCAATTCACTAGTACGAGTGAGAAAAACATCACGGGGTGGTGTGAATCGAAGGACCTGAATTAGGATATGCAGTGAGTAGCAATGTAGGACGGAGATAAGCACCACAGGGTGGTCAGCACGGGAAGGTCAGGAAATATGCGGTGGCCATGTAGGATAGGTTTCTTAAAAACACCTCAGGGTCGTTCACATTGTAAGGGTTTAAGAGGCCATTCACTAGTTGGAGTGAGAAAAACATCACGGGGTGGTGTGAATCAGAGGGCCTGATATAGGATAGGAGTGAGTGGCAATGTAGGATGGAGAAAAGCACCCAGATGTGGTCAGCATGGTGAGTTCAGGAAACATGCGGTGGTAAAGTAGGATACGTTTCTGAAAAACATCGCGGGGTGGTGCGCCGTTTATGGGTTTCTAACAGGCGTTGCACTAGTAGGAGTGAGAAAAACATCACGGGGTGGTGTGAATCTTAGGGCTTGAATTAGAATAGGCATTGACTGGCAATGTAGGATGGAGAAAAGCAAAACATGGAGGTTAGCATGGAGAGGTCAGGAAACATGCAGTTTCAATGTAGGATAGGTTTCTGAAAAACATTGTGGGGTGGTGTTCATTGTAAGGGTTTCTAACAGGCCATTCACTAGTAGGGGTTAGAAAAACATCACGGGGTGGTGTGATTCGGAGGGCGTGAATTAGAATAGGCATTGAGTGGCAATGTAGGATGGAGAAAAGCTCCACGGGTTACTCAGCATGAGGAGGTTAGGAAACATGCGGTGGCAATGTAGGATAGGATTCTGAAAAGCATCAAGAGGTGATGCGCATTGTAAGGGTTTCTAACATGCCATTCACTAGTAGGAGTGAGAAAAACATCATGGGGTGGTGTGAATCGCAGGGCCTGAATTAGATTAGGCAGTGATTGGCAATGAAGGATCTAGCAAACAAGACGAGGTGGTGAGCATGGGGAGGTGAGGAAACATGAAGTGGCAATGTAGGATAGATTTCTGAAAAACATAGCAGGGTGGTGCGCATTTTAAGGGTTTCTAACAGGCCATTCACTAGTAGCAGTGAGACAATCATCACGGAGTGATGTGAATATGAAGGTCTGACTTAGGATAGGCAGTGAGTGGCAATGTAGGATGGACAAAAGCACCACGGGATGGTCAGCATGGGGAGGTCAGGAAACATGCGGTGGCAATGTAGTATAGGTTTCAGAACAACATCATGGGGCGGTGTGCATTGTAAAGGTTTCTAACAGGCCATTCAATAGTAGGAGTGATAACAACATCACGGGGTTGTTTGCTTCGGAGGGCCTGAAATAGGATAGGCAGTGAGTGGCAATGAAGGATGGAGAAAAGCACCACGGGGTGTTCAGCATGGGGAGATCTGGATACATGAAGTTGCAATGTAGGATAGGATTCTGAAAAACATCTCTGGGTGGTGCGCATTGTAAGGGTTTCTAACAGGCCATTCAATAGTAGAAGTGAGAAAATCATCACGGGGTGGTGTGAATCGGAGGGACCGAATTACAATAGGCAGTGAGTGACAATGTAGGATACAGAAAATCACCACGAGTTGGTCATTATGGGGAGGTTAGGAAACATGTGGTGGCATTGTTTCATAGGTTTCTGATAAACATAGCAGGCATGTGTGCATTGTAAATGTTTTTAACATGCCATTCATTAGTAAGAGTGAGAAAAACATCACGGGGTGGTGTGAATCGGGGGGCCTATATTAGGATAGGGAGTGAGTGGCAATGTAGGATGGAGAAAAGTACCACGGGATTGTCAGCATGGGGAGGTCAGGAAACATGCAGTGGCATTGTAGGATAGGTTTCTGAAAAACATC